>NW_017729000.1:30099955-30113257 GCF_001723915.1 Gavialis gangeticus
TGTCTCATTTCTCCCTCTCGTGCTTCTGGCTCACTGCCACCTCCAACACCTGTCCTGAGCTCCTCTTTGCCTCCAAACCCCCTGTTTCTTTGCCATTGTCTTATCCCCACTGCCTTTTCCTTTCCCCATGAGCAACCAGGTTTCTGCCTCAGTTTCTTTCCTGGCTGTCTCCTCCTTGCCACCACTTACCTGCCACCCCCCCCCCATATCTCAGCTGTCTGCCTCAGTTTCTAGCCCTAGTCTAGTAAACCCAAGCCTCAGTTCCTCAGCCAGTTTCTCTGTAGTCCAGTGGTTTTAATCCTGGTTCTGGCAACTTTCACCCCCTACACTTTAACTCTCACCTGAACCTTCCCACAGGTACCCCAAGCACACACATACACACTGTAGCATCCAATTTAGGAACTTATCTGTGTGTATGTGTAGGTGGGTTCTATGTGTGTGAAATGGTGAGTGTCTGTGTGTGTGTGTATATATATAAAATGTCATTGTGTGCATGATATATGAATTAGTGATCTGTGTCTAACTTTTGGGGTGTATAGTGTATATGCTTGAATTGGTGATAGGTATGCATGTGCCTAGGCTGGTTTGGATGTGTATGTGCCCGAGATGATAGTGTGTGTGTGTATGCACCTAATTGATTTGCGTGTTTGTATATGTGCAATTGTGTCACACCCTCCTGCCTAACAGCACAATATTGAGATCCTGAGAGTTGGTCTGACCCCACAGGGCAACATGATGAATGTTCAATTGGATTTTTTTCTTTATCAATGTTATGGATACATATTTACTTAAGCTTTGTAAAGACATACTTTCAAAGAATATGTATTTACAGTCATCTTTCAAAGATTTGTATATGTAGTCAGGCAGGTTTAATTTTTTCATACAAATACCGTAATTTGATGTGATTTGAAAGTACAGTTGGCTATTATAATGTGAGGTTAATAGTAAATTTGCAAACATAATCATAGTGTTTGTGCACTCAGATACATACATGAATTTGTGCATTAAAATGTACATGCAAATGATTGAAAAATCTATGTTCATTACAAAACTTTAGAACCAGATTCTGCAAGATTCTGCAAGTCCTAATTACACACAAGATTTCTGATTCTCACTTGTATTAGGACCTCTTCTCATGATTATGGCAGTGTAAAGAGGTCCTCATATGGTTAGAAATAAAATGTTAAGTTCCTGGATGGCAGCATAAATTAAAATAACAACGTAAGACAAGAGCCCTGCTCATTAAGTAAAGTTATGGAAGCCTGCATTTTTGTTCATCTTTCTTGGTATGCAGACTTAATTCAATTGGTGTTATTGTTTTTCCTAGATGTTTATAGGAAATTAGTATCTACATTGATAATGACTGCTGAAGGTGAATGGGTGCTTATAGAAGCTCCTTATCAACAGAAGTGACAGTTCTGAACTTTATTGAACCTATTCAGAAACAAAGCTATATTTCTGGTAAATTGCATAAGAGACAGGTATTGCATTGTGTTTTCAAGTTGGAGTGCAATATCATTGGAGTCTGTATGGTGATTTGGTAGAAAACACTAATACTGATGAGGGAAACA
Source organism: Gavialis gangeticus (assembly GCF_001723915.1). Lineage (NCBI taxonomy): Eukaryota > Metazoa > Chordata > Crocodylia > Gavialidae > Gavialis > Gavialis gangeticus. The sequence continues at coordinate 30,101,527 of NW_017729000.1, forward strand.
GTTTTGTCTAACAAAAACATTTGGAGTCAGGATTATAGCCAACCAATCAGAAAAGCTCTTTTCTGTCTTAAGTAGTGAATTAATCACAGCAGGGCTGTATTTTAGACTGACAAGAGCAGGAAAAGAGTCAGTTAGATGCTTTTGTTTTGAGGAGCAAATTCCATAGACTGATTGTCACAGGTACTTTTCCCTTCCTTAATATGATTTTGTCTTGACTTTTAAAAGTTCCAAGAGCAGACTTTTTGCCAGTCTAAAGAAAAGGATCAGTATAACTTAGTGTTTTTAAATACTGAGATTTATGATAAAAATGAATAATCTGGTATGATTATAGCCTCCCACTTGTCCCCTGAAGCCAAAGGAATATTTGCTTTCATGGCCCCCATATTTTCCTATCACTTATCCTCCTTGCCTTGTCACTGATTTGTTTTTCTCTGAGCAATCTGATCTGATCTGATCTAATCTGTTCTGTCTTCTTATATTGAAATTAACAAGCCATATACCCTGAGGCACAGGCCATATCTACAACAGTGAAGCATAAATGAACTTGAACACGAGGTCAATCAACTGCACAAAATACATCACACAGTTATTCCAAGCCTCGTGCTGTGTCTATAATTGCCCCTTGTTCTGTCATTAGAGCTCCCCTACAAGTCATTATTTTGAGTCAGCAGAGCTGTAGGGAGCATTCAGCCTGATGGTTAGTATAATGCTGAATAGATAATATAAGTATCTCCCAGCACAGAAATACAAGGAGCAGGTATTTAGATTAGATCTAATAAAGTGTGCAGCTGTTCAGTCCCTTTATTGTTTTACTTTAGATTCATAATCACAAAACTTTCGATACGGGTTATTCTTCAAGTATTCCCATGACGAAACAACTTCACAGTTGACAGTGTTTCAGAGTAAATGTGCAAAACTGGACAACATATGCTGTATTAGATTTTGAAAACCTGATTTAAAGAAGGAATTTAGTCTAAGATGCCAAAGTCATTAAGACAGAGTAATAGCATAGCCTTAAAAAGTTGCTTTATATTTTTTTCATGAAACTTTTAACTGAGCTGTTTTTAAAGATTCTAGTTATGGCTGTCCAAATAACTTTGTTTGTTGACTGACAGATAATTAAGGAAATAATTTATGTTGGGCCAATTTGAAATATATGTACACACACACACAATGCCCCCTGTTTCTTTGTGAAAAACACCCTAGTGTAATTATTTTTAACTGATAAATTGTATTCTAAAAATATCCAAAGTAAACCAAACAACTGTAGTGCAAAAGTAATAGAAGAATTTGTTGATGCAGTGGAACTTCATATTTTCATTCCAATTTACTCAAAAGATAGGTAACTATGCCAAAGAAACAAGCAGGAGACACCAAAAATCACAGCAAGGGGATCAGGCTATAAAAGATATAGACACTGATAACTATATACACAAACACAGGTGGGAACTTGCTGTGTTCAACCAACCTCCCACTCCAAACCATAGTTTGCTCATGTAACTATCACTGTACAGTCATATGGAATCCAAAACACAGCAGTATAAAAAAGATAAAAACTGGTTATTTATGGGAGCTGATATTAAGGACTCCATGGGCTCATCTACATGTCTTCCTACAGCAATGCAGTAATGTGCTACATCACTGTATGGTGCGCTATGGTGACATAGCGATCACGTGTCTGCATGTGATCACCAGATACGTTGCCGTAGTGGTAAACTCCCTAGGTATAGTATACTGCTATGGTGACATAGCAGTGAAATTTAACTGTGCGCCGCATGCACGGTGCAGCACAGCACCATAGCAACTTCACTGTATGAGTAGTGTTGGCAGGTACTAACCGTGATGTGACACTACTGTACAGTATTAACAAGCTACTGCACAGAATCTCATTGCTACTGCTCAATAGCATCTGAAAAAAAAAACGTACGGGGATGCTACTGCATAGTAATGCCAGTTACTGTGCAGTCATTTAATACTTGGCTGTACAAGTACTACGTGACTGCACAGCAACAACTGCACAATCCACCACTCGTGTAGACGTGGTCAATACGTCTCACTGTTATATTACCATGCTGTCTCCCTGACAAATTATCAGCTAGCCCCTCTCCCATATAATAAATTAGCTTAAAATCATGAGATTTCTAAAAAAAAAAATGTAGCTTTGTTTCTTTTTGTTTGCTGGTGTGTGAACCTTCAGGGTTTATGTTTTTATACTTTTCTGCAACTATAACAGCTAGAACTTACTTTGATGGAATCTGATTACTGATACAGTCTCTTGGAAGGAGGTGTTGAGGCTGTAAGAAAAAAATGTCAAGTATTACTAAGTTTGTGATAAAATCCTGAATATTGGCAATGCTACATGCCAGTATTTGAACTACCATATTTCCTTTACTTAAAAAATAACTATGAGTTTCAGGAGAGTATGGTGTAGTTCTTATGGATAAATATTGCCTTTTGATAGCATCCACTTTAGTCAATGTTAATATATTCTTTAAAAAAAAAGGTTCTTTCCAGTCACATTTCTCTGTGTAAATCTCCCACAACATTTGATTTAGCTAGCTCACCCATATCAACAACTGAGTCATCGTTATTTGAAATATGAGAAATAATCACAATGGGAATTAAAAATGGAAAAAATGAGCCTGGGGCAGCCTTCTTTCACCCTTCCCTCTGCTTCCTCCTACCTCCTCAATTGCAAAAGTAGGAATTGGAAAAAGCAGATCGCTGCTGGGCAGTCTACCAAGGCATGTCCAGATGAGTGCAGATGCTTGGTTTCCTAGGGGCAAGTAGCAGCAGTGCACCTTGTGCCACAGCTGCTTATCCCTGGGGAATGCCTGTGCCACATGCTTTGGTGCATGGCAAATTACCCTAGGGTGATAGGGGAGGCTGGGATCAGCACTGTGCTGGCCCCAGCAGCCTTATCTGGGGTCCTGGGGGCTGCAGCCATTGTGATCCTACCGGCAGCTGCAGCATGGCTCTGGGTGTCCTGGCTCTGCTTTTCAGTGGTGCCCATGTGTGCGCTGCTCCATTTTTTTTCTGTGGAGAAATAAAATGGACCAGCACATGCATGGGTAGTACACCTTTGCAGCGGGGAAAACACCAAACTTCGTGGTATGTGGTGCTGCATGTTTGTGGTGCCATATACTTCATAGCCATGCTCATCTGGATGTGCCTCCAGAGTTACCTGTCAGCATTATGTTCTTGAGGAACCCTGGCACAATACACAACCTGTCTGACTCACAAAGGACTCACCCCCTCACATCTGGGCAAATCTGGTAACAAGAGTACAATATTCCTGGGAATCTTAGTTCTCTAGATTGGTAGTGGGCTCTGCTGCTGCTATGGGTGTGAAATGTTCACTCTATTTTTTGCCAAAGACCATGGCCTGAGGGGGAAATGAAATGATGAATTTGGCAGAAAAAAATAGGGGGGGGCAGTTCTTTCTATGTGTGTCACAGAGTCAGGCAATGAGGCAAGTAGCAGGGAGACAAGCTGCAGCCTCAGGGTGAGCACTTCACACCCAATCCTGGACCAATCCTACATGCCTGGAACTTTAGTGGAATATTTACATGCAGAAAGGAAAGAAAAGAAAAGAGTTTCTAGCCCCACATGTAAAGCGTTCATTTTTAGTTTTTAACACTGGCCCATAATTTTCACAATTATTCTTTAATTAAAATAAAAACTTTTTTTTTTTGCATTAATATACCCTCTCTCATCTAAGAGTCTCAAAGCAGAGTGCTGACTAATATGTGTAGAGCTAGTGTGACTGCTGACAGGAAAAATGTGGCACTGAAGTTATTCCAGGTAACTTGCTCAAAGTCACACGAATAGCACCCAAGATTCCTTTCCCTAACTTACTTTCCTTACAACATTCAGACTGTAATAAAGTACTATGTTAAATTTCCAAAATATCTACAAGAAATTGCAACATTCCTTGTAACTTTTGTGATGGGATGTTAATGCAGCTTTTATAATTTGGATCATTGTAATAAAAAAGTCAGATTACTTCATGAAAACTTCATGATGGATAAGTGAATTCTACTGTCCTTTAGCTAATCTTTCAATCATAAACATATCAGAGCATCGTTTTCAGCCGGGACTGGGAAAAAAAAAAGTGTGTACAATATGCTTCTACTTTTGGCTGCAACAAGAAGGATTATTTTCTATAAAATTATTGAATGATTCCTTCAAGAGACCTGGCTAAAGAATTCTAAAATTCAAAAGTGTTGATTTGTTTTATTGATTAAATAGATTAAACTGAATGGACAAGCAGCATTAACATAATGGTCAGACTTGAATTTTATGAATGTGTGACTCAGAAATAATGAGGGCCAGAGGACAGAAGAGATTAAGCTGCTAAATTTAAACCTGTATCTAGCTTTTAAATAACCACTCAGATTAAGGGTGTTTAGAGCCAAGGACTTGGTTTAGCCCATAAAAAGAGATTTTAGAATTTGAATCCTTTTTTATTAATCTTCAACCTGGGCTATTGCAGGTCTGAAAACATTTGGATAGAAAGGGGCACTCAGGGCACATCTACACGAGATGCTGAACAGTGAATTAGCATAGTTTACTGTGAAGTGAGCATGTGGACATGTGTGCATGCTTACTTCATAATAAATCTCTTTAATCCCAAGTAAATTTGCTGCCTGCAAATGCAAGGAGAAAATGTACTTGGCATTAGTAAAGGCACCATAGTGCTTTTGTATACTCCTGGGCAGCTATCCATAAGAGGGCAGGAGATAGTCAGAACGGGCTCTGTCACAGGAGCCTAGGGAGGAGACTGCCTCAGCAGCAGGGAGCTCCAAGACTCCTGCTCTCAGATCATGATCACTGAGTGGCAGCTGGGAGCTCTTTATCTCCCAGTCCCACTTTCCACCATTGTGATGGAGGAACAGGGAGCTGGGAGACCCTTATTTCCCAGCAGCAGCTCCAACACCACTGGGTCACTACTAGATGATTATCTCCCAGCCTGAGATCTACAGTCATGAGCTAGCTGCCCGACTGGTGGATTGAGGCAGGGGGGTAGGATGTGCCCCTCCCCTGCAGCTCTTTGCAAGCCCCATGCTTCTGATTGGGGATTCAGCACCAGAAGCTCTCTGCTGCCAGAGCAAGTGGATATTTCCCCTGCCCCAACTGCAGGAGCCTGGAGCTCCCTCTGGTGGCCACAGGGGAGTATTGAAGGGCTACAGGAAACTGGGAGAAAATCTGCTCCCTAATCCCCATGTGTATAGACACCTACCCAAAAACCCTTACTGGCCGTGTCTACACTAGCACAGTTAATGCGCATTAGCCCAATTTAAGGCAAATTAAGGGTCTTCATGGCATCCTGCCAGGGCCAGCATCTCAGGCACAGCCACACAGGGAAGCTGTGTGGGGAGCCTGTCCAGCACATCATTCCCATTGCACCACAGCTCCACCCACATGCCCATGGCCATGCTGATCGCCCAGGTCCCCAGCTTGTCCTAGGAGGAGGTGCATTACCTCATGGCACTCTGGGGCAGGAGCTGACATCCAGAGGCAGTTTGTGTGGGGTGGGTGCTCGAATGTCCACATTTATGAGGCTATATCTGGTGGGATGCATGCACAAAGCCACTCCCAGAGAGTGTGGCAGTGCCACATGAAGGCCAAGGCCTTGTGGGCACAGTGGGTGGCCATGAACAAGTTCACTTGGTCCAGTCATGCCCAAAAGACCATGCTTTTCCTGCAGGAGCTGACCCACATTTTGGCACCCTGGGAGACAGGCCACACCCATGTGAGTGCAACCAGAAGGAGTGGCCTGCCTTTGCCCACATCCTGCCCTGATGCCTCCAGTGATGGTCACCGGCGGAGGGGACTTCAGGCCTTCAGCACCCCACCCTGCCCACCTCTCCAGCTGCTGCATCCACTGGCAGCTTGGGGAGCCCTGTCCAGTGGCTGCTTCACCTTTGGCCCAGCCCCACACCCTGCTATAAGGAGTAGCTGGCCATGCTGCTGCCAGCTGTCAGCTCTTCCCTGGGGGGTTCTCTGGCCAGTATCAGCCTGATGTACACTGCAGACTATGAATACCAGGCACAGGTGGATGTTGCTGCTGACAGAGAGCCCTATGCCAAGCCACCAGCCTCCCCAGCTCCAGACACATGGTGAGTCCTGCTCTCAGTCCTCAGCCCTGCCCCCAGCCCCTGCCCAATCCACCCACACTCCCCTGGCCCCAGGTGACCACCCCCCCCCACACAGCAGACAGAGAAGCAGGACACAGTTCAAAACTTTGTTAAGCAGCCCGTGTCCTCACAGCTGGGTGGGCAGTGGCCTCTCACATGATGAGGAAGGCACCAATGCCAGCAGTGATGTTGTCTTTGTCTGTGGGGGGCAGGGATGTGTAGCACTTTGATAGGTAGCCCTCCAGGCAGTGACAGATGTTGCAAGGCAGCCTGGGCTTGTGTCCCATGCTGTAGTATCTCAGGGTCCCAACTCAGGAGTGCATATATGCCTGGGGCACCTGCAGGATCATCATCAGCAAGGCATAGTGGCTGGTTCAGCCCTCCACCTGCACAAACAGCTCATCAGACACTGCTTGGAGCACACACAGCAGGGGCATGCTCAGGGTGCAGTGGCAGCATGGTGGGGGGGAGCCAGCCCCAGAGCATCTCCCTGGAGAGGCCCCAAGTGGAAGGATGGAGGCACATCCATCCCCTCCCCCTAGTTGTCTGTGAACCCCATGCACCCCAAGGCCAGGTGCCATGGGCTGGGCAGCAGTGTGGCAGAGTGTTGGGCCTGCAGGGGCAGAGGGGGAAAGTGGGGTCTGGAGCTGTGGCAGTAGGTGCTGTCAGCAGCCTGGCCTGGCCTATCCAGGGAAGGGGGCCTGTGGCTATCACCCTGTCAGCCCCAAGGGAGCAAGTGGGGCCAGGAGGCCAGGGGATTTGGCCAGAGGCTGCCTGGTCCCAGTCCTGCCCAGACAGATTACCATGGTCCCTGGGCACTCGCGCATGGCTGACCTCCAATCTGAGGCCAGGAAGCACAGGTTCCCTGGTGCAGAGCATCTTATCTCTGCAATGTTGTAAACTCACACAAACGGTTTCTGTCTCTTGCCTCTGCAGGGCTAACATCTGGATGTGGGGGAGAGGCTGTAGGGCCCTGCGAGAGTGCTGCATCAGGGTCACCACCACCCACCACTTGAGCCATCCAGATGCATCAGCTACTCCAGCAGTGCACCAGGGACTGGACCCTCCTGCTCCAGTGGTTGGTGGTGATGTTGAAGAACTGGGCAGTGTGAGAGCAGGTGTGGCAGTGGACATGGGAGGTGCAGGAGCTGGCCTGGTGGGAGGAAGATGACACCCAGGAGACTGCCTGGGAGGAGGCATGGGACTAGGCACAGTGGGAACATTGGGTCCAGCTGGAGAAGGCCCTGGATTAGCATCACATAGAGCTTCTCCAGCAGCAACTAGCCAGCCAGGGCTGGCCACTGGATGCCACATCCAGCCCTGTCTCTGGCCCAGCCCCACAGCAGGCTCCAACCTGGGCCTCAGAGGCGGGCGTCCAGTGCCTCTCACCTGCAGGAGCCCCTGGCACTTGCCATGGCTCCCAGACCTGCAGGAGAACTGTCTGTGGCTGTAGTGCTACCCCCACCACACAGCCCCCTGCTCTGGGACTCAGAGAAAGACTGAGACTCTTGTACACAGTTTTCAGTTTGGAAAGAGGGCTTTTATTGCTGGTGATTGAGGAGAATGGTGGAGGGGCTCTGTGTATTGGGGAGGGCAGGACCTTTGTTGGTTGAGGGGGGAGGGAGGGTATGGGAGTGGTGGGGAAAAATGGTTTTCATAGCAAATGTGTGTGTCCTAGAGTGGTGATGGGGGGAGGAGGGTGGGCAGGGGGTAGAGGGTGGCAGGGCAGGAAAGTGTCAGCAGGGACAGATGGGCACACCTCTGTGTCCTGGAGCTCCAGGTTTGGTTGGAGCTGGAATAGCAGGTCCTCAAAGGTGGCCCATGTCATCTGGAACATGTTGACCCACTCATTGTCATCCCATTCCTACAGCACTATGCCCTGCCACCAGTCCTAAGTGGCATAGTGGGCCCAGAGGTGGTGACCTTGGCCTACTCTGATCTCCAGAATACTTGGTAAGATTCATGGTTTTGATGGTAACCTCTAAGTCATTCCTGGATTCGCCCAGAACACCTCAGAGAGGTCTGAGATTTTAACAGCTTCAGAAGATAAAAAATTGTGAATCTTAAGAGTGATGCTTGTTACAGCATCCTTGGCAACAGACTGAAGTTCTGGGATGCCACTGCAGGAAAAAGAAAATCCAAAAACCCTACCAGCTTCCAGCTAATGTCTAAAACTTTTTTCTTCCATGTGACTTTCCTAGCTGGAGCTAAGAGCAACAAAAAAGAGGAGGAGAAGGAAGAAAGATATGAAGGAAAATAGTTGCAAAAAGAGACAAAAAAAATAAAGGGTAAAAGAAGACAAAAACAAATGGAAAGCAAAATATGTCATAGGCCAAAGGAACATAATCACATTGACATATTGTGACTTTGGTTATAATATCTTTGGATGTAACAGGAACTGTTACCTCATGGCAGGCACTGCTATAAGGAAATAAAAGTGGTGTACCTCTCAGATTCCAGTTTGCCATGATCACAGTTAAAAATATTAGTTTTTTAGAACAATAAAAAAGGCATTGCTACATGTGCATCTGGGATACTTGTTTTGTCTGGCTTATTTTGCAGACATAAAGCCATATATTTCTATATGTAAGTGAATCTTCTCTATGTCACATTACTTAGACAGAGAGTGAGATTGAATAGTGCACATGTCAAAAACTGAGAATCCTCTGCATTTTCTTTCAAGTTTTTGTGTACAGGATGAGCTAGAATAACCTCCCTGAACTGAATTATCCTTCCATACTATGGTTCAGTGAATATCATTATATTTCAGCACAGCTTGAGTGATTTTTAATGCCAAAAACATCAGCAAGAAATACAAATGTTACAAAAATATTGAAACAATACCATAAAAAGCCTAGGATCATAAATACTTTACTTTGCAAGGTCTGAAAGGTCAACATAGCTATAGTGTGGAAAATTAAAATGCTCTCCATGTGAATAGCTTTGGGGAAAAAAAGCAATGGTTTATTCTAAAAATACAGAATTCCATTCCCTGGATCTATTTGCAGCTGATTAACAAGAAAAACTATTTTCCTGGTAGTTGGAACTCATGAGGTTATTCATCTGGAATTGTTTTTGCATGTTCTCCTGTGTGGTATTAAATGCAATTTAATTAAAGCAGAATTATGGTATATAACAATGACAGCTTTCACATGAGTGATGGACTTGCCTGCACAGTAGAATGTTGTGAGCACACACTGGTCAACTAAAGTTTTTGGCAGAATCAAATCAAACACACTTGTAGCAAAACAAGAGATTTGTGACAATTCTGAAGTTGGGAATCTCCCATACAGCAATATACAGCCATGTCAAAACATGTGTAAAAGGGATTAAGGAGGAGAGAGGTGAAGAAGCTCTAATATTTACCATGTAGTCTCAAGGTGGATTTGAGCAGCTATATAGTTTCCCATGTCTGTTTCTCCTCTCAGCTATCTCCCCACAACTAAGACCAGCTATTGTCCTATACTGTTGAAGCTCCTTTCCATTAATGCTACAAAAATCTTCATTTTTCTAGGTCAGAGATTCTCAACCAGGATGCCACTGCACCTTAGAGTGCCCTGAGATCCTTTCAAGTGTTCCATGGGACACCACACAATATTAATACTGTTAGGATGCATCTACATGTACCATATTAAGGTTCATTAGCCATTTTTAAGGTGTATTAAAGGAATGGGTCTACATATGCATGCCCTTGATGCACCTTAAAAATGGTGAATTTAGGCTATTCATGCCTAAATTTAATGATATCAAATTTATAATGCACCTTAGCATGTGCTTTAATGTGCATTAGGCAGATATGCATTAAGTTTAGGTGCACAGAAAAACGTGTAGATGTGATCTTAGGTTTGTAAATATGTTTCATAAGAGAAACTCAGAGATTTCAAATAAAAATGCATACTTGTGGGCTTTCTATGTTCTTTGCAACAGAAAAGCTGTTTTATTTTTCCTTTAGTAAAAAAAACGTGAAACCTAAGAGCTGGCATTTTCCATTGAGTGCCTCAAGTCTATCCAAGGGTGCCACAGGTCTAAAAAGCTTCAGAACCATTGCTCTAGCTACTTCTGACTTGAGTAGCCTATTTTCCCTTCCTCTTTGTCCCATTGCTTGTGTCATTTCAAATAATGTCTTAGCTGAATACATGCCTCTTCCTATGGCTTTAAATATTGTTATTTTTTTATTATTTATTAGTACCTGTTAGCAGTCCTCCCCTTAGATAAAGATATCAGTGCTTGAGACAAATTCATTCACTTTCACTGATTCTTGACTTTTTGAAGTTGCAATGTTATTTACCTTTTTAATCTAAGAGGACACTTTGATAAATATTGGAAGGCTCTTATTTTAATCATCTTCCTCTAGTTCTTATCTATATAGAAATACTTTATACGATTCTCAGAATATGGAATACAGTGGCTCTGACAACATTGAGTCATAAAAAATTAATCTCAAATCTTTATCTTTTTTCCATTTTGTACACCTAAACAATTGTATATGAAAACTTAAACAGATGTACAATGAAAACAGCTATGGACCTGTTGGTGATCTCTGGTGGCAGGGTTGATTAAACTTGGAGGTTTCTAATACCAAATGCCAAGATTACTGCTAAAATAGAACACAGAGTTTAATTGAATTAATTGCTCTTTGACTTATTTGTTAAATGTGTTTAATATGCCTATGTTGTTTGGTGATAACAATGTTCAAAATGTTCTTACAGGGACATGTGATAAACTGCAGTATCTCATAAATTTTACCAACTCGCCTTGACTTTTCCATGTATCCTATCTGCATTAAGAATAATCTTCTTCAACAATCCCTTGCAATCAAGGATGGTTGTCTTCCCTGTTTGTTTTATTTGTGTATCCAAAAATGAGGCTGATGAGACCTATCCAGCATCGACAGACTCTACTGCAGCTCAGGCATGTGTTTCCTTGTGGGATGGGTGGCACTGATTCTTGATCTGATTTGCAACACATTGTTTCTGCTGCTCCCAGTTTTCCATCTCCTGTTAGATTTCATAGACATAGACATAGACATTAGGGCTGGAAGGGACCTTGGAAGATTATCAAGTCCAGCCCCCTGCCTGAAGGGCAGGAAGTCCGCTGGGGTCATAGGATCCCAGCAAGATAAACATCCAATTTGCTCTTGAAGGTGTTCAATGTAGGTGCTTGAACCACCTCAGAAGGCAGGCTATTCCAGACCTTGGGGGCTCGGACAGTAAAGAAATTCTTCCTTATGTCCAGCCTGAAACGGTCTTGCAGGAGTTTATAACCATTCGACCTCGTCATCCCATGGGGTGCTCTGGTGAACAAACGTTCCCCCAGATACTGGTGGTCACCCCTGATAAACTTATAGGTGGCCATCGGATCACCCCTAAGCCTGTGCTTTTCCAGGCTAAAGAGCCTCATAGCTCTCAGTCTGTCTTCGTATGGTCTGTTTTCCTGACCTCTGATCATGTGCGTGGCTCTTCTCTGGACTCTCTCAAGCTTCTCCACATCCTTTTCGAATTTTGGGGCCCAAAACTGGGTGCAGTACTCCAACTACAGCCTCATCAAGGCCGAGTACAAGGGGAGAATGACATCCCGGGATTTGCTAGAGA
>NW_017729000.1:30114108-30115109 GCF_001723915.1 Gavialis gangeticus
GGTCAAATCAGTTTATGGAACTTCTGTCCCAAACCGCTTCCTGGTTCAAGTTAAATCAGAGTCCCCCAGGATCCCAGCATACTCTGCAGACCTGTGCTGGGCTGGGCTGTGCTGTCTGGTCCAGCAGAGCAAGGCTGGCCCCACCCCTGATGTTTAGACAGAGCAGGGGTGGGTGCATGGCCAGACACAGACCCCCAAAAGGTGGAGGGGGTAGGGAAGAGGCTTATTCCCCCCTCCCTCCCCTGTCCCACCAGCATGGGCCCCAGCCAGAGTCTTCCAGGCAGGGGTGCAGTAACCACTGTCAGGCATTTCGCCCTGCTTGCCGCTCAAGTGGTGGGGGGTGTGGCCAGCTCCAACAGCAGTATGAAGTGAATGGAGATGGAGGGGGATTTAATTCTCCCTTGGTGCCCTGTCCCACTGGCATGGACCTGATCCCTGGCCGCTGCCCTCTTCATCTCAAGGGACCATGCCGGCCGGCATCTTACCACGCCCCCACCTCCGCCAATGAACCGGTGAGGGGGGGACTCTAATGGGGCAGCAGCCCCCAGACGGTGTCTCAGGGAGCGGAAGCCCTTTCCCAGTGGGAAGGTGCACTGCAGTCAGCAGCAGGGTGGGCAGAGCTTCCACTACCTATGCAGGGTAAGCAGTGAGGGCATGGCTTGGAGGAGTGGCTATAGGAGCTAAGCCAGATTTTGGGGTGGCCATAGCCCCCCAAAGGTCCCCTAGCACCACTACTGCCGTTTGCTTCATGTAGTGTGTAGTAACACAGCCCCCCCCCACCAGAAAAAGACCTGCGCTCCCCAGGACACCATCACAGGGGCCGCTGCCCCATCTGGGTCACTCCCCCCTTTTCAGTCCAGTGGCAGGGCTGGAGGCGTGGACTGACGCCGGCCGGCATAGTCTCCTCTCCAGTTATACTCAGCCTGCTGGGGCCTGGTCACACCCCCACCTCAACACAGCTTCTCTGCAGCCATGGGCTCACTCTAGCTCCCCCTGGCTTC
>NW_017729000.1:30120109-30125852 GCF_001723915.1 Gavialis gangeticus
ACCCCTCTGATCTTTAGACAGAGCAGGGGTGGGTGCATGGCCAGACACGGACCCCCACAAGGTGGAGGGGGTAGGGAAGAGGCTTATTCCCCCCTCCCTCCTCTGTCCACCAGCATGGGCCCCAGCCAGAGTCTTCCAGGCAGGGGTGCAGTAACCACTGTCAGGCATTTCGCCCTGCTTGCCGCTCAAGTGGTGGGGGGTGTGGCCAGCTCCAACAGCAGTATGAAGTGAATGGAGATGGAGGGGGATTTAATTCTCCCTTGGTGCCCTGTCCCACTGGCATGGACCTGATCCCTGGCCACTGCCCTCTTCATCTCAAGGGACCACGCTGGCCGGCATCTTACCACGCCCCCACCTCTGCCAATGAACCGGTGGGGGGGGGGGACTCTAATGGGGCAGCAGCCCCTAGATGGTGTCTCAGGGAGTGCAAGCCTTTTCCCAGTGGGAAGGTGCACTGCAGTCAGCAGCAGGGTGGGCAGAGCTTCCACTACCTATGCAGGGTAAGCAGTGAGGGCATGGCTTGGAGGAGTGGCTATAGGAGCTAAGCCAGATTTTGGGGTGGCCATAGCCCCCCAAAGGTCCCCTAGCACCACTACTGCCGTTTGCTTCATGTAGTGTGTAGTAACACAGCCCCCCCCCACCAGAAAAAGACCTGCGCTCCCCAGGACACCATCACAGGGGCCGCTGCCCCATCTGGGTCACTCCCCCCTTTTCAGTCCAGTGGCAGGGCTGGAGGCGTGGACTGACGCCGGCCGGCATAGTCTCCTCTCCAGTTATACTCAGCCTGCTAGGGCCTGATCACACCCCCACCTCAACACAGCTTCTCTGCAGCCATGGGCTCACTCTAGCTCCCCCTGGCTTCTAGCCTGAGCCACTGCAGCCATGTGGCTGTATTTCTGGGATCAAAAGTGAATGTCTAGTCACTTCCAAATCGGTTCAATCTATGCAGGTTAGACTAACCTGTTGTTGTAAGGTTTCAATGTACTGAGATCCCTGAAGCAGACTGTTCCTCCATTTGGGGTGGTCCTGGGTGATAGTCTTCCATGATTGATATTAATGTTGCATTTTTTAAGTTGGCCTTGAGGACATCCCTGAAGTGCTTTCTCTGCCCTTTTCAGCATATGCCTTGGCTGGGCTGGGAGAGTAAAACTTGCTTTGGGAGTCTGGAGTCAGATATCTGGGAGACATGCCTGGCCCAACAAAGTTGATGTCAGATGATCATCACCTCAGTACTTGTTGTGTTTGTTTGCAGGAGGATGCATTTGAATTCCCACTGGATTCAGAGGATCTTCCACAGGCAGTATTGGTGGCAATTCTCCAACAACTTTAGGTGTCTCCTGTACAATGTCCATGTCTCAGCTCCATACATGAAAGTGGGGATCATGACTGGTTGATAAACTATGAGCTTGGTTTTGGATATGATGATGCAATCTTTGAACACCCATTTTTTCAGGTGTCCAAAGACTGCACTTGCACAATTGAGGTGATGTTAGATTCTTCATCCATGTCAGCCTTCTGTGAGAGATGGATTCCAAGGTCTGGGAAATACTCGCTGTTCTCCAGAGCCTCACTATGGGCCTGGATTACCAGAGCTGGGGGCCTGTTCATTAGGAGCTTCTTGGTGGAAGATCTTAGTCTTCTGAATGTTAAACGTAAGTCCCATTTTCTTGTATGACTTGGTAAAGATGTTGATGATCATCTGAAGGTCTGCTTTTGACTGAACACACACTGCAACATCAGCAGCATATTGGAGCTCTATGATTGAGGTCAGGGTGGTCTTGGTTTTGGCTCAGAGTTGGCTGAAGTTGAACAGCTTGCCATCCATTTGATAGTTTAGGTCCACCCCAGCTAGAAGCTTGTTGGTGGTCAGATATAGCATTGCAACAAGGAATATTGAGAAGAGTATTGGGGCAATGAAGCAGCCTTGCTTAACATCTGTTTTAACCTTGAAGGGTTCTGTGATAGATCTGTTACTGAGAACCACCACTCACATCAGCATACAGCAGGCAGAAAATGGTGAAAAATTTCGGTGGGCATCTGTACTTCAGAAGGATCCTCCACAACACTTCTCAGCTGATAGTCAAAAGCTTTTGTGAGGGCAAAGAAGGCCATGTAGAGAGGTGTATGTTGTTCCCAGCATTTTTCCTGCAGCTGGTGAGCTGTAAAGTTCATGTCAGTTGTTCCTTTTGATGCCATAAACCAGAGGTTTTCAACCTTTTTTAATAAGTGTACCCCCAGCAACACCCTTTTTACTAAGTGTACCCCAGGGGGGGGTGAGCAGTTAGATGTGGAGCAGGGAGTGGGGGTGGCAAGCAGCCGGATGCCAAGTGGGGCGGGGGGGGATTGGCAAGCAGCCAGATGTGGACTGGGGGCATGGTGAGTAGTGGAGCACAGTGTCTGTGTGACCCTGCTGTCACCTCACCCTGGCCCTACTCCTGTGAGGCTGAGGTGCAGGGTGGTGGCATTCCAGCCCTGCCTGCCCCCACGTATCCCCTGGGACCATATCCCCAGTTGATAACCCCTGCCCTAAAGCCACACTGAGATTCCAGGAGGAGCTCTTCAGCAAGTGGAAGATGGAAGTTCAGGAGGGTTCTTGAAATGATCTTAAGGATTGTAACACTCATGGTGCCTCTATGGTCATCTGGGATTTCCTTACCATTCTATAGCCTTAAGATGAGGGCTTGAAGCTGTAATGTGAGCTCCTCTCCTTCCTGTTGGAAGATTTCAGTGAAGATTCCATCCACTTCAGATGTCTAGCTGTTCATCTGCTTGATGGCTTTTCTCATGTTGTTAAGGGTTGGAGGGATTCCAAGATCATCTCTGACTGGGTGTTGTGGGATGGAGTTTAGAACACAGGAAACTCTTGATTGAGAAGGTCTTCAAAATGTTCCTTCCAATGGACATTGATGGCTCCCCTTTCCTTGATCAGGTCTCCTCCATCTTTAGGTCTTGAGGGGAGCTGATCTCTGAGTGCTCAGACCATAGATGGCTTTAGTGACACTGCAGAACCTGCACATATCATTGGTGTCAGCAAGATGTTGGATCTTCTTAGTCTTGTCTTTCCACCTTTTGTTCTTCATATCATGATTCCTCCTTTGGATCTCTGCCTAGGCTTGTTGGAGATTCAGTTTCTTTTCTTTGGAGTTGGTGTCACCTTGCCAAGTGCAAAAGGCCTTTGGCTTGTGATTGATAAATTCTTGAATCTACTGGTAATTCTCATCAAACCAGTCTTCATGTTTCCTGGAAGAGAATCCAACTGTCTTTTCATAGGTGCTGATGATGGAGGTCTTGAGCATACTCAACACACTGCTGGCATTCTTGCATTGTTGTTGATTGGAATTCACCAGTTCTTCATTGAGGCACTAGTGGGAGAGGTCTCACTTGCTTGGGTACTTGAGTCCTTCAATGGTGATCTTTCATCAGCATTGCTTCTGCTGATGCCCCTGTTTGAGATCCAGTTTGAGTGACATAACCAAGTGGATGAGTCAGTGATCCGTCCTGCCATCATCAGCTCCTGGCATTAACTCTGGTGATATGAACATCTTTGCAATCTTGGGTATGGACAATGACATAGTCAATCAGGTAACGATGCTTAGATCGTGGACGTTGTCATGATGTGTTGTGCCTATTTTTCTGGCAGAACAGGGTGTTGGTGATGGTGAATCCATGTTCTGTGCATTTGGTCAAGAGGAGGGTGTTACTGAAGTTGACCTTTCCTACTCCTTCCTTGCCAATGGCTCTGTTCCAGAGGTTAGAGTCCCTTCTGAATCTGGCATTGAAATCACCATGCAGAATAAGTCTGTCTCCTTCTGGGACATCAGAAAGGACTTAGTAAAGGTTGGTGTCGAATTCCTCCTTTTTTTCATTGACAACATCAAGAGGTGGGTCATAATCACAGATGAAAAGGGCCCGCCAATAGCAAAGAAGCCTTAGTTAGGCTCTGGGAGTGGCAAGAGATATGCGGGTGAAAGCCCACTGTGCCCCCACTCCCCCAAAGCCCCCCCAGAGAACCCCCCAGCAGCCATAGAGGCCCCTGCTGACCCCCAGCACAGCCAGAGGTAAGCAGGACCCGCGGTGGGAGGGGGTTAACCCTTAGAGAGCAGAAGGAGGTGGCGAGTGGGAGCTGGGCCAGGTCTCGCCCTACCCAGGCCCCTACTTCACCCAGCCCCCCAGAGAGACACACAAAAAGGCTGTGCAAACAGGCGCACTTGTCTGCTGGCATGTGGGTTACTGCGGAGTTCACACAGGAGGGTGCGCAGGAGGGCCCAAGGCCCTGCCTGTGATCCCCTGCATGGAGCATGGTTCTGGGCTCCACACAGATGAAGCCCCTGGCTCTTGGCTGCGGGGGCTGCCTGTCCCTTTCTCAGGCTCTGGAGCCTGGGAGCATGGCTACTTCCTCTTGTGGGGTCTGCTCCCTTTTGGGGTCTCTGGTGCGCCAGCTGGAGGAGCTCCAGGCCACAGTTCAGAGACTGCATGCCATCAGGGACTGTGAGTAGGAGATAGACTCCTACTGCCAGGCCCTTCTCCCCCAGGAGCCAGAGGATAGACCATGGTCTTCCTCCAGGACAAGGGAGGACTCTGAGACCTCCCATTCTGTCCAGTCAAGGGGACGGACCGAGGTGGTCAAGAGCCCTAAGGCCCGCCACACCAAGGACCCTGCCCCACCGGAGCTTAGCAACAGGTATGAACGTCTTGCAGCCCCAGCAGAGCCTGCTGAGTTGCCAGCTCCTCCAGGCAACACAGTCCTAACTTCATCTACTGCCCCTGCTCTCCCCAAGACCATACATAAAGTGTTTGTTGTGGGAGACTCCATCCTGAGGGGGACCAAGGGGGTAATCTGCTGTCCCGAACCCTTAGCTTGGGAAGTTTGCTGCTTCCCGGGGGCCCGCATATGAGACATTGTGGAGAAGATCCCTAAGCTTCTCCAGCCCGCAGACCACTATCCCATGCTCCTTTTTCATGTGGGCACCAATGACACAGCTGGCAGCGCTCCTAGTCAAGTCATGAGGTGCTACAGGGATTTTGGAGCGGGGCTAAAGGGACTGGGGGCACAGGTGGTGTTCTCTTCAATCCTCCCAGTCTCAGGGTATGGGCTGAGGAGGGAGAAGAGGATCCAGGTAGTCAACCAAAGAATGCGGCGCTGGTGTCATCAGGAAGGCTTTGGCTTCCATGACCATGGCCTGCTCTTTGGTGAGAGAGGCAGCGAGCTGCTGTGAAGAGATGGCTTCCACCTCTCTCCCCTGGGGAGGAGGCTCTTCACTGGCTGACCTGCTCCACTGGGCTTTAAACTAAGCCTGCTGGGGGATGGGGGGGACTACCACCACTGCTGGCTCACTGAGCAACCCTTGAAAAGCCATCAGGCCAAGGCACTTAAGGGATCCCACCCCTGCCTCAGCCCTGGTACAATCTGTGGGAAAGACAAGAGCCCCCAAGGGGACACTTTCCTGCCTGTACACAAATGCCAGGAGCTTGGGGAATAAGCAGGAGGAACTCGCCCTCCTGCTTAATGCAAATAATTACGACATCATAGCATAATTATGACATCATAATGGAGACCTGGGGGGACTCCATCCATGAGTGGACCATGGGTATAGATGGCTATACCCTGTACAGGAGAGATCAAGTGGATAAAAAGAGCAGGGGTGTAGCTCTCTATGTTAAGGAAAGCTACGCATCACTGCAAGCTGATGTTGGTGACCAAGTTGGATGACTGGAGACCCTCTGGGTTAAAATACATGGGGAA
>NW_017729000.1:30128235-30129812 GCF_001723915.1 Gavialis gangeticus
GATGTCTATGAAATCTATGAAATGATAGAGGCATATTGCTCCCCACCAGTTTAAGACAGAAAGTCACGAGACACTCATTAATTATGATAGGGAACTCAGTGAGTTTGTTTATGAGTTCATTCTTAATGAGAAAACCAACTCCATGAAGTTAGCATTCTTCTTCTTGTTTACTCTTCCAGAAGAAGCTGTAGCTGCCTGTATGGGTACAGACAGAAGTGACAATTTTCCCCAATCTGGGCACAGAAAGCATTCTATAGCCATGACCAAACAGAAGTGCATGGCTGCGGACAGCTTAAAAATGGCTGATTAGGTAAAAATCTACCCCCTCATTGCATGAGGTATCAGATAAAGATGTTTCAAAATGTAGACTCTTTTGTAACTTGTGTCTGCAGAGTTCCCAGACTATTACTGTTTTCACAATGGAGTGGGGGAGGGAGCAGAGGAAGTTGAGCCTGGGGGTTTTCAGGCCCCCCTGTATGGTGGGGCGGGTGCATTGGAGTTCTCCTGAGGTGAGGGGCTCCAATTCACCCACCCCACCCTTCAGCATTAGCTGGGGAGCCCCAGGAATGAGCTTCCTTGGCTGCCTTTTCCCCCTCCCATTCTGAAAACAGTGAGCACTAGCAGGCAGCCTAAGCTAGATTTCCCTCCCCCCTGGAACCAACAGTGAACTTCTGTTTGGTCTGTGGTAATGTTGTAACTCAGAATGCTTTGCAGGAGACATTCTGAGTAACAGCTGGGAGTTGCACTTCTGTCTGTACCCCATGATCTTTGAGCTGCCTATCTCCTGGTTGCTGGGTCTCACTCTGTGCAGCTACACCTATGTTGTGTCACCTGAGTACATTGCAGTGCAGTACTCTGAGTGTTCTGTCTTAAAGTTGCCCATGAGGGTCCTGATGTTCCAGGTCCCCAAAATAATGGTGTGCCTTTGTTGGTATTTTTGACCACAGTAAATGTGATCCCACTGGATGTGGTTATCCAGTCAGGAAGAAATTACAGAATACTGTATTAGACAGGCTATTTTTAGGACACCTTTTCTAGTTCCCTCCCCATGTGGGGTGAGCAGAACAGATGAAGAGGGTTGCTCAGTCACAATTACAGCTGCCAAATCACACTCCTGTATAATCTAAGTGCCTGGGTAGCCTTCTTGTAACTTCCATCTTCATTCCAGGTCATGACTAGAAGCTTCCAGACCTCACAATCCTGCTCCCATCATCATTAGTTTGTCATCAAAGTGCTTGAGGAATTTGCTGCAAAAGTTGTTTCCTGGAAGATGCCTATGTATTTCTTTTATCTCATCACACATCAGCTTCCATATGGCTCTTGACAGAACAGAACCCTGATTCAACGTCAAAGAGACCAAGACAAATGGGGATCTTCTTCCTCTGCAGCCTTCATCCACCTTTGCAGCCATTGAGATTATAACATCTTTTGCCTGCTCTGCTGTTGAGGACTTGCAGACCCAATGACTGGGAGCTGAGCAGGATTGTTATAGTGGTGACCTGTGCTCACCATATCACAACACCAACAAAGGATATATGTGGCTTTTCAGGAGGGAAACCACTGCCATTTGCTGTCCT
>NW_017729000.1:30134812-30137637 GCF_001723915.1 Gavialis gangeticus
TGTAATGGCATTCCCCAAGTCCTCTAAGCTAGGACTGCTCCACTGGTGACCTATGACAGGTTAAACTGTGGCCCCTGGGTTCCCACCCAGCTGTTGCTCCCCCCATTGCAGTAGCAGTTTCTGCTTTGGCCTGTATTTAGGTATTTAGATACAACTTCTTTATACCATATATGCTCTATTCTTCACCCCAAGTTTGTAAGTATTACTAGCTATTTTCCCAAATCCAGCATGTTTAAGAATATTACCAAATGGATCAGCAACTAGAATAGCTCTAGCTCTGCCTTACATAAAATTGCCATGACTCTTACTTGCCTGTATTTGGAACCATCTAAGCCAACTCTCAAAGAACAAGGGTGTCAGACTTTCCTCTTAGGTAAGCAAATTTGGTTTAAAAATAGAGAGCTAGTACTGAACAATTTTCAGAAAAGAAGCTTTATTTCCCTTTTATTGCCAGCAAAATGTAAGGAAAGTTCATAATGAATAGCAACTAACATAAAAGGGAATAGGAAATAAAAGAAATCTTTATTGCCTCAGAAATCTCGCTTTTGCCTTTACCTTCCAACAGTCGTACATTTTGCAAATATTAGGAACCTTCCTGTCCTTTTAAACTCAGAATTGTAGGCATGCAGCCTATATTATAAAATGAAATAGAGTTCAACTTTTTAAACAGTTCTTTCTATTTTGTGTAATTACTCTGTCAGCAGGAATAACATTTGCTATGAAAGTGAAGTGTAAAAAAGTCAGACATTCTTCCAAAGCACAGCATAAGCTTCATATACTCGTACCCATGGACAGTCTTCCTCTGTGTGGTAAAGGAAGGCAGGTGCTTTGGTCCAAAGCACATTAATCAGAAATGATTGCAAGTTATGAACCAGAATCCAGGATAACCTAAGTCCCATTTTTCTCCTTTTACTCCAAGTAAAACTGTTTCTCCAGTCTGAAAAACTGAGCTCTTGGTCCCTTTTAATAATGTAAGAACAAGTATTCAGGTTGTAATAACTACCTCTTAGCTGAATTAGATGTTCTGTCTTTCTGAGCTTACATTAAATTAAAAAGAAAAAAAAAAAAGATCTGTTTTCCCACCAGCTGTACTGTGAAATCATGTTCCTTTGTACCACATGAAATTCTTTATCAGCATTCTAGAGCTTGGAGGGACACAAAAATTGCTTTGTGTTTTAACTTCCGTAAGTATGATAAATAAAACACTTGGGAAATATTAACAGATTGCAAAATCCCACATGGAGAGGGTATGTATAATTATTTTATAACACCACAATGATTTGAAAATAAGCGGCTAAATAGACAATGCTGACTTTATGTTTGATTGGCTTAGGATACAATGTAGGCTCAGAGGGGCTGACAGCCATTGACTGATGGTCATTACTAATTTAATAAGCAGCCCTCAAAGCTCTTGCAGATACAAAGGAATCTGGTTTTACATGTGTTATATGCAGCGTGCATGAAATGCTTAGTGCTGTTCTCTTTGAAACCTAGAGGACAGTTATTAAAATTTTATGGTGCAAATTAAAATTTAAGATTAAAATACAGGATCAAAAGAATCATTTTTTCCCCTTCAATGCTATTAGGAATAAGCCTTTTGCAACAGAGATGCTCAATGTCTTAATGTCATGTCCTTCTCCTCTGGAGAGCTAGATTAGAACTAATCATCACTGACTATAGAAACATCACTTTCTATATTTTTAAAGAGCAAAGAACAAGCTTCTAGTCCTCTTTAATGTATCAGACCATTGTAGAGCTATGCAATAGAGACTGCAATTCACAAATCTGTGTGTCAACTTTTGAACAAGCAGTTTGGTTTAGGAGCAAGAGAGGAAGATAGTGAAACTCTTAAAATGATATTGAGGCTGGTAAAAGATTTTCCTCTGATGTCAAAGCAATATGGCTGGTTTTCTGTATACAGGAGATAAGACTATTGATTGCAATGCTCACTTCTATAATGCCATTAGTGTCGCAGGGCACTAAGATGCCTGCTCCTTTAAGGGCAAAAACTGCCTAGAGAGAGGGCCCTAGCAGTCAGGCAGGCACCCCACATGTGCAGGTTATTGTGGCAGCAGACTAATGAGGGAATTAGCTTGCACCTGCACCTGGTCAACTGACCGGAAGAGGCAGGGCCCTGGGCGCATATAAACCCCAGGGCTGGGACTAGAGGCTTAGTTCTCTGTCAGCAGCCAAGGGGAAAGGATCTCTCATAGAGGAAGCTAACTGGAGTGGCCTGACTGCCTCTTCTGGTAGGATTAAGGGGCTCTAGGAGCTCACTGGGTACCCTGGCCTACAAGGCACTTAGTGGTGAGGGGAAGTTTGACTCTTTTAAAGAGCCAGAGTGCACCCTGAACTGCTTGTATTATATTATAGCCCAGGGGCTTATATTTTGGTTATAAACTGGTGGATCGGCTGAGACTATTAGGGGAGGAGGAGACCTCATTGCAGTGCCCACTATAGTGTGGGGACCCTAGCACCAGGGAGTGTAGTGACAAAGGAGGAGAGCAGACCCCAGTGCTGGTGTGGGTGCAGAGATGGGTCTGTGGAGAGCCTGGGTGATGACAGGAGGCTGAGCTCTATAACAAGACTCCCAGAGAAGCAATATTTAAACAACATCTGTGATGCTTGGGGTATGGTAAAGGGATGGTTTTGGAGCCATGCATCTAGCCCATAAGGCTGAGGGTGTCCTGTGAGGCATCCATTTTGAGTGGGGCCCAAAAGGGGTCCAAGAACCCACAGGGTTCAGTGGGATCTATCAAGATGGTGTCCAAACACAAATGCGAGAGTAGCTTCCCTACTTCTTACAATTACCAGCAAGATGTGGC
>NW_017729000.1:30142637-30149051 GCF_001723915.1 Gavialis gangeticus
GTCCAAAAACCCACAGGGTTCAGTGGGGTCTATTGGGACCATGTTCAAACACAAACTCAAAGGCAGCCTCCCTATATTATCATTACCAGCAAGACATGGCAGGTGAGGAAAAGGGTGCCTGTTGGGCAAGACTGGCATGGTCACAGAGCCCTAGGGGCATCATGGCCATCCCTAGGGACCCCATCCTGTGACAGTCTTCTACCTACATTAACGGCAAACAAGTGCAACTGTATAAGAAATAAGAGCCCTACTGTATCATAACTTCAATCACAAGATCCCAAATCATCCTTCTGGCTTACAATTTCTTCACTTCCGAACTTTAATATGATACTTCCCTCTGTCTTTGTTTTGCACTTTAAAGGTTCAATTATTATTGAATCTAAATTTTTAATTGTCACTGAGAGGAATAGTGTTTAAATTCTTAAGTCCCTTGCAGTTCTAGGCCAGAGGTTCTCACTGATCATAAGATGAATTACCAAAAGATTAATTATTACCAGGGATACTGGTTTTCTTTGATTTAAAAAAAATCAATCTGTGATTAAAACGAAATTCCACTATATATGTATATGTGTCAATTGAACATAACACTTCATTGATATATTTACAATTTTAAAGCAATCTGGGAGCATACCACTGCCTCCAATCACTGTAGTAAAATAAATTCTAAGTACTTAAATTTTGGTATTTGACTTTTTTTATATATATAATGGAAAATCGGAGCTCCCTCTGCCCCCCCCCCACTCACTAGGATATGGGTACAGGCCCCCCGCTCCCCATCCACAGCCTCCTGGGGCCTGCTTGTGCCTTTCACTCCCCGAACTGGAATGAGAGCTAGGTTTAGTTTATAATTTTCCCTGTCTGAAAATCATCAAATATTTTTTAAGCATAACAATTCATCCATGTTGCACTTTGTGTGATGGTACTCTCAAAAGTTCACAATTCCTTGATCTGTATGGAGAAGCTACGCTATCCAGAAGCATGAAATCCAGTTTTGTGTAATTGCTGTGCAAACTATTTGTACAACCTAGTTTTCTCCCAGAACTTAAAGGCTAGAACAAGACACCTGTACATCTCTAATGCTTTTAAAGAAAAAGGGAAATTATTGGATTAGCATCAAGTAAATGAAAATAATTTGCACAAAAAACTGATCACACAGAACTAAGCTTCTCAAATTGCCTATATAAATCCCATTCTAAAGCAGTAGAAATGACTTAAGCTTCTGTTATTTCAATGAAGAGCTTATAGAGACTGGCTGATCAGCATGAAATGCAATATAGCATTAATTGAACAGATTTGAAATAATCCAGTTCTGCATTTGTTGAGGACTACAGAAGAAAGGACATTATTAAAGTTCCAGTGGCAGATTCCTCTTATTGTTATAACACATGTTTATCACTAAAAGAAAAGCACTGCATGAAACCATAGGCTACAAAATTCATTAAGAAAGAACTTTTAGAAATGAGACCTAGGAGACTGTCTCTTATCATGGAAGCCAAAGACTGACCATCAGTGGTATCAGTGTCTTGGACTTGTGTATCACTGAAGGTAGACTGATGAAGAGGCAGACTAGACTGAAGACAGAGAAATTCTATTTTATAATACACGGAGAGAGGAAAAATGAAGTAGGATCAAATGAGAGAAAAGGAGTTAAGAAAACAAATAAGAGAGGAAAAATACTGTTGTTTTATGTCTGAAGAATGAGCAGTTAGAGGAAAGAAATGATTGACACAAGGATAAACCTGGTTTCCTCGATAGACAGAAAGATTCAGTACCTAAAATAAATCACAAGGATTCAATATGTTCAAGGGACAGCAGGGTAGGTCCTATGAGGAAAGGTTGCGGGACCTGAACCTGTTCAGCCTTCAAAAGAGAAGGAGGAGGGGGGATCTTGTGGCCTGTTATAAACTGGTTAGGGGGGATCAGCAGGCACTAAGGGAGTCCCTGTTCCCCCGAGCGCCGCAAGGAGTGACCAGGAACAATGGTCACAAGCTGGCGGAGGGAAGGTTTAAGTTGGACATCAGGAGGCGCTACTTTACGGTCGGGGTGGCTAGGGTCTGGAACCAGCTTCCAAGTGAGGTGGTGCAGGCTCCCACCCTGGGGGTTTTTAAGAGGAGGTTGGATGACCACCTTACTGGGATCGTTTGACCCCAGTGCTCTTCCTGCCATGGCAGGGGGTTGGACTAGATGATCTGCTCAGGTCCCTTCTGACCCTAGAAACTATGAAACTATAATTCTGCTCAAGACATAAGTGTATAGCTACTATTGGTATTGGTGAGAGCTGCATCTGTACACAGGAGAGTCCAACTGGTTGAGTGATACTCTCTGCAAACAGAGGACCCATACAAAAATATTCATGAGTGTTATAGCCCTACCTAGGAAATAATGGAATAACTGTGATGAGACTGTCTGTATCTGACACAGCACTGCCTAGTACTGGGGTGTACCAAATACAACCTGCCAGCTGATTGGACCTGGCTCATGAGCAGGTGCCCTCCAATTATATGCAGCCCCTGGCTGTCCTTGCAGTGCTTCACATAGGGCCAAGGCCCATCTGCTTCCACCCAAGGCAACCCACCCTGCACTTCTGCCCATGCCTGCCAAGGGCTTTGGCCCCAGCCAAGCATAGCTTCCTGATGGGGCTGCTCCTGGTGTGGCTGAAGTCACCCTGGTATTGCTCAGCTCCTAGCAGCTCCTCTTCCTTCTCCTTTCCCTGCTGTATCACTCTGGGCAGCCCACAGGTGGCTGCTCATTAGACAGTTGGGCAGAGTGGGTTGGAAAGTGGCTGGGCCACCTGGCCGCAGCTTTCCCATTGCCTGGGTTGGTGTGTGGTGCTTTCCATGTGTCCCCAGTCTCCCTGTGGCAGCCATCATTTCCCCACACTACCTGCTTCCCTGGAACAGTACAGCAGAGGCAGGAGGAGAAGGAGATGCTGGAAGCAGGGGGGGTCAAGTAGTACATGAGCAGTTGCAACTGCACTGGGTGCAGCCCCACTGGGAAGCTGTGCATGCTGGCCAGGGCTGTCAGCAGGTGGAACTGTGGCAGGCTGCCCTGCGCAGGAGCAGGTGAGGCTCAGCTCCATGCAGAGCACTGCGTGGGAAGCTTCAGGCTGGATGGGAGAGTCGGACTGATGGGAGAGTCAGATTGCACCTGCACTGCACTGCCCAGGTGAGCTCTCCTGCATGTGTCCCCTGCCCCCCCCTCCTTTTCCCCACCCCCAGCCAGCTGCCGGAATTGGGCAGTGGCTCACATATGCACCCCTCCTCCCTCACACACAATATAGAAGAGTAAAACTTTAATTTGAGCTATTGTGCAATTGCCTCTATATAAACTACTGAAACACATATACCGGGGGAAAAAAACTTTAAAATAAAATTGTTATACTGGATGTTTGATTTTTACTATGTGATCTGTTTTTTATCTGTAATTTGTTAAAATATCTTCTGAAAGATTTTTGTGTGTGGTTCTTGACAGCTCACCAAAACTCATAAAGTAGCGTGCCAGTTGAAATAATTGCACACCCCGACCTAATACAAATTGGGCAGTATAAGCAGAAATTATAGAATAGAGATCCTAAAGGCCAGATCCTGCCCACATATTTAAAGACTGGGGATAAATCCTTCATCACCTTCACATGCTTACATGATAGTTAACCCCATAACTATTTTTTGGCACTTACATAGTTTCAGTTTTGTTTCCTTGCTCAGTGGGCTGCACAGCTTCCTTTGTGCAGCAGGTTATCAGTCAACTTCTTTTATTTTTCCTGGGGCAAACTTGTCCCCACAAGAAACCCAACATGCATAATGAAACAAGCACATAAATAAGCAGCAAAGGGTTAACTGAAATCTGTGGTCCTTACTTAGACCTGGAGAGGGCTTTCCTACTACCACAGTCTTCCCTTTCTCCCCCATTTCCCTTCTCTGGGAGCTTTTAACTTCCTCTGGCTGTGCATTCACCCCTGTCAGCTGTCCCCATGCCTCTGAACAGGCAGGCTACTATAATTTATCCCCTGCAGCAAGGCTCCTGACCCTGATCCATGCACCTGGTTACACTGGGCAGCAGCGTTGCCTGAGCATCCATGTCCCAAAACTCACATGGCAGAAGAAGCAACTCTTTGGCAGTGGAAGACCTTCCTGTCCAATATGCAGGGGAGCCTGAATTTCTATTTCCTAATCAAGGAGCTGTAACCACCATACTATAACTAGGCATTGCCCAAGCCACTTTGCAGCCCTTCTCCTGAAGTTGGCAAAGGGAGGGGAAGATAAGTGGGGCCTGGAGCAAAAGGTGGATTTCTGAGTGCTGTTGCTAAATGGGGCACAAACTCTCCTGATGCTGCTTTTCAATTTTTATCTAAAACACTCTATAGCCATGCTCTTGAAGCTGGCTTTCCTGGGAAGGCAGGAGGGAAAGACATGTGAGGGTGGCTGAGTGAGATGGACACTTCCTTAATAAGGAAGCAGCTTTAACTAATAGCCATTTTAACTAATAACTGTTAAATATGAGATGCGGTAAGTTAGCCTCAGAAGAAGAGCTAGAACACATTATGTTTTATATGTAGCCCATAGCCTAGATGGTGGTTTGTGTACGTTGCTGGAGAGCAGGAGGTACGGGTTCAAGTGGAAAAACAAAAATCAACACTGGAAAATGTGAAAATTAGGGCATCTGTGCAGTATCCTTTTGCCCTTGCTGCTTTGTTATCACACAGTCTAACAAAATGTGGAATGAATTTTGAAATACAGTGAGCAGACATCCTTGTTTTCTGAAAATGTTCTGGAGAATATTGAGCCATGATGATATCCTCATGCATGCAATAATATTCCAGGTGGGCTGCATGCTATGCATGAAGTGCTGTAGTCAGGTCATAGCAATACTTCAGCTGGGCTTATTAACATTGCTTATAGGTAGACTTATATCATGTTAATTTGACTGCCCACAGTACAGTGAAGGGCCAGCTACAGTGCTTCTTGTTTGGGAAGTAACCCAAGTGGCTTAGAGTGGTGTGCTAGAGGATTCTGTTCTACAAGACAGTAAGTTCACCATGTATTTTTCATGCCATCGCTCTTCCATGTATGACTTCCTACTATTGGGAAGGATTCCATATTTGCAATCCTTCCCAATAGTAGGAAGTCCATAAGCTGGCTCTTTACTAAGAGAACTATTTATGGAAGTGTTGCAATGCAGGTAGACAATATTCTTTAGGTAAATGTGATATCTTTTATTAGACCAACTAAATAGTTGGCAAATGCAGGTAGCATTTCAGCCACATGTACACAGATTGATTTCCCATTACCTTCTTCAAACTCTTTCCTCAACAACCTGTACTATTTCCCTTTAGATAGCTTCAAGAGAAAAGAAAGATTTCCTCCTATTTTCAGTATAATTTAATAAATTAACTAGACTTCCCTACTACCTGCCTGATGATTACCTTAAATTTCCCTAAAGGTGACAGCTAGAGCACCCAGGTAGGCTTGCAGCCCCAATAAAGGGCCACTCCTTTGCATTTTTGCTTGTCACCCTTCAGAGTCCCAAGCAAAAATGCAAAGGAGTTAACAAACAGTTAAAAAACAAATACAGAGTTGAGTGCAATGGGAGTTTGTACTTAATTAGCTGTGCTTATGGAAAAAAAGGAAGAGTCTTGGAGAGAGACAGACAACGGATGCTTTATATGTTGTTTCCAGTATCTGTATTACTTTAGAAACAGGCAACGGTTTTCTTTTTTACCATCAACTGAAGATCAGCCAGATGAGGTGGAATCCTGCTAACAGTTCCCTCAAAATTCATTTGTTGTCAGGGATGAAGTAGGCTATTGCTTCAGAAAGCTCATGCCCTTCTAAACTGTTTGGTATCTAAGGTTCCACCCTGCCAGAATGCTTGGAGAAGAAAAATATACCCCTAAGATGTTGCCATTTAAAGACTCCAAGTTACACATTAAGGATCTCTCTAGATGTTCAGATAAAGGCACAAAAGGATCTGGCACATGACCCACACATTCATGCCTCCTGCCATGCCACATGTCCATGCATACATATATATAAACACACATACACATGTATGTGTGTGTGTATAAATATATATATATGTTTATATGAAGTTTCAACTTACACACGGTGTAAGGTGAGGTGAGCACGCTAGTAGCGAGGGAAAGACTGCAACAAGACCTGGATAGGTTACAGGAGTGGGCTGACATAAACAGGATGCGTTTCAATACTGACAAGTGCAGGGTGCTGCACTTAGGCAGTAGAAACCAGCAGCACACTTATAGAATGGGAAACTCCCTTCTTGAGAGCACGGAGGCAGAAAGGGATCTTGGAGTCATTATTGACTCCAAGATGAACATGGGCTGACAATGCGAGGTCACGGTTGGCAGGGCTAACCGGACCTTGTCGTGCATCCACAGGTGCATCTCAAGTAGAGCCA
>NW_017729000.1:30149061-30149328 GCF_001723915.1 Gavialis gangeticus
TTATAGAATGGGAAACTCCCTTCTTGAGAGCACGGAGGCAGAAAGGGATCTTGGAGTCATTATTGACTCCAAGATGAACATGGGCTGACAATGCGACGTCACGGTTGGCAGGGCCAACCGGACTTTGTCGTGCATCCACAAGTGCATCTCCAGTAGAGCCAGGGAGGTGATCCGCCCCCTCTATGCAACGCTGGTCAGGCCACAGCTGGAGTACTGTGTCCAGTTCTGTGAGCCCCATTTCAGGAGGGATGTGGACAACATTGAAAG
>NW_017729000.1:30154328-30154575 GCF_001723915.1 Gavialis gangeticus
GGGGTTGGACTTGAAGATCTGCAAGGTCCCTTCTGACCCGACTTCTATGATTCTATGATTCTATGATTCTATGCATGCTAAATGCTTGTTTTACTAAGAAAACTATACAGTCTTGACTTTGGATTTGACTGGGAGTCTTTAATGTTCTGGAGGGAGAACATGTACTTTTTACAAGACAACTATGCAGTTATCTGTAAGAGGCATAGTTTAGATCAGCAGCATACAGAATAGGTATCCCCACTTTGGT
>NW_017729000.1:30159575-30165673 GCF_001723915.1 Gavialis gangeticus
GTAAGAGGCACAGTTTAGATCAGCAGCATACAGAATAGGTATCCCCACTTTGGTGGGGGTGGGGGGTGGAGAGGAATCTTAGACTAGTTTAAAAATGGCAGAACTCAGTCTGTGTGCACCAAACTTCTGTTTTGTTATGGATATAGACCATAACACACTTCTGTCTTGTTTAGATCAGTAGCAAACAGAACAGGCACCTTCGACATGTATAAAATGGGATACTGGGAATAAGATCAGGGGAACAGAGAATCTTTGTGGGTGGGGAAAACATGAGCATGGAAGAGAGAATAAGGGACAGAATGAGAACTTTTATTTATACAGAAAATATTTTCCCAGCCAAAGCTGCTTCTTTTTTTTTTAAATTAGTTGTGTATGACATGTGAAAAACTGTATTTTGGTAAACGATTGTTTTAATGTAGACTAAGACGTAATATAATTGATTGATGAAGATGTAATAGAGATGTGCAGATATATAAACTGAGTAAACAGTAGCTGTTCAATTAACTTTACTACATGATAATTGAATTGTTGTTTGCATATTACAACCTCCATTAATGTTCAAGAAACCATTAAGTGTATTTTAGTTGAAAAAATAATTTACTTGAGAAAATACATAGTAGTTCACTGCTTTTGATTTTTAAACTCAGTTAACACAAAGCCAACACATTTATTATTAATTCTTTTTTTCAGGAATCTCAGAGTATTTCAGAGTGGAGAAATGCATTCAAATAAATCATGTGTGTCTATTTACCTTCAATTTATCTGAATTGTTCATCTCATTTACACTAGTCTTTTAAAAACAACTTTACTTTCTTTATAACAGATCTTTTCCAGGAAAACAGGACTCAAAATTCTGACCACAAAATAACTTCCATTTGGCTAAAAAAATTAGATTGCTAAAATAGATGGAAATGTCAAAAAGTAGAAGATGAGTTTTCCATACAAAACCAATAAAAGTCACAAAATTAATTTAATCAGAACAGAAGCAAGTTTTGTCATCCTTCCCAAATAAGTTATTGTGAATAAGTTTAATGAAATAGGCTATCCCTTTAAGTGTTTAAATGATTTATAATCATACATGCATATGAAACATAACATTATACCATTAAAATATTAAAATGGAGTTTATGTTCTTTAAGTGAGCTGATAGGTACAGACTACATTTACTATTTTTTTCCTTTGTATAGTTCCAACATATAATTATTCCTTTTTTATTTTTTGATTATCTAACTCAAGTCTTATTTTCAAATGGGACATAAGTACTTGATTTCCATAGGAATTGTGAGCTCAAATATCTTTGAGGATCTGGACTTCAGTCCAAAAAGTCCCCAGAGGATTTATTATTCATATTAACTCCTTTAAAGTATTTTCTACTGAATAATTTACTTGAGACACATTAGCAAATTTAGGGCCATATCCTTTGGTGTGACTCAGCTGAAGTCAATGCAGTATAGCCCTACTGCTTGTCTTCTTAACCTGAATTCAGATCAGCTCAGAATAACAGTTTACAGTAGTTAAGAATATGACCTAACGTCGTGTTTGTTGGAATAAGTGCTGTAATTTTGCTCAAGGTCAACATTTCCTTGCCTCACCAAGAGATTTAAACCTCACTCTACTTGAAAGTTGAATGCAAGTTTTACGTGGAGTTGCTCGTAATGTCTCTCTGATGACTGAATACTCTGTATTTGTGAAAAATTAAAGAATGGCCAATATATGTTATAGCTAGGAGGACCATTCTAATAAGTCTATTGACTTCATTGTAATGCCGCCCACAGGGAATTAAAGCAGGGATGTATTTGGAGATTTTTGTTTAAAGAATCTCCAAATAAATTGTTTTGTTTCCATGCGTCTGAGCTCACCCCTTTTAGCTGGTGACTGGCCACATTAAAAAATGAAGCACTAACACAGGTATAAAAGGAGACGCATTCAGTCTGCCATTACGATTTCTTTGCCTGCACAACCCCAGACTCAGAACTATAGCCCAGAACAACTGCCAAAAGATGCTGAGGTGTTTTATAGGAAACATGGGACTAGAAGGGGTTGCTGGGCCATAGAATTCAGTTTCTAGCCTTTGCAGACAACCATTTTTTCCAAACGATCATTAGTTCCAATACTTAAGCCTCCCCATGGACCTAACTTGCTCCCCACCAATCCCTCCCAAGACCCCCTTTGCCCCTGCTAGTCCCTCCCATCCTGAATTACCTTAGATCGGGTAGCCATTTTTAACTCAATCTAACCTTCTCCTAGCCTCCCCAAGTGCCTTTGGGTGAATTCTCCTTAGTGTAGGGAGGAGGCCAGACTTGTTAAGGGAGATGCTATTTATGTCTGATAGCTGGGACAAAACTGATCACTTGTACAAGTAACCTATACATGTCTGGATGCTATATAGGGCTGTGTGGAATTTCACTAGTTGTTTTGTTTTGATGCTGTTTCAACTCATTTTGAGCTTGAAGGAGTGAAATTGAAACAAAATGAAAGGCTTCAAAACAGCCTCAAAATGAAACGAGGTAAGTCAAAATGCTTCAAAAGTTTTGAAATGTTTTGAGTTTTGAAGGTGAAATGGCTTGCTTGCAGGGAAACAGTAAGGAGAGGGACGGGGAAGAGGGGGGAAGGGCTGGTTTGATTTTTGACTGTGTAGCTGGCCAGTGGCTGCAGTCCTTCCCTGAGGCCCCTTCCAATCCCAATGCTCTGGGGGAGAAATGGAAGAACAGCATAAAAAGCAGCATTGTTTGAACTGAGCTGCCTTCTGCCTTGGGTTCAGTTACTGAGCTGTGTCTTCCAGCAGCTCAGCAGTGTCAGACAACAAAGGCTATCATTTCCTACTTGCTAGCCTGTTCATAAGAAATAGGATTCACCAATACCTCTTGCTTTCTCTACCCTTTTATTTTATTATTATATTCATTCATTCCTTTCAATATATCTGTACCGCAAAATCCTCTTTTTGTTTTTCTTAGTCTATTTTGATTTTTTTCCCCTCAGAAAAGAAATCTGTGCTTTTTCTCACAGTGTGCATTCCATTTAGTGTGCAGGGAAGCACAGCATATATTGCATATTATATTATAGAATTTATTCAGGAACACATACTACATACACTTATTTTATTTATTACCTAAATACACATACATATACAATTATCTACATAAATCAAATTACATCACGGAAGAACATGCAGATTTTCCAGCACACCAAGGCAAAGATGCTATGAAATGCACTGTGAAGCATGTTGGAAAAGCAACTGGCAAGCCTTCAGGGAGGGACGGAAGAGGGGGTAGAGGGAGAGCTGTTAATTCTCCCTCCCTGGCCACCTAAACTGAGAGACAGCCTCTTTCCCACAACTGAGACTCCCAGGTCTACAGCCAGCAAGAAGAGGGGAGCAGTACCACTGCCTGTGCCTGAGTCTGCATCTCCTCCAAGAGGATCAGCCATAACCCCTGCCCCCACCATGACAACAAGCAGCAGAACTAGCATAACAGTCTCTTCTGTCTCCATTTCACTTCCCATCCTGAGCCTTCCAGTGCCAGAGGAAGAGCCGGAGCTGGATCTCGATCTGAGTGCCATAGCAAGGAAAATTTCGGCAGAGGATGGGGAATCATCTTAGTTTGTACTCCACACCCCTCAAACTTCCCCTAGAGCCAGGTTTTCTTTCCCAGAAGGCACTTTGGAGGAGGTCTAGGTAGAGGGTGTGGAGGCAAGTGGCTCAGCTGAGTCCGCTCCTCCTGTTGCTGTGCCTCTGCCGGCTGAGGAGGGGAAAAAGGAAGCATCCATACATGCACCCACACCCCAGAAGCAAGCAAGAGAATGGTCTGGGATCATTTTGAGCTAAGAGATGATCCCACATGTGCTATCTGCCTGCACTGCTGAGTCAAAACCAGCCAGGTCAAGGGAACAAAACACATGAGCAGCACAGGGATGCTGGTGCACCTCCCACTTGACCTTGCTCCTCCTCATCCTGGCACCAGTGGGAGTGTACCCCAAAAGAAGTCCCCCCTTCATTCCAAAGCCCCCATTCCCCACCCAAAGCAAAGGCAGGCCACCCTGGACCAGTGGGGGAAAGGCAGAGAGACAGCAGGGCATATTGAAAAGGCAAGCGAGATCACCCAGACCATTGGGGAAAAACTTGCTGTGGATGGCCAGCCCATCTCCTTAGTTGAGCAGCCAGGGTTCAGGTGCCTCATGGTGCTTGTCACCCCATCATACCAAGTGCCCCATGCACCACCTTTAGCAGGTCGGTCGTGCCCTTCCTGTATGAGGCATGTAGGGAGTACTTGAGGGAGGAGATGCACAAGGCAGGTCTTCAGGTGCCTTTACACTTCACCTTGGACATCTTGAGTAGCCAGGGTGGAGAGCATTCATACATCTTTCTCACAGGGCACTGGTGTGATCAGTCAGGTCATCTGTGGGTTCTCCTTCATGCTGAGGATGAGTCCCACACAGCAACTGAGATCATGGGGGCCATGAACCACTTGGTACAGGGGTGGCTCATTGGACAGGATGAGCTCACCCATGGGTTCATGGTCACTGACGATGGGGCCAATATGGTCCAGGTGGTCTGTGTTGGCAGCCACTATGTGGCAAACAAGTTCCACCTCATTGTCAGGGATGCCTTGGAGGGGGTAAGGCTGCCGGTGATGGTGCCAGCACTACCAGCAAGCTCATTTCCAAATGCAGGAAGGTGGCAGGCTACTTCCACAGGAGCATCAAGAGAGGCAAGATGCTTTGGGACAAACAGGCAGAAATGAACATCCTGCATTAGGGCTGTGCGAAAGGTCCAGAGAAAGGAAGACCCGTCATTTCCGTTCTACATGGGGGAACTTGAATCACACAAATTATAAATGAACTGCTTGCCATCACACAGGTGATCTGTAGCAGGACAAGTTATTCAATAAACACCTCAATGGTCAAGGCCATAGATTCATAGACGTTAGGGTCAGAAGGGACCTCAGTAGGTCATTGAGTCTGACCCCCTACCCTGGGCAGGAAAAAGCACTGGGGACAGACAACCCCAGCTATGTTGTTGTTCAGTCTCCTCTTGAAGACCCCCAGGGTAGGGGAGAGCACCCCCTCCCTTGAAAACCCATTACAGATTCTGGCAACCCTTTCTGTGAAGAAATTCTTTCTAATGTCCAACCTAAATCTGCTCTCCATCAATTTGTGGCCATTCATCGTAGTTACTCCAGGGGTTGCCCTATTAAATACAGGGTCTCCATTTCCCTGCTGTCCTCCCCCCGATTAATTTTATAGGCAGCCACAAGATCACCTCTCAGCCTTCTCTTTCAAAGGCTGAAGAGATCTAGGTCTCTCAGTCTCTCCTTGTAGGACCTTGCCCACAGGCATCTTAACATAGGAGTGGCCCTCCTCTGAGCCCTCTCAAGATTTTCTGCAACCCCTTTGAACTGCAGGACCTAAAGCTGGACATAGCACTCCCAACTGCAGCCTGACCAGTGTCACATAGAGAGGAAGCATCACCTCCCTGGACCTGTTTGTCATTCATCTGCTAAGGCATGCTAAAGTGTGGTTAAACCTGTTGATCACTTCATCAAATTGATGACTCATGTGCATCTTAGAGTCAACTATGACTCAAAATCCTTTTCCGCTGCTGAGAAGGTCATCCAGAGTTTCATAGTTTGTAGGGTCAGAAGGGACCTGAGCAGATCATCAAGTCCAACCCCCTGCCATGGCAGGAAAGAGTACTGGGGTCAAACAACCCCAGCAAGGTGTTTGTCTAGCCTTGTCTTAAAGACCCCCAGGGTAGGAGCCAGCACCACTTTGGTGGGAAGTTGGTTCCAGATCCTAGCCACCCTGACAGTGAAGTAGCACCTCCTGATGTCTAATCTGAATATACCCTCTGTGAGCTTGTGACCGTTATTTCTAGTCACTCTTAGTAGCGCTTGGGGAAACAGGGATTCCCCCAATGCCTGCTGGTCTCCTCTGACTAGTTTGTAACAGGCCACTAGAGCCCCCCTCACCCTTCTCTTCTGAAGGCTGAACAGGTTCAGGTATCTGAGCCTCACCTCATAGGGTCTGCCCTGCTGCCCCCTGATCATGCGAGTGGCCCTCCTCTGGACCCTCTCCATGTTGTCCTCATCCCTTTTGAAGTG
>NW_017729000.1:30170673-30182668 GCF_001723915.1 Gavialis gangeticus
TTTTACCCCCTTGTCCAAGTCACTGATGAAGATGTTGAACAGTACAGGTCCTAGGACCGAGCCCTGGGGGACCCCATTGCCCATATCCCTCCAGGTCAAAAATGACCTATCTACCACCACTCTCTGGGTGTGGCCCTCCAGTCAGTTAGTGACCCATTCGGTTGTGTAGGTGTCTATACCACAGTCCCCCAGTTTTTTAATGAGAATGGGGTGAGAGACAGTGTCAAAGGCCTTCCAAAAGTCCAGAAAGACTATGTTCACTGCTACTCGTGCAACTAAGGACCTGGTCATAGAAGGCCACCAGGTTGGTCGGAGAGGACCTGCCTCTAATGAACACGTGTTGGTTGCCCCTAAGCATAACTTCCCCCGCTGGCCCCTCATGGACATGTGCCAGGATAATTCTCTCAAAAAGCTTACCCAGGATCAAGGTAAGACTAACTGGCCTATAGTTTCCCGGGTCCTCCTTCCTCCCTTTTTTGAAGATGGGAAACATGTTTGCCCTCTTCCAGTCCTCTGGCACCACACCAGAGCACCACGAGTACTCGTAAAGCCATGCCAGGGATCCTGCAATAACCTCAGCTAATTCCCTCAGCACTCTGGGTTGGAGATCATCTGGACCAGCTGATTTAAATACATCGTGTCCCTCCAGAAGTTCCCTGACTAGATCCTCTCTGACTCTTGGCCTATGTGCGCCTCCCCTGGGGCCTAAAGGGGACCCAGTGGGGGGGCTGATCCGGTCCCTGCTCAGGAAAATGGAGGCAAAGAAGTCGTTAAATAGGTTAACTTTCTTGTCTGGTGTGATGACCAGATTTTCTAGCGTGTCTTGCAGGGGCCCCACGTTACCTGGAACCTTCTTTTTTACCCCTATGTATTTAAAAAAGGACTTCTTGTTGTCCTTGATCCAGGTAGCTAGTCCCAGTTCCATCTGTGCCTTGGCCTTCCTGACTGCCCCCTGCATCCCTGAGCAACTGCAGTATAGTCCTCCCTGGTTATGGCCCCTCTCTTCCATTGGGTTTATGCCTCCCTTTTAGCTAGGAGACATTCCTGGATGCTTTTGGTGAGTCATGGGGGCTTTTGTGCCCTCATGCTCCCTTTGATCTGTGTTGGGATTACCTGCCTTTGGGCTTGGAGGATCGTCTCCTTAAGAAGCGACCACTCTTCTTGGATACCTGACTCCCCTCCCCTCTGGGACCTCATTGCTTCCCCGACTATTCTCCTTAGCTCATTGAAGTCTGCCCTCCTGAAATCTTGCTGGAGGCCTTTGCCACCTTGCCTTAGCCTGTAAGTGTGTTGGTGGTTCTTTTTGCCCAGGTGCAGCACCTTGCATTTGTCTGTGTTGAACTACATCTGATTTTGTTCTGCCCATTTTTTCCAACCTGTCCAGATCTGCCTGAATCCATTCCCTACCCTCTGGTGTGTTAACTTTGCCTCATAATTTGGTATCATCTGGGAACTTGGACAGGGTGCTCTCCACACCCCCTTTCTAAGTCACTGATGAAGATACTGAATAGCACTGGTCCAAGGACTGAGCCTTATGGGACTCCAGTGCCTACATCTTTCCAGGTCGATCCACCACTGCTCTCTGGGTGCAACCCCTAAGCCAATTTGCCACCCACCTGATCATCTACATCACAGCCTGTCAGTTTAGTTACAAGAATAGAATGAGATACCATAGATTGATTACCAATTACTGCCATAACTGAGATTCAAAGACCATTTTTCCTTTCTATTGAAAGGCCCTCTGAATTCAGCAGCAAATGATTTTTGATGCATCAGAACTTTTTGATTAAAATATGAAAATAAGGTGGGTGGGTAAACAGTTATGCAACACAGCATGATGCAAAGTATGACAGTTTATTTCCATAAATTGATCAATCCACTGTCCAGCTGACACAGGGCAAGATGCCAACTACCCAGACAGATTGAACCAGCATGGCACATCTCTAATTATGATGCACATAATCACTGATTTCAGCAGGGCTGTACTGCTCAGGATTGTATTCTGCTCTAAGATCCATTAGTTAGAGTTAATTAGCTAAAATAATCCCTTTATGACACAAATGGACCTTTCCTGCTTCTTAGGTGTTTTGAAATCTTCTGCATTCTTTACTCACTAATGAACTAAACATCTGATCAGTCTTTTAACACTTGTCTTATTGATGCCTGGTATTATGTTCTCTGCCCACCAGTCTTTCTGTAATCCTTATTGAGGCCTAGTCAAACAATTTATCCAGAAAGTTGACTCCATCATTTAAATCCTACAAAGAAGTTCTGTACAAGCCATTTTGCATCACCTGTTCCATTAGGTAGGAATGCCAGCTAAGTAGCTCTCTAGGGAAGCCTCTATACCTTAAGACATTGCAGAAAAATTGAAGGGTTCCCATGCTTACTTCACTTAATTTAAATGAGAATATGGCATCTGAAGTGAGGCAGGGGATTGTGCCATAAATATACCACCATGTGGGTTTAGTGAATTTAACACTCAGGAGTAGCACTAAGAAGGTGTTCTTTGAGTCCTTCCACAAGATTTGAGGACCTTCCTGCCATCACTTTCACTTATACAAGACAAAATTACTCATGTTTTTTACAAGTGAGGGAATTACTTGATACAAGATTTAGCATCAGGCCTTCAGTCAGTTCTGCATTATCAATCACATAAGTGACCTCTCACAAATGGTAAAATAGCTGTCGCTTCATTTTTTAACATGGTCTGAAATAAAAAGCAAGCTATTTCCACCCAATACCTGATTTGATAGGACTGAGTCTGTTTCTTGAATAAAAATGATTAATTAATATATCGCTGAATGAGCGTTTTAGTTTGGGAGTACACATAAAATGGAATTGATTAACTATAATACTGCAACAGTACATCAGGAGAGTGAAACACTCTAGATATTAGAAACCCTTTACTTAATTTTCTATTATTTCAATGTAATAACAAATCTTTGACTTGAAAAGCTTTTTTTCCACTTTCTAGAGCTGTCCCCTCTTCTCCTTCCCCCTTTCTATATCTTTCAGTTTGTGCATGTATGAGAAGGTAGTCATATATTGTAGTTAATTTTCTGTGTTTTACAGTAGGATTATTATATACAACCATGAAAAAAGCTGATTCATTGTTCTTCTAAAACAGAACCGTGCCTTGTAGATTCTTAACTATATATAAATGAAA
The DNA here is from genome assembly GCF_001723915.1 of Gavialis gangeticus. Classification (NCBI taxonomy): domain Eukaryota; kingdom Metazoa; phylum Chordata; order Crocodylia; family Gavialidae; genus Gavialis; species Gavialis gangeticus. The sequence goes on from NW_017729000.1 coordinate 30,173,843, forward strand.
CAGCATTCTGCAGACAAATCATTTGTTAGGTTATAAAAATGATATATTAACAAAATAATACGAGTCGTATGTATTCATAATAAAGTATAACCATGTAAATTACAGAGCAAGTACAATTTTGGGACACAAAGAACTATGGTGACATATTAATTATGTTAAAGAGATATCAAAGCAACTTAGAACAGAAATAAATTCTTTTCATCTCGATTTATCAACTTGAATATACTTTTGGTGAGTGATTTTTTAACTTTCCTGCTTTTAGTCATTTATTTATTTCTATAATTGTAAGATCTCTATTTCTGTTGTATTGTCATGGTAATTTATGTTCTCATCATAATAAAAGCAAAATGATCAGTCTAGCAAGCAAGTCAATTTTTCCTAATAAGATTTTAAAAAACAGATATTATACATTATTGTATAAAACATTCTATGGGTACTAAAGTTCAGCTGCTAAACAAAACAAGAAAACAAAAAATAAAATGGAACAGAAATCAATATTGGAATGTTGAGGAAATAAATTCCTTTGAAGCTCCAGGACAAACACTTCTGGACAATAGTGCATTGAAATCAGTTAATCTTTTAATAAAAAGTGGAAACACTGCATGTCACTACCACAATATCTCTTTTAAGCAATTAGTCTGTTAGTTTTTCAAATGCAGGGTTATTGACTTGGTTACTAGATTATTTGACCTGATTATTGATGGTGAATTGGTACCAGAGTCACATCAAATTGAGTCATCTTACTTAATGAGTAGCTTATTTCTTGTTTCAAATTGTTTTTGACTTTTGTTCATATGATTCTAAAATACTGAATGATTCTGATGTTGGTTACATAAGTGGAAATAGGGATATCCTGCTTTGAGCAGGGGGCTGGATTAGATGATTTTGTGTCCTTCCTAGCCCTACTTTCCTATCACCCTGTCTAAAACTGTCTCAGCCAGCCTGCTCTTCAAAGTTTCCAAGAATGGAGATTCCACAACTTCTTTAGGTAGCCTATTTCAATGCTTGACCCCCTATACAGTCAGAAAGTTCCTCCAACCTAAATTTCCTCTGCGGCAGTTCACTGTTTCACTATGGCCACAAAGAAAAGTCCATCCCCAACTTCTCTATAATCACCCTTCTGGTACTTAAAAACTGTTATCAAATGCCCCCTCGGTCTTTTCTTTTCCAGACTAAATAGCTATAGTTTTTTCAGCCTCTCCTCAGAGGTCTTTCTTCCTAGGCCCCCAGACATTTTGGTCATGCTGTGATGGACTCTCTCAAAACTGTCCATATCTTTTTTGAAATGTGGGGATGAAAAATTGGACACAGTGTTCCAGGTAAGGCCTCACCAATGATGAATAGAGCAGAAGAATCACTTCCCTTATTTGCAAGTGACAGTGGGGGGCAGAGGGGGCCTTGCAGTGGCAGCAGCAGCACTCTTCCTACTGTCCCTGATTTAAGCCTTGCACCTCATGAGACTTGAAGTGGCAGCAGTGTTCTGTCCACTGCCTCCACTGTGAGTCCCATCGGCTGTGGGGCTCACAGCCTTGGAAGCCAATGCAGGGAGAGCCCAGGATCAGGATCAACAATAATCAAGATCCTGCAATCACACCTCCTTTCATGCACGTGTGGCATGGCAAAACCTGCAGTTGGGTCATGTATTAGATCCCATTATGCCCCTACATGCACATGTAGAGGGGGACTAATAATAAAACAATCACTTTATGTAGTTGAAAAGGCAAATTTATAAATATTTTAACAGTAATTGTATGTGTTTGTGGTTGGGTAGCTGTACAGATAAAAATATATTTATCTATGCCTATATTTATGAGTCCATGCAGTCAGGAGGAAGTCTCCTGTACTATGCAGTTAGCCTTTTAGTCATTGCATTTTTCCCCCCATGGCTTTGAAGAAGTCAATAAGTAATTGATAAATTTTCTGTCACCTTGGGCAATTAATGGGAGTTACACAGCATTGGCTCCTTCAATTTTCGTGTATGTGAAGAGCAAAAAATTGATTTCACAAACTTACTGGTGCATATTGATTCAATGCCTGTCTCTAGGCCATTCCCATTTAATGCTTTTGTGCAGTCATTGAAAAAATTCTCACAACTGTCAAATAAAATTTGATTCTTTAGAGTTTTTATCTGTTATACTGTTTTGCAAATATTTTTAGCCTCAGCAATATGTTTTCAGGCTAAGAGCTCTCAGGTACCCAGTCTCCAAATAATTTTTCATGTCCAGAAAGACAGAATAAACAAAATGGCTGAAATAACCATGAAGTGATTATTAAAAGGGCTGCAGTTCAGTGGCTTTCAGAGGGCACCATTTATACCTACAAAATCTGTTCTAACATATTTCATAGTTTTAAAAGAATTTGCAATTCAAAGCCCTCATCTCATTTGCTATCAGAATTGTCATCTGAATGCCAAGGACATCTGCAATAAGTTGGTGGCTGAAGTACCCAGACCTAAAATTGAACTACTGGCACAAAATGCCACATACCAACATTGGAGGGGCAAACTGAATTTATAAAATGAAATTGCTTAGAAATTGGACCTCGTGAATTTAAAGTTTAAAGCCCATGAGCTCCATATGTGGAAGTAAGGAAAAACGGAATTTGTAATTGTTATCTGTAGGTTCTTAATGAATTTTTAAAAAATAGATCAGAATATAAAGGACATCTAGTGTTAAGTCCTCTCCAGCCTTATCTTCCTCAGTGAGACCTTCCAGATATTGGTGCTGTTGCCGAATATTCACTTTAAGTCAGTGGTATTCCAGGAATTTTGTATATTCTTTCACATAGGTTGTATATCCCAGAATTAGCTGCTATACATTAGAGCTGTTTGAAGCTTCAGTTGCTGACTTGATTCGGAAGAGATTCAGTGGCCAAATCTCTGAATCTGAATTGAATCAGGAGATCAATAAAAAGGTCCAAAGATTCCAAATCGATTCAGAAAAGATTTGTAGGAGATTTGCGCAGTCCCCGCTTTCCACCACAGGGAGCTGGACTCAGACTCTGTGCTGGTAAGTAAGGGGTGCGGGGGCACAGGGTCTGGAGAAGGAGGAGGTGAATAGGGGGACCCCCACTAAGCCCCATCCCCTGCCTGCTCCTCCAGCCCTCCTGAGCACCCCACACACTCTCCCAGCCCCGTCAATGGCTGCCCTGCTTGGCTCCAGTGTCCTGGTGCTTTAAAAAAAAAAAAAAGCCTCGCACTTACCACCTGCTGCAGCAGCCATCGGGGCCTCTGGTAGCTTGTGGCAGAGCCCTGCCCCCATGCAACACAGGGCAGTGGGGAGTAGTGGGGATCACTGCCTACCTGGGATGAGCCTGTGAGTGCAGGGATTTTTTTTTTTTAAAGTCCAGGGACACTGAGGCTAGGCAGGGCAGCCATTGATGGGGCTAGGAGAGCAGGCAGTGGATGGAGCCTGTTCGATTCAGCTGATTCAGCAGCAGCTGAATCTCCAAATCAGATTTGGCTGAATCAATTTAGGACAGTGATTAGAATCAGTATATCGAATCACTGTCCCCCAAAATGACCGAATCCAAAGCAAATACTAGCCACTTTGCACAAGCCTACTATACATCCGATACATCTATACGAGATGTTTAGTGTGCAGTTGCCTAATTAAGTACACAGTAAATGTCTTAGCACCTACAGCAGCACACATGTAAATGCTGACCAGCTGGCTGGGGCACAAGGTTGCTTTAGTGCCAGAGCTGCCTCCCACCTAGCCTCGCACTGAAGCACCCTTGTGCTCCAGCCACCCCTTCTGCAGCACACCGAGGCTGGTCGGAACAGTGCCAGGCTGACAGACTGTCCCCCCTCCCCAGACCTCCTTTGCCAGCCAGGGCTGCTGTGGCCTGGTTCAATGTGCTGTATTTGGGGTGCACCTGCAGACACATGCCCAGGAGCTTCCTGGGAGCAATAAACTGTGGAGAAATAAGCCACCCTATTTATTGCTGCTCCCTAATGGCACATGTAGACAAACTCATTATGATCAATAGCAAACAATCTGAATCTGTACAAGCTTGTAAAATTCTGAGATCTGCAGATGAAGCATGCAGCACTTTCGAACAGACTACAGAAATAGTCTGTAATCAATGAGTTTAAACTCAACAAGGAAAACTGCAAAGTCCTGCTTTTAGAACAGAATAACTGCATGTCCAAATACAGACTGGGGAATCATTGGCTAGGCTGCAGTACCACCAAGAAGGATTTGGTATTTACCATAGTCCAAAACTGTGATCAACAGGGTGATCTTGTTGCATAAAAATCATTCTGGTTTGTATTAACAGGGGTGTCACTGTGAGCTTTGTCAGCTGTGGGCTGGCAGCAGGTGACGTACCCCTGTGGCCAGAAGTCCTTTTAGATGGGGATCCCAGCCATAAAGGAATGCTTGGTGACACAGTCAGTTAATAGAGTGATTAGAACAAGCTACAAACTTATTACACATTTTTTGTGGAATAGCTTTGTAGCCTATTGCTTGTTTTGTCATGCCATAAATTGGTTGAACATGTAGTTGGGTCACAATTCAAGGTCATATTTATCATGCTTTAAGGATACTGTTTCGAGTGGGCCGTACTTTAGTTTAGTGTGAAAAATGTATAGGTAATACCATACATAGTACTAGGGCTGTGAGAAACTTTGCTGGCTGTTTTGTTTTGATGCTGTTTCAACTCATTTTGAGCTTGAAACAGAAAAATTGAAATGAAAAAAGGCTTCAAAACAGCCCCTAAACAAAATAAGGGCAGTCAAAACATTTCAAAAGTTTCAAAACATTTTGAGTTTCGAAGCTGAAGCTGGGTTTGCTGGCAGGGAAACAGAAAGTAAGGAGAGGGAGGGGGAAAGGACTGCTCTGATATTGACTGTGTAGCTCACCAGTGACTGTGATCATTTTCTGAGGTTGTTTTCAATCCCAGTGCTCTGGGGGAGGGATGGCAAAACAGCATAAAAAGCTGCATTGTTTGAACTGAGCTGCTTTCTGCCTTGGGATCAGTTACTGTGCTGTGTCTTTCAGCAGCTTAGCAGCATCAGACAACAAAGGGTATCATTTCCTACTTGCTACCCTGTTTGTAGCAAGTGGGATTCATCAATACTTTTGCTTTCAGTACCGTTTTATTTTATTATTATATTAATTTATTCCTTTCAATATATTCCTCCCCCAAAATCCTCTTTTTGTTTTTGTTAGTCTATTTTGATTTTTTTCCCCTCAGAAAAGAAATCTGTGCTTTCTCTCATAGGCAATTCCCTTTGTAAATTCCCTTTAGGATCAGGTCTAAGAGACTGGAGATAGGTGGTGTTCTGTTCTTGTCTTTGATGAATGTTCAGTGTGCACTCATTCTGGTGCAGTTGGTGCTTGGTGTCTCCTGCATATATTCCATCAGGGCACTAAGTGGAGGGAGCTATGTATTGTACTGTGAAGATATCACCATACTGGAGATAATGTTGGCAGGTTTTACATGTCTTGTCATGACATAGCCTGGATCCATTGGTTGTGTTTTGGGCTATAGGAAGTTGGCTTCTGGTGATAAGGTTAGTGATGTTCAGGGCTTGTTTGAATTTACAAACCACTTTTCATAGATGAGCCTAAGAACTACACTTCATCAACCTCCTAGGTAGTAGGTACAGAAACTCATGGACTCAATATAGACATTGGAATTCTGACATGCTACAACCTGCCAGACATTTGGCTCCCCAGGTACCTCTGCCCTTTAACCTACTACATCCACCTTCCCCCCTCAATCCAGCCTGTTCCTCACCCCCTGAGAACTCCATTTCCAATTTCACTGACTGGCTTTCTTGACTGCACTGCATGCCAGCCTCTGGCTTCTTTACTATTCCTTCCACCCAGGAACAGCACACACACAAACTTCAGGTGCTTCCTCAGCCTGACAAAGTGTTTTTCAACCCCAAAGCTTCCTAAGATGTATTTCTCCAACTATTCAGTTCGTTTATTAAAAGATACCAGATTGACCCAAAGAACCTTGTCTGCCAGTTCCATGTCCTTAGACCAACATGGCTAAAAGCTACACCCCTAGCACCTGTCCCCAGTCAGCTAACCAGGAGGAGGCAGTGCCCTGGCCCGTCTAAGCCCCAGGGCTGGGGCTGGCAGGGAGATTTCTCTGGCAACTGTAGGAGAAGAAAGTCCTGCAGGAAAGGAAAGAAAGGCTTTGTGAAAGTTTAGCTCCCTGAAATGTTAGTGCTACTGTGCTGCAGTGCACTGCTTACCTGTTGTTATTTAAAGTGGTGGACTAGGCTGAGACTGTAGGGGAGGAGGAGACCTCATGGGGCACACTACCATGTTATGTAGTGCCAGTGAGGGTGCACCTTAACACACACAAAGTCACATGTCATGAGTTTTGCTTGTCAGCAGTTTGAGATGCAGTTTATCAGACACCTCTGTACCTATCTCCTTGAAACATGGCAGACTTCATGGCCTCAGAAGGGGCTACCATCCCTGCAGTTTTCACCCCCATGTGCCTTAACACACAGGTGTCACATGAGTTTTTCTTGTCAGCAGCTTGAGGTACAGTTTCCCAGAAACCTTTGCATCTATCTCCTTGAAACTTGGCAGGCATTGTGGTCTTAGCAGGTGCTACCCTCTTTGATGTTTTCATTCAGATCAGGCAAGAAATGACAAAGTTATAGGCAGTTTTGTGATTCCCTATTATAGCCTTGGCTGAAACGTTGAAATGGGTTGAAACAGCAAAACAGTTTGGACGAACCAAAATGGAACAGTGCTTCAAAACTAAATGAAACGTCAAGGTAAGACACTGTCCCTTCAAAATGGTGAAATAGAAGTTGAAATGAAACAGTGCTGCTGCACACAGTCCTGCATGGTACTGGGATCAATAGTAAAAGAATCTATAAAGATTTTAATAGAACTTGCTTTGTCTATATAAAATGACTTAATTCCTGGATCATCATGACTACACTGTCACTCTAACACTACTTATATTTCTAGGCATTAGTCTTCAATTTAAAAGGGCCAGAGTTTTCAGATGGAAGCAGTGAGTAGGTTCTAGAGTTGCCAGTTATATCAGACTTTCTCTATGTCCATTCATAAGACACCAAGACTATGAATCAGCTATCAGTAAGCTTAATTTTAACTTTGTGCTTAAAATTAGTCTGGCAGTTTTGTCCACTGCCAGACTGTGATCCCTTTACTTATGCTAAATAGTACCATATTCCCCAAATGACACTATCAAAAGCAGCAGGACAACTTGTGGCATAAGTTATCATTCATTGTGAAAAAGGGCATCAAGATCTCTCAGTATTCTTGTATATAGGTCATTACTAACACATAAAAGTAAAGCACTTCTAATGGTTATAGAACTGGTATCAACTGCTTCCATCCCTACAGAGATGCCTCTTGACTTTCCTGGGTATGGAATGTGAAAGAGTTCATTAAGCTTCTAGACCCAGAAAGAAAGAAAAAGATAAATAAAAATAAATATTTAAACTTTTAAAAATTCAACACATAAACAAGATGCTCTGAAACACTAGTTAAGAGTTCCATAAATTTGACATATGATAAAAAGAGAGGTTGCAAACAGTAAAAGGAGAAAAAGTCTATGTCTTAAAGTTAATAACTTTCCACTGAAAAGATATACTTGACATTTCAAAGTGAAAGCAAAAAGATTTTTTTCAGCTTTAACAATAAAGAAAAAAATTAGCAGTCCTTATTTTACAATTTATAATAATAAATTACTTGAATTTCAAATGTATTATTCTGCAGCATTTTTGGCATTGGAGACATTTCTGTCTTTTCCTTTTCTGAATGTAGTTAAAAAACATCACTGAGAGCCCCTCTGTGTCTAGCTAATCTTTTTCCTTTTATCTTTAACTCCCTTCTAACACTTCTTTGAGGTAGCAAATCCTTACAATACTAGTGATATGAAGGCAGACAAGCACAGTGCAAAATATGTCCACCAGACTTACATTTTGTCTGTTTCTCCTTGCTTTCTAACACAGAGGATACATTTAAAAAACTGATGAAAATAATCTTCTGTAATAAGATTTTAAGGGTAACAAATTATGAGTGAAACCCTTTTGTATAACAGTAACGTAATCAACACACAATCAAATGGGATAATATATTCAAGGGGGAATTAAATAGATACTTGTAGGTAATGTTCATCAATAATGAATGAAATATATAATGTATTTGGAAGTCATTGACTAAATTAGCACTCACATCAGGGTTGAAGACAAGAGTTAAACTGAAGTTACTTGTATTTAAAATGCTTGAGGGTATCATATAAATATCACAATCTACATTTTAATTCAATGTCAATAACATGTACTGGGGCAACACTAATGTCTCTGAAGCCAACTGTTCAAAGTATTGAAAAATTTCAAAAAATCAGAAAAGCACTTGACTTAGAGATGGTGGAAGAGGAAGCAAAGAGCAAGATCTGATAAACTTTATCATCTTGAACTATTCAGTTTAAGGTGTGACTAGGCAAGAGAGCTGAAACTAAAAGCTCTATACACTATCAAGATGCTTCAAAAGAGAGTCTTTTAAAAAAATCATAGATACTTTTGGTCATAGCTGCTGAATGATATGCTCCTGCAAAGGTATGTTATGACTGTCTACCTTCTGTGCCAAATAGTGAGTATAATATGTATCCGCCTTAACAGGATGTCCACACCACTACACAATGCACAGTGGGCACAGGTACATGTTCCTTAATGCACCTTAGATGCTGAGCATTTAGTTTAGTACTTCCTTAATAACGTACTAAATAAATGTGCCGTGCCTAAAGTTACTGCACAGTAGCACCAGCAAATGGTTATTTAGTGATCTGTACTGCACATTAGCCTAGTAACACTACACA
>NW_017729000.1:30187668-30197795 GCF_001723915.1 Gavialis gangeticus
TGCACAGTGGGCACAGGTACATGTTCCTTAATGCACCTTAGATGCTGAGCATTTAGTTTAGTACTTCCTTAATAACGTACTAAATAAATGTGCCGTGCCTAAAGTTACTGCACAGTAGCACCAGCAAATGGTTATTTAGTGATCTGTACTGCACATTAGCCTAGTAACACTACACAGTGGGCTATTAGCATGGCTTTTGCCATGGCACAGTACTGCGCAGTGTTATTAGGCCAATGTGCAGTAAGCACCTAGTGTAGACATGCCAAGTGTTTGCTACCTTGTCACAAGTCCTGGGAGTAATATAGCCATGTTAGCACGGTGCTCCACCTAGGGTAATTTGACCTGCTGTGATAGGATACATTAGCTAATTTAAGTTCTTCTACAAAGCAGTACATTGCACTGAAGACATACCCAGTGACTCCATCATGCTGATAAAAAATTTAACATAAAGTCAAGCCCACAGCCTTATATTCATGCTTGTTTTAAAAAATTGATTTCCTTTCAAGTCTAGTTTTAGTTGTTATCAAATTTCATATTCTTAAAATCTCAAACTGAAATAACTTATTCTGTTCTGAATGTAATGGAAAGTCAGTCATGCATTTTCTTCATTATTTGTATTCAGTGCTAGTGTTTTTGACCTAAAGATAAACAGATTTTAATCTTTTATGGTCCTCATTCATCTTGAATTTTTCCTCACATAATATAAAATATTCATTTTTGCATTTTTAAGGCAATTTTTTCAAGGTGATGCTAGGTGAATAGGATTAAACAACTGAGGTCAAGCTATGTACTTAATCACTGTACATTATTCTTGCAATTGGCAAAAAAATGTATATTTTGTACTGTATTTTTTACAGTCTGAAGTATAAGTATTCTAAGAAAAGAAAAATGAAAGGAAAATGTCATGACCTTTTGTATCTCAGTGACCTGAAACTAGAGATGGGCAGAAATTTAAATACTAAATTCATCCCTGCCTTTGGAGTAACCTTAGGCACTTGCAAAATATACCTGGTACGTTCAGAAAAGAAGGTCTATAAATGTACTATCCTTCCAGGGACCAGATCTCAGAAAATGGCCAGTTTGTCCTTAATATATTGTGGTCCTCTGCCCTGAGAATTCACTGTATTTAACCAGAAAAGGCCATAAGCAAAGCTTTTGTTGTTTTTTTTCTTTCCTTCTGTCTGAGAGAGGTGGTGTGTTGGGTTTTTTTGTTTCCAGTAGAAAATGGATTATTAATCTTTCAATTTCATTCTGGAAAAAATATTTTACTAAAATAAAATCAGTTAATGAAAGTGTGCTTCTTCTCAGTTACTACTCAGCATTCTCCAGCAAAGTGAATGCATTCTCTAGCTGCATTCTCCAGCATCTGCAACAATTTTGAGGCTCAGATCCAATATACAGATGCAAAGAGGGGTGCAGTCACAATCTCTCTCAGAAGCTGGGTAGGGTGATGCAAGAACAGAGTTTTGATTCTACAGGAAAGGATGTTGCTGATTCAGTGGCATGCAATTTAAAAAAATGACTATTGATTTGAGTTGCCTTATATTTTTGAGCATCTGTCTTAAGACCCCTTAAAGATGTTACATTTAAATTCCAAAAACAGAGTCACCGTGAGCTGTCTCATTTGAATATCCTACATCATTTGAAAATCTTGAATGAAACTCATTTTGGTTTTTTTCTCTTTTTCATAGGTTTCAATTACTCACATCTTGAAATTGTATAAGAGTACCATTATTTCCACAATTGGATAACAGGTTATTAGAAAGTATCTTGAATGCTGTTCTATTCTCTTATTTACATAATATCAGCTTTAAAATGTCCATTTTTGTCTCTGAAGTTAGATATTCAGCTCAGTCCAACATAGTTAGTCTTTCATTTTTTCAGAATACTTGGACACATGTCATAGTCATGGCATTTTGAATCACCTTTCCAGTTCTCTCTCATTTCCTAATACTTTCTAATCAGTCAGTAGGTTTAAGAGGATAATTTTTTTGTGTTAACCCCTCACATGGAATTCACTTCAGTTTTTAGTCTCTCACATGCAATAGCATTCTAGTTGCTTCTTTTCCAGAACACTTGCTTTCCTGACTTTTATTCTATAGCAATCAATTATCTCTCAATGAGATTCTAGGTTTAGTAAATGCCAAATGTATAAAAAATTCAAAAAAAGATAGCTACAGTTTCTTGTACTATAGGGTCTATTACGTTATGCAAGACAGTGAACACTAATTTATATTAAATCAACTGTTTTTCAGGAATGTGAATAGAGTAGTTAAAAGTAGAGCCACTCAGTAAACAGCTTTCCATCCTATTACTGAGATTGCAAATACAATTTTCATCATGGTTGGGGTAAAAAGGTAAATTTCAGGTTTTTTTCATTGTAACACAAGACCTGCTACAGGCTGTGACACCTCCTAGTGGCCACTTAGCCTGTGCTCACCCTGTTCTTGTGGCCACTTCCCTTTCTGCTAGCTTGCCATGCCTTGATGTAAATATGTATGTGGAAAGAGAAGGCTGCCCCAGGAATCCCTGAGCAAGACCTCATCCACTCACAAGCTATGATCTAATGGCTCATCATGTTATGGACTAATTTTGTGGCCTCCTTAGATCATCCTCTAACCATTCCCAAGCCTTGCAGATGTTACTAATCAATCAATTATTACCAATCAGTTCCATGGGCCCTCAGCACAAGTCTCAATAAGTGTAATGGGCCCTTGGCCCCAGTACACCTCACTTGCTTGGCTCCTCCCTGGTCCCTAGGCTAGCCCCACCTCAGTCCCTCTCTGATCTTCTTAGCCCTATCCTCTCTGGGCTCTAGCTCCCTAGCTCTGTCCATCGTGGACTCTCTCTAGCTCCTCCTCTGCCCTGCTCCCAGGCTCTGACCTTACTTCCAAGCCTCCCTGTCCTTCCTCTGACTGTTCCTGGGTTCTGGCCTTATTCCCAGGCCTTTGACCCTGCTCCTGGGCCTACAGGGACCTCCTTCTCCCCATAGTCTCCCCTAATCACCAATTGCTGAGACTTCCACCTTCCTTTAGTCCTAGATTAAATTTTGGCTGTTCACCAGCCCTAAGGCTATATTACCCGGAAGTATTTCACATGTCCTTCGTTAGTCTCTCTATAGCCTGCTCAGGAGCTCTTCCTTCCATGGCAACCAGGGCCAGACTGCCTGCCCCAGTTCAGGCCAAGGGCTTATATACTCTCTAAGCCTGCCCTCCTTCCAGTTAAGTGCCTTCTCTTGAGGACCACCTGAGCCCTGTCTGCACCCTTTCTCCTCTTAAAGTAACAGAAGCACCCTGTTACACTCATTAACAGATTTTCCCTCTGATTTTGAATACTTTTAAAGCATTTTATTTTGATACGTTCAAAAGTTTCATTTGATTTTGATCATTTTATTTTTTTATATTTTCTTAATGTTATAGAAAATAAACATCTACTTGAAACATCATTTTAAAATGAAACCTCTCCAATTTGTTTTCAAAGTAAAATCATAAGTTGCAATAATTTAATGAAAAAAATAATTTGGTTAAAATAGAAAAAAGTCTCACTGAAAATTGTTTGAAAAGCTCCAGATAAATTGTTATGAAGTGCTTGTTAAAAGCATTGTTTGCCTATCATTTTACATCTAAAGGAACAAAAAAAGAATCAAAGGCATTTGTAATTTTATTTGGAAAGGAAATTAGATTGGGGTCAGTCTAATTGACTTAAGGCTCAATCATGCAAGGGGCTAAGCATTCCAATCTGAATCAATGTGTGTGTGTGTGTGTGTGTGTGTTTGTGTGTGTGTAAAATGAGAGACAAATCTGTTATTTTTTTATGAATAGTATGTCTCTCAGTTCACCTGGCTGCATAGAATTAAATACATGTGGAGCTCTTGGGGAGAAGCAAGCAGGATATGAAACAACAACAACAAAGATATGGGCTTTCTGGACACGAAGTATGGTTACGTGAAATCATAAGCTAGTCAATTCCTACTTGCTTGTTGTCAGGAGGGTGACAGATCTAGTTTTCCAAAGCAAGAAAATAAATTCAAAGGGATACAAGGTTCATCTCTACACAAGATCTGGAACCTACCCTACCCACTAGCTCCTGTTCTGCATTTCCCAGCCCCTGAAAATGAGGATAATAACCACAAAGGGCCTATCTGGAAATATAGCAACCACCTGTTAGAAAAAGAGTTGGATTAGATCCAACTGGGGAAGGAAATGTGAGAGAAGGTACCATAAATACCTGTAAAATTTGAGAAATATCCCACATTTTGAGCCTGGAAGATTACAAAGGAAAAGGCTTCTGGGTTCCTGTAGCCTACCTTAAAGTTAAGCACCTGAATAGCTGTGATCAAGTCAGAGAAGTTATCTGTGCATAAATGCTTTGTTGCATGGGTTGCATTGATCAACATGATTTTTCAACCTTCTGGATCAGTGTATAGCATAGTTGCACAGGCTTTAATTTTTGTCACAGCCACTGAAACTTTTTGGTTGTAGGCACTTCGTTTATTTCTTCAGGTGAAGATTAGTCAGAGTATGACAACATTTAATTCATATTCTCAATTGGGCCTGTGATGTTTTTGTTATGTATTGAATGATAATCTAAGAAGTTATTTCTGGAGAAGTGATCTCTGCCAGCTCACACTTGCTGTAGATTGCTTCAGAGCTTTGGCCCCACTCAGACGCTGTTGACCCATCTGCACAGGAAAGGGAGTAGCAGGCCTGCAGTGGCTTCTTTCTCCCCCAGTGCTGCCAGACTTAATATGCTCTTCCTACATCCTTAGAAGCTAATATCCATTTATTGACATCTGTTAGGCCAAGTAATTTTGGTAAAGAAGAACAAAAATTGAGGATTATATTTTTGTGTAGGGCATATAGAGTTAGTGACAAGCTTTCCCAAGCTGTTCACATTGGAGTATGCTGTTTCACTGTAAGTGAGGAAAAGTTGATGTAACATAAATTTCCTTTTTTTGGCGGGGGTAGGGGAGAGGGAATAAGAAAGCAAAGCATTTTGACATTTTTTGGGATGACCCATTTCAATTCTTTCATTTTCAACTGACTGTTTCATATTCATATATAATTTATATTATGTTGTACATTATGTAAAATTCAGTACTTTAAAACAATTACAATCAAAATGAAATATTTATATCAACCTGAATGAGGCTTACAATTTTATGATAAATTTCAGAATGTGAGACTTTCACCCGGAGTAGAAATTCTGAGATTTCACTAGGTCTAGTGGTAAGTTTTAATGCTTTATCTTCACTTGTATTTACAAGATGAAACACCACAGTTCAATGTAGTCTTTAACTAAAATACATACTGTTACAGCTAGAAGTCCTTAAATATGTTTACATCTGACTTCGTGGAGCTTTTCTTAAAGTGTGCTTAGTGAGTTTTCAATGCTGTTGGAGATCACTTATCTCTACATAACTGCTGTATCTGAAATGTAACTGTTAGCATATCCCTCAAGCCCTGTACAAGAAGGAAATTCCATGTTAGAAAATTCCTTCAAAGAAAGCAGTTACTACATTGGCTCAAATCCTGGTGCTTCTTTAAAATGGATCTGCTGTAGTGTTGCCAACAGACTTCCTGAGGGTTTTTTTTGAGTTACAGGATTACAGTTTTATATATGGCTTCTTAATTATAGGTGTGATTGCTATGAAATATCCTTGGTATACACATGCATGAAAGGAAGGCTGTCAGGCTAGATTGTCTTAAATTCTGGGGTACATATTTTTCCTATAAGACATGAAAAGCATATATATGTAGCTCATCCAAGTGTCTGTCTGATTTATTTATGTATCATTTATTGAGTTGTATTGCTGTACGTCAACATTTGTAGGCATGAACCAGGACCCCCCTGGTTATGTATACTGTATTTACTTGAATACAAGATAATTTTGTTCTCCCAACCAACATGGGGGGAGGGAGGGAGAGAGTGAAGGCCCTTGTCCTATATTCACACACAAGGAAACCTCATTAAATACATAGTCTATCATTATACTGCTGCCAAACGAAGCATGTGCTTAGTAATGGAAACTGACTATGAAGTTATTGAAATGCAGCCAGCACTGAGCATGATTATAAAACATGTGGACCATGCTGGGCAAATGTTCTGACCAGCACCATTTTTGTTTGTTTGTTTGTTTGTTTGTTTAAGATATTTTTTTCGTGTTTCAAGTCAAATCAGTCAAATCAATTCCAAATCCATGAGTCATTCAAGAACCATATGTGGCCCTACTACCAGCAAATATCCTCCACCCCTGCCTGGGGCTCCAGATGCTTCCAAATCATTTGGAAGGAATCTTACATGCAGGCCCAAGCCCGGAGGCTTGGGGTTTGGATGCCTTCGAGTTTTTCTTGCCCTCAGCCACATAGCCACAAGAGCAAACTAGGGAGGAGTCTCGCATTTCCATAAAGTAGGCATAAAGCCAAGATCTTCCCACTGGAAGAGAAAGTGGGAGGTTAACTATACATTACCTCTGTGGATACAATCCCGTGCCAGAAAAGCCATTATCCTCAGCAACTAGGAAAACTGCCTTAGTCGTCAGGGTATTTCCCTGCCTGTCAAGCATTTTGACAGGCACCTACTACAATGATAGGTTACTCCATGAGGTGGAGCCTTGCATCTTATCTGCATATAAATTGAGGATCCCAGGACTTGTGACAAAAACACTTGGTTCCAGCCATGAGTGGGGAGCTAATTAACACATGGATCCTATGTGGTGGAGTATCTGGAGTACACATACATACTGGGTGCATATATACAAGACGGTACATCATCATACCGATGAGCTATGTTGACATAGCTCATTGCTACAGTGATGTAGTGTTGGCAAGCATGAACCATGACTCCAATGAGCTTTGTCGACATACCTCATTGCTACTGCGCAGTCTCATGGGAAAAAACCATGCAGTGTTGGGACTGGGTGGTAACACTGGTTCTTGTGCTTAAGCAAGTACTAAATGACTGCACAGTAACAACTCTGCAGTCTGGTGCACGTCTAAATATGCCCGCTGATCTGTGCAGACTGTCAGGTCACCATTCTTGAAACAGGCTCTGCTGGGGCTCAGTCTAATGAACTATATGGTAAATCATGAGTCTTTTGGCTTTAGACTAATATCATGCATAGTTTATACGATATATAAGTACATACAAAAGTACTGCTTAAAAGTGTGTATATAGTATACCTGTGCTAAAGCATGCAGCAGTTTCAAAGAAGTATACTGCAACAATTCTGAATGAACAAAGGCTATGGGTACCTGTAATAATTTTCCTATATAGAAATGATTACAAGTATGCTTACTTTAAGGTCCTTGTTTTCAAATTTCCTCATTATTTCCCTGTGCTAAGGGAGAGCAAGATCTGACAGTAAGGAGGGGAGAGAAAGGAAGGGAAGGAGCCACAGAGAGAAAATATGTCTGTGGGGGGGGAGGGGGCGTAGAGGGCAATGGGGCTATCTGGCCCCTCAGATTTATTTCCTCTTCTGTAGTAGTGGGAGAGAGGCAAATCTCCAATAATTAGATTCTATACGTGTAAAACTATAACAAATTTATAAATTCTGCATGTAGAGAATCTAATTATTGGGAGGCTTATCTTATATTTGAGGAAATATGGTAACTAATGTTCTACTAAAGTAGTATCCAAGTATGAATCTCCAGTGGATTCCAGCATATATTAGAGTAAACTCTCAGTGACTAACAATTTGTTGAGAAATACTCTAACTATAATCTTCTGGGTCTACTAGGGTGATATCCTTGATGCTTCTCCCTTAAATTTAAGAGTAAATAGTCATAACTAAACATGCAAACTAAAAATAAATTGAACAGAAATGCACTCTGTAATTTTGTAAGAATCTTAGCTTGCCATTAAATAAATAAATACACCCTTATGGTTCCAGAAAGGAGTTTAAAATGAGAAGTCTAACATCAGAAAAGACAATAAAAAGAATCCCAAAAGTGTCACTTCTGAAACTCTTATAAACCAGGCTTTTTTTTTTTCATTGGTCACTTGATTTATGAATTCACTGATTTGGCAAAGCTGTTGGTTCTTCTTGTATAGGCAGGCTACATCTTTCAGGAGCTAAGGAAAACTCATTGAGCAGAGCTGTTTTGTAAGAAGGACACTGGAGACCTATCAGTAACATTTTGAGTCTGATTCTCTTTTCATGTTAGGTTTATGATAAGATAACTCTGTTGATCACAGTATAATTTCTCCCACTTTTCTTTTTCTCCCCCACTTTTCACAGGTAAAAGCAAAAAGAAGAATCAGGCCCTAATAAATACATGGTGAATTTAGATTAGATTATTAAGAAGAAATAAGATGTATTGAGGAAAAAGTGGAAATTATTGAAGCAGGAACCTGTCTCTGTGTCAGCTTACCCATGTGTCCCGTGTATATAACAATCCTTCTCTTGAAGAAAAGTCCTATTGAATTAAACATAAAATTGTAACTTTTCTTTAAATTTGTTTTTGATCTTTCTCCATTATTCAACAGAATGTTATTTTTTCTTTCTTTTTCTCCTGCTGCATATTGGAGAACTATAGAAAAAATATTGGAAAATGATTTACTCTTACATTCTAGAGATTCTATAGGTTTTACATGTCTGAAAAATGCTTTGAGGTCCTGAAATAAGAGGAGATTGTTACATAAAGTAACAGGGTCTTAAAAAGATTTTTGCTTCTTCTTAAAAGGAAACTGTAAGGATAGATTTCAGCATAAATAGTACATTGTGAAAAGGAAAGGTTGAATCAATTGTTCCTATGCTTCCTTCCTTTAAAATTGAATTATTCATTATTTTCTAATGAAAAACCCCAAAGACCCGCCAGACTTTTTGCTAGACCTCAGCTGAAATTACACATTTAAAAAATCTATACATAGAATCTGTAGATTCTTCCTAATTAGCATTCTTTCTGATTCTTGTACTTTGTCATCTCTGAGTTTATTTTTGAGAGTAAACTCTATTGCCAGTTCCCTGCTTAAGTGCAACCCTATCACTGTATTTCCTTACAGGTTTTCAGATTATGTCTTCTCACCATTATCCTTCTAGGGTTGGGGGCTGATATTATAATTTTATTCTCTTTAAGATTCACTTTTTTCATATCAACAAGTATTAACCCTGATTGAAGGGATATAAAAAACACAAAATGAACAGAAAATATTATAGTTTTTCTAAAGCCTAGGTCTGGGCCATAGAAATAAATGATGGGAAAAGATAAGTTTTCTTGTGGGTGACTTGTTAGCCTCTCATATGTGTACTCCTGATAATAGTGATTGAGAATAATGGGATTGATATATAGATTGGAGGTATATCTCGATAAACCACAGCTCTGTTCCATTGTAGAATATTTTCACATGGAAATATAAAAATATCATGTAAAATATCAGATTTTGCATCAGTTTTACAGGATTGAATTAGACATCTAATTGAAACTGTCATACAGAAATATCTAAAATAGAATAATTGAAAATTAGGGTTGGAAGGGACCTCAAAAGGTCATTTAGTCCAACCCATTGCTCAAACCAGAACCATCCACAACTATATCAGCCCAGCCAAGGCTTTGTCTAACCAGGTCTTAAAAACTTCCAAGGATGGAAATTATGCAACTTCTGGGTAACCTGTTCCAGTGCTTTACTACCCTCCTGGGGAGAGAGTGTTTCCTAATATCTAACCTAAACTTCACTTGCTACAGGATATATTGTTCATTTCTAGACAATCATGTTTGCCTCTTCAAGCTATTACCTTTCATTCCAGAGCAGGGGTTGGTAATTATTTGGGTCAGATGGCCACTTGGGAGTTTTGGTAAGATGTCATAGACTGAATCAGTACCTTCTGCCCTGGCAACAGCTCACTAAAATTCCCTAAGTGGCCCTCCAGCCCAAATAATTGCCCACCCCCAGGTTAGGTGAACCTAACCTTTGTTTTCCCCCTTCTTCCTGCACCTCCCTTGCCCCAAGTCCCTAGCATACAGCCTAGCTGGGCTGGTGCTGCTCTGTGTTCCTGTGTGCCACTTCAGACCATAAGACCACAGCTGGAAGGGCTTCTGCCTGACCCAGTCATATGTTGGGGACTCGGGGTCATACAGGAACCACACTGGGGTCAGACAGGAGCCATGCCAGCTTCTCCAGCTGTGCCC
>NW_017729000.1:30202795-30209051 GCF_001723915.1 Gavialis gangeticus
CAGGTTAGGTGAACCTAACCTTTGTTTTCCCCCTTCTTCCTGCACCTCCCTTGCCCCAAGTCCCTAGCATACAGCCTAGCTGGGCTGGTGCTGCTCTGTGTTCCTGTGTGCCACTTCAGACCATAAGACCACAGCTGGAAGGGCTTCTGCCTGACCCAGTCATATGTTGGGGACTCGGGGTCATACAGGAACCACACTGGGGTCAGACAGGAGCCATGCCAGCTTCTCCAGCTGTGCCCATGTGGCATAGCACAAAGCAGTGTGTGGGAACCACATTAGCGGTGCTTGTGCTCCTACCAGGCCCCTTCTGGGCCTGTCAGACCCCAGATAACCTGCAGCTCCTGGCCTTTTTCTCCTGGGATCCCTCCTGCCAGTGTGGGGAAACTTACCTGAGCTTTGACTCACCAGGAGCCCGGCTGTCTAGTTTGCAAAGGACCACAAAATTGTGTTGACACTAGATTTATGACCCAGCCCTGATAGCTTGTACTGGGTGGACCCAAATCCATAGACTGACCATGACTTCTTCCATTTGATAATAGGCATGTTTTATTGATATGCAGTGATAGCAGATAAGAGTAATCCAGGCAAAGCAAACAAAATAACCGCCCTGGTTCTACTTATCTACCAGTTCCAGGGTTCACAGAGGGAAGGTATACCTGGCCAGTATGCGAGCTTCACTCTGTGGTTCTTTCTTGAATGTCAGATGTCAACCACTTTGAAGGTCGAGGGCAGTAGGGTGGTTGAAATGGGCTGGTGGTGTGCTGTCTGCCCATGGTAGCCCCTGGGGTTCCTCCTGCTCCTTGTCTAATCAGGTCTGCATCAAACCCATTGTCTGTTTTAAGCCTTTAGGTACCTAAGGCCAATCCTGCAGAGGCCTTGAAGTGTACAGTGTATTCATTGCAGAGGAAATAAAAACAGCAGAAGCTAAGGCACGGTGCTCATGTTGATCTGTACCAGTAAACAGACAAGCTTCTGCAGTTTGTTCCTTTTCATTGACATGTTATTTGGCTTCATTCTTAGAAAGAATTAAAAGAATGAATTCTGGAAGGTGTGAATAGGTGCATTCTAGTGAGTAGGTTGTTTCTGTTAGAATAGATTTCTATACATAAAATCTGTCAGACTTTAAAGTTAGTAGGTTGGGGCCCACTCAGAGCTATGAATGAACGAGCTCTAGACACATATGGAAAGCAGGAATTTTCTGTTTTGAGGGATAAAACGCTTAGTTCTAGCCCTGCTACAAGTCCAGAGGTTATTGGACTTCAATGCTATAACACTTGTGTTGCAAGAACTTTGCACTGGTTACCATTTTCTGTTAAATTCACTAGGACTGAATTTTAGCTGAGCCTCTGAGAAGAGCAAGGAGGGAAACTATTCTCATTAAGGATGGAAGAAACATTTCCTTGGCATATTGATTTAAAATAAATGGTAGATGTTGAAATCTGCTCAATGGATTGGAATGTTAGAATAAGGCTCGGAGGAACACGGATTATATGGGCAGCGAGGCAATAAGATGCCTGATGAATTCATTCATCACATAGTTCCACAACTTCTTTCAAGGTTTTCACCTTCACAGGCAGGTGTGTATGTACAGTACCACAAGTTGTATCAGTTTATATACAGAGATGCATGTACATACACATATGTATAGAATATGTTTTGTAGTCACATTGCAAAACAGTTTATTAGAAAATACAATTTAAAGAATAAAAATGTCATCCACAAAAAATATTTTGCCATTTCATAAGCTTTAGTACCCCTTCCCATGTGAACAGAGAAAACAGCAATGTAATGGGGGGCAGGCAGTTAAGGTTTCAGCCTCAGCCGCCCACTTAAAGGGAGTGCCAAATGACATCTGCCTCCACTGCAGGCCCAGCTGGTGCCACTACTGCAGCTGCCACTGAAGGCAGAGACCATGGTAAGTAGTTATGCCTCTGATAGAGACTCTCCCCTGTGTACAGTAGCCTGTAAATGTTGTCTCTCCATGTTCAGAAAAATTAAATTTCATGCCATCAGTATTCAACCTTCACTGTGGTTAGTGAAAGAAACTTCATTTGCATCTTCAGATGATCATCCCTCTATTTTGCACCAAGGAAACAGCTGCTGTCTTGTCCATTGTGCTGAGGAAAACATATTTCATTTCTATTTATGCTCAGAGAACATCTTGTACAATATTTTTCTGTCTTAATTTACAACCTATAGCAATAATCACCATCATCATTATAATGAACTAATAAGATTCATTACTGTTATTGCACATTATTATTATTCTTATCATAATCACCATGGGGAAAACTTTAAGTATTAAGAATCAAGAATTCTATTATCACTGTTCTAATTAATAGTCTGCCAGTATTTCCACTGTAAACCCCAGTTATGAGGTGTTAATAATGGAGTAATTTCAATTCATAAGTCCCATACGAAGATTTACAGCCTTTACATGTATGGTTTTTTGAAATCTGCCACCATTTTGGAATAAAAGTATAGCTTACTGAATTTTCATAGACTTACTTTTAGTAGTTTGTTCATATAAGTATTATTTTCCTGTCATGAATAGTAAATTTGATAGAGATTTGTAAACCTCCTCATAAATTTGGATGTGATATTCCCATTGACAATTGCTCTGTGTCTGATTTGTGTAGGCAGATTTTAAAAAATTCAAGGTATTTTGTTTGCACTTCCTTTGGAAAATATAACCAGACAGATACTTACATCAACGTATTCAGGATGATAAAAAATTAAATAAGATGCAGGGTTCTGATTCTGCAATGTTGCATGGAGGCAAATTGCAGAATCTAGAATGAGTCGTACTGGGTATGTACAAGTGTTCAGTTCCTACAGTTTAGGTTTGCCAATTTATGTACCTGGAAGCAGTTGGGTAAGTAACCTGAAGTGGGAAGAGATGCTGGCAGGATCTTGGGGGGGGCAGGGGGGAGGGGAAAGGAAGTGGGATGGCATAGCCTTTAGGAAGGGGCTGGTGTTTTTGGGGAGGGTGAGTGGGTCCAGGAGGGTTTGGAAATCCTGTAGGGAGATGGGGGAGAGGTTGGTAGGTCTGTGAAGGAAGTGGGATTCATTGGCAATGCATAGGGGGTGCATGCATCACCATGTGCACCCCCTGAGGTTGGCAGTGAACCCCCTGCAAAAAGCACCGTTGATGCTGCCAGCAGCACCGGCAGGCAGTTGCTGCTTACCACACCCTCCCTTGCTGCCAACACCGCTGGTGACATCTGCGGGTGGTCCCTGATCACTGCCAGCTGTTGCTGACGCTACCATCTGTGTCTGCAGGTGGTCGCCGACCATCAGTCAGTGCTCACCACCCACTCTTCCCACCGCTGACATTGCGGTGGCCACCTGCAGGAGCTCCCTGCTTGCTGCTGCCATGCCCCCACCGTCGCCTCCACATCGTTGTACCCCCCCAACCTCAGGAGCCATGCAGCGTTCATGGTGGTGTTGTCCATCCAGGGGGAGGTAATCAGAGGGGCTAAAAATAGCAGTCATGGTTGGTAGAGGGGGTAGAAACAGCACAACCCCAGGGCTGAAGCAAGGTGCTGGGCTTTTCCAGCCCCAAGGTTGTTTTGTGAATGCCAGATCAGGTTAACCCTTCCTAGATTGAGTTACCCCTTTCTTGATCTAAAGTTAGTTCACTTTCTGAGGTGAACAAATTAAGATCAGAAGAATGCCTACATGACTGGGCATTTAGTTCAACCTAACCAAGTTAGGTAGATCTAAATTTTACCCTTTTATTTACGTACTGCCTTTAATATATACATATGTTATATACATTAGACACATGGATGTATATTTTGTAGTTATGCTTCACTGGGACTTTGCATGGGTGGGCAGGGTCAAATGATGAACTCAATTGTACTATTAGAGTTTATTCATAATGTTGTATAATAAAAGCCGGGAACTAAATCATCATAACAATGATCCTAGAATTTTTAAGAATACTGAAAGGCCCAAATTACTGACCTGAAGAAGAATGCACTAAATTTGAAAGCTTGTTTAAGTCTATGTTAATCATACAGGTCATCCACTGAAAAATAGCACCTACAACATGCTTTGCCTCTCCTATTAATTCTTTGCCGGTCACATTCTTTGCCTGTTGCATTATGATGATCCTAATTTTGCCATCCCCTTAACATAGAAAGGGTCTGAGCCAAGGTTTGTAGGAGATTTTTCATTAACTTCAGTAGATTTTTGGATGAGACTTGGTGATTGATGAATGGAGAACTGTGCCTACAAATGGAGCTAGATGAAAATTTTCAACCCATATTCTAAACAGTGAAAATGAAAATCCAGCAACACTGAAGTGTCTTAATTTTACCATGTTGTCAAAATAACTTATAAGTGTTTCTACTTTTTAAAAATTTCCAGAAAAGAAAAGTGTCATAAAAATATTGTGAGGAGGATATGGATGGTATATGGAAACAACAGCAACAAAAAACCTCTGTCATGTGTTTGGCTTTATTCCAGGTATGGAACATTTCTCACTTTAAGCAACTTTGGGGGGGGGAAGGGGGCTTAACTTTCTTTTTTTCCGCATGAATGCACTTGTTGGAACTTTTCTCCCTTATCTCATCTGCTGTTTCTCTTAATAGTTTTTGATGATGTCATAAACTCCTGTATCCTTTCTCTCTTGATCTTTTCTAGTGTTGCTAATTGAGTCAACAGTTTAGAGTAAGGTGCTTTAATGAAAAGTTTAAGGTTGGGGCAGGAGAAATTCTAACTGACTCATTTTGTTTTCTGATCTGTGCCTGTGACAATGTAGCTACACACTGCTATATTCCTGTAGAGTCTGTTTATTCCAGACAGTTTGAGAATAAACAGCAGCTGTTTCAGCTAATATGAGTGAGGGTGAGCAGGATCAGAATCCCTCTTCCCAGCTCCTTTTTATCTTTCTTATTTTGCATAATTGATTGTCTTCCTATTTCTGGCACTGTTTTGTCTTTTGTCTTTTTTATTCCTTTTGTACTCTTTTATTTGTCTTATCTCTTTGTCTTCTAATTCCTTGCAAGAGCTCAGCTCCTACAGCACTTTCCATATTTCAGTAAGTTTGAGGGATTTTGGGGTGTTCAAGGTTTACCAAATGAAATCCTTCAATTTCTATCCAAGTAATATTAATGGATAACAATATTATTGCCATTTGCAATCTTTTTATAGCTAATCCATTATGAAAAGGGGCAGGGGGAGAGTCAGTTAACATTTTACTAATATTTAAATTGTTTACTTGTTAATGTGCATGTATTTTCCCATTGCTATATTTCAATGTATATACATATATATAGATGTATGTCAGTCACTACCTGTACAGTACATCTCCCATCCAAAATCCAAAAACTAGATTTATTACTGAGCCATGTGAAAAGACTTCTGCATTTTCTTTTATCTCATACTTTGCTCACATAAAATAAAAGCAGAGAATGACAAAATAGGAAGGCAATAAGCCAATTAAACTTAAAAGGATCAAACTATTCAACACTAGAATTCAGAGAATGTTCAAAAGTATAAAACAAAAATATAGGCTGAAGTGGCAAAGTGAATGAGAAAAAGATTCATAGGACAAGACATAATAAAACCTAGTTTTTGTGAAAACAGAGGGAAATAAAATAGAACTGTGACTGCTGTTCCCTCTTTTGTGAATATACAAAGGCATACAGACATAGCCACTGATTATAATTAGTTGAAGACTTTATTCCCATCTTTTAAATGCAAATGAATGGTTTCTATAACAAAAAAGTCCTTGACACCTCTTGAAGAAGGATACAAGTAAAATGAATAATCAGTTGAGATGAACAGC
The DNA here is from genome assembly GCF_001723915.1 of Gavialis gangeticus. Lineage (NCBI taxonomy): Eukaryota > Metazoa > Chordata > Crocodylia > Gavialidae > Gavialis > Gavialis gangeticus. The sequence goes on from NW_017729000.1 coordinate 30,208,593, forward strand.
CAAAAGTTATCAAGAAAAGATAGAACTTGCTCTCCAACAAAGTGGACTAACGCTATTGAAAGATAACACTAATTTCAGAAGAGCTGTTTCATTATGAATATATAAAAAAAATCTAATCATTGTCTAGTGAAATATAAAGCTTCGATGCACAATGACAGAATCTTGGTTCTGCAGTGTTTCATTGCTCAGTTATTACAGGAGACTTAATATTAATTACTAAGTACTGGTACTGTAAAAAATTAAATATTGGAATTAATTCTCTAATCATGTCTTTCAAATACTAGAATGTGCTTAAAAACAGACAAAACCCTTTTATTTAATTGTTTTTCTAGGGAGATGATGATCTTAATGGACAAATATAACTTATGTTTGGTGCTCATTTGAATGAAATATTTACCAAGCTTATTTTCTAACTTGTTCTTTTTTTTTTTTCTACATGCCTCAAGGTACCAGGCGGCT
>NW_017729000.1:30209062-30212396 GCF_001723915.1 Gavialis gangeticus
TGCTAAGTGTTTAAGCTACTCGGGTTTTTTTGTTTTTTTTCTTTTTTTTAATTTTTCCTGTTTGTGCATCTGGATGAATTAAAGTTGTGTGATTTATCTTTGTTTTCCTTTTTATACTATTTTCTGAAATTTGGTTTTTTGTTTTGTTTTTCCTTTTTATTTCACAGATGCTTTAGGCATTGATAAACAAATCTCAAAGACACAAATAAACTGACTTCATGTCTCATGTTGTTCTTGTTGGTTTCAATGGAATTGCATGCAGTATAACTGCCTGCAGAATTTAACTTAATTTGTTCAAAGGTGCATACCAGTTTAAATGAGCTTATGGTTTGGAAATCCAATAATTTAATCCTGTAAAATATGAAGTACCTTTGCTTTGAATAATAGCTGAGAGTATTCCATTTGGGATGTGTTCACAATTTTACTGTATCATTCTCTAAAATTTCATGGGCTAATACTTTACTGAGATATTATGGATAGGCTGCAAATACCACAACAATACTCATCCTTTGGTATTTCTATTGTTTCTGTTGTTTCTAGTTGGGGCTGAAACCAGGAAGCTTGCAAGAGACAACACGAGAAAATGCAAAAGGTTTAGCTTTATCTTTAATTTATTTGTCTTTAGCCTCAGTCTTGGAAATGAAGATAATGTGGGCATGTGTACATGAGATGGTATGTCGCTGTAGCAATGAGCTACTGTGACATAGAGTTGGCAGGCATGAACTGTGACACTGACACTACTATGCAGTAGCAACAGGCAACAAGAATCACGAGGACTGTGCAGTAATGGTGGTCCCTGTGCAGTCATTTAGTACTTGCTAAAGTACTAAAGCTGCTGCTACAGCAAGTACTAAATAACTGTGCAGTAACACCTGCGCAGTAGGGGTATGTGCAGATGCGCCCTGGATCTACTTGGAAAAGTAATTATGTTGTTTCAAGAGGCTTTTGCCAAGTTATGAATTATTTTGTGGCTCTTCTGCTTATTCACTGTCATGAAGTTTCTCAGAATAGCTTATCCTCTGGACGCTTCCTCCCCCACAACCCTGCCACCAAAAGAGGGCAATCAAGGAGACACCCTTTATTTGGGGAATCAAGACATATTGCTTTTGACAATGTTTTGAATGTAACTATTCAGATGGTAATACTGAAAACTGAACTGCAATTCTCAAGAGCCATAAAACTCTGTGTGCTAATATCATAGTTCAGTGAACCACTGCATCTGTTACATATTTATATATTTTAAAATATTGCATTTTGTAACAGATTAACCTTTCTCACTGCAAGAATATTTAGGGAAATAACTATGATTTCTCTTGACTGTATGTATTGACAAATTCCGTCCTTGCCAATGAATACTCCAGGTTTGAATGCTGTAATTTTTTTTATATTGGCAAACACATGGTAGGCAACTAGTCAGTGAAAGGCATACTGCTTTACATTAATTAATTTACTAGACTTAAACTAACATCCAAGAGAATGAAGTATAGTAGCCAGCAGACTGAATTCTACAATGCTTTTGATACCTGTATGTTATAGCTTGTGGGTACCTGTAAACTTGTTGACTGAAGGAACCAATATTTGATCAAATTGATAGTAATTTTCAAATTGAGATTTCTTTGTACTTCACCATAACTTTACCAAAGTACAAGGCAGTTGATGCTATGCTCCAGTTGGCCTGGAATGATATTAAAGATAAACTTCTTTTTTTTTGTCCTTCTAAGTAGGGCAGTACAGAACTCAAAACATAAAGTGGGAAATGGGGAATGAAGAGAGAAGGAGCTGTGGTGATTTTAAGTCATTTTCCTTGGGTCTTTTGACTGATCTGTTCCAATAGTTTAAAAGCCCCTGAAGGCCTGGCTCAGTTATAACAATCTCAATCTCTCTCAGTTATCTTATCTGCAGTATCAGAAGCACACTGCAGCCCATCCCACACCTACCTCCCCCTTCCTAGCAATACTCTTATGCCACAGTTTCCACAAAAGGCACCATTTTGGTTGTCCTACATCATGGATTTGTCTACACAAGATGCTTTACTGTGCAGTAGACTAATCTGTGTGGTATAAAGCATCACTGTTTACATGTATGCACCATTACTACACAGTAAATTAGTTTACTGCACAATTAGCTACCTGTAAATACAGGTAGTAAACTAACTGCATAGTAGATAATGTGCAGAAGCACCTGTGCAGATGCTCACTGGGAGCAAATTTGCTCCTGATCATGCCCAACACTAGGGGGCTATAGGGGACAGGGAACTCCCCCAGTCCTGGTACTTCTCATCTCACAGCTCACCTCCAGGAGCTGGGAGCCAAGCAGTGCTTGGATGTGGTAGCTCTCTGCCCCACCCTGTCCCAGCACTACATAAGCCAAGAAGCAATGGGGCTTAAGAGCTCTCTACATCCCCACACAGCTGAGGACTTGCTTAAAGCTGTCCCGATTCTGGGGCAGCTCCCAGCTAGCTCTGGGCTGCACATGGATTTCCCTAACCAGCCCAGGGCTGGCTGGGAACTGTCCTCCTTCTGGGAAATCTCCACTCAGCCTGGAGCTGGCTGAGAGCTGGACCAAAAGGGACAGTTTGTGGCAAGCCCCTGGCTATGCAGAGAAGCCCCATTGGGCATGGGGCTTGTCCCATGTGCAGGGGGATGGGAGAGCACTGCAGCAGAAGCTGTCTCCTGGCTATCCTGCACATCAAGACCTCTCCCAATGTCTAAGGAAAAAGGAGAAAGCTGCTGCTGCATCTGGCAGAGGTCTCCTGGCCCTGTGCATATGATGTACTCTGTATTGCCCTAATTGCTTTCTTACTTTAGGGTAGTAGGATGAGTTTGAATGGGGGTATAATTGGAAATATAATTGGGTTTATGTTTATAACTGAATGAGAGAGTTTGAATTCAGTTTGTTTCATAGTATATAAAACATATAACTCAGTAGCAAATAAACAGTATGGCAACTCAGGAGCCAGGAGCAGCGGGGAGAGGAGGGATCCAGGCACACGTGTGTCCTGCACACACGTGTGCCCCCTTACCAGACGCGGAGCAGAGGCGAATGCAGCAGCAGTGGGGGCAGCAGCAGATGAACCCCGTAAGGTAAGTGGGGCGGAGGGACCGACACAGCTGAGCCAGATCCAGAGGGGAAGCCCCCCGGATCCCTCATAACTGAGCCGGTAGTGAGCCGCGCCCCTGAGCTACGTGAACAGAGCACGCAAACAGGCGCGTTCTGTAAGAGCACACCGGCGTTTCCATCGGTGTTTTCACCGGTGGGCGAACAGGAAGGGCCAGGAGGGAGACTCCTGCTAGCATGGGGCAAAGGCACTGCACTCAGCCAGAAACAGGCAGCA
>NW_017729000.1:30214320-30214704 GCF_001723915.1 Gavialis gangeticus
CAGGAGGGTGGACTTCAATGAGGTAAGGAGAATAGTCGGGGAAGTACTGAGGTCGTGGAGAGGAGGGGAACCAGGTGTCCAAGGACAGTGGTCGCTTCTTAAGGACACAGTCCTCCAAGCCCAAATGGAGGTAATCCCAACATGCATCAAAGGGAGCAGGAGGGCACAAAAGCCCACATGGCTCACCAAAAGCATCTGGGAATGTCTCCTAGCAAAAAGGGAGGCGTAAACCCAATAGAAGGGAGGGGCCATCACCAGTGAGGACTATACTGCAGTTGCTCGGGGATGCAGGGAGTCAGTCAGGAAGGCGGAGATGGAACTGGGACTAGCTTCCTGGATCAAGGACAACAAGAAGTCCTTTTTTAAATACATGGGAGGTAAAAA
>NW_017729000.1:30215550-30224139 GCF_001723915.1 Gavialis gangeticus
TTGTGAACCTGTTCAGCCTCCACAGGAGAAGGCTGAGAGGGGATCTAGTGGCCTGTTACAAACTAGTCAGAGGGGACCAGCAGGCACTGGGGAAGTCCCTGTTTCCCCGAGCATTGCCTGGAGTGACCAGGAATAACGGTCACAAGCTGGCAGAGGGTAGATTTAGGCTAGATATCAGGAGGCGCTACTTCACTGTCAGGGCGTCTAGGATCTGGAACCTACTTCCAAGAGAAGTGGTGCTGGCTCCTACCCTGGGGGCTTTAAGAGAAGGTTAGATGTACACCTTGCTGGGGTCGTTTGACCCCAGTGCTCTTCCTGCCATGGCAGGGGGTCGGACTAGACGATCTACTCAGGTCCCTTCCGACCCTAGAAACTATGAAACTATGAAAAGTAGGACTGTTGAAAGTGGCATAAAGATGTGTTAATTTTGGGTTTTGGTTCAGTAGGTAAACCAAAAAAATAAATAAAATTGTTTTAAATTATTTTTTCCCCCAGGAAAATGATGAAACTGAGGGGTCACCGTGTCCCCCTCTCTGAATCATTGGTTATTTATCCTTTTTTAACCACTAAAAATTAGGCTAATTTTGAAAGAAAAAATGTGATTTTGAAATGAAAATTTAAAACTTTTTTTTTAAATGTCAAAAGAAACATTTTCCAGTTCTCTCTAGCTACCTTTCTGAGTCAACAATTGGCCAAATTCAACCCAATTTCTGCAAAAGTTTTAGCCACCTTGGAAATCCCCTTTTTTTTGGGAGAATTTACTATTTTCTGAAAATATTTTGCTCAGCTCTACACAAAGTTTTATGAGGTGGTGATGATAATGTATAGTATCTAAGTCAATAGGACAAATCATACGTTTAAGGATAGACATACATTTTAGTACTTTGCTGTATCATAGCCAACAGTCCTTGATGAACAATATCCTTAAATGGTTGAAGATAGCCCTAGGAATCAATTAAGGAAAATATACTTAAATTAGGATACAACAACTCTCTCCAGAATGTAAATAAATGGGAAAATAAATGACTTCTGAGAGTAATGCTGGCAGCTGAAATAATTATACTGGTGAACTAAAAAAGCAAAACTGTGCTATGCACTAATTTATAGACTTTCCTGAGACAGACAAAATATTAGAAAAATCCTTCTATTCATAGTAGTCTGATTTCCCCTAAAAGCTATTTCAGGAGGTGTATTGTATATTTTGTGTAGAGCCCCCCATGCAGTGTGGGGCAGCAAGGGACAGCGGGCAAACCCCCCCCCAAGAAAATGAATCAGTCAAGCCAGACCCATCCCCTGCCCCTCTCCTAGCCTGACAATGGCTACCCTAGGTCCCGGCACTTGTAAAAAAACCCAACAAAAACGCCCCAGTTCAATGGGTGCGGCTGGGTGTGGGGCAATCCCTGCTGTCCCCCACTACCCCACATTGCATGGGGAGCTCTGCAAAAGCCACCACCCCACTGTCCCAGCCCCTCCGTGTCTGCCCCAGCTGACCACAGCTTTTTTTTAAGAAAAAAGAAAAGAAAAAATCCCTGCTGCGCCTGCTGCTCCACACAATGTTGGGGGCTCTGCATGGGCCCCCCCCACCACTGAAGCACCGAGGCTGCAGCAGGAGCAGTGAGTCCCAGGGCTTTTCTTGGTTTTTTTTCTTAAAAGGCTGGAGCTGCCCTGGGCAGGGCACCTGTGAGGGAGTCAGGGAAGGGAGGGGGTGTTTGGGGGCTTGTGCAGAGCCCCCCAGCCCTCTCTTCCCCACCCCTAGTACTTACCAGCTCAGAGTCAGCTGGAGCTCCCTGCTGCAGCCGCCAGGGGCTGCCCCAATCATCAAAGCTCTCCGAAGATTTGGAGAGCTTTGAATTGATTCAGACCTTTAAATTGGTCCCCTGATTCGATTCAGATTTGGAAATTTGGCCACTGAATCAAGCTGAATCTCCTCCAAATCAAATCACCACCTGAAGGTTTGTAGAGCCTTATATAGCACAAGTTATATGTTTGCCCCAAGTAGATAAGAAACAGTCCATGGTACATACATTTCATATTTATTTAATGCTCTGTAGCAAGAAGAAAAAGGAAAAAAAATGAGAGTTTAAGCATTTCTCCTCTGGAATCTTTACCTGGAGCCCAGGCATGATGGAGACAATTCCTGGTTTCAAAGAAAGTTTCCTGAAAGACCAAATCATTTGCCTCAGCCCTGATTGTATCTTTTGGCCACTGTGGACTTTCAGAAACCACCTAAGAAGCAAGTGTGTGGGGACTTCATGGACAGGCAGGCAATTAGCTACTTGCTAGTAAAAGGGGAATGGGAAAAACCTGTTTCAAAATATACAGGCCAGTTTTACCAGGGTTTGCATTGAGATTTGCATGGAGTATTGAAGCTAAAATGCACATAATACGTAAACTGAACTTTGGATGTGGCACTTCCACAGGGAGGGATCCAGGTCCACCAAGCTGGGAAGAACAGTTTTGCCAGTCTTAGATGTTAAGAGAGCATTGTCCAAAAGCAGTCTCTTAGTCAGGATATATGACTTTTTTGCATTTACTTTTCTATAAATACTGATTAGAATTCAATTCTGCAGAGAATATAGTTGAACAGGCTAACTTTTTATGTGCAAAGGTTTGTAAATCTGAACAGTATGGTTTTGTCATTGATGTTCTGACAGTGCTGTCCAGCTTCAAAACTATCAGGGGCCCTACAAGCCGGAGCAGAGAAGCCACATCATAGGGGCAGCAGTAGTGGGCACTCTCCCCCACTTCCACCGCACTGCATGCGTAGGAGGGCACTCCCCCTTCCCACTCCATAATGCGTGCATGGGCGTGCTCCCTCCAGTTCCATTGAACCTTATCTCACCTTTAACTCACTATGAGATCCCCTGTAGTACTGTGCCTCATGGGCACTCCAAGCTACTGGCACCACAGGTCATGCCACACTACACTGCCCCACCCCCTAGAGTGGAGACATGTAACAGAAACTGGGGGAGGTAGGAAGAGCCTTGAGATCACAGCTGCTGCTGTAGCCAGAGTAGTTGGGACAGCTATGGCAGGATGGGAGTTGGACCAGGTAGACAGTCCTGTACTGTGACATCATAGTGTTAAAATCAAATCATTTCTGTTTATTTTGCAATTGCAGCCATACTTTCAAACTTAAAGACTTAAATATTTTCATATAGAATTTAGGAGAAACAAAAGGCCCTCAGAAAATAAGACCACTTTGCCAATGTGTGAGATGAGTGTGCATGTCGATAAGTTAGTACATCCATATAATGACACCTTTTTTGTGTTTGGATAAGACACTCTGCTGTTGAAAATGTTTCAGATAGGTTTGTAAATGGATGTTGAAATCCTAAAATGCATGATCCAATATTTGCATTACACCTGCACGCCTAGCAAAGAATGATTTCAGGATTCAATAAAATCTGTTGCAAAGTTGTAGCATCTCAAAATTGACTATAAAGCAAGCTTTTTATGTGCAATTTCACTATCACTCAATAGGTAAGTAGAACGTATTTGATTTAGTTGTGCCATTTTTAAATTGTGTTATCTGACAAACTTAGTACAGAATACATAATTAGATCATACTACTGTATTTATGATAATGAATACTGCATTTGCAATACTTGAAGTCTCACGTTAGACAGGTATTTAAATTTTTATGGCTTCTTCTGACAGGTAACATTTTTTATCCTGCACATAAATGTGTCCAGGAATTCTGCTTCTACTCATAACTCATGCATGCTACACTGCAATTTGATTTTTAACTTGAATATTTGAGCAAATACTTTTATTTTACAAACACATTTTTAAAATATTCTTTGTGGCTCTAATTAGTGTTTTCTTATTAAATACTTCATTTGGACAAGGCTATGGATGTTTCAGAATTATGGGATTTGTCCAAATGTCAACCTTCCAAGAAAGAAAGGACTTCTGAAATGCATAGAAAAAAAGTCTTTGCAACATTTATTTAGGATTAATGGATTATGAATGTGTGAAATGGAAAATTTTGTCAGCTTGGATAAATTTGATTTGGTAATGGCTCTTGGAAATATCTGACAAATTGTTGTTCAGTTGAGTTCCAGTACCTAGTAGAGACATACAGAGACATTACACGGGGAGTAAAAAATATGTATATAAGGGCTCAAACAAGAGAACACTGGGCTGCCCACTGCAGAAGCCAGTTGGAGGTGACAGTGGTGGTACCACTCAAATAATTCTCAGCATCTCTCACAATCAGTGTCCATGATCCTACACAAGTCTTTCTCCTTTTATTTATCTTTATTGGCATTGGGTGCTCTGTATTGTTTTAGCCCCAGACTGTTTCACTGGTTTTCATTTTTTAGTACAGAAAAGCAAGAAAATAATTGGCTTCTAGTCATTTTGCAGGACAAGGATGTAAAGTATGATGTTGAGTTTGGACACGGCTTCCAACACAGTTTCAATATGTGTGATTTCCATGGACGTTTTTGTTCTTGAAGAAAAGCTATAGTCGATAGTCTATATTCTGCCTCTACCATATTTCTACCCTCTAAAGACTCAGTAACCAATGTCCACAGTACTCAATGGAAAGACTTCTACTGACTTAATATGGGCTTTGGATTAGGCTCTAGGATCAGGCTAACTTAGTAGATGAGAACTTTAATAGTTCTTCCTTTTGTTAAAAGGCACAGAAATATACACTGGGGAGCTTAAAGAGTACACAGAAAAGTATGTGGAAGACAGGCTTATCTAAAAATAAGTCTGAGAGAGAGAAGATTATATTTATAATAAAGCAATTGGGAAAAAGTGAGGTGCCTGTGAATCAGATACTAAATCTTTTTTGTTATCTGTAGAACAGATAGCCAAGGAAGTACTGACATCCTTTTCCCAATGTAGTTTGCATTCCAACCTGCAAGTGGAAAGCCTCCAAAACCAAGGAAATCATGCCACCAAAGTGATTATTAACTTTATAGACTAAATCACCTTCATTATGTTTCATTTGATCAAATTAAAGCTCTTTTTTAACACTGCTTTTAAAAAAAATTAGCATTACTACTTTGGGGCCTTGAGCACAGACACTTAAAATCCCCAAGATTGGATGCTGTCAGAATTGACTGCCCGCATAATCTGAAGCATGAATATTTTATTCTAAATGCTTTGGTTAAAGTCTGTATCTCACGGTATGGTAGAATTTAATGAATGTGCTTTTCCCCAATAATTTTGTGTCATTTAGTGCTTTAGTGAAAAGGTGGGGGCACTTAATTCTCAGATGTGTCAAGCAAATGCATTGTGCTGATTACTCAAATTATACTTTGAATCACTAGTGCCATATCTCTGCAGTTAATTAGCAACTTCTGGGGCTTTGTCTTTTCAGAGAAAAGTCCCCCAAATTTTGTCTCTGGCTTTTATGACTCTCTTCTGTGCACTGCTGCTTCTCAGTCTCTACAAGTTGCTGTAAGATTGACAAAGATGAACAAAAAGTGGGGGATGGTGACTGCAGGGGGAAGGGCAGGAACTTAAAGGAACAATTTCCAGGAATACTTAGCCATTACATGAGGGAAAGCCAGCCTTAAAAATATTTAAATTCTGAGGGGGGCAATTATAATTTCAGTCTAGTGCCTGAGAAATAAGTTTTACTTATAGGCAATGGGAGTTATGGAGCTAACACCTTGCATGGTACACTAAGAATTCAATGTTATGGATGACAATACCAGCCTCAGGAAATAGGAGTGTGATGAGGCATACAACCCCATGATGGCTCCGAAGAGGTTAATGGATGCCTATGGGCTCATTCAACCCTGCCCTGCTGCACCTGCAGTAGATGTCAGGCCTGGAGGGTGGAATTAGAAGGGAACAGCACAGCGTAGTTTGAACTAAGGAGAAAGATTTCTTTCTAGTTGTCACATAAGGAGAGAAGCCTGGTTGGAGCCAAACAGCTGGGTGGAATTGCTGTCTCCTTAAGGGAAGCTGGGCTAAAGTGGGGGTAGCTTTTGAATTCATTTTGCAGTGCCTCATTTGTGGCTACTGCAAGAGACTGGTGTTTGTCAAGAGTCTGGGTAAAAGCCTGAAACAGGGAGTCGAAAACAGTATTCATTAGGAAAGGCCAGATAACAGAGCTGTTGCTGTGGCTAAGCTACTTTTGCCCTGTCGTTCTTATGAAATTAAGTCAACCCTTAACAAAACTTACAGCACAAAAATAGACAATGAGACAGAGGCCCCAGAGGTCTGACAAAAGTAATGAAGAGAACTGTATATGCATGCAGGAAAATGTGAGAAAATGCAAGAGATTTCTTTGTGGATTGCAGAAGTATGGGTTGTACTGGAGCTAAAAATACACCTGAATCAAAAAGTTTGGTAGCTGACTTAACCTTTTTTTTTTTTCCTTGAAGGAAACCATGCAAGAAAAGAGGATTCCTCATTGTTTTGTAGCACTGCCTGTTATAAATAAGCAAGTCTTGAGCTATTGGATATCTGAACTGCAACAATCAGAATCCTTATTTCTTAATGTTCCAGCTTGTCAAATACTTGTCCTGTTCTGTGTTGAAAGCTGTGAAATTTGAGTCAAAATTTCAAAAGTTCAATAAGTTTGGATCTAAGGCTCTGAATTCTCTGTAGTTCAGCAGCCTGGGTAAGAAATGAGATGCTCATTTGAATTTATCAAAATATCTTGAGTGAACAAATTGAGCTTGGAAATATTGCAAGAATTTATGTTCTTATGAAATACATGAGTATTGTTATATAAAATGAACAGATTTGAAATGCAGTTGTTGTTTTTTCTATTTGAAGGGCAGGCAAACAAAGCAAAGGAAATCTTTCTTGGAGAAATGCTATTTATTGACTTCACTTGAGTTTTACCAGCAAGGATTGTGACTGTCAGTATGGACTGTTCAAATTATACAGTCACTTTTACCTGTCTTTGTTGGTCCTTTTTCATCCTTGATTTTACCATATAAAAAGCCAGTAATAAATCTATATTGTTTTTTTTTTGCTCAATACTTTGCCACCTTAGTATATTGTAGTCTTAGTTATATGTTCTTTTATGTTCTGCATATATTTAGGCAAGATAGCAGAGACTTTATTATCTTAGTTTTTTCTTATCAGCTCCTCGACTAGCTCAATTAAAAAAGTAGAATGTAACGCTGAGATTTTTTTCGTGAAAAGTACCAGCCTGTGTGGGTGAACTGGAGCATTTTATTATTATTGTTCTGTTTTTAATTTTTAACCATCCCTTTGAATGGCTTGAGGCTAATAGGAACACAACTGACAAGAATTCAATTATCTCATATTTAACTAGAGACCAGCAGTTGAATTGCTTGAAGCATTATTTAGTCACATTACAGTCCCTAAGCCTTAAACACTTCAAGATGAAATATGAGTAATCCTGTGCTATTTTCACTCTATCTTAGATCTCTAGCTACAGCATTATTATTATTACAGCTTTCCTATTATAACCTCTATAATGGGGAGGGGAAAAAGGAAAGAAAGAGAATAATGTATATCCCAAGTGGAACAACCTTTACCAAAGAGGGGAGAAGAACAAGAAATGCACATGCTGTAATCTTTCTATTTTGTGGTTTTGGCCCATGACCCAGATGAGTTGGGGTACTGGTGGCTATAGGTTCATGTAGCTCTGTGTCACTGTAAGGGGCTACTTTGGCCCCTAAGAATTCCTCAGGGTTGTTTGACTTGGAGAATTAGGGACTGGTATCCTGGTTGGAGATCTCTGAAACACACTGCCCTCCAGACATACCCCTTCCTTCCAGCTTGCTTCCTACATTTCTTATAGAGGTACAGTACAGAGGAGGAAATCAGGAGGAGGAAATGGTGTAGAACAGGGTTTCTTGTGTGTTGTATAGTACCAGGGTTGGATCCAGCCCATTATCTGGCCTGGTGACCCATTGGAAGTTAGGAGGTGTGGCTGTAGGAGTGGACTGCCACAGAATATGGGGCCCTTGGACTCCAGTTAACACAGAGATCAGTGACAGGAGGGCAAGCAGGGGCTGACATAACCCCAGTTGTCTTCTGTGAGCTTGCATGTCACCACTGCCACAGTTCTTCCTCCCTGATGCCAGCCCTTGCCCCATTGTGGAGCCAGAGGTGGAGCTGCCATCATGGGATGGAGCATGCAACAGGGGCTGGAGCTCTATTGAGTGCCCTGGTTTGGAGCCAGAGCTGTTGCCACTACCACCACCACTGCTGCAAGCTCTGGGTCAGAGCCAGAGCTGCCCTTACCACTCTGACCACTGTTTTCTCCTACTCTGGGCTGAATCCAGCCTAGATCACAAAAACTGAGCAACGTTATGGACTCCTTTTAAAAAACATTATTTTTCTTGAAAAAATGCTTAAAATGGAAATACCAAATCTAGTGGAGGATATTGGAGTCCCCTGTGGATCATTGATAGAATCCTTGGCTGCCACTCAGGAAACCTGGGTTCAATTCCCAGGTGCTTACAGCAGTGGCTGTCAACCGGGGGGTATGCATACCCCTAGGGGTACTTAAAAAGTTCCTAGGGGGCATGCAGACCTAATGTGGCTGATAAATGCTGTGTGTGTGCACAGAGCTATAGAGCAGCATGCACGTGGCCAGGAGAGAAGCCAGATCTGGCTAGTAAGTGTGTTGTAAGG
>NW_017729000.1:30229139-30229448 GCF_001723915.1 Gavialis gangeticus
CACTATAGCCCCCTCCCAGTGCTGCTGCTTCCTGCCCCAAGCACAGCATGGCCCAGCCCCTTTTGGCAACAGCTTGGTGCTAGCCCCAGCTCATAGCGGCAGCCTGCCCTCCCCCATGCAGAATTGGGGGCACATGCACCTGTACCCTCCCAAAAGTGTACATAGCTGCAGTAGCCACCCCATGCAGCTTAGTCCTGTGCCCTGCCCTGGCTGGCACTACCTCCCCTCTGCTGAGCCAGCCTTCCCTTGCCCCATGCACCGATTCAGGGGCACATGCCCCCATGCCCTCCCAAGGTGCATGCACCAGCA
>NW_017729000.1:30229585-30238668 GCF_001723915.1 Gavialis gangeticus
ATGCCCAGCCCCATTCCATCCCTCATTGTGAGTATCTTGATTTGCCCCACTCCTACCCCACCCCTTAAAAGCAAGAAAAAAATATGAAGGGGTACCTGAGCTGGAACTTTGAGAGAGAAGGGGTACACATATTAAATAGGTTGAAAACCCCTGGCATATACAACTACACCCATGGAAGCACCAAATTTTTGGATTCAGTCTGGCCTATGGATTTTGTTTCAGTAGTCTAAAAGTGGGATGGAAGGTCTGGGCAGGCTCCACTTATCCAAACTCCTGCCTAGGCATATGTGTCAAAGGTCTGGGTAACTTTTCATGCATATACCATGATCTGGAAGGATTGACAGTTGCCAACAAGGACATTTGGTGGAGACTGGATTAGATTCAAAAGTCTACAAAACTCTTGTTATGTGAGTGTGTTATCTGCTGATTATTAATCAGAAGATCACTCTATAAGAATAAATCTCTACTGCTAAAGAGTGTTTTCCATCCAGGTTGAGCTGGACAAGTCTTGAACCTGAGCTCCACTTTTCTTTAAAAATACTATATGCTCAGCATTTACTCGAGCAAGCCTTAAACAAGCAAATACATAAACAAGAGGTCAGATCCAGATAATGCAAAGTGTATTGTACCCAAATGAAAATCAAGTGAAAGATCCTAGGAAGCTAGCTCATGAAAAGTTAAGCTGTGTTTTTTACTTAAGAGATGAATTCCTTGTATAAATCTCTGGACATGAAGGGACACAAGGAGATGATTTCTCAGTGTCTCTGATTAAATACAATAAATTAGCAAAACTACACCGCTGAGCTTTAATCTTGCCATCTAAGAAAAGTTTAGGACTTGGATGAAACTATGAAATGTGAATGAACTGCAGCTATGGCAACCTTGAATCTTAGTAAAGAAATATGATAGAGGAAGGCTTCACATAAAGATCCAAGAGGGCTAGAGAAGGGAAACGAGTGTTTGCTAGAGAGATATTATCACTGGGTCTATCTACACATGCCATTAATGCAAAGCAATATACTCCAGAGTTTATTGCTCCCGGGTACCCCATCCCATTCTCATTGTATTCCCTTTAGGTATTCCTTAAAGGTTTTGGATGAACTTCAAGAGATTTAGCCCAAATGGGGAGCATAAACATTCTTTAATCCCAAGACAAACAGGTTAGAAACTGGGAACAGGGTGCCTCTAAATGCATACTTAGTGGTACTTTAATACAAAATTGATGTTCAAATATGCTTTTGCTAGAGAAAGGAAATGAGTGTTTGCTAGAGAGATGTTATCACTGGGTCCATCTACACATGCCATTAATGCAAAGCAATACAATCCAGAGTTTATTGCTCCCGGGTACCTTATTTTTACGTGCACTCGGGACTGCAGCACATTTGGCCAGGTCAGAGCAGCCCCAGCTAACAGGAGGTGCACACTATAAAGAAAGCTGCTGTATTTACAAGTATTAACCTATGTCAGAGTTAACTAGTTTACTTGTGGCCTAATAGGGCTTCGTGTGTAGACGCTGAAATTTTACAGCAGAACTAATTAGGTAGGTCTGCAGTAAACATTTACTGTAGATGCGCCCATTGATGTGCTTTTGGAAAATAATCAAATTGTAATATTTGTGATTGCCTTGCTGTCTAATGGATGGCTAGAAAGAGGATGTAGGCTCCAGTAAAATCTGTTCAGCTTTTTATTACTATTAATTAAAGTATATTTTCAGTTTTCATCTTAAAGGCTTCTGTTTTTCAGGACCAGGCTTTGAATCTCTGTATTTTGCTATTTAGCTGATGATCCCAAGTCTCTCTGTATAGGCTATACATCTAACCACAAATAGCTAGAAGTGGATTGAGAAGTACTGAAACCTGAGCGACTAGAATTTCAAATGAATAACTACATTTATCTTTTCTTTCTTAGCAACCTGCTGGGGAAACTAGAAAAATTATTTTGGCGGCATCGTTCCAAATGCCAACATATTCTAAAAAATCTCATTGTCTCCTGTACAACATTGCTATGCACTTCCCTGTTTTCAAGTAAGAAGGCAAGAGCTCTTGCTACATCCGGTTTTTAACACCAGTCTATTAGTTAGTAATCATTTTTTTTTATTCAGTCTTTAATCATGGCATGTCCATCTTAGCCTTATGTGGCATTTAGCCTGGAAGTGTTGTGAATGAGCAAAAGAGTAGACAAGAATGGCTCCAAACTGGGCACCCCCTACATGGAGGTTAAGCTTTCTATGGAATCATTGTAGACACCCAACAGAGACAATTAGAATATATGTACTCCAAAACACCTTCTAGCAGAGCATTGGAGGCTAGCTAATTAGAGGTACTTCTGCAGCCCATGGAGATAATGAGACTTCACTTCTACCTCCGTAGAAGGAACAAACAATGGTGCAGAAAATGCTTCACATCTTATGGAAACATGAAACCAGGCAGAGGTTTGGATTTTTTTCAAGATTTGCTCCTGTACCAATGTGTTCAGGTCCCTTACCTTTTTTTTTTTTTAAGTCCACAGCATTGCAATCCCCCTACAAAGTAAGCTTAAATGGGAATATAAGTAGATGTGCTCACTTTTCCAGTTGTGTAATCCTGCAATATGTTCCAATATGCTTTTGTGAATTTCTATTTTATTCCCAGCAGCTGCCTCACAATGATTGCTATGAGAACTCAGAAGTGCTTTCTCCTACCCTATTGCTCATTTATAGCATTTTCTTCTTGGATTTCATGTGACTCATTAATGAATACACATGCTGTGAATAAAAAGAATCAAGATTTAACTGCCAGTGATAAACAGCTAGGTCAAAGTGTTCAAAGCTGGATGCCTGAAGTTAGCTCAGAAATCCATATTTAGTCTCTAAAGCAAAAGGCAAGGTTTTCCCTCCACTCCCCCCACCCCAAGTGTTGAATTGTCAGAAACCTCAGTGAAGTTAGTGTTCAATACATTTGAACTGGGGAAACATACTTATTGTACGAAATACCTTTTTGGAGTAGGGAGCATTTTTATTGACATAGCAGCCAGTGTATTCAGTCCTAGTCCAACACTTGGATTTCTGGCTGCTATTGCAAAAGTTGGGTGCCCTAATTCAAGTGCTGAAGCCTGACTTCGAGAGCTTGACTGTGACAGTTTTGGCCCTCTATCCAAATAAAACAGCACCACTGCAATTAATGGGAAATCCATCAAATAACTGTTACAGAATTTGGCCCTGAAAAATAACAGCTAATAGAGAGAAAAAAAGTAGAAGTACCCCTGGCTGATTTGCATGATTTTTTTTTCTTTCTTTTTTTATCTGGTGTATATCAACGATTGCAATATTTGTATCAGGAGACATGGTACAGGGACACTTTCAAAAAAATATAGATTGGCTTACGGCCAAGAAAAAATATTGTTGAGCTTAAGGACTTGGGCTTCTCAGGAAATAAAAAAACTCATTCCCATACATATATAACTGTACAATTTACATTAAAATAAAATATATGTTTTATCCAGTTAGTAGTCAGAATAATAAAAGCTGTATACAGCTCTGCTAGCTGTGCTACGAATTTTAATGATGAGCTTATGATTATATCAGAATTGTAACTAAGCTTCAAATATTTCTTAATTTATCACAAATATTTTATTAGGTTGTTTAGAATAGGAGTAAATAGTGCATAAGCTTTTAATAATTTTTTATTAGAGAGCGTTAATGTGAAGGAAATATGGAAATTGCATGTTTTCAGACTGGCAAGCATAATCATTTTGCCAAAACATAATTCAAATAATGTCTTCTAATAAAAATCTACCCAACCTGCTTTTCACATTCAAATTAATTTGAACAGAAAAAGTGACATACGGCTCAAAAGAAGGCATTAAACCGTAAAGCACCATGTTGTTCTCTCCTAGGAATCATGATTTAGAATTCAGACAGACTTCTAAATGTTAGTGCACTTTGCCAGCTGTTTAACAACTCAAGTCAATCTGGCCCATCCCAACAAAATAAGAACTGTGCAAAACAGATTTTACTGGTGAAACCATCAAAATGTAATTCAAAAATAAATTTTTCAAAAGGAAAACTCTTTTCACCTCATTTTTTTTCAACCATGAAACATAAGTGAAATACTATTTCTTTTGCATGGGAAGGCTTGCAGAGTAAAAATGGATGGTTTCATACAGTTTGCAATTTTGTAAAACTATGCTGGCTTATTTTGAGAACGTTAGGTAGGAAGGATCATCCTTCTGATGACATCATTTCCCCAGATGCATGGAATAAAAAGAAGTTCTACAAATCCCATACCCAGACACCAGTGTATTGATCCAAGGGAAAGATCTCCGATTTTCTACTATTAAATCTCAGCTGCCTACCATTTGAATTAAAGGAAAACCTATAAACCATACAATTTAGGTACACCTAATATGAACCAAGTGGGAGAAGCAATAGCTAACCACAGATCATGTTTATCTCATCTCAAAGCAGCTCCATTATGGCATAAAATACCCTGTCAATGATTCTCAACCTTTTCAGACTCAAGGCATCTCTTCTTATGCTCAAGGCATCCCACAAAAAATGCCAACCCTTAGCTTTTACTCTTTTTTTTTTTTACTATGCAAAAACAATAGAGCAATTCTTTTTTTGAAAAAGAAGTCAGACATAAAAAGACCACAATGGGTCAGAAAGTTTTCGACAAAATTGATTCGTAATTGAAATTTCTGGATTGCATACCTAACAGTGCTGATATTGTGTGGCAGCCTGCAGCACCCTTAAGAGGGTCTCATGGCACTCAGGGATGCTGGGACATCCTTGCTGAGAATCACTGACTTATGTCCTAGGTTGTGACTATTAAAGAGGCAACAAAATTCTCCTCTGTCTTCTCTTATGGAGTCTCAGAAGTTTTGCACAGTGGAAGTATTCCAGGTGAGGTAAAGCCTGGTTAATCTAGGCTGTTCCCACTCGATTATACTGTTGAATTAATCTTGCTGTGAGGAATTTTTATATTGCTTTGATGGTAAACTCACTTGGTTCCCAGTCTGAATTATTTGCATCTGTAGAGACAAAGTAATGACTCGGGGGACAATTGCTACATCTTCTCTACTTGAGTCTCAGCTACTATTAGCATATGTTTGGAGCTTTAAAGATATCCTGGGACAGCTTTGGGCTAGATTCTCTGATGCAACCAAGCTGTATTCAGCAGAGGATGGGACATGAAGGAAGCAAAAGTAGCTTTAAACTATCTTTACAATTTTCTGATCCAGGACAGACTAGAGCCTAGCCTTTACTGTAACAAAGAGCAGATCCTCGGAGCCATTCTGGAAGCTAGGGATGAGCCCCAACCAACCTGTACACTTCAGCCTTGGCATGTGCAGCACAGGAGCTGCTACTGCACCCAGGAATTCCCTGAGAGATCCCATGAGTCAGCAGAGTTGCCTTTGCCAGAATAGCAGGCAGAATTTGTGTCTCAAGTTCCCACAGCCTTGAACAAGACAAAGTCATAGTTAGAGCTGGCCCAAAAATGGAAAGTATTTTAAAAAAAAATTGTTGAAACAACAAAGTTTCACTTTTCAGGTTTTTCAGTTTGGGAAAGGGGGCTTTCAGTTTTCAGTTTCATCCAAAAGGTGGAAAACCTACAGAGAAATTAGGCTTGTTAGAAATCCTGTCCTAATTTATTAAAAATATGCTGGGCTTTTCAAGCAGCTGTGTTATTTTTTGGGATGGCAGAGCTGTCGAAGCATCTTGCTGATATTCTAAATGGCACGAGGTTTGAAAGCCTAGTGCTGAAGGCTTTCTCCAGAGAACTCAGCTGTTAAATGGGTACCTCATCATTCAGGGAATCAAAGGTGCCCAGGTAGGATATAGGCTACATCACTTCTTTGCACGCTGTTGGCTACAGTAATTGGAGTGCCTCATGCTAGCCATGTATGCTTCTAGGCTCAAGTGCATCTTTCAACTTTTTGTCCTGTTACTGGATCAATACTAACTCCTTTTAATTTTCTGTCCCTGTTTAGCTCTTCCCTCACCTTTTAGATTATCTCTCCCACTCTATCTCCTTTTTGGACATATTAAAGAAATGTGCTGTGCTGCAGTATAAAACATGTATGAAAAATCTGGTGTTTTCATTCTATTTCTAGTTAGCAAACACAGCAAGTATGACTGAAAGGGGACTTGGGCCTCAGAACAGGACACTTAAATGAAAAAAGAAATTCTAAGTCAAAACTTGGTTACTCCCAGGAACATCCTGGTGGAAAGTTACATTAAGTTAAGCATATTATAAAGTTTACACCTGCTGTCATCACACCAGAGAAGCCTGTTATTCACTTCCACTGTTAATACGCCTTTAGAGTTCATACTTCACAACATTAAAAGCACAGATTTATTTAGCTTGCTCGAGCCTTGATGCTTGAGTGGTCTCTGGTTTGGGAAATATAAATTGCTTCTCTTTAAACTAAATAATAATTCTATTTTTAACATTTCTCATAACCTTTCCACTCCTTGTGCATACAAAGTGCTGCAGTATGCACACTTGAAACTGCAGAATGTAGTTCCCTTTGTGATATAGGAAGAACACAGCAACCTCCAGAGGCCTGTGTCCATCACAGCAGATGATTCACTTGCCAGTCCTGTCCATCTGTAAATAAGAAAAGAAAATTATTCTGGCCTATCTGTATATGGCTAACAAGACTTGCTTGTTAGTAAGCCATGTAATGAAATCTCATATGTCTATGTGCTTACAACTGTGTAGCAAAACAATTCCCAGTGCATTGGAAAAGTGTTCTGAAGGATATATGCTACTGTTCAGGTAGTTTTGATGTAGAGATGCAGTGAATAAAATACACGGAGAGCACTTAATGTTCAGTTCACATCACCCTTCTTAAACAAGGCAGAGGGCAGCTCTGGCATGTAGGGAAAGCATCTGGGGAGACTAACATTGCCAACCATTGGATGTCACTGTTGTTCTACTCAACTCCTGCTGAAAGAACATTTCTCCAGTTAAAATTGTGTTTCTTAAAGAAGGCAAAATAGAAACAAATTAGTCGTTACTGTTTTTCTTTCTGAGTTGATCAGAAAAGAACATGCCAGGTTTGTCTCTTTACCTAACTCAGAGCCATAAGCTTAAAATACATTGAAACAGCATGGGGAGATTTTGTCACACCAAACTTAGAGGAAAAGGGGCAATCCCACAAACCAGGGGCCAGAAGGAAGCTTTGCATCTCTTATCAACAGAGATACCATCCCCTGCTACTTTAACCCCTGCCGATGTAATCCTATACTGACTATGTTTCAGTTTGTTGCACATGTTAAATAGGATTAAAGCACAAGATAATATGACTTGAGGCAAGGCCTAAAGTAAGGGGAAATGGGTGATCAGGGAATACCAAGGGCCTCTTCTCTTCTCCCTGGCTTTGGGGAAAGCTCTCTTCCTTCAGGGCTGCTACAGTGAGTGCTCTCCTTCCTGTTTCGATTTAATTTAAGCCTTTGGGAATTGATCCCTTCTGCTTGTTGGCTTCCCAGATTGTTATTGTGTTTGCTCCTTTGCCAGTTGTTTGATGTTTGTACATCTGGGCCCTGTTGGCTTTTCTTTCTGATGTGTTAAATGTGCATATTGCAATTTTGGTATTACACTCTGGTATGTTTGATAGGTATGTTGCTTTGATCCGTTTGGAATGTCTAACAGATTCAGGAGCAATGAGTCTCATGGGTTGGTTCAGGAGAAATCATGCCACATAAAACAGATTTCCTTTTTTGTTTGTGTATGTGCACACTTAACTTTTCTCTACAAAGATTAGTAACGTAAGAAAGTGCAGTAGCTAAAATAAACCCGTAGTCCTTATTTAGCAGACTACATTCTCCTTATGGTTTACACTGGTGCCATGCCATTTAAAATCAATGTAGTTTCCCAGTGCATCTGGAGAACTGAGAACTAATTTTGTCTGAGAAGCAGAGGGGCTGGGTTACTTTAAACTAACTTAGATAGACAGAACATTATCTATCACATAGGTCTGGCAAATATATGTATTGAGTTATGGGAAGGTGTCCAGTAGATCATCATTAGTCCTGGACTTATTTAATACATTAATAATCTGTAAGAGAAGGTAAACAAGATGCCATATAAATTCACAGATAGCATTACATTTTGGAAGATCTATGAATACCTGTGAGGTCAGATAATAACATAAAGGAACTTAGGGAAGATAGAAATATGATAGGAAATAAAAATTCAGTCTGAGAGCATGCAAGCAAATGCATATGAGAAGCAGATATTTAGTGGGAAGGAAGACAGCAATATTTAAAGAGAACTGGGATGGGAAGAGAGCAAAATAAGTGTGATTTTTACGATGCAAAATGGTGTGTGTGCGGGAAACTTATGGCTTTTGGGAAATATTCATAGAAATATCTCCTCATAAACCAGGGATGTATTGGCAGTGAAGATGTCATCCCTGGAATACTTTTTTAGTGGTAGCAAAGCTTGCAGTTTTATTGCAAATCTCATAACATTTGATGCTCCTGAAGTCCCATGATTATGAGAGTCTTACCTTCTTAATGTTTAAAGTTTCTGGATCCCATAATTCCAAAGAAAAACTGAAAAATGGGAACTCAGAAGTTCAAACCAAATCAAAACAAAGCCTTGTCATTTTAAGCTAGTCTGATAATTTGTGTCCTGACTTGTGAATTTTGAATATATTAGGTCAGGGTTACTCTCCTCCTCAGCTCTAGGCAGTTGACAAAGGTAGGTCAGCATGGATTAACAAGGTTTATTGAACTAGAAAGAATAATTTAGGGAAAAAATTGTGCCTTGCCAACATGTTGACTAAGTGGGAATACAATAACTAACTATGACTATGCATTCTGAAAGTGTATGCCATTTGAGGGAGTAACTGGAAATAATGGGATGACATTAGGCAATGAAAAATTTTGACTGAATACCAAAGAAAAAAAAAAGACCAAAAAAGAAGAAAAGAAACCGAGAAAAGAAAATGTGTTATATCCACGGGGAAGAGTGAAGTCTTTTTTAGACTGTGGAATGGACTCCCCAGGGAAGCAAGGGAATGACTAGCACTAAAACTAAGCACTGCAGAACATACGGAATGAAATAATTTGGTATGAATATGGAGATGAACTC
>NW_017729000.1:30243668-30245180 GCF_001723915.1 Gavialis gangeticus
GCTTTAAAAAAGACCAAAAAAGAAGAAAAGAAACCGAGAAAAGAAAATGTGTTATATCCACGGGGAAGAGTGAAGTCTTTTTTAGACTGTGGAATGGACTCCCCAGGGAAGCAAGGGAATGACTAGCACTAAAACTAAGCACTGCAGAACATACGGAATGAAATAATTTGGTATGAATATGGAGATGAACTCAATAAGGTTCTATTTCTAATTCCTATGACTCTGATGCTCTGAAGCTTTTGAGGTTTACACTTTGCTAATTACCATCCCTTTTTATTGCAATACTTGACTTTTTTCTAAGAGCAAAAGCAAAATTCAAAATGAATAGTCTTGTTGATGAATATAATAATAGGCCAGCAGCCAGTACTATGGTACCAGCAGGAAGTTATTTCTTAGAGCCATGCTTTGAAATCTTTAGTAAGAAATAGTCTTGAATGAGAGTCAGTTCAGGAGATTAGAAAAGAGAACTATCACAATAAACATAGATACTCCACTCTGCTTTGCAATGTGCTCAGAAAGCTACATAGTTTAATTGGGAGGAAGATAGCAATTCTTTTAACTTTCTGATATGATTTTAATCTATCCTGAGGAGGGAGGAAAACATAGATGTGTTGTCCCTAGAGTCAAAATGAGAATAAATTATGACAGAGAGAACTGCAAATAGCTGTATGGAGGATATAAATTGTGCCATCCCCCTTCCTGGCACAGATTGCTTTCCTCTATGTGCCAGCACAGCTGTTCTGGCTGGCACATAGTGGGAGTAGGGGGTAGAACCAAGGCTCCCCTGTGTGGCCACATAAATGAGCTCACAATAAATAATTTCAAATTCTCTATCTTTCCTCCCTTTCTTGCTTGCCAATCCTTGTGCTAGAACTGTGACAGTGAGGAAAGAAAGCACTTTATCCCATTCACTGTAGGCTACCGTATTGGCAGCTACAAGATAGTGCATGTTGGCAACAAACTTGGACAAATGTTCAGTCAAGACAGGTTTGGTAGAGATCTTGTGCAAATGAAATTGGGCATCTTGACTCAATGCAAGTTTTATTGAGTAGTGGAATTGATAGGCATCCTTCAAAAAGAAAGGAATAGAATTTCTACCCTGTTTTGTAAAAAGAGAAGGAGGTTGTCAAGTGGAAAACAAAGGCCTACTCTTTGTAGCCTTTACTAGCCTTCTGGCCTTAGTATTTAACAATATGTGGTATATGTGTGATGTATTTTTCCATTGTTTCTCATCTCAAGTGGAAAATGGAGGAAAATATTTAACAGCTGGAGACTTGTACTGAAATATAAAGCTACCTGCTGTGGTAAAGCTAATTCTGCTACTAAAAAAGCTCTACTGACTGCTGCTTAGGAGACTGATGGAAAGATTGGAAAACGAATCTAGTATCCTCTTTATTTTTCAGGCAGCTAGGGGAGGAAATCAGTGTGCTTCAAATAATGGCAATTGCCAGCTCAAAAATCAGAGCAGTACAAGGTGTCTACATCAGTATGTATGGTCCTGTTAGTTAACAA
>NW_017729000.1:30245198-30261186 GCF_001723915.1 Gavialis gangeticus
AGGTGTCTAAGTAGGGTGGGGAGTTTCCTTTGGGTGCTCAAGTTGTCTTGTGGACTGTCAAGGTAGCTACTACATTCAGTTTCCAATAGATATGGAATTGTTGGCCCTGAATAAAAAGGTACACTTATTATTATTTTAAAATTCTGTATGTCTCTCTTTTTTCCCTTAACTGCTGTTGGACATCAGCTATTTGTATTCAAGATTATGTTTGAAATCATGATTATATTTCTAACTGAGAGGTTGGTGTTTGTATCTGACTAAATCTAGAGCGTCTCATTGGTTCTGATTCATAGATTCATTGATTTATAGATGCTAGGGTCAGAAGGGACCACAACAGATCATTGAGTCTGACCCTTGCCTGGACAGGAAAGAGTGCTGGGATCATATGACCCCAGCCAGATGCCTATCCAGCCTTCTCTTAAAGACCCCCAAGGTAGGAGAGAGCACCACCTCCCTTGGAAGCCCATTTCAAGTTTTGGCCACCCTTACCATGAAGAAGTTTTTCCTGATGTCTAGCCTGAATCTGCTCTCTGTCAGTTTGTGACCATTATTCCTTGTTGCCCCAAGAGGCGCCCTGATGAACAGAGAATCTTTGATTCCTTGCTGCGCCCCCCTAATGAATTTGTAGAAGGCTACAAGATCACCTTTCATCCTTCTCTTGCAGAGGCTAAAAAGGTCCAGGTCCCTTAGTCTCTCCTCATAGGGCTTGGCCTGCAAACCCTTAACCATACGAGTGGCCCTCCTCTGGACTCTCCTCTGGATGAGGTTTTCCACATCCTTCTTAAAGTACGGTGTCCAAAACTGGATGCAGTACTCCAACTGTGGTCTGACTAATGCTGCATAGAGGGGAAGTATCACCTCCTTGGTTCTATTTGTCATGCATCTGCTGATACATGATAAAGTACAGTTAGCTTTGCTGATGATTTCATCACGCTGATGACTCATATTCATCTTGGAGTCCGCTATGACTCCGAGATCCCTGATTCTGACATCCCTTTCCACTTCTGTGCTTCTGAAAGGGTCACTTCCCAGCCAGGTGTGCTGGATATTTTTGTGCCCTAGGTGCAGCACTCTGCACTTGTCCTTGTTGTACTGCATCAAATTGTGTACTGCCCAATTTTCTAACCTGTCCAGGTCTGCCTGAAATCATTCTCTACCATCCAGAGTGAGCACTTTACCCCACAATTCAGTATCAATCCGCACACTTCACACCCACATCCAAGTCACTGATGAAGACATTGAAGAGTACAGGTCCAAGGGCAGAGCCCTGAGGGACCCCTCTACCCACATCCTTCCAGGTTGATACCGACCCATCTACAACCACTGTCTGTGTGTGACCCTCAAGCCAATTTGTCACCCACCAGACTGTGCAAATATCTAATATTTAGATGTAGATTAAGATGCTTCCTAATTTATTTATGAGAATGAGGTGAGATACCGTATCAAAGGCCTTCCTAAAATCCAAGAAATCGACATCCACTTCTACTCCTGCGTCTAAGCATTTTGTGACCTGGTCATAAAACAAAACCATGTGTACATCTGAGTATGTATAAACTGTAATTTTTCAACAAAATTAGAAAGCCTCCTATATGTGCTCTTCCTGTCAATTACTTTTGCTGTTATGTACATTCACTCAGCATGCTGACATACCTTTCTGTGCTCTGTGGAGTGTTTTCTCTCTTTCATTATAATCACAATTGCCATTAAAAGTGTCAAATAGCCTACTGCCTTCATGTGCATATATTTTTAAACAGAAATTCCACCGGTAAAGGAAGACATGTTGGATGTGTAATGATTAGGAAGGCCATTTCGCTGAGCCAAAGAAGATGGCAGAGGTACATGGAGGCTTCAAACAGATGTTGCCTATGTGCCACCATGAACGTTTTTATGGCAGCACAAAGTCAAAGCAAGCAGATGTCCATGCTCCTTGGCATGCCACAAATGCCCAAAATTGTGGCCACAAGAATAGGCGGCAAAGTTTTTTGCTGATTTTTTGTGGCTGACATTTCCATTTTAGCGGGAGAGCAAAGGCAGGCCAGAGCTGCAAATGCCCTCCAGCTGCTCTGGGAAGGCACTCCTGGGGCTTTGAGAGCTTGATTCTGCACTTCTGAAGCTCTGGGAACACCTGCCTGGGATTCTACACTTGTAGAAGTTTGCATTGGGAATCCTCTGACAGGGGATTCCCGAGGTGTGCGTGTCATGTTTTTGTGCCTTGACTCAAGACAATGAGCCACATCTGTGTTGCCCAGTGAAGCAGATCAGCTGTGCCAGGACACAGAGGGGTCAATCTAGCAAAATGCTAAACATGTTAAAATGTAAGCATGTACTTTATTCAATTGGGGCTTGGAATTCTAATAGGTGAGAGATATCGTATAGATGAAGCAAGTGGCGAGATGGTATCTAAATAAGTGGCCAGTGTACTTTATGAAGTGGGTGAAAGCAAGGAACACTGAGCAAAACAATGAGAAAGAGATAAAAGTAGTGATAGATACAGGCCTCAAATGAGAACTGGAATCCAAACATCAAGGAAAACCCAATCTTCAAAGATTGCCATGACACTTTCAAAAAAGGAACCATTTGCAGTTTTCAGATCTGAATTGTTCTGAGTCTAAATTTGGTAAATATGCTGAGGATAAGAAAGTGTGGTGAAGAACAGAGGCCCTGATCCAAGTACCACCAGAAGTGACAGTCGGATTTGGCTTGTCAAGATTTTAAATGAGGGTGATTCAGTTAAATTCTAGGGGGAGTTGCCACTTGAAAGAAGTCAATATCAAAACAAGCCAGGGTATTATATTTGCAGCGCAGGTTAACATTAAAGCATGATGTCACTGAAGGAGGAACAAGTGCTACTAAATTACAAAGCCTTTTTTCCTGCTGTTACCTTTGTTACTTAGCTAGCCAAAGGACTCACATAGGCATTCAGAACAGGCTTAGCGGTAGATGTTCTGAAATAGACATTGGGACAGTGATGTTTCATGGCTGCATATATAAAGTCACCATGGGGCATAAACCTCTTAGGGCTAGATTCTTATATCATTTTTTAAAAGAACCCGTCCTATTTATAACTTCAGTAGCAGACACCTCTACTCACTACTCAGTAAGTTAAAGGAAAACTTTCTCTGTCTCAACTAATAAAGAATGTGCCTGACATTCCCTTCTTCAGGAAGCAATGATATATACATGCAAGTAAGCCAATATCTTAAAATCTACTGGTTTTGTTTTGGCCAACTCTGGATAGTCAGCATTGATTCCCTGCAGTACTCGACACAAATCTCTCTGACTGTCTGGCATGCAAAGAAAGTGTTGCTGATGCATAACACAAAACAATTTGCTAGCTGTTCTGTCAGAAATTGTGCCCACTCTTAATGAAAATGCTAGGTTTGCTCTATTTTAAAGTAACAATGCAGAGAATTTTCAGAGTGAAACTTTCCTAATGTTTTCAGGTATTCCTACTGATAATAATATAAAATTCCTTTCCCTACAATCTAATAAATCCAAAGAACATTATGCAAATTGAAAAATGCACCCTTGTCAGAATGCTGTCAGATAACACTTCTCACTCTTGAGGTCTATTTGTAAGCATAGAGAAACACCCAGAAAGTAGTAATAAATTGCTCTGGTACACTGTTCTGGCAGCTGTTAATAAATCAATATGAAGGGGAGTTCTGAAGGGCAAAATGTTGCTGTCGGTGGGTGTCCGATTTAATTTTGCTCAAAATTAATATTTCGGATATGATAAGTGAGCTGGCAGGAACAGATTTCATGATTAATTCTACAGAGTCAAAAATGCTTTGATGGTGCTTTAATAGCAGCTTCACTGATCTAAAGTCCCTTCAACTAGCTTCTGTGCATGAGTTCCAAAAACAGGACTTTTTTTTATTGGTTTCTAAATAATAAATGAAATGTATATTAAACATACGGGATCAAATTCTGATCTGAATTACACCAATATAAACATGTTATTGACTTCACTGGAATCCATCTAGACTTAGCCTGGTGTAGAGAAGAGTAGGATTTGGGTCCTGGCTTCTAACACTTCTGAGTTCTGAGAAAACAACTAAAGATTTTATTTGTGAGAGTGCCTAATTATCGTCTGACTTGCCCCACTGTAAATTAGAAGTCTATAGAGAGTTATACTGGGATAAGGTGGAGAAGAATCAGGGTGGAGGTTGGAGAAGAATTAGGCTGGATGTTTATTTATTTGCTGTCATTCAGAAATATCTGAAGAGGAATTAGTACACTACTGTGCAGTTAATGTGGACCTAGGAATATGTAAGAGCCTTCCTCATTTTAGATCAACTTTGTTGTGGGCTAGGCCTGTGCGAAGCGGCAAGTATTTGATTCAGATTTGGCCAAGTTGGAGGGACAGTGATTCAATTTGGTAATTTGAGTCACTGTCCCGATTTGATTTGGCCAAATTGGATTAAAAGATTCTGTGCCAATTCAGAGATTCAGCCATAGACTAAACAGGCAGCAGTCCTCGACCACACTGGACACAGCTGCCTCCAGCTGGTAAGTCTGTTGTGGTGGGCAGAGGGAAGGAGCATGGGGGCAGGCAGATAAATGCCTCCACAGTGAGGGAGGGATTGGGCTTGGGCTGGGACAAGCTGCCCAGCTGAGACGGAGGGTTGGGGCAGGACCTGGGGAGGGGGGCTTCCGCCACTGTGCGCTGCCATAGCCCACCGGTCTGGGAGGGCATGGGAGTGGGTGTGTGTCCCCAATTTGGACCTTTTAATGGGTCTCCTGATTTGATTCAGATTTGGAGATTCAGCCACCAAATCAAACCGAATCTCCTCCGTATCAAATTGGCTACCGAAGCTTTGTGCAGCCCTATTGTGGGCTGGGGGGAGGGAGTTGCTTTTTATCCATGGAACTCTGAGTACTTTGCAAACACTAATTTACTAAAAGGTGTGCAGAATTTGGATCTGGCATAGATAAGTACAGACCCATTTACTTCAAATGAATTGTGTTTTCTCAGGTCACGTGTCAGTTTATCCACCTTGTTTCAATAAGACTCAGGCATTCCCACATTATCCATAGGGAAACTAAGGTGCAGAAGGGTAGATTCAGTAGTGATGTAACTGGTGGCATAAGTTTGTCAGAGAAATTTGGTATAAAGCAGTTGCTTTTCCTTTCCATACCCTACTGCATTTTTCTTGTCCAAGATAACATTATAGAAATTTAGAAAAAAATAAAAATAAAGGCAGAGGATGAAGTGTGTGTACATATGCATATTGAATAAGGCGAAGAAAACATATTTATGCAATACTGATGAAAATACATGCAGATGCACAAAACGTATAAGAAAACTGATTAATTTTAGCAATGTAAATGAACTTCTTTATGTTTATGCATTTCTTCAATTTAGAATATTCATAACAAGCCCGGGATGAAAAGGCATGTTGCTATTTCCAGAAAGGTAGGACTTGATCTGATTAACTATCTAGGAATAGTTGAGGTAAATATTGCAGTATATGTTAAGAACTATTTAGTGTATATTCCTTGCAGTAACATTAACATGTTCAGCTTGAGGGATATGCTGAGTGAAGGAGATGAAGGGTTCATCCATTCTGATGGGTTTCTAGACTATCTCTCTCTCCCATATTATATCTTTTAAAATGAATATTGTGCACAAAGTTGCCCCAGTTCAGTGTAGATTTACAAGAGTTGGGGAGTTGTAAGTAACTTCAGGAAAGTGTTTTGGGGAATTAGTGAGGGCAGGAGGTGAGGACAGCCTCAAGACCCTGCGATTCCAGTCCATTAATAGAGCTGGCCTCCTTTTGAGGAGGGGTACATACTGCACGTTCTCCAAATGTGTGGCTCTATTGTCACAGTGCTCAGTGTCATGGTAATAGAACCTCAAATGTTGTAAAGTAGCAATGTTCCACTGGCTTTAATATAAACTAAGCTCCTTTATACCGTGTAAGAGCCTGGCCAATCATGTTGGCTTCAGGCACAATATTCCCATGAGCTCTCCCTAGGGTGGTGACCTTCAGCTCTATTTCCAAGTTATCAATGGCCAAAGAACCAGAATCTGGCCATGTAATGAGAGAGAGAGAAATCACTGGGTTATTCTGAATCATGCTCTTACAGAAGATTTCCACTCTTCTGTTTTTATAGTAGAGTCATTAAGAAAGAATAATATAAAACAAGCAGCTACATTGTCCGACCCACAACCTCTAGCTGTCAGTCTTGGGAAATGCATCATTAATTTCCAAGAGGTTTTCTTCCTTGCATCTCTGAATAAGTGCAAATGAAAAATAAATTTCTCTTGCATAAATGGAGCATTTTGGTTATAAACGAGCCATAATGTTCTCTATGTTGCCACAGAAACAGAGGGATTGAAGGCTCCTACAGTAGTAGTTCTCTGACTCATTCCTTGAAATTAATGCAATCTTTTAATTTGAGGCTGTTGGTTTGGTGAAAGAACATCAGAAGCTGCACTTTGATGTCTTTCTGTTGCTGAGGAAAAGCCTTTAATTAGGTCACCTAAACTTCATTTTCTTTCAAACTGTTCACTTGTACAATTCCTTTTTTCTTCTGATTCCTTTGATGTTGCAAAATATATGCCAGTGATATTTAAGTTTATTTATTATGCACTGGCATTAAACTTTTGCTATTAACATTTATTCATACCCTTGAAAATTGATTAGTTAATTAAGTGCAGAGGCCTCTTATGGAAAGCCATTTGTGTTTCATTTAACATGCACATTCTACATGCACATCTTAAAGCACATACATATTTTTCAGCAATAACAGCTTTTACCTATATGGAATACGTTTTACAGCCTCCAGTATCATGGCCTTTTAAATGGTCCTTTTTTACATTAGCCCACTGGTAAATTATAATAAACTTTGCCTAATTCTGCAAAAAGAACTAATTTCCCAGTTAGACCCAGTGGCTAGGGAGAAAAATTACATATAAACCTGTACAAATGATCAGAAACCAGTTCAAATTTGTAACACAACAGAAATTCCATCCACATAAACCACTTGGAAAATGGTCGTAACCGGTTTAAGATAAATCTGGATAGATATAGTATCAGACTTAATTGATTTGGGCTAAATCAGTTTTTTGAACTTCTGTCCCAGATCCCCTTCAGATTCAAATTTAACTCAGTCCCTCAGCATCCCAGTATGCCTTGCATCTCCCACACAAACCCCCTTGCACAGGGTGGGAGGCCTAGCCTTTGCCCAAGCTCTCTGCTTCAGCTGAGTAGGAAGATATGCTCTAGTGCCACCCAGCTTCTGGCCTGGGCTGCTGCAGGCATGTGGCTGCATTTCCGGAATCAAAAGTGAATATCTGTTCACTTGCTTATCAGTTCAATCTGTGCAGCTTAGACTAACCTGTGAAGATTGAACTGATTTAGCCTCAGCTTTTTGACACTCTGTACTTAACCGGTAAGTTTTACAGATGTACCATTTGAACTTTTTCAAAAGCCTTTAAAATGTTACAAAAGGCAAGTACAGAGGTTTGTATGCCTATTCAAACATTTTTAAAAAGGCCAAGGTGTGCCAAAAATGACCCCAGGAGAATCAGGTATCATTTTGTGATATTTTGTTTTGCAGCATTGAAATGTAATGTGACAAAAGGCCTTTCAGTCCTTCAAGCATCCAAAAATGTGGTTGTCTGATTCAGGCCAAATTCTACTACCCTAGGACTGCAGGGGTCACATGTGGCACCACCCACCTATTTATTGCTCAGGAATGAGGCACCCCAGCTATTGTTAGCCAAAAAATTGCCTTCTGAGCCTGCTCCAAAACCACTGAAGTAAATGTGAGACCTCAGAGGGCTTCAGATAAAGTCCACACTAATCAAATTTATAAAAAGCCACATTTGGTGGCAATTCCAAAACAGAAAAAAAGGACTAAAGTCATCAGATAAATTATGATATGAGCATTGCCACTTTCAGTTTTCCAGCTACAGTTATAGCAATTTTTTATTTGAAACGTAGATGTGTTGCTTAAACCCTTGCATTGTATTAATGTAGCTTTGCAGCAAATTGTCCCCAAGCTCAACATTTTCAGGCCTGCCTTTTTTGTATTTATCCCATTTCCTAGAATGCATTTTGCCTGGTTTACCAAAGAAACAGATAACATTTTATTTATGATCAAAGTAAACAAATGATCTATTTCTTTTTAATTTGTATTCAGGTATGCTGACATGATACTACAATTTTGCATCATTGGAAAGTGGTAGCTATTTCAGCCGTAGGTTGTGCAGAAAGAATGATCTTGAGAGAGACCTTTTTAAGGAAATGGTTAAATTTATACCATGGAATACAGAAAAGACTTATTGGTTATCTCAGTTCTTCTCTCTTTCCACCACGCAGAATGTTCCCCATTGCTTCACAGGGTTGAAAATTCCAGATTGACAGACGGCCATTGATGTTTATGATGAAATAAATATACAATAAAAATATGACCATAGTTGGTACATCTACACATGAAGATTGGCTACAACATAGCCCATGATGCTGCAGTTACGTCACTGTAGCAAGTCTCTCTCTCAGTATAGTGCTTCACTACAAAGACATAGCAGCTAAAAATAAGTGTGGCACACTCAGCACAGTACAGGTGGTCACTGTGCCATCATTTAGTACTTCTAGTAACAACAGCACCATAGGGGCATGTGTAGATATGCCCAGTATTACATTTCTGTGGAATATGATTTTAGTTAGGTGTGTGTGGTGAACAAAAGGATGTAAGTGTTATGTGTCTGTGGGAGATGTGGATACCGTGCGAAGAGAGAAGCCAGAAAGTGTGATCAGCAACAAAACACTGAACAACTGCACTTTTATAGTAGGTGCTTTTAGACCAGAGACAAAGGACAGGGATAAAGTGTCAAATTCAGAATAAAAAGAATAACATGTTACAGAGGGTTTGATCCCAGTAGGTTTTGTGATCCGCTCAGGGGAAACTTTTGTAGATAGTATCTGACACTTGATGTATCATCTGGTGAATTCAAAGGCAAAAAGGTATGCTATTCCCAACTGTTTCTATAGGCACCTCAGGGATAAGAATTGCTTCTGGCATGGGGTTTACTGGTACCCAGATAGAAGGTGAAAACTTGCAAAAAGGGAGATTTAATAAGAATTGTTACAAAATGTAAACAGTCCCTTCTAGTACATTGCTGGTTGAAACAATGAGAAGAGTTAACCTTGCTTACTTTTCTTCTATCTTTGTACACCTTATCACAAACAATGTGATTCATTTACTACAAGCATGATTTCCTAAATGTATCTGAGATGAGAATTCATGGTTGTAGCTTGCAGATACAACCTGCAAGGTGGTGCCAGTAGCTTCTTCTAAAGAGAATAGAAACAATGCAATTTAACTGTATTCCTCATTAATATTACTAGTGTCAATGTGTGATCAGTTAATCCCCCAGAGTCTTCTAAACGATCAGACTACCTACATCACAAGGTCAAATTCTGTTCAGATATAAAAAAATCAATATTTACACTGGAAATATTGCTACTGATTAAGCTAGTCTTTGTTGTAATTTCCTCCAGAAATGAACTGAACTTAGCTCATTTCCAAAGGCATCCTTCTTCATATGTTCTTCCAGAGAGTATCCTATGGTAGTTCTGTACAATATGCAGTTTTAGATTTTAAAAAGTTCACTTTTGATGGTGGGGAAAAATGTTTGCTTGCATTTCTATGTATTTCACATGCAGTTTCTTTGCACAGACAGGTGACTTATGAGGCAGTAGAGAATCAGGACCTGTATGTTTAAGCTGCCATTTATCCTTTTGCACAGGGGATGCAAATAGCTCCCATTCTAATTTTGGTAGCATCTTACACCTGACATAAATTTATATCAGACAGGTGTGAGTGAATGCACCAACATATAAGGCAGTGGAAAATCTAGTCCATTACCTGGCCGTGGTGAAACTTGGCTAATAGTGTGCTTTTACACACAGCTCTATTACACTTTCATCTGGGTATCCTAATGCTGGAATTTTCATTATAAATATAATTAAAAGTGTAAGATCATAAGAATCTGGAGTACACTGGGTGTGGTGATGGGTTCTGGTAAGAGACAGGCTTTACAATAAATAACCAGCAACAATAACCATTGGTTCACACTTGCCTCTCTTCCTACTGATTTGCTTAAGCATTTAGTACCTCATCACTAATAAATCACCAGCAGCAAAGCATCAGTGTATCTGCACAACATAGGCATTCTTTCATCTTTCATGGAGGTTCTGTCATCTAACTGACACCTTGGATTTGAAGTTTTTAGAAAACATGTTGCTCTTAATAAATGTTAACTAAGCATTAACCTGTCATTGATCTGTATGTGTGAACTAAGGGAAAGCCTGCATGCTGTGCAGCATTTTAGGCCTATTTTGTATCAAGGCCCCTGATTTTTTTCTTCTTTTTTGCAGTACACTCATACTGCAGCAAAGTGAGGAAAAAAGCAGCAGTATTAACAGATTATAAAATAACCTATAAAGCCAATAAACAAGGGACATACTGGCAGGGAATTGAAGAGGTGGCTAATGTTTTGGCCCTGAGGTTTAGTTTAAAAGTTGAAATGTTCACTGATACCTATCTGGATATAACATATCAACATACCCTCCTGGTGCAGGTGAAGATTATACCAGCAAAGACATACTTTTGCTGGTGTAGCTTATAGCAATTCCCTGAAAGACCAAGTTATATCAGCAAAAACATAAGCATTTTTCTTGCTAGTATAACTGCTTTAACACTAGAGCTTTTGCAGATATATATATATAGTCATAATCTACCCCATAGTATCATACCAGAAATAGTTTCTTGGCCTAACTCTCTATTTTCCAGTTCTTGTGACTGATTAAATAGCAGTGAAAGAGGAAGGAAGAGCATGTTTTCTTCAATTATCTTGGGTCAGCTAGTAAGCTTACTTGTTCCCCTGGCATCTACCTATTCTTTATTTGGTCACTTACTTTGCAGATAACAGGATTGACTGCAAAACATGTTATATAAGGGAAGAGGCTGTCATCAGCTAATAAGTGTCCTGCTTTTCATAAAGATTCATTCAATTTAACCACAAAAGAGAGACTTTTAATTAGACTTTTGAATCCCATTAGGAAAAGCAAATTCCAATATGTAAACGGCTCATATGACATGATAGAAAATTGGTAACATAATTAGATTTTTAATAGTGTTAATGACTCTTGTATCTTATTAATAAAAATTAAAGCTAATGTAATGCTATATGATGAAAAATTATCACCGCCTGTTCTCCTACAGTTAAGACTAAGAGCAATCATGCCTATTTCCACAGTCAAGGATGAAAGGCTCAATCCTATTTTACCTATTGTGGATCCAAGTGAAATCCTATTCTATCCTGTTCAAGTCCTTGAAAAAATTTTAACACAAAATGTGGGTGAATGTTCCTCCTCCTTGCTCCTTTTTGAATCAGCCATAGGGCTAGGCTGAAAGTCTATTACAAAAGTGAATAGATATTCAAGGACTTATGAAGGCTAGAATAAGACCACACTTGCATCCTTAGGAACCTAGATGCCACTTTTACACGCAAAACATAGAATAAGATATAGCATTAAAATTTTAACTTTGCCTGATGCATAGTATCACATGGTGTTATGATATTTTAGACTGGGGCTATCCAATGTCCACATACCCCTCAGGCCATATCAGTGGGGGCCTCACTCTGTGCAAGTCTCACCTGGGTGAGTCATGGACTACCCCAGGCTGTGCGCCGCATCAGCATTTCCCCTCGCTGCACTGCACAGATTTCAGTGCTGGAAAAAATTGTATAGATAAAATAGCTATTGAGCTTAAAATGAATTTAAAAATTATGGATGTGGTTTAAAATATTTCAACATGGCATTATTCCTCTTGGTTCTGAACAGAAAATCTGTTCCCTCTGCTATAATTATGCCGGACTAGAAATATCCTGACTGGTGCTTTCTAGGTATATTTTACTTACCTGCAAGCTTCCAATAATTAAGATAAAATGTAAACAAATGCATAAGATTTTCACTGCATATCAAGATCAAACTTGAATCTCAAATTCCTCCATCATATCTTGAATATCTTTGCAAAATGCTTAAGAAAAACTCAGCTTGACCATAGTCTTCAGAACAGACAATAAAATTTAGCTCTGGATCTGATCCAAAAGCCCAGGGAATTAGTTTTTTCTATTCTTTTCAAAAGGTGGATCAAAGACTATAGGGTTTTTTCCCTCAATTATGAATATGGAACTGCTAAACTCTCAATAGCCTTTTCAGCATGCACCGTGTTCAGTACAAAGTCTTGCAAAGATCCTTTGAGCAAAGAATTTGGTTGTTTCAGGGTCGGTCTACACATGCATTTGATCTGAGATCAGTTTAGTTGTGAGTAAACTACTCATGAATAAATACTCCTGGGCTGG
The DNA here is from genome assembly GCF_001723915.1 of Gavialis gangeticus. Lineage (NCBI taxonomy): Eukaryota > Metazoa > Chordata > Crocodylia > Gavialidae > Gavialis > Gavialis gangeticus. Next base: position 30,257,584 of record NW_017729000.1, read on the forward strand.
TGTCTACACATGCAGAGCTCCCACTTCCTGTGGCCCTGCAGTGGGCCCCTGCCACAACCAGAGAGAGCTCAAGGCTCTGGCCATAGCTGCCAGAAGCTGGCAGCCATCTTGGAAATACAGCCCCACTCTGCTCCCTGGCCAGCCACTACCCTGGCCAGGACCAGCATGCACAGTGGAGGGTCAACATGTGGCAGCTGTCTCATCACTGCCTCTACCTCCCTGTGCTGTGGCTGCTTCTGCCTCTGCCCCTGGCAGCAGCACCCTGGGTTCTTGCTGGCCCACCATGCCAGCAGGCCCATGGCCATTTGGGCTCTACCAGCTCCCCCGCATTCAGCGCCCACCTGCCCGGCCACCCTGTACTGCTCCAGGGCTGCCGCCACCACACAGCTGCCTCCTGGTCCCCATCCTGCAGGCTGGGCCCCCAGCAGGGACATCAATGATGGGCTGATGAATGCCCTCATTCTCCTGGGCCTCCAGGCCTGCCACCTCTGGGGTCACTAAGCCAGCCAGGACTGGTGGCTGCACATCATCCAGCAGACCTGAGATAATGAGAAGTGGCTGGTGGCATTCAAGATAACCCAGTCCACTTCCTGGACTTCCTGGAGCAGCTGCACCCACACCTAGAGTGGCAGGACACCACCATGTGGAGGCCCCTCCCCACAGACACCCAGCTGGCCCCTATTCCTGCTCAACCTGGCCAACCCATCAGCCTCCACTATGTGGGCACGTGCCACTGCCAGGGAGGTTGTCTTGGAAGTATGCAGCATCCTCCAGGACATGCTGGGGCACATGGTGCTCTGGGTGCACAATCCCCTGGCAGTGGTGGTGGGGTTCTATGCCCTGGAATTCCCCCTGATACAGCTATAGAGGCTTTCACTCTCTTGTGCTCCAGGCCATCATCAACCACTGCAGTGCCTTCACCAATGTGAGCACCAGCTGAGCAGGCACAGTGCTCATGACTGCTGTGTGTTTTACAAATTCACCTTGCCAGGCCTGATGCACAGTGACTGCTTTGTGCTGGGGGTGCCTGTCCATTCTTGATGAACACTAAAGTGTAATTGATGTCAGTCTTGCCTCAATTTAAGTATTCAGTTAGTCTCAGATGGCTATCACCTTCTCTGCAAGGTTTTCCTTTTTTTTTTTTCACTATTAAGGCAGTTGTTGCTCTTCAGCCAGCCGGCTGATGACTACCAGGACCCTTCTTGATACAATATTTTGCACATCCACACTCTCTTCTACTGCGACTTGCTGATAAGGGAGAAAAGAAGAAATGTCTGGGTGTGTAGCTCCTTGCACAACTGGTCCTTATGTCCACCTTAGTATAGTGAGGGCTCCACCAATCCCTATACCCTCTCCCATTCCACCGGGTGTTAACTTATAGTCCATATAATCTGCCAGAGTCTATCAGAGTCCTTCCTATGCCTCTGACTCAAACAAGTCACCAACAACTTAGTCATGGTTAGCCTCCACCAGGGCATTAGAAAATGAACTGACGTGTGTTTAAACAGCCTCTCAGCTAATGTGCAGGTAGTTACTCTTCACTATCAATCTGTGTCTAGGGGGGTTCTTCCCCTCTTCCCAGGTGGAGAAAACAAAGCTAACTTATCTCTGTCCTTCTGTTCAGGTTTTTATGGTACCTCCTTTTCAGTCCTTCTATTCAGGTCTTTATGGTGCCTTTTTCTCAGTCCTTCTTGCTTGGCTGCTGTGCTGAGGCTTCAGGTTACCTGTTTTGTTTTCTTCCCTATCAGCTCTCTCACTAGAGCTGATTCCCTGAAGAGCCTTCTTTGCAGCCTCCTGGATGCCCTCAGCTGCTCCCACGCTCACTTTACTGTATTCAGGAACCTCCAGTTCTGGTTGTTCCCCCTTTGTCTGATCTGAGTCTCTCTTTATAGTGGAGCTCACATTCCTTCCTCCTCTTCTCTGGTAACACTACAAGAAGAAGGATCCCTGTGTGGCTCTGTGTAGCTTTGGCTTGCAAGCACCTTTCCAACCCCAGTGTCTTACTCTCTGCCACTGGTGTTTCTTCATAGTTTCATAGTTGGTAGGGTCAGAAGGGACCTGAGCAGATGATCAAGTCTGACCTTCTGCCATGGGTAAGAAAGAATGCCGGGGTCAAATGACCATGGACAGGTCATCTAGCCTCCTATTGAAGACCCCCAAAGTAGCAGCAAGCACCACTTCCCTTGGAAGTTGGTTCCAGATCCTAGCCACCCTGACTGTGAAGCAGTGCTTCCTGATGTCTAGCCTTTAGACCCTCTCAATTTTGTCCACATAGCTCCTGAATTGCGGCGCCCAGAACTGGACGCAGTATTCCAGCTGCGGCCTGACCAATGTCACATAGAGGGGGAGGATCACCTCCTTGGACCTGCTCATGATGGATGCATGACAAGGTGCAGTTAGCCTCACTGACTATGTCCTCACATTGGTGGCCCATGTTCATCTTGGAATCAATAATGATTCCACAATACTTTTCTGCCTCTGTGCTGATGAGAAGGGAGTTCCCCAGCTTATAGGTATGCTGCTGGTTATTTCTCCCTAGGTGCAGTACCTTGCGCTTGTCAGTATTGAATCCCATCCCATTCTCATCTGCCCACCCCTGTAACCTGTCCATATCTAGTTGTAGCCTGTCCCTCCCTTCTAGCATGCCCACCTCTCCCCAAATCTTAGAGTCATCCGCAAATTTGAATAAGGTGCTTTTTACCCCCTCATCCAAGTCACTGATGAAGACGTTAAATAGTATGGGCCCAAGGACTGAGCCCTGGGGTACCCCACTGCCCACGTCCCTCCAGGTTGTCTTTTCCTGTATAGTACCAGACCTGTAGTTGGGTGCTGTGGTGGTCCTGCCCCTCTTCAATGGGGACCCTGCCTACCTACTCCTGCCCTGGGTCATGCAGCTGTACTTCAATCAGCTGGATGCCCACCAGGTTCACTTTAACCAGTGCACCTTCACCACCACTCTCAAGTTTCATAGTTTCATAGTTTGTAGGGTCGGAAGGGACCTGAGCAGATCATCAAGTCCGACCCCCTGTCATGGCAGGAAAGAGTACTGGGGTCAAACAACCCCAGCAAGGTGTTCATCTAGCCTCCTTTTAAAGACCCCCAGGGTAGGAGCCAGCACCACTTCTCTTGGAAGTTGCTTCCAGATCCTAGCCACCCTGACAGTGAAGTAGCACCTCCTGATATCTAGCCTGAATCTACCCTCTGCCAGCTTGTGACCGTTATTCCTAGTCACTCCTGGTAGTGCTTGGGGGAACAGAGACTTCCCCAATGCCTGCTGGTCCCCTCTGACTAGTTTGTAACAGATCACTAGATCCCCCCTCAGCCTTCTTTGGTGGAGGCTGAACAGTTTCAGGTCCCGTAGCGTCTCCTCATAGGGCCTGCCCTGCTGCCCCCTGATCATGCGAGTGGCCCTCCTCTGGACCCTCTCCACCTTGTCCACTTCCCTCTTGAAGTGCGGCACCCAGAACTGGATGCAGTACTCCAACTGCGGCCTGACCAGTGCCGCATAGAAGGGGAGGATCACCTCCTTGGACCTGCTTGAGAAGCATCTGTGGATGCATGACAAGGTGTGGTTGGCTTTCCTAACTGCATCCCCACACTGCC
>NW_017729000.1:30261499-30262419 GCF_001723915.1 Gavialis gangeticus
CCAGGAAGACTATGTCCACTGCTACCCCTGCATCTAAGGATTTGGTGATCTGGTCATAGAAGGCCCCAAGGTTGGTCTGACAGGACCTGCCTCTAAAGAACCCATGTTGGTTGCCCCTAAGCATAATCTCCCCTGCTGGCCCCTTGTGGACATGTGCCAGAATAATTCTCTCAAACAGCTTGCCCAGGATTGAGGTAAGACTAACTGGCCTATAGTTTCCTGGGTCCTCCTTCTTCCCCCTTTTGAAGATGGGAACCACGTTGGCACTCTTCCAGTCCTCTGGCACCACACCAGAGCACCATGAGTGCTCGTAAAGCCATGCCAGGGGTCCTGCAATGACCTCAGCCAATTCCCTCAGTACTCTAGGGTGGAGATCGTCCGGACCAGCTGATTTGAATACATCCAGTCCTTTCAGAAGTTCCCTAACTAGTTCCTCATTAACTCTTGGCCTAGGTGCACCTCCCCTGGGTCTGAGAGGGGCCCAGAGGAGGGGTGGCTGTTCTGGGTCTGAGAGGGGCCCAGAGGAGGGGTGGTCCCTGCTTAGGAAAATGGAGGCAAAGAAAGCATTAAATATGTTAGCTTTGTCATCTGGTGTGATGAACAAATTTCCTAACATGTCCTGCAGGGGCCCCACGTTACCCGGAACCTTCTTTTTGCCCCTATGTATTTAAAAAAGGACTTCTTGTTGTCCTTGATCTGGGAAGCTAGTCCCAGTTCCATCTCCACCTTGGCCTTCCTTACTGCCCCCCTGCATCCCTGAGCAACTGCAGTATAATCCTCCCTGGTGATGTCCCCACCCTTCCATTGGGTTTACGCCCCCCTTTTAGCTAGGAGACACTCCCGGATGCCTTTGGTGAGCCATGGGGCTTTTGCACCCTCCTTCCCCCTTTGATCCATGTTGGGATTACCTCCCTTTGGTC
>NW_017729000.1:30262714-30273713 GCF_001723915.1 Gavialis gangeticus
GATCCCACCACGTTTCAGTGAGCCCCACTATGTCTGGGTTGGTGTCAGCTAGCAGGAGGAAAAATTCCTTCTGCTTGTTTCCCATACTATGAGCGTTTGTGTAGAGGCATTTGAGGCCTCCTGAGGATGTGTGCACTGGCCCCCTACTTTCAGCATTTCCCTGGCCCCTGTTGCTTACCTGTGTATATGTTCCGCTTGTCGGCTTCGGCTGGGCTGTACTTGTGGGTGTTGCTTGGTTTGGCAGTCCAAGGCTTCCTCCTCCCTCGTCTTCCCCTTCCCCCCATGAGCCTAGTTTAAAGCCCGCCAGAGGAGATCTGCCAACCTAGAAGAAAACACACGCTTATCTTTAGGGGAAAGGTGGAGCCCATCCCAACCGAGCACGTCTCTTGTTGTGATGTGCTCATCGTTGTTGTGGAAACCAAAGCCCACCTCGAGACACCATTCCTGAAGCCTCCAGTTGGTCTCTGTGATGCACTTTGCATGCCATCTTCCATGTCTGCTCACTGCTAGGACAGAATAAAAAACCTCCTTTACACCTTTCTCCTTCAGCACGCCCCCCAGAGTGTGGTAGTCCGCCATCAGTTGATCAGGGCTTCTACTGGCCGCATCATTAGTACTCACATGGATTAGAACCATGGGGTAGTAATCGGTGGGCTGGATCACGGCCTGGATCATCCCCTTCACGTCCTGACTCTTTGCTCCAGGTAGGCAGTAGACCTCGTGTGTCGAGGGGTCCTGGCGACAGATGGGGCCCTCTCTACCTCTCAGGATGGAGTCGCCTATGACAATTACTTAACACTTTTTCCTCCAGGACTGCTTAACTCCTTCGGCCCGCTTAGATCGTGGAGAGTGTGGATTTGCCTCCTCTCCTTCCTTCTCCTCCAGAGTTGCCAGGGCCTCGTACCTGCTCTCTAGCCAGACTGGAGGAACTGGTACTGCTGTGTTACAAGCAGCCCTCATTCTGGAGGTGACCGTATGCCACTCTGCAATGGAGAGCACTTCCCGAGGTGTTTCTTCCTTGGGTGGGTAGCCCGGCAGGGAAAGAAAATAGCTGTCAGTTTCCTCCTCTGCCTCCCTGATTCCCCTCAGCCTGCTAACCTCCTCCTGGAGCTCTCTCACCTGCGCATCTAGGGCCCTAAGGTGGGCGCCTGCAGGACAGGTGTGGGGGTCCCCAATTCCTGCCCTCATGGGCCTTGCTGGGCAACTCCCACAGGCCAGGGGGTGCGGGCATGCCAGCCCTCCCATGGGCTCTGTCTGGGTGGAGGCCTCAGACAAGCCCTGGGTAGTCTGCGTCCCACGGGCAGGGCCCCTGGCAGCACCCCAAGTCAGCACCATCGTAGGAGTTGTTGCTTGTTTATGGCTTAGTGCGGTGCCTTTGCCCTACCCTAGCAGGAGTCTCCCTCCTGGCCTTTCCTGCTCACCCGCTGGCGTGAATGCGGACGTAAATGCCGGAGCGCTCTGTTCACGCAGCATGGCTTGGGACTGCAGCTCCCCACCAGCTCAGCTAGAAGAGATCTGGGGGGCTTCCCCTCCGGATCCGGCTCAGCTGCATCCGGTCCCTCTGCCCACTTACCTTTGCTGAGAACAACATCCCTTGGGTCATCATCGCAGCCTGTGTAATGCATAACACCTGTGAGGCCCAGGAGGAGCTGTTTCTTGAGGCCTGGGTGGAGGAGGCATGGTGGGTGGAGGATGCCTGGCAATGGGATTGCCAGCTGTGGTCCCCACCCCCCTCCGCCAAGGCCACAAGTAGCTGCACATGTATCAACAGGGACAGGGCACTGGGTATGAGAGGTGATGGCTGACCACCTCCTCCTGCACTCCTGCTGTAGCCCACCTGGATTCCAACCCTGCCATCTAACCCCAGCACCACACTCTGGGTGGCTACCTGTGGCTGCACTACATGTCGCTTCTCCCAGCAGCTGAGGAGGCTGGGGCTGGGAGCAGAGGAAAGGGTCCAATTAAAGAGGGCCTTCCTCCCAGTGTGGGGCTCACCACGTGGCTGGGGCTGGCATGGCCATTGGCTTTGGTTGGTCCCAGCTGGTTGCAATAGTGTTTGGCTTTGTGTAGACTCATCAGGTAGCACGTTGCTGCATGTGGATGCCTGGGCAGCGCCCTTCCCCACACCACACCAAGGATCTAGTGCTGCTGATGGCCAGTGGTGACATGGCTGATAATGCCTCATGACTGTGGCTGAGGCTACAGAGCTGTGAAGACAAGCACTGGCCTGAGGTCCCTAAGCTGCTGGTGAAGGCTGCAAATGGGGAGATCAGTGGGGTAGGCTGCTGCCACCCCAAGGGGCCCTCCCCTGGCAACATATCACTGCAGATGTCAGGCTGGGACAAGGGCTCAGTCAAGCCACCTATGCCACTGTACCCAGCACAGCTGCAGCCTGGGTTCTGGGACACAATGATCACTGTCAGTTACTGCATAAAGAGCATGAACTATTGAGCACTCCCTGAATGACACTTGTGGTCAGTGATGGTGACACACTGTGCCCACAAGGCCTTAACCTTTACGTGGCACTGCCACACTGACCAGTCATGCCAGTGCTCCTGCATCTAGCCTGACAGCCCCTCATATACCTGGACATCGGAGCACCCATGCCATACAAACTGGACCTTCACCTCCAACTTGTCTCACAGTGCTATGAGGTCACCAGTCTCTTCCTGTGACCAGTTGAGGCCCCAGGTGATGGGGTATGGTGTGGGTAATGAGGCCATAGGAGCTCCTGTATTGGCTCTGTGGGCCTCCACACAGCTGTCCCTGTGCTTCCAGGTCTGGACACTGCCTGCAGTGCCCAGTGCAAGGCACAGAATAGGACTGGCAGCCGCACAGCAAGACAATGCCCCACTGCATCTGCAGGCTGTGGGCAGGCTGTTGGGCATGGGCTGCAGGCAACTGGAGCTGGCCCTGGTGGTCAGGAGCTTCCTGCAGATGGGACTGGGTACAGAAAGGCTTGGCAGGAATCTGGAGCAGCCTACAGGTCTGCACAGCCTGGGCCTGACAGCTGTGTGGCACTGTGGTCCTAGGCAGCAGTGCCAGGGTGCAGGCAGGCTGATCCAGATGCCCTGCAGCCTACCCAGGGGGATACAAGAGCCTGGAATGGCCTCAGGCTTCCTGCTTGTGCCCCAGGGTTCTGAGTACCTGAAGGCTTTTAACGGTCTGAGGTTAGGGCATGTCTACAGCCAGCCCAGCCCTGGAGTAGAGAGGTTCCCAGTCCTGGAGTAGGAGAGGTTCTTAGCCCTGGAGTTCTGGGGGCCAGCCTTAGGCTGGCCCCATAGTGGTGGGGCTAACAGGGAGCAAATTTGCTCCTGGTTGGTATCCACACATGCATTACTGCACAGTAACTACTTACAAGTAAATTTGGTACTTTATTTGCATGTAGCAAATTTACTCATGAGTAGCAGCATTTAGTGCACAATAAGCATTTGCGCGTATAGACACGCACACTTACTGCACAGTAAGCTACACATTTTCGCAATAAAGCATCTTGTGTAGATGCACCCTCAGAGTCCTAGATAGTAATGTGGAAAGACTAGCCCTATAACATTAAACTATACCTATCCCTTTTCTGGGAAAGCAGATACAAAACAAAAAAAGTAGCTGAATGGATTCTATCCACAAGGTTCGTCATTGGTCTTTAGAGGTCACTACCCACTATGCTAAGCATTCATTTGTTTTGTAAAATAGGAAGCCAACACCTCTCCAGAAATATTTTGAAACTAGTTTCCATGCTCAGGTTTCTTTCTAATCTGGCAAGTCTCCAGTTTTAGAATCTGCCATCAGTTTTCTATATTTTCTTTGTGAGAGAACACTGCTTACTAGCCCTTAGGCTGCTTTTCATTCTGGCATTCAATAATAATGGACAGCATGTAAAAGATCTGTAATCAAAAGGTAAACGTTCCAGCATTGTGTACAAATCATTCTTGAGATATTTATCCATAAAGACAGCAAGGTTAACATTACAGTTTAGGACACTAGGGAAAACCTACCTGGTGATGAACAAGCTCCTTTCTTTTCTTGTCTGTCTAACTGTTTCCCAAGCACGTTCACTTCACTAAAGTTGCAACATAATGTACAGCAGGAACAAAGCTGTTTTAATGTGACAATTCTCTGAAATGCATTTTTGTGTTCTCTAACTTCTCATCCTGATCCCTGATTATTAAGTAGTGGATAGCTAAGGATAATTTGCTGACCATGCCTAAACAATTTCATCATCTTAACTGTAATGGTATGGATCAAGCATTACTGTTGCCCCTAAAACACATGCAGTTAGACCACAGTAGCATTTGTCTGCTTTAGGCTGTTCCTGCATGAGAAAGGTGTACCAGTATAAAGCATTTTCATATGGGTATTCCTACATTCATGTTCAAAGTTGTGTTTATATGACTGTACCTCAAAAAAGGACCTGGGGATTACAGTGGACAACAAGCTGAATATGAATGAACAGTGTACCCTTATTGCCAAAAAGGCTAACAGTATACTGGGCTACATTAGTAGAAGCATTACCAGCAGATTAAGGGAAGTGATTATTTCCCTCTATTCTGCACTGATGAGGTGACATCTGGAGTACTGTGTCCAGTTTTGCTCCCCCCCCAACTACAGAAAAGATGTGGAGAAATTAGAGAGAGTCCAGTGGAAGGCAACAAAAATGGTTAGAGGGTGGGGGCACATGATTTATGAGGAGAAACTGAGGGAACTCGACTTATTTAATGTGGAGAAGAGAAGACTAAGGGGGATTTAATAACAGCCTTCAAGTATCTAAAGGGTGGTTACAAAGAGGATGAAGCTGAGCTTTTCTAAGTGGTGGCAGATGACTAGGGACCTACCAGAATCGTGACTTTTCAGATTTCATGGGGATTGTGAAATCAGGCAATGCCTGCAAAAACCACGCAAAAAAACCACCTTACTGAAAATAAAATGGTGGCTCCCATGAATATCACGTGCCCCTAGAGGCTGGGGGGCATGGCAAGCTCCCACAAATGGTGGCGGCAGAAGCATGGCAGAGACAAGTGGGAAGCTGCCACAGGCAGCCACAGTGCTGTCGGCAGTGGGTGGTGGGGTGGCGAGTGCCAACTAGTGGTCAGCGACCATCTGCAGACACTGCTGGCAGCATCAGTGGCAATCATGGACTGCTTGCAGATGCCACCGGAGGTGTTGGTGGCAAGGGGAGGGTGAGGACGGGGCGTGGTGAGTAGCAACCATCCACAGGTGCCGCTGACATTATCAGGGGCGCCCTTTCACTGAAGGTGCACCACCATGCTCAGGGGATGCACGTGAGCCTGTGTGCACCCCCTACTCATCGCCAGTGCTGTCCTCATGGCAGTCCTCATGGCACTGTTGCCCAGCCTTGCAGCCCAGCAGGGGAGAAGGGAGGAGGGTGGCTACTAGCATGAATGGAAACCCAAGATAGCCGATGCTCCTGTCCCTTTCTGCTGATGCGCTGAGGAGGGCTGTCTGCCATGAGGCCCTTCCCCTCTACTAGTCAGCGGCAACGGGCAGGGCCAGATGAAGGGCAGCCCTCACAACCAATTAGCACTGAGGGGCAAGGCCACCAGGGTTTCTCAGTCAATCAGAGGCATGAGGGGGCCCCACCACAATCAGCCCACAAAAACGGCAGCCAGCCCTACAATCCCCCACAAAATTGGCTCGCTGCTTTGTCAAGTTGGATTGACTCCTATAGATGACAGAACAAGAAGCAATGGTCTCACATTCCAGGAAGGGAAGTTTAGGCTCTATGTTAGGAAAAATTTTCTCATGTGAAGGGTCCTAAAGCACTGGAAGAGACTACCCAGAGAAGTTATGGGCTTTCTATCTTTAGAGGTTTTTAGGACCCAGGCAGACAAAACCTTGGCTGGGATGATATAATTGAGAATAGCCTTTCTTCAGTCAGGGGCTTAGATGTCCTCCAGAGGTCCCTTCCATCCCTAATTTTCTATGGTGCTATCGATAAAAGTAAAAACTGCACTTCACACTGACACAACATAAACTGTGAGTGTAAGCCAGGTCTTACTGAAGTCTTGTAGCTGCAGAAACAAACTGAAAAACAAATCTACACTGGTATAATCAGCAGTGTGAACAAAGTAGCAGCAAACAGTGCAGACCAGTTTACCAAGGTAATTTTGCCCAATCTGGTGGGAAACTGTCATGAATTATGGTGGTAAAACTCTACCAGTATAACATAAATTTATTTATGATTCATACGGCTGCATCCAGCACTGAGGAATAAAGGGCAAATGGCCTATTACTTAATCCCCTGTCATGCATCATAGAGGTGTCACGTTAGTTCTCTACTGGGTGAGCTACCTGGCATCAGTTCACATCTGTGCATTCTGATGCCAGTGTAATTTACAGTGTTATACCAGACAATGTATACTGCACCACTGTGTGTGAGTGTTCACATGCCCATGCTCTGAATAACAAGCACGACCAGATACTTTATGTTTAGCACTTCCTTTGACAATTTCTGTCAGTGGATATAGGAGCAGAGAGGAAATATGCCTGATTCAACCCATGTCATATCAACCTGTGTGCCAAAATCTGGTTAAGGGATCTGCCTGAACTCAGCCTATGTTTTTTCCCAGCCTTTATTTGCTCAGTTCAAGTCTTTATTAGCATGCAGCATCCACCTCGATTTCAATCATGGAGAATAACTACCTGGGTTAAACCTCACAAATAGCTTGTTTTGAATTCTGTGAGAAAGGTTCTGATTCTTGTGTGATATGTATGAGCACTTCTGAAATACAAATTCAGGTTTGCATCTTTTGCCATGACCTTAACTTGGACTGAAAGGGGTTTAGAGAGAGAGAAAGAGCCCCTGCTTTTTGTTCCTGTAGCCCTGGAGTCTGTATGTGCAAGTGGAAGTAATTTCTATATGTGCATCCAGTTTGTTATCCTATGAGTAAATGGGAAGGAAATTGGTGGAGAGTAGATGGATCCCTGAGTCTAGTCTTCCCAAATATTGTAGCTGACCCTGTTTATAACTACCATAGATTACTGGGGTACAAGCAGGTAGGAAGCAGGGAGAGAATTATGCATGATACAGGGAGAAAATTATGCATGATACGTCCCCAGAAAACTCCTCAGTTAGGGCATTTTACACATCACTGCTTGCTCTAAGCTGTGCCTAAAGAGACAGCCTACCTCATAGATTCTTTATTCTAATGCCTCACATTTCTGGTTCTTCTTTCAATACAGTTTTCTTGGCTTCATGATCTACATGTTTTATTTCTTGGGAAAGCACTGAGATACCATGGAGACAGGAAGCTTAGAAACACCAAGCAGGCAGGCCAGCCGGTTTACAGCACATTATTCTACATGACATATTGAGTAGGAGCATAGGAGAGGCTGGCAAAACATCCAGTTAATTTGAAGGCAATCAATTGTTTCATGCAGGGATATAGATGATTCTGTTATAAGAATAGAGGAACAAACTCTGAGAAACTAGAAATGACAAAGTACCTGATCTATCTGTGTTAGCTTCTGGAAACCAGAGAGATTGTTTAATTATATTCCCTTTCTTTAGTTTGAGACATTCAGAACAATTGCAATTGTATCTGTCTTCACTAAGCCAGAATTTACTCTCTTATTCCCTATGAGTAGTTCCTTACTCTGCAAGTAATTGCATTAAAGGAAATGGGATTATTTATAGATTAAAGCCCCAGTCTACAGGAGTAATTCTGGGAGAATAAACCCCTCTATTTTTAGACTGTGTTATATGAAAAACGACTGAGATGAAAACATTTAATTCACATGGCAACCTGTTGGTGACAGCAAAGTTACATTTAAGCAGAGTGCACTCAGACATGCAGAAAAGTACACTGAATTCAGCCCCCAACCATCTCATAGAAAGATGTACTCAGCTTAACAGATTTTTCATTAAATTGCTTAATTAGATTGATATAAAAAAACACCTGGTTTCTTCTATTTATAAAGTAACACTCTGACCCACTAACACTGCAGATAAGTAAAACAATGGCTGAGAAGAAATTGCAGGTGCCTGGACAAATACTGTGTTTTTCTTTCAGGTAGGAACAAGAATTCCCATGGTTTAACACAGTAAATTAACCCTCATGTTTCAAACTGAGTAACTAACTGACCTGTCTATTACCAAATGTACCCTAGTGGTGGATAAAAGCCCATGTCAATAAATGAAATGAATTAAGGAAAGTCTGAGTGCAAAATATGCTGATAACTAGAACAATCTCATTTGTTTCCAGAGCTTTGGTTCAGTGATGAGTGAAATATTTCAGGTTCAAAGGTAGAACCCCTTTGCTCCTTGCTTCATTTCAAGTCTGGGATGAAGGCTTGTCAATAAAGATCTTTCAGGGATGTGTATGAAAATATTTAAATCAATATGAGCCTGACTTGGCAAGTGTCATGGAGTGCTCTCCAGGGAAGTGTTGCCTTGCCTGGTCTCTGAGCCAGTCCACGCTTGGCTTCTAGAGAAAGTGGAAAGCTCATATTCCTTCCCACTTTGAGAACCCCAGATGTCACAAGCCCCACCATGGGTTGGGATATCCCTAGAGTGTCATGAATGCTTTGTTTAATTGATACAGACAGACAAAACTCTTGGGCTAGAAGCAATAGCTTTTATTAGATCAACTAAATGGTAGCAAAAACGTAATTCTTTGTTTGCAAGCTTTTGAGTCCAAACACCCTTCATTAGGTAGAGGAGAACTGAAAGATTGTAAAAGTTCTCCCAGGCAAAAAAGAAACTTCATCTTGCACAAGAGAGATAAAGGATAGTAGGGTTCCCCTGGGTTTCAAAGTCCATTTGTGACAAAGTTGTTCTGTTTCTATGCAGATAAGGCAGGAAAAAGGCTCTATCAGGCTTCTTTCCTGAAGGTGTCACATATCAGGCAGGGAGTTGAATTTTGCTTCTTTCCTGTTTAGCAATTATATTTACGTTTCCAAATGGCTAATTAGATCTTCCATGTTTCAGGGATATAGGTTGTAACTGTGTTGGTCTTAAAAGGAGAGGCAGACAAAACTCTTGGGATAGAGGCGATCTCTTTTATTGGACCAACTAAATAGGAGCAATTTTTTTTCTTTCTTTCTTTGCAAGCTTTTGGGTCTTTCTTTGTTTAAGTGATATGCACATGTGGTCTCATCAAAAAGCCCATGTTATACTTTATCCATCTATGTTACTGGTATCATTGTATAGATTTATTATGCTGTCTGTATCTAACTTTATGGTTTTGGATATGGTTTAGTCCAGGAAAGGAAGTGGGTACAGCTGCTAAATCTCTCTTACTATTGTGACCCTAGGGCAATAAGGAGACATTATTAGGTTGGGCACCCGTGGCATTGTCCACCTGTTTTGGGGGAAAAAAAGAGAGAAATGGCCCATCAGCCAGAGGAATGTGAGGTGTCCCAGGGAGAGACATTTCTGGAGGATGCTGGTGAATACTGATGGGAGGGAACTGATTTAGAGTTATTTAGGAGGCTATCAGTGTGATATGCCTGGTCTCTGGATTTTTTCCGGGCTGAAAAGGGCAGGGATGTAACTGGGGGAGCAACCACCCTGGGCCCTGAATTGTGGGGTGAAAAAAAGCAACCATTCACAATCATGCAGCAGACAGAAGTCACCACTTGCACTTTGCCTTGGGTGCCCAACCACAGACCTACACTGCTGGAGAAGGGTCCAAGACACCAGCAGCTAGGGCTGGCCAAATCAGAAGGAAGGCTGATTTCTGGTGCTACGGGAAGATCTCTCAGGAGGGTGAGGGTGTAGCCAGATGAGAGGGTAAGAATCTTTCCTTGTCTTTTTATTCTGTCTGCAAAATTATGGTCAGTTGTTGTATGATTGTTTTTTTGTATGTAATGAATCCATTTGTTGTTTTGTGTCCTTATTGATTGCCTGTGGGTGAATGATCTCTGGGTGGGCGACATTCCAGGCTAACTCATTTTATGGAAAGAAGGACATAATATTTTTTTCTCAGCCTAAAGGAGAGGCCACCTAAGGCTGCCAGAAATCCCCTTGATACAGTCGCAAGGTCCCATATAAGGGCAGTTTCAAATTTTCATAGTGCTTAGGGTCAGAAGGGACCTGAACAGATCATCAGGTCTGACCCCCTGCCCTGGGCAGGCATGAGTGCCGGGGTCATAACACCCCAGCCAAATATCTGTCCAGTGTCCTCTTGAAGACCCCCAAGATAGGAGAGAGAACCACCTCCCTTGGGAGTCCATTCCAGATCCTGGCAGCCCTAACTGTAAAGTAGTGTCTCCTGATGTCCAGCCTGAACCCTCTCTCTAACAATTTGTGGGCCATTATTCCTAGTAACCCCCTATGGTGCCTGGAGGAACAGAGCCTCACCCAATTCCCACTGGTCCCCCCTGGTGAGTTTGTAAATGGCCACCAGATCCCCTCTCAGCCTTCTCTTGTGGAGGCTGAATAGAGTCAGGCCCTTCAGCCTCTCTTTGTAGGGCCTGCCCCGCTGCCCCTTGACCATGTGACTGGCCCTCGTCTGGATCCTCTCAAAGCTAGCCACATCCCTCTTGAAGTTTGGCACCCAGAACTGGACACAGTACTCCAACTGCGGTCTGACCAACACCGCATAGAGGGGAAGGATCACCTCCCTGGACTTGCTTGTGATGCATCTGTAGATGTGCAACAACGTGCGGTTAGCTTTACTGAGTGCTTCCTCGCATTGGCGGCTCATGTTCATCCTGGAGTCAACAATGACTCCAAGATCCCTTTCTGCCACTGTTTTGACAGGAGAGGTGTTCCCCAGCCTATCGGTGTGTTGCAGGTTCCTTCTCCCTAGATGTAGTACCCCACACTTGTCTTTATTGAATTCCATCCTATTCTCATCTGCCCACCTGTGTAACCTGTCTAGATCTAGTTGTATTCTTTCCCCCCCTCCAGTGTGCCCACCTCGCCCCACACCTTGGTGTTATCAGCGAATTTGGACAGCGTGCTTTCCACATCCACATCCACATCCAGATTACTGATAAAGATGTTGAACAGTACAGGCCCCAGGACCAAGCCCTG
>NW_017729000.1:30273836-30279066 GCF_001723915.1 Gavialis gangeticus
CCAATTTGCCACCCATCTGACTGTGCAGGCATCAATGCCACAGTCACCTAGTTCTTTTTTTTAAGAGAATGTGGTGGGAAACAATGTCAAAGGCCTTCTTAAAGTCCAGGAAGACGACACCACCCTGACACCCTCATCCAGGGACTTTGTGACCTGATCATAAAAGGAAACCAAATTAGTCAGGCAGGATCTGCTCTCAATGAACCCATGCTGGTGTCCCCTGAGCATTACCTCCCCTGATGGGCCCTTGGAGATGTGCTCCCTGATAATTTTCTCAAAGGTCTTCCCAAGGACTGAGGTAAGACTGACTGGCCTATAATTTCCAGGGTCTTCCTTTCTCTTTCTTGTAAATGAGGACCACATTGGCCCTTTTCCAATCCTCTGGTACCTGGCCAAAGCCCCATGAGTGCTCATACAGCCATGCCAGGGGCCCCACTATGACCCCTGCCAATTCCCTCAGCACCCTCGGGTGAAGAGCATCTGGACCTAGTGATTTAAACACATCCAGCCCCTCCAAAAGTTCCCTAACTAGGTCATCCCTGACCCAAGGCATGGCAGTGCCTCTCCTGAGTCCATCCATAATCCTAGTGGGGGAAAAGTTCCAGTCCCTGTTCAGTATTATGGAGGCAAAGAATTCGTTAAAGTGGTCAGCTTTTTCATTTGCTGCAATCACCAGATTGCCAAGCCTGTTCTGTAGGGGCCTCATGTGCCTTCTTCTTACTCCCTATGTATTTGAAAAAGGACTTTTTGTTATCCCTAATTATGGTTGCTAGCCTTAGCTCCATCTCTGCCTTGGCCTTCCTAACAGCATCCCTGCAATCATGAGCAATGGAGGTGTAATCCTCCTTGGTGACAGCCCCTTGTTTCCACTGTTTCTCCCAGCAGATGTCTGAGTAGTTTAGGTCACCCATGACAACCACATCCTTTGCCTTTACAGCCTCTGTGAGCTGACCTGAGAATTACAGGTCCAGCTCATCCCTGGTGAGGCAGTCTGTAGTAGACGCCCTCTATCAAGTCCCTTTCCCCACGACTTCCTTGCATTCTTACCCAGAGTGCCTCAGTTTGCCCCTCCTCTGAACCCATCCTGACCACTGAGGACATTTATTACTCTTCGACATAGAGCATTACACCCCACCCCCTTTTTTCCCCTGCCCTGTCTTGCCCGTACAGCCAGTAGCCTTCAATGTCCACTGCCCAGTCATGGGTAGAATCCCACCAGGTTTCCGTGAGCCCCACTAGGTCTGGGTGTTTGCTAGCTAGCAGGAGGGTGAGTTCCTTCTGCTTATTTCCCATGCTGCAAGCATTTGTGTAGAGACGTTTGAGGCTTACTGTAGGTGAATGTCCCCCCCCCACCCCCACTTGTTTTTAAGCCTACCCTGGCCCCTGTCACTTACCTGGGTACTACCTGTGCAAATCCCCCAGCTTGGTGGCAAAGTTACAAGCAGTGTAACTCTCCTTGTAGGGATAAGGAATTGTCCCAAGGCAATTCTCCATCTGGTCCTTGAGACAAGCAGTGGCACAGCAGAGAGAAACTCAGAGCTCTAGGGTTCCCCTACAGATGGCTTTGTGACATTGGCTTTTTGCTCTCTTACCTTTTCTGGTTCTCTGTGGCCCTGACTCAAGGGGGTGCTGTGGTCCTATTGGAGGGGGTTGACAGAGCACAAGCAACACAGCAGACAGTCTCTTCAGTAAAGGCAGAGCCAGAGGTTCTCTGCCCCTCCAAAGAGGTTAAGCATCCCTCAATCCAGCCTGCACAGCTCTAACCATCCCCAAAGATACTCAGCTGTTCCCCTTCCAGTCTTTCTAGCTCCCCTAAGCATCTCTTGAATGGCTTTGCTGACATATAAACAAAGGTGAGATACTCAACACCTAAGAGGTGTCCAGAAGAGTTAAATATGACAATCAAGCCAGGTACAGATATTTAATTTTTACTGGTATAAAACTGGTCTATACCCATAACAGAACAGAAGTTCAGCACACAGGTTCATTTAAAAATGGCAGATCTTGGTCCAAGATATGCGCCCCTTTTCTCCTCTGCCCCCCAAAGGGAAAATGTGTGTTCTGTTCACTTCTGATCTAAACTACACCACTTATAGAAAACCATGTAAGTTAGATCGATTCCACCTCAGGCTGAGAGAGCAGGCTGGAAAAATCACTGGAAGAATCAGGAGACTGTGAACAAAGCCATTCAACACTGTGTTGGTGCTAAAGGTCCATCTTGTCTCCTCTGTAGGTAGCCAGCCCCAGAACTTAACCCTTGATTTTCTGTGCACAGGCTAATGAGATAATGAGGTAAACCGAGTCACACAATATCATAACAATATAAACACAGTTAACACCAAAACACCACTGAAATACCACAATAAAACCTGTTGTCCATTGTGGTAGGATTGCATGAATTACTTTGTGCTAGTCTGACTTCAGTTTTCTTTGCAGCTCAAGTCCCACATATTTGTGTGATAAACATTAGTATAGTTACATCTTTAGCTTTATCTATGTGAGTCATTCTGTGGAATATCCAAAGCACCGAGGTCTAGTTTGGAGGGTCAGAACTGTGTAGCAGTTCTATTGAAATGAAAAAGTGTTTTCACTCACACCTAGTGAATCAAAGCAAATCTCAAGGAATAAACGAAGTTAGGTAAAAAGGTGTATTATTTGTGGCGCACAGCAATCCACAGAAATCAGAATCTATGAAGATCCAAGTGTCCTAGGTCATCTCCAAAAACCAGGCTGCACCAAATAGTCAGAAAATTCCATTCCATTCCACTGTGAATGGAAATTATAGGGCATTTATACATGTACCTTTTTGTCCCATGTTGCACTGGAGATCTGCCATTTCGGAGCAGACTTGATTCGAGTCACTCTGCACACGAGCTGACGCACACCATGCTGTGCTATATGTAGTTGTATAAGTGGCGAAATGTGCACTAGTGCACAGAAAATGGTAGTGGTGTGCTTTTGAACTAAAGCACCTCCAAGGTGTTTTAGTTCAAAAGTTCGCCGTTTCCATTTTCTTCATGCTGACACACATTTTGCCACTTATACCACTGCAGGCATCACAACATCGGACACTTTTCAAAGCAGCTGGTGTTGTGGCACTTCCTTATGTAAAAAAAGACCATAGTGTTTTGTGCAGTTTTAGCTAAGCTGGATTTAGAGATCAGTAGCAATTCAATGGACTATACTTTTATGTCCTGAAGTGTTTAATTGGTAACCTAAATGTCATGATAATGTGTTAAGCATGTAAGGTCTCGGTTTCTCCCTTTCTTCACTCGCTCTCTCTCTCAAGTTATAAAATATAACTGACAAAAAAAAAATCAAAGGATTTGGTCATTCATTTGATGACATATAACTCTGGATTATTATACAAATTCTTTGGAGATGAATCATTCTGTTTGCTAGTAATCAGGATACTTTGTTTTGAAGTCTTCATTTTATGGACAAATGTACAGATTTTTGCCAGATTATTTCATTAGGGGAAGCTTGCTGTCTCTACCAGACATAGTTTTTTTTAGCAGAAAATTAATATAAATGACTTTAGTTACTTTTTTAAGCAAAGATCTGTTTTTACTTTCAATCAGGGTTTTTTTTTTAAGTTAGACTAAATAGCTAGATTTGGCTACCAGAAACTTTTGCAGTAAGTTTGAGGAATTTCTGGAAATTTAGTGACTTTTTTGTTTTAAAATTTTGCCCAGCTTGTCAGTTTAGAAATATATTGCCATTTCACCAGTTTGTGAAAACTCATTTGAATACTTCAAAGTTTGTTTGTTTTTTTAAGGGCATTTTCTTACTATTTTGTTGTATGGGGCAGAACCTTGTTTAGTGATCAGACAAGATTGACTTGAGTTTTTGTAAATTTTGATTTTTATGAACTACTTTCAGCTACATAAACTTAACCCAAAATTAAATGACGAGTGAAATGTGTGTCCAAAAATATTTCAGGAAGCAAAATATGAAAACAAAATAAGCCACTTGCTCCCGCTTTGCTCTGGAGGCAGTGGTAGAAATGTTGAATTTTTGAATTTTTTTACGTTTCATTCCCTCCTCATTAGTCCTCATTTTGTTTAGACGATATGACCAGGCTAAAAAAGTCTGTGAACTGCATGCATGTGTAATGGGCTAGAAACAGTACTACTCATTGGAGAATGGTGAATATTTTTTTTTCCATGAGAAAAAAGGCATTTATTGGATTTTTTTTATGTTAGTTTTGCAGGAATATTTTGTGATCTTAATTGAAAATTCAAATTTTAGATACTTTACAGATTTCTTTTTCTTTTCACTTTGGCAGAAAATGACAAATGAAATGGAACTTTATACGTTAACATTTCTAGTTAAACGAGCCTCATCTTGTGACCTAGCATGGCAGGAAGACATTTTGACTAGCTTTATGTGATAGTTCAAATTAAATGATGATAAAAAAATGAAAATGGCAATGGCAACCATTTGCTGAATTGGCAGTGACATTTTCTGTTATCTCTGTCTGTTCTGTGTTCCTACAGAATGGCATTAAATTTCTTATTTTCTCTGCATTTGTTGTGCGCTAGGGTGCTGCCTGAACAGTTACCATTGTAACTGTGCGGCATGCACTAGTAATTGTAGCCCTTTTTGAGCACCCAAGGGGAAAGGTTAGATACCAAATTTGTCAAGCATATTTTACCTAACAAGGTTTTTTTTTTTGCTGCATTTCTTCAGACTGCTGTGGGTGACTCATTTCTTTGATTGATTAAGGACTTTTTAAAAAGGCACAAAGCCTCTTTCTGTCTCATTATTTACAGTTGAGAAGTGGTTATTGTATATTCTTCTCTACCCTGCCCAGTTAGAAGTAAATGAGCTGGTATCTTACTATTAGTGCAGTAGTAATTAGAATGGGATTTATATA
The DNA here is from genome assembly GCF_001723915.1 of Gavialis gangeticus. Lineage (NCBI taxonomy): Eukaryota > Metazoa > Chordata > Crocodylia > Gavialidae > Gavialis > Gavialis gangeticus. Next base: position 30,278,716 of record NW_017729000.1, read on the forward strand.
GTCATGGTGGGCTAAAGATAAAAGCTAGGTACAGACATTCAAAAAGCCTGAGGCAGAATCAATCTAAGTTTTGCAATTTTCTGTTAAGTGGCATAGTTTAGATCAGTAGTGAACAGAACACAAATTTCCCCTCTGGTAGAGGGGGCAAATCTTAGACCTGGTTCCACCATTTTTAAACCGGTCTATGTGTGCCGAACATGTGTTCTGCTATGGGTATAGACTAGTTTAGTTTGCCAAAATTCTGTTCTGTTACACATAGGGACCTGGTTATATATATATATATATATATATATATATATGTGTGTGTGTGTGTGTGTGTGTGTGTGTGTGTGTGTGTGTGTGTGTGTGTGT
>NW_017729000.1:30279076-30291050 GCF_001723915.1 Gavialis gangeticus
TGTGTGTGTGTGTGTGTGTGTGTGTGTATGTGTGTGTGTGTGTGTGTATTATATATATATGCATCTGGTTATTTATACTGGTAAAAGTATAATGTGTGTACCTGGCCAAAGAGACTTGGGCTGTGTGTGCATGAGCCTGAAGATAGGGGAGCATGTCAGATGGTGAGCTGTGAGACAGATTTCTGGTTTAAATGCTTGAAAGACCAATTTTTACCTAGGCATGCAGACCTATAGACAAACAGAGGAGAACATGGAAAGTTCACTGCAATCTGAATGACTAGCAAATACAATTCCCTATCTCTAATGCCATTATGATATACCTCATCATATCATCTTGTGATGTGACACTGCACTGCGCAACAGAATGCAACATTATCTAACTTATTGCTTCAGGAATAGGAAAAATAAACATTTACTGTCTATCAGTTTGGATAGTGAGTCTCTTATCAGCTCTTAGAGTGTTTGTAAGCATGCTAGAACGGTAAGTGTCCATGGTTTGCCAGTTCAACATGCCTCTGCTGATAACAAAAATTAATGTACAGTTAGCTCTGTGTAGGAGAAATAACCTGCTAACAGCTTTCCCTCTGCATCGGAGCACCACATAGTAAAATGAGGATACAAATACCAGCAAAACAGATTTGAGCACAGTGGTTCAAATGCAGATGGCATAAATAGCATTTGGTTTCTTAGGAGAGATTCTGGCCCTGGCTCTTTCAGTATAAAGTGACTTCAAAAGGCTAGAATGACTTCCTGGGGGAAGAAAGAACAGTGAGTACCACTCCTCAGAGTCCTTTCTATTCAGCCAAAAAAAAAAAGCATACTTGGTAATTTAGAAGACAGTGACAGAGATGCTCACCTGCCAGTCATTCCCACATGACTGGAGGAAAACAAAATTAAAAAGCAGCAATAAGTAATTATAAATCTTATATTTTAAAGGCAGACAATGAGTATAACTTAGTATGAAATCTCCAGTAGGACAATTAAATGTATGTCTGTTAGCTTAAAAAGGGGATAGCTATTTGAAAATAAGATGTAAGTGGCAACATGCAAACAAATGCAGGCATGCACCATCAATTAGATTCTTTAAACTGCAAATGTGCTGCAGAAAAAACAGGAACCAGAGTGGCATATGCCATCCCAAAAGGAAACATGCAGCGGAGGGTTCATTGGGAAAGATCTTTTACCATTCGAAGGTGCATAGCTTTGGTAGGGAGGTGGAAAAGAGGGAGATCAAAGAAACCTGAGAAATACTGAGGAGCAGGAGGTGATTTATTATGGAAAAGCAGCACAGGCCACAGAGGAGGACACATGTCTGGGAGTCAAGATACCTGGATCATACTCCTATCTCTGCCATTGACCTATAATATCACTTGAAATATGTGTTTCAATTTCTCTGTATCTAGACTGACATAATGCTACATTCAGTCAAATGAAGCCTTTGAGCTCTACAGTGATTATGTTCATTAAGGGAAACTAATGAAAGGAGGGGTTGCTTTGGAGGAGTGGAAGACATTTTTTTCTGTTTTGTAATAAGTGCCTGACTGTTTAGATTAGTTTTTTGCAGTTTCACAACAGGGAGGTCATGGGGTCTGATGTGGAGTTTTATTTGTCTTTTGTTCTAATCCATGTTTTCTCTGCCTTAATAAATTTTGTTTTATGATAACCCAGCTGGTTTTAGACTTTTGTTTGGGAATTTCACGTTGACTGGCCTAGTAAGGGGAAATGCAGCCCAGTTAGTCTGTTTCATAAAACAATCAGGATGCAACAAAGATCAGTTGTCTCTGTATTGAACCAGTATCTCTCTGATAAAAATGTTGTAATCTCCATCAGTTACATGGCATAGAAGAACTAAGGTAATTGCATTACAATGTTGTCATGGGAAAATGAATAGGCTGCCTCACTTGTGGAATGTAACAGACATATATTAGCCTGTAAAAGCATCCCATTCCTTTGTCCTTATTACTTAAATACATACTACATAGTGTTTTTATTAAAGATTTATTGCAGGCAATTGTATGAAGCATAGGTGTGTTTCTTATGTCTAACATGTGACATATTTGTCTGGAGTTTTCTGAAGGTGAACTGTTGTTTCCCTCCCACACCACTTATCAAGAATTTATGAATGAGTAGAGTTTTTAATGGAATATGTAGTCCTCATTCAATGAATGTGATACTGTACTTGTTTTACCCTAGGGGTAAAATCTTTTTGTCCTCTCCATCGTTCTGCAGCAGATGAAACTTTCACATGACAAAAGAAATGGCCACATTAAAAAAACTCTGACTCCTGATCTATTTCTAGTGGCTACAGCAGAAGACTGAGGTATTGGGGCTACTTTGTGACCTAGGAAAAGTAGGCAGCTGAGGAGCAAGAAGGCCAAAGTAGCTATAACTATATTTACATGTTTTCAGCTCAAGGACTGCTCCCCACTGAAAATAAGATTAACTTATTAAAAGCTATTCAAATACATACCTGTGGTGCTCAGCAGAGTGCAATGAGCTCTGGTTCCATCTTCTCCAATACCAGGAGCCTCCTTTCCTGTCCCCTATCCCATGATGTAAAGTTGGCACATGGGACCTAGGCTAGCTGATGAATCTCCAGCTGCCCATTTAGTGTATCCTTCTGTGTCCCTTTATGATATTTTGATCTGGACCATGGATTCCACACCTGGCTCTGCTACCAAGTTGTTGTGTGATCTATAGGAAATTATTTAGCATCTTTGGGCATGTCTACACATGATATTAATGCAACACAATAAGCTCTGGTGCAGTTTGTACCAGAGTTTATTGCTCCTGGGCACAGTGTTTACACATGAGCCTGGGACCACAGCACGTTGAGCCAGGGTGGCGCTGCCCTGGCTGGCAGGGACCCAGGGGGTCAGCCTCCCAGCCTGGAGCAGCTCCACTCTGTCTGAATGTGCTGTGGAGAGGCTGACTGGGGCACAAGGGTCAGCTAGGAGGCAGGCCCTGTACTGGAGCACCCCAGTGTCCCAGCTAACCCCAGTCACCAACTACAGGTATGCTGAGGCAGAGTAAATAACTCAACTGTAGGATAGTACTTGTGTTGGGCAGTACTATCCTATGGCAGAGTTAATTAATTTACTGTGGCCTATGTACTAAGGTGCACATATAGGTGGTGATGCTTTATTGTGGAGCTAATTAATCGATTAATCAACAGTAAAGCATCATCTCATGTAGCCACCTTCTGTGGCTTAGTTTACCTATTTGTAAAGGGCTTTGAGTGGTGTATTTGTTTTGACTTTGCTTTTGGGTACTGCATCTTTAAATCCCCACGCACAAAATACAATCAAGACTTTTAAAGTGTAGCACTTTTGAAGTTCAGTGCACAATGGTACAAAAGGTAAAATTTGCCCTCAGTTCTACTGTGGCAAGCAAAGGCTTTGTTGGTTTTTTTAATTCTTCTAACTTAAAATGAAAATATGTAGTTGTTCAGTGTGAATAATAAAATAAAATAGAAATGAGCCTTTAGTTATAATTAGAAACATTTTATCCACTAAAAAAAATGCTTCAGTAGGTTTGTATTGCTTATTTTGAAAGTTGTGAGCGATCCTCAGATAAAAGTTGCTACATAGCAGTAAGTGCATAGTATTATTGCTGGAGAACACATGCTTTTGGGAAGGACTTCATAGTTTTAGTTCAATATGACATTAGTTGATGAAGAATGTAAGAAGGAGTTCTGACGGGGAAACCAATGACTTTTTCACTCATACTTCCATGACAAAGCCGTGAGCTGGAAATAGTGCATGATATATGAGGTCATCTTAGATAAAAGGCCCATCAAACATTTATTTATCTCTGTAGCAATATCAGCTAGCAGTTCGCTGAGAAAAATGATGAAAAGATACAAGGAAAGGTGAGTTTTCTTTCTAATGTCTCTGACTTTTGCTTGATGGACGGTAGTCAGCTGCATTATATTTTCCTTTGTCTGAACCAGAGTATACAACAACCCACATGGAATCTGTTTGTGCTTGCAATGGTTTATTTTTTAAAATTAAATGTAACCTCTTCCCTACTTGTCCTTCACATTCAGATTATTTCTTTCAGACTTTCAAAACTATTCCTTGCATTTGTCTCAGCATATTCTGCCTGCCACTCTTGTAAGTCCATTTCCATTTCAGCAAAAAATCTCATAATTAGTCACATATTTTAAGCTTTGTCTTTAAACTTAAAAAGTCCCCAAACTCTCATAGTCCTTAGAAAAAACAAACCAGCACCACCACCACAAAACCAGAACAAAGAAAGCAAGCTTCTTCACAATGCTGCTTCTTTTGCATTGTTTTATTTCTGTTTATTTCTTAGGGCTTTTTTCTTTTTCCAGTTAAGATTTCCCAAGTTTCCATCCATCTATTTTTGTATTTATCAAAGGGATGCAAGCACAATCCAACAAGTTGTCTCACCCAGGTATTTTGACTCCTTTTGGATACGTGCCTCTGAAGGGGCATACTGCAAAGATACATTTTTCCACCACAAGGTGGCTGGGATAGTTTGCTGCAGACCACTGTGCTCTTCCCTCACCATTCACTTCTATTCACCTAAGACAACTATTACCTGCTAATAAACTCTCTCTTCTACAGACTTCCATCTGTGATCTGCTATTGTAATACCCCATTGACATATATATTATTTGTATCTTCACACAGCAGATATAATCAGTGTTTTTTTCTGTTGCAGCCAGATATGTGCCAGCTGCTCTGTGTGATTGCTCAATAATAGCTTGCAATCTGTGTCTAGTCACACTGGGCTTTGTGCAGGACATCTCCTTCCACATTATGACCCTGGCTATTATCAGGGGATGGGAATGTAAGATACCTGGTCACATAGCTCTGAAACAATGTCTATGATCCCTCATGGGACATTTCTCGTCACTTCTCCCTTGACTGGATTTGCTTTTTTTGTATCACTTCAGCGCATAGCAGCATGCTTATGGATATATCCTTGCTACGGTGAAAGATATGATGGGCAAATGCACTGAAAATTGATTCTAGGTTGCTTGAGTACTGACAGCAGTGGGATGGGCTTCAACTACAAATTGCATACCTGGACAGGCTTGTGCTGTACATGATGAAGCCCTTGATACCACAGCTTCATTTTTGTCACTGCCAGAAATAGTTAGGTTAGGTATGTTGATGCTTCTTGCAGTGTTGACATAGGGTGCAATTCTATTACCTGTTAAGCACCTAAATGGCAATTACCCAGCCGTGCAAGTGGCGTTTTTTGGCACTTAGGCAGTTTGTGATTCTGTTCTTCATGCAGCATGAATATGTCAGCATGCTCAGTAGGCTATGCACTGGCCAAGTAGCTATGCAGCTATGTATATGTGTATGTTGGTCCAGGAGGAGAGGACCTCCCATGCTTCAGCCCTATAGCTGAATAGTTAGGAAGCAGGAGACGTGGGTTTCCTCCATCTTCCCACACCACAGATTAGGCATTATTTATTTCCTTCTCCAGTGTTCCTGGAATGCAACTATACCACACCTTCAATAGTATGAAGGTTTGATAACATGGATGGAAAGTATTGAGGAAGCTTCTGCTACATTGGGATCCAAGGGCCAAGCTAGAACCCAGAATCTGCAGCAGCTATATCACTGAGCTGCCCTCTGCTTGTTTTCTTTCTCCTGGTCCCACATAACTCCCTCACTTGGCTGACCAGGGGGTCAGCCTCAAAAGGAGAGCTGGAGAAGATACTGGATAATGCACAACTAGTGGTGTGCTGGTTAGGACACTGTTCTGAGAAGTCAGAGATACAGATAGATACAGATTCAAAAACCCTCTGGTGAGGGCAGCCTATAATCTGGATCTTCTGCTTCCTAGGTGGGTGCCCTAACGACTCAACTCCTGGGGGCTAAAACTTGGAGGTCTGTCCCATCTCTGGATTTTAATATCTTCCAGTCATGGGTTTTTGTGTGGCCACAATTTTGTGACCTAGACATGCCCAGCATATATGCATACATGGCCTTGTAGCTGCCTGGTCTACATGTAGTCTCTTAAGCATGTGCAGTAGCAATGGGGAGTCTTACATGCCTGAACTTCAGAGGTAACAGAGGGTAATAGGATCAAAAATTGCGCATAAGTGCAAAAAACATGACTTACGTGGTTAGGTATGTGTCATTAAGCACATCAAATGTGGACCATAATGGCATGCTTTTTGAAGGGAGATAGCTACTGCATGTTACACTTTGTTTTTCCTAGTCAATATTAGTGTACTTCTTCACCTCTTGTCTTCATACACCATTTTGTATTAGCTTGAGGGTGAGGGTGCAATATGAACTTCATGTAGTTCAGGAGGAGGAGACCAAGAGGTTTTTTAGCCACCTCCCCCATGCCTCCAATCTCTAGTATTCTGACTCCATCAGCCTACATTTAGACTGCTGCACTTTCCACCAATATCCCCAACAGACTGTTCCAATCTTCAGCAAATACTAGAGATAGGAAGCCACACCTCCTGTGCTGCCAATGTCCAGAAGTAGGACATGAAGGTAGGTGCTGTATGAATTTCACAGGAACTAAGACCCAAGGGCTGCCTTAGCTGGAGAAAATCTCAGATGCCCGCCTTAAGGAAGAGGAAAAGGACAGAGAGAGTGAATTTGGTAGGATTTGCTTCTGAGACCAATCACTGTATGAAAAAGGTACTGCTATGTTCAATAATTATTGCACATGTCTTTCACTCCCATGTATGTTTTGTTTTATATATTTCTGATACCCTTGTCATTATGGTGTCTAAGCACTGAGGGCAGATTTTGGCCCTAAGAACTTTAGATCATTGATTTTCCTGTAACTGTCTCTTCTGACTCAAGGAAAAAAAATAATACTAACTAGTGCAGACCATATTGCAACTAGATACAGTATTAATGGACAATATAGGTTTACAGTAAATATTACCTTTTAATACCTTAGCTGTGTCTTTAATGTTTATTTTTTGTTTTGCAAGTTCTTTAAATGGAAGAATATAGAATATTCTTAAAGGAAATGTTAAATGGCATTTAATGTTGATTCACAGTGCTCTAATAAGTATATGGTATCAATAACAATGTCCTGAAGGCAGGAATTAAAACTGCAGAAGAAAGAGTAAATAATTTCTTTAGCTGAAATGATACTCACAGTTCTATTATGGACATGATGCTAATTAAGATAAATCTTTGAGTTTCATGTACAAATCTTGATTTTTATAGACTGAAATATGGGTGATGCTGGCAGCAAGCTGAACTTGGAAGCCCTTTCTCTGCTGTGCTATGTTCCCAAATAGAGAGCAGCCAAGAGCTTTGTTTCATTCTGTTCCCTTGAGGAAATAAGCTAAGTGCTATCCTGTGATTTGGAATATTTTAAAAAGTATTAAACAACTTTCTCAATAGTGGCTATTCAACTAATCACTGTAGAAATGGTAAATGATTGTAAAGATGTCAAAGAGATACCCAGGACACCCACTGATTGAACTCTTCCCATCCTCATTAAAATAAGCTCTTACAGCCCAGCTACTGTAATCATTTGATAAAATGCTCAAATTAAGGGCATTTAATAAAAAATGTGGTGGGGAGCTTTGTTAAGGATCCTTTTAGCATATTTTTACATCCATAGGAAGGACATTAGAAATAATTTAATCACTGCCTGATTATAAGAATGTTAGGAATAATGGGATTGTTGCATTATCACATGTGGGCTAATTCAGAGACTCATTATTTATTTGGCAAGCATTAAGCATCAAATCAATTTAGCCTTGATACTTGAGAACAGGAAATTCAAGATGAAAGTTGAAATGAAGATTAAGAAGTAAGATTAAACCTATTTATTTCTAACAAGAGCACAGCAATTTGGCTTGATAGAGTCACTCCTGCCAACAGAAGGAAAACAAATAGATATGGCCAGCAATAAGCTGCTGCATAATCAATGAGTATATATGTTGTGGGAACAAGCTAACCATGACTTTTGGTTATGGCCTGAGTGTTTTTTCAACTTGCTAGTATTTGCAACTTCTGTTTCTTGTGAAGACAAGCCAAGTTTATATTCATATTACCAAATAAATACCTAAATGTTTGTGTCCTTAGTGAAAATAGAATACATTTTAGGAAATATAATATAGTAAAATTGCTATAAGATTGGTACATAACTCACTGGGTGATTATGCTTGAAGTGAAGTCATGGATAGTGTCATGCTAAATGGGATGTGAGGGAAAAGGTATCAGGTAGGATCTTTTGGGGGTCCAGTACTGTTCAATATTTTCATTAATTACTTTGAAGATGTAATTGAATGTATACATAGTAAATTTGTGGATAAGAGCACATCTATGCTAAGACAGGATTAGAATTCAAAATTACCCCAGTAAATTGAAAAAGTGGCCTGAAATAGATCTGACAAAGTTCAATAAGGAGTGTAAAGCACCACACTTAGGAAGAACAATTAAATGGACAAATACAAAATGGGAAAGAACTGACTAGGCTTTAGTGCTGGAGAGAGAGGCTTTGGGTGTTATACTGGTCACAAGCTGAATATAGGCCAAAGATATATTAGCATGGCAAAACAATGTAATAGAAGATTCTGTTGAAAAACAAGTTTCATATGAAAGTCATGGGAAATAATTCCTCTACTCAGTTCATTACTCCTGTGTTTGTAGACCTATCAATGGCATATGACACGGTCAACCACCAAAAGCTGCTTTTCATAATCTACAATATGACACATGATTACCTCCCTGTGCAGCTCATCTGATCTTTTTTAGAGAATAGATGTTTTTACATAGAACTGCAAGTAACAGTCATTGGAGATGACAATGAAATGGCCTGTAAGGTAGAGTGCTAGCATAGATCCTTTTTAACATATATACTAATGACCAATCTATACAGAATAATACAAGGAGTTACATATAGGGTGATGTTCTATGCATCGTGTCACAAGGGAAGGACTTAATCAATGTTAAGATCATACTGAAATGCACACTGGAAAACCTCTTGAAGTATTACAGTAAGAAACAGCTTCATAACAACCCAACCAAGACACAGGTCACAGCTTTTCACCTACACCAGAGAGAAGTCAAATCAGAAATTATACATTACCTGGCATGGAATCCCACTGATTAATCATCTGAACTCTGTGAACTTGGGGGTTGCAAACACTTACCTTCAAAGCGTATGTAAAGAAGGGAAAGTCAGCACCTGAAACAGCATACTTCCGAAGCTGTTCAACTCAAAATGGGGAAAAAACCCAGTTAAATTATGAATCACTGTTGTTGCCTTGCATTACTCCACTGCAGAGTACACATGTCCAATATGGGAATGATTAGTTCATGCCAAGAAACTAGACCCAGTTCTAAAGGACAGCTGTCGTGAAATAACAGGATGTGTAAAGCCAACACCATACTTGTACTTACTGGCTGGCATAGTGCCACCTGACATCAGAAGAAAAGTAGCAATCCAAAAAGAAAGATAATGGCAGGCAGAAGATCCCAGGCATTTACTCTATGGTCACACAGAAGTAACTAAATGGCTTTAAGGGAGAGAGAGTTTTGTGACCAGTGTTGTGCTGTTGAACATGACTGCTGACAGGGCATGACTGAGGATATAAAAAGAAAGATTATGCACACACAGGTTCTCTGAAATGGACCTTGAGCCCCAGGAGGACCTTGCCAGAGGGGCTGATCTAGCCTGGCTTGAATTGCCTGCATATGCAAACTGGAAGGTGAAAAACAAATATGACCAAATGGGGCTACTTTAGTGACACAAATATAGGTGAGTGTGGCAGACTATGGGTCACCTTCTCGCTTGCCAACTCCTTGGTGAGACCTGTACAAAGGAGGACCTCACTGCAGCATTGGAAAGAGCCATCACTTTTGCACAATTCTGGAAAAAAAACATCCAGTTTATGACAGAGAAGGAGAAGCACTGCTGAGCCTGAGCTGGTGTTGTCTTCAAAAATATGTGGAAATCTTGTAAAATGCCCAGAAGAGAGCAACAAAAGTTAATAAAAGTCTAGAAATCATCTTTTAAGTAAAGGTTGGAGGATTTGTGAATATTTAGTCTACAGAAGAGAAAATGGGAAAACAGAATTACACAAATGGATTATAACAAAAAGGGTAGTTACAGAGAGGATGGTGATCAACTGTTTTCTGCTTCCCACAAAGGACAGAATGAGAAGTAAGTAAATTTAGAGATGTAAGTTAAATATTTGAAAAACGATGTTGGATTATGAGGGTGGTTAAACTCTAGAACAGATTATTTAGAGAAGTTGTAGAATCTTCACCACTAGAAGATTTTTAGTGAAAGTTAGACAAACACTTGGCTGGGGTGATTTGGACAGACTATGTATGATCCTATGTAGGGGATTGGACTAGAACACCCCTCCAACCCTATCTTTCCATGTTTCTTTGTCATTTTGTTGATTGTTGCATTGTCAGCTGATTGCTTTACTTTTACATTTGTGCACAAACAGCTAAAGCAAAGTCCATTCATTCTAGTATCATGGAAAAAAAATCTGCTATAAAATAGTTCATTGATGCTTTGCCTGAAGGAATTGAGTGGCGAATTCCCAGTTAATTTCAAATGCATTTGTGAACTAAATTTCCACTATCCAAATACATGTTTTCCCTGAATAAGTTAATACTGTGCAAGCATCACTAGATGAACTTCCTCAGATAGTTAGATCTCACCAAGTCTTATCTTTGGGTCATCCACAGGTTTGTGGTCATAGATATAAATTTTAATTGTAGGGATAAGCAACTAAAAACAATTCTGTGCAACATTTAGTGAAAAAATTACAATAGGCTTAAGTTATAAGATTTTGAAGTGGTATTAATTAATGTAGCTTATTTGATTTCGATGGGACTACCCCTGTTTCCACCAATACAGTAGCTACTCTATTTTTATTAGGCTGTAGAATAAGGTAAATAAAGTAGATCATGTTGGTGCAACTATCTTTTTTATGCTATTTCCTGTGGAATTTGTTTTGTTGCAGGTCATTAGACTATACCAAGTATGGAAAGAGATTAAAAGCATAGGTCTTTTTTCCAAAAAATATTATTCCCAATTAAGGGGAAAAATGAAATTCAGATTTTTTGTATTAGCCTTATTCAGCATGCCCAGATGAGCGTGTGTGCACCTCATGCAGCATCTCAAAACTCTTTGAGATGCTGCAAGAGGCACGTGCGGGGGCAAAAAAATGTTCTGGGGGCAAAATTAGGCCCCTGGATATCCAGGGTCAAAAAATACCCTCGGTGAAAAAGCGGGGAACAGCTGTGACCATGCCCTGAGACAATGGAGGCTCAGATCCTCTGCAGAGCCACTCTGGCAGCCAGCCAGAGCATCTCTATGGCTGGCCCTTGCCCTAGTGCCGAAGCATGCTGCCTGCCTGTGCAGAGAAGGCAACGTGCCAGCCACTGGAAGCTGGACCCGGGCTCCATGCCAGTAAGTAGAAGGTTGTGGAGCGGGACACTGGAGGGGAAGGGACCATGGGGGGACCCCTGCTGGCCCCATGCCCCGCCCACTCCCTCAGTCCCCTGGATCACTGCCTTGCCCAGCCCCAGCCCCCACCTGCTTCCCCAGATCCCCTACTGGCTGCCCCACCCAGTTCCATCCCTCACCCACTCCCCAGCCCCCCTGATGACTGCCCCACCCAGCCCCAGCCTCCAGGCATTAAGAAAAAACAAAAAAAACCCCAAACTCCACACTCACCGGCTGTAGCAGTGGCCATTCGGACCCTGGGACATCATGGCAGAGCCTCCGATGCTGCTTGGGGCAGCAGGGGCAATGGGGATCGGCCCCAGCTCCCTGGGGCCTATGTTGCTGCTGTCAGGTCGTGTGGGTGCAGCATGGCTCGGCAGGGGGTTGCATGGTGCCCTGCACTGTCTGACAGCTCGGGGCCTCTCAGGCCACACGGTGGGGGGCTCTGCCATGATGTCCCAGAGGCCCTGACAGCTGCTGCCACAGCTGGTGAGTATGGGGCTTTTGTTTTTAAATGCTGAGCCACTGGGGG
>NW_017729000.1:30296050-30296688 GCF_001723915.1 Gavialis gangeticus
CAGGCCACACGGTGGGGGGCTCTGCCATGATGTCCCAGAGGCCCTGACAGCTGCTGCCACAGCTGGTGAGTATGGGGCTTTTGTTTTTAAATGCTGAGCCACTGGGGGCAGGGGAGGGGCTGCAGGAGCCGGTGGAGGATGGGGCTGAGCAGAGCACCAATCCAGGTCTCTGGGGGAGCAAGCAGTGGTGGGGCTGGGCACGGGGCATGCAGACCCTGTTGGTGGGGTGGGAGCCTCTGCAGGGGCCATGTGGTCCCTATTGTGGGGGCTGTAGCACCTGTTGGGGGGGGCAGTCCATGAGCTGTGCATGGGGGCTGTGCCCTGCAGGGGCGAGGGACTCACTCCTCCTGAGCAGCTCCCCCACACAATCCTCCCACAATCTGCCCATACCTACCTACACACCCCATACCCCCCACATCCCTCCACAGCCACCCACATCCCCCATGCCCCCTCACATCCCTCCTGCAAGCCCACATCCCCCCAGCACACATCCCGTGTGTCCAGCTGCCAGACAGGATGAGACCTGCTGGCAGGAGCAATGGCTGCAGGGACAGCTATTCCCACATCCTGGTTAATGAAGGGAGCTCTACATGCTCTATAAGAAAACCAAAGGCAAACAGCAAAACATAGATATTTAG
>NW_017729000.1:30296699-30298487 GCF_001723915.1 Gavialis gangeticus
ACCACACTGGGAACATCTTCCGGGTGATAGCTGCCCAGATAGCCCGGCAGAGGCACACATGGCAGTAGTGCCTCTGCCCAACTCTGCAGCCACAGCCCACTGACAGCTGGCCCAGAAGGGCAGATGACTCTGCTGACTGTGCAGTCCCCATCTGGGTCTGGCAGGAGTGCAGTCTTGGGGCCACATGCTGTTGCAAGTGGCGGCAGGTCACAGCCAGGCAGCAGCCCCCACTGCCAGACTGCTGCAGTGGGTAGAGGGTGCAGGGAACTCTCAGAGCTGCTTCAGCAGTCCAGCTGGCACAAGAGGTAGTGTCCCCAGGTACCAGTTGGTTGGGCCCCAGAAGCTCCTGACATTGAGTAGCCCTGAGCTACTTGCCAGGGCAGCTTTTTGTACTGATGGGGCCAGGACAGGGCAGCTTTTTACACTGCTAGGGACAGCATAGGTGCTGGCCCGGGCTCTAACTCCCCCTGGCTGTAGATCTGGGAAGAGCCAGGCAGGGTTATTTTACCCCAAGTGGCACAACTTGCACCACACCAAAGTGCATGTCCAGGCACATGCACTGATGAAAAAAGCCCCAGCTCAAATTTGCACTGCTTCTATTTAAGCTGCTGTAAGCGCACATGCCTGCATGTGTGGATACGCCCATAAAATTTACTTCAGAATAAAAGAGAGTGGGAAATAAAATCCCTTTAAAATGTACTGACTTGTTTTTAGTTTGTTTCCCAGAACTGAGTTCATCACCTCCTACTGAGCCATCTGAGCATACATGGGACCTTGTATATCTTCAGTGGGCTGAGGAGCAGAAACAAGATTTTACATAGCAGCTTCCAAAGCACAGCACAGCACAGACTCTATCTTTTGGTCTAGAGCCCTATGTAACGTTATCACAGTTGCATGTGGTAGTTTATATAGGAAATTATTAGTGAATGGAGTGGAAAGAATTCCTGCATATTTTATGCTTACTGAATTAATCCTATTTAATACATGCTGTCAGACAACATTACTATAATTTGCTTGCATATCTTGAGGGATTTATTTCACATTAGTTTAACCTTGCAGAACATATAATGTGTATTTGTGCCATTACCCTCCATTGCCTGGAATCAGACCTGTTCCAGTGTTCATTCATTTATGATTGATTCATTATCTAGTTCCTTATCTGAGGAGTGAATATAAACTGTGCAACTATCAAGATTTATGAGATTGGAAGTGCAGTTAGACTTTTCCCCACATATTATTACCACTGGTCAGTTAGCAAGGGGCTGCACCTGGGGAGTAAGAACCAGCACCATAACCACAAGCTGGGGAACTCCCTTCTCATCAGTACAGAGGCAGAAAAGGATCTTGGAGTCATCATTGATGCCAAAATGAACATGGGCTGGCAGTGTGGGGATACAGTCAGGAAGGCCAACCACATCTTGTCATGCATCCACAGATGCATCTCAAGCAGATCCAAGGAGGTGATACTCCCCCTCTATGCAGCACTGGTTAGGCTGCAGCTGGAGTACTGCGTCCAGTTCTGGGCGCTGCACTTCAAGAGGGATGTGGACAACATGGAGAGGGTCCAGAGAAGGGCCACTCGTATGATCAGGGGGCAGCAGGGCAGGCCCTACGAGAAGAGGCTACGGGACCTGAACCTATTCAGCCTCCACAAGAGAAGGCTGAGGGGGAATCTAGTGGCCTGTTACAAACTAGTCAGAGGGGACCAGCAGGCATTGGGGGAGTCACTGTTCCCCTAAGCACTACCAGGAGTGACTAGGAATAATGGTCACAAGCTGGCAGAGGGTA
>NW_017729000.1:30303487-30316193 GCF_001723915.1 Gavialis gangeticus
CCCATCCCTAATTGGGTGGGACCATCCTGAAATGGGAACATCAAGTCTCAGTCTGGGGCTGCATGACTCCAGGACAACATGAGTCCTGGATTCCCAGTATCATGCAGGAATCCAGGTTTTCTGTTCACTGCAGAAAAAAAATGGGAAACAGTACATTTCCCCTTGCAGGCAGGCAGAGTTTCAGCCCGCAAGGGCCTGCAGGGAGCAGGATGCAGGGGCTGTTTGTAATGGAGGTAGGAGAGTCAACATGATAGAGAGTGAATTTAAATTGTTGTTTGAGCTACTCTCCTATCTGTATAGTAATAATGGGCACTTTCCCAAAATCATCTCCCTCCCACTTCCCTCACTTCAGTGTTTGAGTTTATAATCCCTCTCTTTCTTCTTCCTCATTTTCAGAGTCGTCTGACTGCCTGATATTTAAAAAGATATTAGATTTACACAAATCTTTGTCATCAGTTTGACACTCAGAATGTCATCTATGTCCTCATCAATAAAAATCACTGCTGTCCTTTTCTTACTGATCATGGGAAGTGCAAGACAGACCTATTCCATGTCTTGCATAGGCAGCTAAGGGTTGTAGATATTAAGTGGTTTGTTCAAGTCAGACGGGACTTAGATATAAACTCAGAGTCCTGGCCTAATGATATAATTGAAGGTCAACCTTTTTTCAACATTTCCTGTCCAATTTCTACTGTCTGGGTGCATCTATACCTTCATTAATATGCTTTTGCTGATGTGCATTAAATTTAGTACCTCTACTGTGAGGTACTAGAAAAAGGCACATTAGTCTATTTTAATACATATTAGTGAAAGCACATGGCTTTTTTGTGATGCTTTAAAGTACAGTAAAGTGCACATGTAGACACACCCACTGAGTATAGGTAGAGGGAAAGAGGTCCCTTGACCTATACACCTAAGCTCTTCTCATCAGCCCACTTCATTGCTGCCTCCTCCCATGTGACCCATGGAGTATTCTTATTAGGTTTCAGAAGAAGTGAGAGAGGGGCGCATCCCAAGGAAACATCTGAATCTCCTTTTTGTACTAGAAAGAGAACATTTACACCCATTTTCCCCATGTGTACATCAGAAGTGTGGCATGTCCCTGTCATCCCCTTATATTATGGTTGCAGATCTGTTTTCATGATACAGTAACTATAGCTAAATGGAAACAAGAAACATGGCATTGCTGGACATTAGCAAATGGCATCCTTTTCTTGTACAAAAGGAAAAGCAAGCAAGTTGTCTGTTTAGCCTGAAACAGAGTCTGAACTAAAAACACGTAGAAAAATGTATCAGGACATATTCTCCATTGACTTCAATGAGGCTATGACAGCTTAACATCAACTGCAGATTTGTACCATCAAGCTTAATAATGTGAAAAATAAATCCCACCCACATTCTCTCTTTTTTCTTCCCCAATTCATTTTTATGATGGCAGTTTTTGAAAGTAATTTCACTGCTTTCTTGTAAGGATTTACCCCCATTTGAAATTTGAGCTGCAACAATTTCTGTACATGGCAGTGGCCTTCAGTAGTAGAAAAATTACAGGGTTCCAGGTTTACCACAATATTGTTTCTCTCAAGTAACTTGTCACAAAAGATTAATGACATTTCTGCTCGTCAGCATGTAGATGGTCATTTTACACTGTTTTTGCACCTAAAGGTGCATTGCATTGTAGTTTTGAATCTCCTTTTTATGTTTCATTTCATTGTCTTTCCAATTTCACTTTCTGCCTGAGTTAATTTTTATTACTTCTTTTTTTCTCTTCTTGTTAAAACCTTGATTTTTTTATCTATCTTTTTCCACAATCCACTGGACTATTATGTAACAACAAAGTGAAAAGAAAACTCATGTTTATCCAGCTTAGGGGTAAACAGCTTTAGGACATGGCTGGGGTTCTTTAGCTTTTCTTAAGTAGTTCATGCATTAGCAGGGCAGACTATAGCTTTCATATACTTAGATTCCATGTAATTTACTGATTTTGAAGGGACAGGTTAGATTCTGCTCATTTTATTCCACTTTCCAGGTTTTTATTGTTCTGTTTAAGAATACATTAATGACACGTATAGGTTGAGATAATGGTGTATATATTAATAATTGGGCTGTGAGAAGCTTCAGGTGCTGATTTGATTCAGAGGAGATTTGGCTCAATTTGGTGACCAAATCTTCAACTCCAAATCAAGTCAGGGGACCAATACAAAGGTCTGACTCTATCTGAAGCTCTACAAATCAATTCAGAAAAGATTTGGAGAGCTTCAACAATTTGGGCAGTTCCCAGTCACTTTAGTAGGGAGCTGGAGTTGGACTCGGATCTGGTAAGTAGGGAGTGGGGGAGGGGGGAGGGGACCATAGGGAGACCCCTGCCAGGCCTTATCCCCTGTCTGCTCCTCCAGCCCCCATGAGTGCCCCTGAGCCCTGCCCACTCTCCCAGGCCCCCCTATGACTGTCCCACCCAGCCCCAGCTCCTGGCCATTTAAAAAAAAGCCTCCTATCTCTGGCTTCTTCCTGGCAGGGGGGCAATCCCCACTACCCCCACTGACCCACGCTGCATGGGGGCCTCTTCCATGAGCCTCCTGACCCCCACCCACTCTCCCAGCCCCCTCATGGCTGCTCCACCCACCTCAGCTCTGGCCCTTTAAGAAAAAAAAAAACAACCCCCCTCCCCAGACTCACTGGCTCCTGCAGTGATCTCAGGGCTTCTGGGGGCTCATGTAGAGCTGTAGCATGTACTGAACTAATGTAGCTGATGTTAACATAGAGTGTAATAATAGTGAAATGTAACTATGTTAGTCTTGTCCTGTAAGCAACTTGAAAACTCCAAGTTGTATCCTTCTGCTTGACGTAAGTGAATGAACTCTGCATAGCCTTTATGTATGAGTGTGTGTAAAAGGGTGAATGGTGAGAGAATGGCATAGGGATGGGAGAAGATTCAACTGTTTATGTAAGCAATAAGGTGCCAAATGTAAGTTACCAACCACTAACTAACTAACAAATGGCTGAAGAATCCCTTTGAAGCTCGAAGGCACAAAGGAGATAACAGAGGAAGAAATTCTGCCAGATGGGCAACAAAAACACTCCAAGGCTAAGATAAGCTAAAGACAAGAGAAGAACAACTGCAAAAACAGAAGCTGGGTATGAAAAAAACCCAAAGCACTGAAACAAAGATGCCAATCCCTATAAAAGAACACTCTGAAAATGCCAGGTTGGGTGAGTCTCTTTCTCTACTGCTGTTTCATCAGAGCACAGATGCATCTATTCACCCCGCTCCAGCTGATATCTTTAAATCTGCTATCTCCAGATCATCATCATCTACTCAATAAGCCTGGGTTGGCCACCCTGGGCTGATATTGAACAATTATTGCTGGTAACTATATGTGGTGTATGTGTGGATGAAATGGTTGTTTTGTGTATGTGTATGCCTGTGTGTAATGATGTGCATGATGATTTGTGTGTGTTTGTATGAACAGTGTGCCTGAACCTCTATGTCTAACTCATGTAATCAATAAACGTGGCACCTTGTCTTATCCCCCTTTATAAAGTCTTGCTCGTAATTTAAGCAATTGGCAATGTGTGTAACAGAGCCCCCCCCCACATGTAGCACGGGGAAGTGGGGGGGTAGCGGGGATCACCCTCCACCAGGCAGGACCTGGCAAGTCCAGGGTTTTTTTTTTTCTCCAGGGCTGGAGCTGGGGTGGGTGGGGCAGCCACAGAAGGGAGCTGGGAGAGTGGGTGGGAGTCAAGGGGCTTGTGCAGAACCCCCCACGCAGCGTGGTACAGTGGGGGGCAGTGGGGATCTCCCCCCACCCAGCAGCAGCTGGTAAGTGAAGCTGTTTTTTCAAAGTGCTAGGAGCTGGGGTGGGTGGGGCAGCCATTGATGGGGCTGGGAGAGTGACTGGGGAATGGGCCTGTGTGATTTGGCTGAATCGATTTGGGACGGTGATTCAAATCATCAAACTGAATCACTGCCCCCTGAAGCGGCCATATCCCAAGCAAATACTAGCCACTTCGCACCAGCCTAATAAATAACTCTACAAAGTATGGTAGTTCAGAGGTACTATTGTGAGGTTCTGAACATTCCGCTCAGCATGGTGGAAGCAGAAAATACTAATTCCCTCACAGGATCAGTCTGTTATTTGGACCATAATGTTAGATACACAAATACTAACATGTAAATTTACTATACAACTCGTAACTATATCAAGTACCAAAATAGGATTTTTATTTATATATATATATTTATAGTTGAGCAAGTATGTGCATAATTTTGTGCAGAAGTCCTGTTGGTTCCAATTGGCCTATTCACATACTTCAAATGAGGCATTCCAGTAACTTGCTGAACAGGAGCTTAAGCCATCAGCACTGTTCTGACCTCAGTTTCATGTATTTAAACCCAGTCACTCTATTGGGTCCTGGATTGTGTACAATGGAGATAGACAAATTGTTGTACTTCTCTCTTCATGTGCCATGTTGTAGGAAATGGGAATGCATTATCTGGAATTTCCTACAGCCAAGCTGAATTTGTTTTGTGTTCAGTTAATTTTGCATATACACTATTTCATTCTGCTGTTTTTTTGGTGAAATTGTATCCAGAATATTTAGGCAACGTGGCTTAAAAACAATATTGGAAAAGGACAGAAATTCAGATAAAAATGGACAAGAAATATAAATGGGAAAAGGTTGTTTTGGTAGTCAAAATGGGAGATTATTTGCTGGTGATAGGACTGACTGGTTATTGTTTTGTAAATATGTCAAATTATTTTAGAATGCATATCATATAAATATGACATAGTAAGGTTGAGTGGGGAGGAAAGTGTTTTATTAAATGATTTAGCTTGATAAAATGATGACTGAGATATTAATGTAAAGGAAATTGGATATTTTTGTGCAAATATTTAAAATACCTAAACATAAAGGAAGAAATGGACTTGTTTTCACTGGCATGTGGCGGAACTAATAAGAGAATAAATTAAGAAAAGACTCATGTTAACTGATATTTATAAATCACTTTATAATGAGATCTATGTGTGTAGAAAACAGCCAAGAAAGTAAATGGAACTCCTATTGCTTAAAGTAGTTAAAATATGACAGGCACAGTATGTATCAGAAGGGAATAACCCTGCACTGGGGAACTATGGATAAATCTTTTTTCCAGCATAACCTCTGTGATTAGGAGTGACTCTTCTTCTTGACCTCCCATTTTTATGATTACTGTTTTACAGGTAGTGCTAGATGTCTGATGTGCACTTGTAATTGAAAATAATGGAAATGAGGTGACCTGAGAGCTGAGGAAGGGCATTTTGTACATGGACACTTTTCTAACCTTCTCCAAAATATATAGTTAGTTCAACAAAAGATATTACCAAACTAATTCTAGTTCTCACATATTTCCTGGACCAGCATGGCTAAAGAGAGTACTACAATAAACACAGAACATTACTGGATTCTAGCTAAACATTCTGATACAGTATCTCTTCATTTTCTACTTCCCTATGACCAAATACTTTTCTCTTTGCAGTGTCATCACCAAGAGATTTTGAAACCATGCCTTGCATCTTGCATCTTGAATTGTGGCTTTTGTTGTTGTTTTTTTTTTTTTAGGATGGGGAGTGGTAAGTATGAGAAGGGGAGGAAATCAAGGGAGATCGAGCACAGGAGATGCACTGTTAACAGTTGGTGATAATAGCTGGCACAGGGGGAGTGAAGAACAGCTTTTTAGAGACTAATGGTATTATAAATAAGCAACTCATAACTATGTTTATGAACTAATTTCCATATGGTTGTTATTCTTTACAGGGTCAAGGACCTAAGCAAGCACAGCTTTATCCTAGAGTAAAATGAAAAGGGAGCTCTGCCACAGGTGGAGGTCTCATTATTTTAATAATGAATCTGAGATTTATAAAACCCTCAAGTCATTTGGATTCCTGCCTTTGTTCCATCCTGACCACGCAATGAGCTCACTCTACTGTCTCTCCAAAAATGAGGACACAAACAGTAAAAGCTGGGTTGACTTACAGGCCTCAGAATTTATATTGATAGGGGGATTCTTAATAAAAACTGAAAAAAAATGGCACAAAATGAGGAAACATTCAAAACTGCTAGGTGACTATGAGCGTCAAATTCTTAACATTTATTTATACATGTAGGTTTATTACTGTGAACTCTAATATAATGTAATGTAATGTAATGACCTGTAGATCCCTTGCAGAATCTTCTGATATGCATCTCATTAACATTCTAGTTATGATTAAATGATTGATTTAATCACTGAATGATGAATGATTAAAACAATTAACAAATTGGAACCATTGTGCTAATGAGGACGAGGTTACACAGGACTCCATGGATGCATTTTGACACCACCCCCAAACCATCAAGCGCTGATTCTGGGCCTGCACCACCAGAACCAACTGGTGGGAGCAGATCCTCCCAGAGGCCCGGGACAATGAAAAGTGGGTCCAGACCTTCCACATTTGCCAGGCCACCTTCATGAATATCATCACCCAGCTGGTTCCCCACATCACATGCCAGGTCATCAGCATGCGACCACTCCTTACTCCAGAGAAACAGATGGCCATTACCATCATGAAGCTGGACACCCAGGCCAGTTACTGCTTCATTGTTAACCAGTTCAAGGTGGGCAAGACCATGGCTGGAAAGGCAATCTAGGAGGTATGCCTGGTCATATAGGACATCCTGGCCAACCACTTCATCTGCCTTATAAATCCACAGGAAGTGCTCACTGGCTTTCACTGCATGGGCTTCTCCAAATGTGTAGGGCATGTGGATGGTACCCACATCCCATTCTCTGCCTGTTCCAGGCCACCCAGTCATTTATCAAACACAAGGGCTATTTCTTCATCATCCTAAAGTGTGTTGTCAACCACCAGAGACACTTAGCCCACATCTTCACTTGCTGGCTAGGCAGCACTCATGATACCCACAGCTTCCAAAACTCCCTTTTCCCTGGGCTGATGAAGAGTGGGTGGTACACTCCTGGGGTCCCTGATTTTATAATTAGCAATGTCCTCATCACTCTGCTAATCATCAGGGACACAGCTTACCCCCTCGTACACTGGCTGAGGAAGTCCTATGATGCAGATGCAGTCCCAGCGATAGGATGATCTGGTGGGTTGGTGGTCTGTATCTCCTCCAAGTTCTGAGCACTCCTGCACTTCTTTGGGACTGTTATGGAACTACTTGTGGGACCTGCCTACACAGAGGTCACTGCCAGGGCTGGAAGGGAGTGGATCGGCTCTGCGAGGGAGGGGAGCATGTCCCTGACAGCCCTGGCATGGGAGCCCAGGCACCCTGGTTGCACTTTTATCCCCCATCACTGCCCATGGCAGTGGGCCTCACCTCAGGCCTTTCTGCTTCCCTGGAGCATGGGTCACCAGCTCTCTTGAGCCACTCTTCCTGTCCTGGGTCCCCCTTCCACTCCAGTAGCTCCCAGTCAGGGTGTGGTGGGAAGCATTCCCCCCCAGATGCCATCCAGAGGTCCCTCCTGTGGGACCCCTATTCCTGTCACCCCAGAAGAGTCCCTGGAGTGGGGCACAGCATGCCAGGGGTGGGAGGGTGATGGTGGCAGCAACCTCTCCTGCCAGTCACAGCTGGGAGACCTATGGGCTTTCTGTGGGATGCAGTGCTGGAGCTAGTCAGGGGTGTTGTAGGTGGATACAAAGCAACTGAGTACTCTGTCCATAAATCCATTCTCCTAAGGCTGCAACTCTACAAGTTCTGCAAAGGTGATTGTTGCCTCCTTGAAAGAGCAGGTGGTGATCTGGACCTGTGCCTCAGCAGCCCAGGTGTAAGCATCCCCCAGCCTAAGCAGATTCCCCTCTGTACCTAGAGTCTCTTCTCATACTAGTCCTGCAGTTCCTTGCACCAGGAGTCATCTGTGCATACTGAGAGCTCAGAGCTGATGACCAAGACTTGCAGCATCTCCTTGCCTTTTTGATGCCTCCTCTGGACGTCCCTCATGCTCTGCAGCTCTGTTCCCCCACCGCTGGCCTTGGACTGGCATTGCATCCTTGCACAGGTGGTGTCTCTGATAAAAATAAATGATAAGGGCAGGCATCTGGGACCCTCACAGCACTTGACTGGACACTTGCATAGAGACAGCAAGGTGGCTATGGTAAATCTCTGTCTGCAGCAGCAGGCCCTGCAGTGGCACTGGGACAGATTCTTGGGGAGGGAGGGCCTGGGTCCCTCTGCAGGCACTACAGTGGGCACCTGCTCTGCTCCCTCAGAGTCCAGGAAGCCTGGGCCCCATGGGAACTCGGACCTTCCCCAAAGCAGTCAGGGACTGGCCAGTCCAAGGAATGCTGCAGTACCTCTTACACCACTCCCTCCTCCTGTTTTACATAAGCGATGTCTCAGTTGGGTGTCTCTGCAGGAGTGGTACTTAGGTCCCAATATTTCCCTGGAAAGAATCATCTGTGTGAAAGGGCCAGAGACCCAGGGGTGGCCTTGATGCTCCCTGGCAGCTGTATGGTTCCTGCCTGGATCAAGCTCTAATACAGCCCCCTCTTGATTACTCTCCCACCACACCTTGTTCTTAATAAAAGTTAGGGAAGGGAGGCTACCCACAAGCTTTAGAGTGAGTCTGAGTTATTTGAATTGTTAACTGGTTCCTCCAAGGCAACCATGGTCTTAAGGCCAATTGCATGGCTCCATCCATCCCTACACCACACCCCAAGCTTCACAGGTTTAATTACTTTTGATGTACCTATTTGATATGCCCCTTCTCTGGCCTGGGGGACTCTCTGTACCCCACTTAGCCCCTCTTCTGGGATGGGGGACTCTCTGTATCCTGCTCAGCCCCTCCTCTGTGTTTATACTGCATCTTTATTGCTTTAGTCTTGGTGCAGCACTGATTCCAGTCCCTTTTGTGGACCCACACCTGTATCTGCTGGACAATGTGCTGGAAGACATCCCTGTTCTGGAGCCCATTCTGGAGCTGGTGCTGGATCTCCTCCTCGCCCCAGATGGTGATGAGATCCCTCATCTCCCCATAGTCTCAGTTGTGTGACCAGGGTTGGGCAGTGGAGCAGAATGGAATACGGTCTTCCATGGTCCATGGTGGTGCCCATGGGCTCGCAGCATCTGTTGGTGGGTGAGGGTTTGGCTGTGAGGGAGGGAAGGAGGGCTGGAAGGATGGATGAAAGGAGCAGTGCATGCACATAGAGGCAGGTCCCAGCATTTGGCTCTCCCTCTTACTGCATCTGTATGTGACCCCCTGCTCCAGAGTGGCTGTGGCTTCACTGAGCAGGCACCATCCTCAAACTTTCTAGGGGCACCTAGGAGTCACACCATGATTCTGCCAATGCCTTAAGCACCAGCCTGGAAATTTCCAGTGTCCTCTACCTGCAAAATGGAAGCAGCTGACCATGCCCCACCTGCTCCTGAATTTTCTGGGGGCACCCACCCACTTGGATAGTCAGTGCTTATCCCTGCTCTATTAGTCCAGGACCCTGTAGCTGCGGGCCAAAAAAGTCTTGAAGCTCACCAGATGTACATGGCCCAGGTACCTGCCAGCAGTGCCCAAGCTGTGAAAGCTTCAGAATTGCTTCCATGCAGACCTGGTCCTGGTGTTCTGGTCTCTACCACTCTTCCCCCTATCAGAGGTGACACATCTGCATCACCTCCTGCTCAGGAGATGGGGTCAGGGTGGCAGGGTGCCTGGCTCTGGCCTATGATATATGGTGTGTAGGGGTCAAGGTTGGGGGTCCATGGGGCTGTGCCTGAACATGAGGGTATGGGGGTCCCTGACTGGGTGTGCAGTAGCCAGGGTTGTGGTTTGTGGGTCTGAATGTGGGGATTCTCCTAGGCTCAGTGTCAGTTCTATGTATACATCCTGGAAGCTTCATGACATGCTGTAGGGTCACAGTTCAGGGACTCAAGTGTCCAGGTTCTGGGACTGCACTGCACCCACCTGCACAGGGCTGGGTTCCCAGTGCCTTGAAGCCCATTGCGGGGGGGAGGGGCGGCGCAGCCTAGGGGCTGCACTTCACCTCCACCTGGCTTGGCTCCCTGCCACTTGCAGCTCCATAGAATTGAGCCTGGTCGGGGGTAATGGAAAGAAGCACCAGGGCTGCTCTCTGCCTCCCTCAGTTGGCTTACCTCCCAGGGAGGCAGCAGCAGAAGCCTCCTGCCTGCACCCCTGGGAGGGCTGTGGGGCTCTGCCAGACTCCTCCCTGGGGTGCTGGCCCCAATCTGTCTGTGATCAGAGGAGGCTGCTCCTCCTCCAGTTTTGTGCTTCCATATTATAGCCTGGGCGAAATGTTGAAACAGCATTAAAACTTTGAAACTGTTTTGATTAAACGAAATGGAACAGTGCTTTTGAAATGAAACTAAACTCGATATGAAACACTGTTCCATTGAAATTTTGAAACACAAATCAAAGTGAAATGGTGCTGTTTTGTAAAGCCCTACCAAGCAGGTGGTTGGGAACATCTGGTTGTCACTGCCTGGACTGGGGAACGGCTGGTGAAAGCTACTTTAGACACTGGATGCTCACAGTCTCTCATACAAGTTGATCTGGAACCAATGGCTGGCATCTATCACATCAAACCACTCACAATGACATGGGGGAAATGTATTTTGAGAGCTGCTACATGCCCCTCTGCATAATGGAATACCAGGGGGAGTTGAGAGTGGGGTTGGCACTCACACTCTCCTGTGAGATGATCATCGGCAGGGACTGGGAGCTGATATACAATGTGTTAGGGTGAGACAGCTGAAGAAGAACATAAGAAATTGTGACAGGGTGGCTTGGCGAAGTGTGTACTACAAGCATGGTTGAGACTGATACAAGCATCAATTTAGAACAAGTCATCAGACTTGCCCAGTTTCAGCAAGCACAATAAGACCCTGAACTGCAACACCTCACTGAGGAGGATCCCCATGAGGGTCAGTTGTCAAGGGACAATCAATATGAGGTAAGGAGAGGTCTCCTATATCACATCCAGAGGTGTAATGTGATACCCCCAGTTTTTCTATATATAGATAGATAGGTATAGATATGCATTCCCTTCCCTTACCCAACTATTTCTGACTTTTTGTCTGCCTCTCTATTCCCTATAGATAAGTATAAGTAAGTTAAGACATAGAATAAGCTTTACTATTTTTGTAGCAAGTTTTTTTTCTCTCTCTCTCTCTTTCTTTGATCCACTGTTTTATATTCTATAATTATTATGTTAATAGTGTTTTACTGATTTTTACTGTTTTTTTCTATTGATACTGTATGATTTAGGCCTACATGAATAAGTTAGCATAAGTAATTTCAAGTTATGTCAAGTTTCCATTTTGTATGTCGAGCCTCCATCTTGTGTCCTCTGCCTGGTTGTAACCTATGACACATGTCTAACCAGTCTCATGTAAATTGGTTCCTGAATGAATGAGGATGAATAAGGGTGCTTGAGATACAAGGGTAGCAGGCCTCTACTGAATAATCAACTCAATGACTGGACCATCAGCACAATGACCAGACCATTGCCTTCCATTGACTAACCCAGGAACCATGAACCCAGCATTTGAAAGACAAGGACCCTACAGAAATCAACCAAACTACTATTGCAACACAGACACCTGGAACTGCATGTCCTTGCCTGGAGTGTACATGCTCAGTACATCAGGGCTGACCCTTGCTTGGGCATGCCCCTGCCACTAGGGTCATAGAAGGTCTGCCCCTATAAAAAGGGGTAGTGAAGAGAGGCCCAGTGAGACACCCTCTCCATTTGGACCAGCACCATGCCACACCACCTATTCACACAGAGGCCCTGCCAGTGACCCCCTCTAGACAACATTTTGCTGGAGAAGACCCCAACTGGCCATTGAGGATTAACTCACAGCCCAGGATAGGTAGCTATCACCCACCTTCCTTCCCCAAGCAAAGGATCTGGACTCTGTCCATACACACTCTGACTTCAATCCCTCCACCAAGGCTTTTTCTCTCCTGCTACCATTGTGTGGGTGTGTATGTGAGTGCTTGTGTGTAGGAACCAATAACTTCATGGGGCTGTGTAGTGTGTTGTCTGTTTAAGAAACCTATTATTTTGAAGCCCCAAGTTGAGTTTTTGTCTCATTGACCTCCTGACACTCCTCCTTGATTTCCTGGCTATCTCTCAGCTTTCTGCCTCAGTTTCCAGCTCCATCTACCAGCTTTCTGCCTCCCTGTGTTACTAGCTGTTTCCTCCTTGCCACCACTTATTTGCTTCCAATCTCCCAGCTTTCTGCCTTTCAGTTTCTGGCCCCTGCCTGATCTCCCAGTTTTCTGCCTCAGTTTTCAGCCCCATCTCCCAGCTTTCTGCCTCTCTGTTTCCTGACTGCCTCCTCCTTGCCACCGGGCTTTTTCCCTTGCTTCCACCCTGGCACCAGGTGACCCTGAGTAACCCCAGGGCACATTAACCCTAAGTAACCCTGAGCTCCAGTGACCTCGAGTAACCCAAGCTCCCCTCCAGTCTGCCAGTTCTAATTCCAGCCCTGGTGCATTCACTCTCTTATTTTTCCCTCTCTCATCTCAACCCTGTCTCTCCTCCCTGTCTCTCCTCCTGTGGGAGGGGGCTCACTAGGCTTTTATCAGAATTTAGGTAGCCAATCAGAATGTAAACTCCACAGAACTTTCTAGTCTGATTATATAACATAATTGGGCATGCGCACTGTTATCCTCCCTCACACTGGGCATGCGTCTGACAGGGAAACTAGGTCA
>NW_017729000.1:30321193-30327890 GCF_001723915.1 Gavialis gangeticus
CATGTATGTGCATTGGGTGTGTGGGTATTGACAGCTGATTTTGTCTAATTTTTGGTGTGTATAGTGTGTATGCGATTGAATTGGTGATAGTGTGTGTTTGCACCTAATTGATTTTTGTGTGTGTATATGTGCAATTGTGTCATGCCCTAACACCTAAGAAAGCAATTTTGAGATCCTGAGAATTTGCCTGGCCCCACAGCACAACCGCTCAGTGAAGTGTCTACTATAAGCACAGTTGAGACTGATATAAACATCAATTTAGAACAAGTTGACAGCCTTGCCCAGTTTCAGCAAGCACAACGAGAAGACCCTGAACTGCAATGCCTCACTGAGAAGGATCCCTGTTAGGGTCAATCATCAAGGGACACACAATATGAGGCAAGGAGAGGTCTCATATATCACATCCAGAGGTGTAATGGAATGGGGAAAGGAATAGTGCAGCTGGTGGTCCTAAGAATATCTAGAAGGCGGCCTGGCAACTAGCACGTGTCCCCTCTGGGAGGTCACGTGGGGACTGTGACTGCCTGGCCTCGAACAACCGTTCGCAAGCTGCCTTGGCCCGGATGGTCTGTAGCGGGAGTACCGAGGTTTCTTGTAAACCCTGAGGTAGATATCTATCACCTAGAAGGCCACCCCCAGACTCATCTGCCATGACTTTGTATGTAATTTCAGTGAGGGGGCAAACTGCCAGGGGTTCCTCAGCAGTAGGTAGTCCGCTAGACAGCCGTCCATGGGGCTCCACCTTCCTTACACCCCAACCTCACGCCAACCTTCGGTGGGTCACCCGATCTTGAGTCGGCCGTTCCTCTGATGCAGTTGTTCTCTTGACCCTGATGCTTTTTTGGGCCTTGTGTTCGGAGCGCTCTCGCCTACAGTGGTCTAACTGATTCCCTATCTAGCCTAAGCTGGGCCTGTACCTGCCCTTAGGCTATCTCAAACTGAAAACAGAAAAATCAACAACAAGAAAAAGAGGGAAAAAAAAGGGGACAGAATTAAGCTGCCCGGATGGTGCCTCTTCCCTTTAACTGAGACTTCTTCCTCCCTTGAGGCTTAGCTCCTGGCATTGGCTATACCATGCCCACACCCCCTCCAAAAGGAGGGGGGGAAAAAAGAACAGAACAAAACTACAAGTTGGGGAGGATCTTCTTGGTTCCCTCCCTGGCTCTACCTTTAGGATTCGGTGGTGCCTTCTCGTCACTTTTCTCAAAATTTCTTCACCCTCTCTCCTGTTGATCAGTACTACGCACCTCGTACCTGAGAACGCTCTAGGCGATGACCTGTCATCTGGCCTGGGGCAGTTAAGGCTCCTCTTTCTGGGCCACTGCTCCCCTCATGCTGAATGCAGTTTGCGAAACCACTCTCCCCCAATGTTATCTGTGGCGTTCTGTTTCCAGCGTTCCACAGTCCTTCCTGCTCTGGCTGATCACTGCCTGTGATGTGAGCCAAGTCTGCTGCTGCCCTGCCTGGCTTTCCCTTTTCCTGCACTCACCAGTCCCTGCTGGTGTAGAGAGCCTCTGCCGACTCTCCTTCCTCCCAGGCATGCCGGTTGTTGCTGGTATAGAGAGCCTTCACTGGCTCTCCCTCCTTTTGGGCACACCGGTTGCTGCCAGTGTAGAGAGCCTCTGCTGGCTCTCCCTCCTCCCAGGCATGCCAGTCATTGCTGGTACAGAGTGCCTCCGCCAGCTCTCCCTCCTTTTGGGCACACCAGTTGCTGCCAGTGTAGAGAGCTTCTGCTGGCTCTCTCTCTTCCTGCCTCCCTTTGCCTCCTCCAGTGATCCTTTTTGTTCTGCTGGACAATGATTACCTATGATGTCACCAGCCGGCCTCAGTCACATAAAGGTGTGGCTTACAACTTGCGTGGGTTTCCCTCTTCTCTCTCACGGTGCTGTGGGCCCTGTTGTGGGTAAGTGTTCTTCTTGTATGGTTTTTTTTTTTCTTTCATGTCTGGTCCCTGCTCTAGGAACTCCCAGGGTGCAATACGGGGCTCTTTTGACTGGCCGCTTCTGGGACAAGGACAAGAGAATCACCCAAAACTTTTTTTTGGCCTTGCCTGAAGGAGGAAGTGGATCAGTAGGGATCCACATGCCCAGAATGTCAGAAGACCCAAGATCGTAGACCTCCAAGGGCCTCACTACAACCCATGCCAATAATAGAAACCCCCTTTTCTTGGGTGGCACTGGATACTGTGGGACCACTACCTAAAACAAGCACTGGATATCAGTACACCTTGGTGCTAATAGATTATGCCACTTGCTTCCCAGAGGCTGTGCCACTCAGGTTGATAATGGCCCTGCGGGTGGTGGAAGAGCTGCTCCAGTGGATTGCATGAGTGGGTATGCCTCATGAAATCTTGACTGATCAAGGGACTAACTTTATATCTGGAGTGATGAAGGCATTGTGTAGTGCATTAGGGATTACCTACCTTAGGACTTCTGTGTATCACCCACAAACCAATAGGTTAGCTGAAAGATTGAACAGCATGCTAAAGAGGATGATCCGGCAAAGTACACATAGTGACCCCCACAAGTGAGACACATTATTGACTCTATTACTATTCACACTCTGGAATGCACCTCAGGAGTCAATGCAGTTCTCACCTTTCCAGTTAGTGTATGGAAAGAACCCCAGAGGATTCATGCAAGTCCTTAGAGAGGAATGGGAGAAGTCTGTAGAACCTGGGGTCGGTGCAGAAGGTTACAGACAAGAGTTATGAGATTGTCTACAGTATGACTGAGGTGTGACAATGAAGATTTTTCGACCAGGGGAGAAGGCCATGGGGAGATTTCTAACATCCACTAGTAAACGGTTAATGGAATGGCAAGGTTCTTTTGAAGTTATCAGACTGTTGCCCTGTGGGGTCAGGCCAACACTCAGGAACTCAATATCACACTGTTAGACAGGAGAACAATTGCATGTATACAATTGCATGTATACAAAAACACAAATCAATTAGGTGCATACACACACACTATCAACTCAGGAACATACACATCCAAGATTACCAACCTATCACCAATTCAAGCACATATACGTACTGATGATAATGACATGAAATCATACACAATACACACATATATACACACAGGTTAAACACTGACTCAGGTAACAGTGTGTGTGTTGGTGCCTATGCTTGGGGTGCTTGGTAACTAAAAAGCAAGTGGCAGAGATCAGGGGAAAAGGCAGTGGATATGGGGCAATAGCAAAGAAACAGTGGTTTGGAGGCAGAAAGGAGCTCAGGATGGCTGGAGCCACAGGAGTATGGGGTATGTGTTGGAGGTGGTGGTGAGACAGAAGCAGGAGAGGGAGAAATGAGACAGAATATAGAGGGGTGAGGAGCAGAGACTGGAGCAGGGCTGGAACTGTAGTAAAGCAAAACCCAACTCAGGGTTTCAAATAACAGTTTTATTAAATGAACACTGTACTGTACAGCTTGGTTCCCCCACACACTCACACAAAAACTCCCCCACACTCACAAGGATATCAGGAGAAAGAGACTCACTGGAAGTGTTGGAGTCCAGGTAGGGAAGAGAAACAGAGTCCAAGTCCTTGGTTGAAGAGAAGATGTGGGTGATAGCTACCTATCCAGGCTGGGAGGGGGGCCTTGATGACCAGTCAGGGTCTTTCTACAGCAGGTGCTGTCCAGAGGGGGGTCACTGGCAGGGCCTCTGGGTTGATAGGCAGCATGATGTGGAGCAGGTCTGGTCCAGGTGAAGATGGCATCCCAAGGAGTCAGTCTTCACTACCACTTTTTATGGGGCAGACTATCTATGATCTCCTATGGGGAGGGCATGTCCAGGCAGGGTCGGCCCTGTTCCAGAGGGTTCCAGATGTTCATACTGAGCATGTGCAGCCTTGGCACAATGGTGGGTTACCTCATCTTTTGTTTCTTGAATGCTGAGGGTGGTTCCAGTGGCTGGGTCATTGGTCCAGGTGTTGGTTTTGATGGTGGGGTGATTTAGTAGAGGGTCCTGCTATCATTGTGTTTTATTCATCTATTCACTCTTTTTTTCAGGCATTCAAGGAAAAGCAAGTTACATGGGAGAGGTTACAGACTTAAACATGAGTCATAATTGCAACATACTTACACAACAGGGCACGGGGACAAGATGGGAACAAGATGGGAACCT
This sequence comes from Gavialis gangeticus, assembly GCF_001723915.1. NCBI lineage: Eukaryota > Metazoa > Chordata > Crocodylia > Gavialidae > Gavialis > Gavialis gangeticus. The sequence goes on from NW_017729000.1 coordinate 30,325,321, forward strand.
AACACGCAAAATGGATACTTGACATCACTCATGCCAACCCACATTGCAGGCCTAAATCATACACTTTTAACATAGAGACACCTAAGACACAATAACCATACAGTGTAATACATTACAGTAATCCAACACACACAGCAAAGCACTATTACAATAGCTCATGGTTACTATAAAAGGGGACTTATGTACACAGGTTTTCAACTTAACTTATAACTACTTATATATATACCCATAGGGAATAGAGGAGGAGAGAGAAAAAGGCAAAAATGATAGGGAAAGGGGGATTTCTTATTTCTAAGTAAAAAAAAAGAAAGAAAAACTTGGGGGTTTTGCTATAAGACAAGTGGGGCCAGTGTATTATGAGGTCCTCAAACCGGGTCACCAAAGGGAATGTCAAATCTATCATCTGAACCTCCTTAGAGAGTGGGAGACAACCCTAGTTTGGATGGTACACAAGAGGAAGAAATCAAAGTACTAGAGTTCCCATGTCTGGAAGTAGGCACAGAGGAGGCCTTGGGGGCCATTCTGCTTCAGTGGTGAACTCTCCTATACTCAATGTAGATAGCCGGAGAGGCTGGTACAGTCCTTCCAGGATATATTCAGAGAACAGCCAGGATGGGCCTGAGGGGTCAAGCACATCATTAGGACTTCAGCGGGCACCTGAGTCAGAGAGCACTGGAGACCGATTCCCCAACACTTGCACGAGGCTGTGCATTCAGAATTAGAGAAGATGCTAGCACAGGTGATTATACTTTCATCACACAGTCCCTGGATTCTCTGCTGACACTTCATGCAGTGTATGTAGCTGCTTATATTGAAGCCATTATTATTTTTACAAGGATCTGGCTGTAAGAAATTTAAGCCATAAAGGCTGTCTTAGAGGAACTATGAATGGCCAGCATGCCAGCCAATCCACAATAATGTGTGTTGGTGGGCAAAGAAATCAAACATTTGGGGTTCTCAGTAAGGCAGGGGATTATTAAACCCTTGATGGATAAGGTGGAGACAATACACCGGTTCCAGCCACCATGGACTAGGTGTCAGATGCAATCATTTCTGGAACTCATCAATTACTACAGAAAATTCATACCACATTTTGCAGAACTGGGTGCCCCATTGACTGACAACTTACAAGGGAGACTTACAGGAATGATTAGTTGCTCTCTTAATATGCTCAGAAGCTTTGAGCATTTGCAAGTTGCTTGTGCTGAGATGTATTAATATATACCCCTGACTATTCAGCCCCTTTTGTTTTGCAGACAGATGTGTCTGACAAGGCTCCATGCAGTTTTGCTACAAAAGTGAGGGGACAAGGAGTGAGCAGTAGCATTCATGAGTTCTAAACTTAATACCACAGACAGCAGATATGCCACAATAGAGAAAGAATATCTAGCCATAAAATGGGCCATACATTATTTCAGATACTACTTATTATGGTGAGAATTTACAGTCATTACTAATCATGCACCATTACAATGGCTGACAAAATTCACATATTGAAAATGCATGTATTACTCACTGGTCATTGGCTTTAAGGCCCTTTAAGTTCACCATAATATATCAGCCTGGGAAGAACAATATTGTGGCTGATTTCATCTCCAGATGGAACAACTGGAGATGCCTTATGTGGCCGGCCAGTAGCGGGTGCTCCTGTGCTGAGCCACCCACTTCACTGCACCCGACCACCTTCTGGGCTCTGAATGCCTTCCTGGGGGCAGCTCACATCTGGCTGACCCCCTTCCTGGAGCACACCTGCTAGTCTGGGGGCAATGCTGCCATCACCCAGGGTCTGGAGTAATCCTGGCTTTGTGCGCCCTGGGAAACACAGGCCTAGTAGCCCTTAGGGGTACTTGACCATCTTCAAGTGGTCTCACTTAGTCAGCCGAACGAAGGGGACCCCAAGGCATAATCTAAACCCACTCCCAATAAGTCTCCCATGCTAGGTACAAAGGACAACTTTATTGGTTACAAGGACTAGGTTTGGAATAGGGTACAGGGTAGAACAATATCAGAAAAATCCCATAGAGGAACCAGGGTGGCTGGGTAGCCTTTGATCACGCATCTGAGTTGTTGCAAGTTATATAAGTAGTTAGATCTCAGGTAGCTTACTGACAAGTATCATCCAGAGGCAAGTGGAGATTCCCTCTGGAGGCAGGCAGTTCATTGATCATGAGTTGCAAGAGAGAGAGTAAGTTTCAGATGGTCCAGCTCTTTTCTCTCTAAGTTTTTTCATCATGGCTTACAGGGGTGGGCGAATGAGAATAGGATGGGATTCAAAACTGACAAGTTCAGGGTATTGCACTTGGGCAGTAAGAACCAGCAGCATACCTATAGTCTAGGGAACTTCTTTCTCATAAGCACAGTGACAGAAAGGGATCTTTGAGTCATTATCAATTCCAAAATGAACATGGGCTGCCAATGTGAGGATGCGGTCAATAAGGCTAACTGCACCTTGTCATGCATCCACAGATGCGTCACGAGCAGGGACAAGGAGGAGATCCTCCCTCTCTATGCAACAATGTTCAGGCTTCAGTTGGAGTACTGCGTCCAGTTCTGGGCTCTGCACTTTAGGA
>NW_017729000.1:30328382-30331895 GCF_001723915.1 Gavialis gangeticus
ATCTATCTATCTATCTATCTATCTATCTATCTATCTAAATCACTGTGTTGCCCTTCAAAATTAATACTTAGTTCACCTATTTTCTAGGCCTTTTACAGATAGAACAGAGCCTCCCTAAACTTCTAGATGCACTAAGTTAAAGGCTAGGTTAAAGGCTTTTCAAAGAGAGTAGAATATATTTAGTGAGATATGTTTAAATTTCACATTGAACTGTTTGTATGGCAGCAGGAGAGCCATTTAAAGTACTTTTGGTACTCCATATTCTTATTATGCTTCATATGATGCCAGTTTGTGTTTGCTTCATCTTTGTGATTATCTTGAATTCCCTTTTTTTTGTTTACCAGCTGAACACATTTCTTTGTAAATAGTACATTCCTGCACTCATGTCGATGACTCTTGAATTTTCAAAGTGCCTATTAGAAGTTGCTTTCAGCTGGAGAGGTCACAACAATATCACAGATGCACAGATTGCTAGTCGATTAATACAATTATCAACTTGCAGAAATTATGAGTTGAATGTTTGCATTTGAATATGGTTTTTATTTTAATGCACAGTTGGAAAAAGCATATTTTAAGGAAGTAAGCTTGAAAGGAAAATGTTCCCAAGAAATGATTTGTATCTTTTGTGCAGATCAAAGCGGCAAGAACCATTTAATAATTTGTCTTTCTTTAATGAAATCTAATGGCTTTTTTTGTATATCTAAATGTAATAACTCTACACAAGTCTATTATTTCTTTTTAATGCTGTAAAAGCCAGTGTTATATTACTTAGTGTTCATAAGACTCTTAAAATGAAGATTTTTATTATGTTACATACACAAGCAATTATGTTTGACAATTTGGATGCAAACTTGAATTGCCAGCCTCTTCAGCATTCTCACCAATAAAAATATTAAGCATTTCTATTAAAAAGTGTTCTTTCTATAATTTATTTTTCACAAGGTTTCGGCTCTGCCACAAAACCCTGCTGTCTCTCTGTGCTTCTAATTTTCTGCAGGCTGTTTTGCTATGCACTGTGGGATTTTTTTTAGCTCTCTGATTAGCTTGTTCCCCAAGCTGTCCAAAGAAGAAAAAAATAAAGAAAAAAAATCATCTGTCCTTAAGATCACTGAGAGAATTAGATTGGGCTTGGAATAAGACCTGACTTGAGAACTGCTCAAGGGATGGCAAATTACCTATGATTCTACAGAGAATTATGGGCCTGATGGTAAGCCAATTTTGAAGTTAATGAAAGTCTTTCCATTGATTTCAGTAGCTATTGGATCTGGACACTTTGTTGTCTGAAAGACTGTGCTACTCAGAAATACTGCCTAACCTCATCTCTTCGTAGTATTTAAAGGGGGGAGAGAGGAGATTTTACTACACTGACCATGTTATTGATGGCTATCTTATGGGCCTTGAGGAAAGGAAGGAAATGGAGTGCCTGTGCTCTGATATGACAAGGTATTTCCATGTGTTCCTATGTTCCTATGTTCAACTAAAGAATAAGAAGGGATGTTCTGCCTTCCTTTATCTCTCATTGACTAGTCTAGGACAACTGGAAGAGCTGACTGGCTGTCCCTCACATCTTTCCATTTAAAATTTCTTGAGCATCTAGAATGGGGCCATTCATTATTGGCACTATTATGGCCCCACCATAACTTCTTGCTGGGCCAGGATCTGTGAGATTAACTGAATTGCCTGCTAGGATGGATTCCTCCCTCCTTCTATGGGTCAAAGAGATGCAGTAGTGAGAGAGCTTCTGTCTTCTTTGTAATTAGGAGGCCCAGTTGTATATTAAAAGATGTGGAAATAGGATTTTTTAATATTAGGAGTAAACACAAGAATTTCTTGTTCATTTTTTGTAGCAAGTATCCTTCAAGTATCTTGTTTAAAATCTGTATTAATGATTTGGGTGATGGGATTGAGTGCATGTTTAGCAGATTTGTGGATGATACCAAATTGAATGGAATTACAGATGCATTGAAAGGCAGGGCGAGGATCCAGAATGAGTTGGATAGACTGGAAAAATGGTTGGCATTCAACCAGATGAAATTCAACTAGGACAAATACTAAGTTCTGAATTTGGGACAAAATAATTGCACGCACAAATACAAATTGAGGAATGACTGGCTAGGCTGCAATACTGCAGAGAAAGACCTGAGGATTACAGTAGACCATAAGCCAAATATGAAGCAACAGGTTGCTCTTGTTGCAAAAAAGTCCAACAGTATATGGGATTATATTAACAGCACTGGTACTTGCAAATCAAAGGAAGGGATTCTTCCACTCTATTCAGCACTGGTGAGGCCTTACCTGGTGTATTTTGTCCAATTTGGGGCACAAGAAGGGTGTGGACATATTCAACAGAGTCAAGTAAAGAAAACAAAAATTATTAGGACCCTTGGAAGCATGAATTATAAGGAAAGCTAAGGTTATTTAGTCTTGGGAAAAGAAGATGGATGGGGGATTTGATTATCCTAAATCCCCTGCTCAATAGGAAGGCATTTAAACTAAAAGCCTCTTGAAGAAATTACTGATGAGTCCAGACTAAAAAAAATGGTTCAAGTGAAGCAATATTATGAATGGTTTTTCAAACATACGTTAAAACAATCTATTTAAATATACATTGAGTAAGATTCCAGTGTAGTGAGCTACTAGCTATGTTTAATGTAAAAACAAGTGACACAATGATATGCCATATGTACTATATATGCTATTTAGCTCTAGGTGTATGTGTGTGGACACTCAAAGCACCCTGAAAGTAAATGTGGGTTATAAAGCTATAGGGCAGCATTCATCAGCCTTTTCCAACTCATGGTACTCCTCACTAAACTCAAGGCAGTCCTGGTTACACTCCAGATACCCCCCCAGAAAAGGGGTTAGCTCTTAAGTTTTACTCATTTTTTGACTACAGAAAGTAATAGAGTAATTCTTCTACTGCAAGTAATGCAGAAAGACCTAAACATGTAAGAACATTCTTTGCCACTTTAGTAGTTAGAGGCCATATTTAACTGCTCCAGTACTCAAGACCTTATTTTATTCATAAACAGGTAAAAGCAGGTGCTAGGCAACAGTGATCCCTTCCGGTAGCTTTTCTTTGTCTTTCCACAATCTCTTGGTTCCCCCCTCCCATGCTCCACCATTATTCTTGCTTCTTTTAGTTGCCATGTATGGATAAAGTATTTGTCTCAACATTTGATGATCAAAGGGGTACCATCTTAAGACTTCTTAAATCCCAGTGAATGACAAATTTTAAAGAGTCTGCAAAAAAACTTAGCACTATTTTCTTGAATATGACACACCCCCTTATACTTAATTAATATACAGTTTTCTGTATCTTCTCTGTTGTGGAGCCCACTATATCCTCTCAGCTTCCAATCCATAAAATATATCGGTGGCTTATGCTTGTGGAACATTGCTTATGTCCTCTTCTTCTGTGCAGTTTCTAAATACAAAATGTCTGAGATGTTGCTACGACATACACTTCAAGAAAACTTTTTGTATGAGTCATTCAACTTAGTTTAAAAAATA
>NW_017729000.1:30336895-30344887 GCF_001723915.1 Gavialis gangeticus
AATACAAAATGTCTGAGATGTTGCTACGACATACACTTCAAGAAAACTTTTTGTATGAGTCATTCAACTTAGTTTAAAAAATAATTTATGATCATATAATACTTTCTACATTTAGCCAGTGATTGGAGCTGGATACCAGTAAGCTGTAAGACCACAGAGAATGTCTCAGATTTACTGGCAACAGAACATCATTTGCTGATTCGTTCAGTATTTAGTTTGGGTTAAACAGAAAATATCCAGTAATCATTCTAACCCTGAAGAAATTTCAGCTGCTATTTTGCTCCACTGGTAAAGCCATTGGAATAAATATAGTCAGTAAATTAAATTGAATATGCTTTATCCAGACATTTGGGCCAAAATGCATAAAAATATGTTTTGTTTTTAAAACTACACTATCATTTTATTTATAGAAAAATATTTCAATCTGTGATTCACTAAAAAGTGAAAGTGAATTAGGCAGGCAAAATTTCACTGAAATTGTCATCAGATTCTCACTGGATACATGGAGTTAGAGTATTTTATATCTGTATTTCAGTAGTAATGACATTAAATTGGAGAGAAAACAACTGACAAATAAGAGAGAGAAGGGGGATGAGAAAGTATGGATGGGAACCTACTTTCTCAAAGTGCAGGTATACTGTGTGCATAAACTTCGGCTGGGTGCATCCATACTCATTTCCTACACACTTTTTTTAAAGTTTTGTTTCAGGAAAAAGACTATAAACTAGATCATACTTATTTTTTTCCCCAGCAGAACATAGAGATAGTGATCATGACCAGCTCATTCTCATTTTTGCTTTAAACAGGTAAGGTTTGCTAACAAAAAGGAACCGGGGAAAATTGTTTTGAATTCTCTTGATGGAAGCATGCAGAGTCCTCTTTTGTTCTGCAGGTACAATATTCAATATTGTTTTGCCCAATTTTGTTTTGCCTATACATATAACACGATTTTGAATTTCTAAGTCGGCTTTTTGCATGGTCATTCAGTACAAACATATGTTTCTGTTACGTTTCAGGTATGTTAATAATATAAAATTAAAAAGGAATGTAAGTCACGGTGGGAGGGGGGCATGTAAGATCAAAGGACTGAATCAGATTACATTTAGCTGGAATTCTATTAATTGAATTGCATTTATCTGGGATCCTTTACTGTAGCAGCTTGCTGGAAAAAAGAGAGAGCAAAGCTGTGAAACCACTAATTTGCACCTTATGAATATTGACATGCAAAATACTCTTGCCGTATTTGTGAAATAGACAGATGGTGAAATTACACCATTTCCACCAGCAAATGCAGCTGTTAGAGGCAGTTGTGTACACAGAGAAATATCATGAATCCTCATGTGAATCTGGCATAGACAAGAATGAAATGCATGTGCTGGAAAAATAGGTTTTGAGAGCAAAATGAGTTTTTGTCCCTGAAAACTATTTTTTGGATTTTTGTCTCTCTCTCTCCCTGAAATTTTCAAACTGAGTGCACTTCCATAAAGATATAATTCATTTAAATGAGTTTGGCTTGAGAGGAGAAAGAGGAAGAGAAGAGTTTTGACCCTTAGGGATAGATTTGAATTTTCCTTGAAGTTTGTCATAAGAGATATCTAGATACACACAGATGACTAGAAGCACATTAGAAATAGATATCATGCACTCAGTTGGTATTGACTTTTGGTCATTATCCTCATGAAAACAGAAGATATACTGTGGCTGAAGCAGTAGTACGCTGTTCATATGTGAACTTGGCTGAGATTACTTACACAACTCTCAGAGGTTTGGAAACGCAGCCTCACATGTTGGATTTAGCTTTTAAAGAAGTTGCAATGACAACACAAACAAGTAACAACTTCATGAGCAAGATCACACTGTAATTTATTATATAGATTATTGAAATCTCTGACCAGGCCACAAAGATAGATGTGATAGAGAGAAAGTAATCCTACCAAAACTTTTTTTTTCTGCATCCAACTATGTTTTTCCTTATTTTGCCTGTTATAACAGATATTTAAAAGCTGCAGCAGGGATTTTAACACACTTCTTTGTTAAAAGAAATAGGAATTGAATATCTAACTCCTGCACATGACTTTGTATATTTGCACTGAGTATTTTATGATTAAAATATACACAGTACATATGCACAGATTGTTTGGTTTATTCATATGCTTGTGCAAAAAACCTTTGCTGCAGAACTGATCTTTAAAATGTTTTGCGGTTTTGGCTGGGCATACATATATTTTCCAATGTGGCATAATCTTCCTCATGAATCTGAAATATGTACATGTACTGTGGATGCATGTCTGAAATTCTAAGTACACCTTGTGGAACTGCCTGCTTGAAATAATTGTTTCAAAGCGTTTCTTGATATGTGTATGTTACACATGCATATATTTGTTTTCCTGTAATTTTATGTATGCATAAAATTCATTCACTGATACACAAATTCATTTAAGTGTCAGTGAATGAATGTGTGTGGATTTGGTTACAGATTATATTCTATTTCTCTGCTTTTACTGCCTTTCCAAAACCAGCACTTTTTAATCATTCAACTTTTAAATATGTTTCTCTTTGTCTTGAAGCTAATGCAAAGGCACTGCTTATCAGAGATAAATTACATTTTTAATTTAATACAGAATAATTGATTTTGAGGAGGGAACTGAAAGAGGAAAGGAGAATGTTTAGAAAAGATGTTTTGGGTCTCGGAAATTACAAGGATATATGATTTCCATTTAAAATGTTATTTCATGTTATAATCCATTTAAAAGATAAGGATTAAAATAAAACTTATGCACTTTTTTGACACTTACTTAAACACATTGAGGTAATTTATGCTGTCAAAAAAGCAAATGAACACCACTGAAATACTTCAAGCTGTAGCATTTCTAAAGTACCAATTGTGTGTGTGTGTGTGTGTGTGTGTGTGTGTATACATATATATATATATATGTATGTATGTGTGTGTGTATATATATGTATATGTATATATGTATGTATTGGGCCTCCAGGAAAAAATCTCCGTTCCTGAGACAAGCTTGTGTTCATTTAACTAACTCACAGTACTTTTTGATATCCCAGTGTTCTAGACAGATTCCAGCTCAGGTAATTATATTCTGCTACTTAAATTCCAATCCACTGGCAGTTTCATTTGGATGTGATATTCATTATCATTTTCTCCCCTAAACTGTTGTATAATATTGCTCTGCAATGCTAAACAGTTTGTTGTATAGCACTCAATCAACCATGCTTCATTCCTGTTTACAAATGCAGCTAGAAATCTTTTTCCAGGGTGGAGGGCGTGGGATGGAGGGAAGTAAGTTAGTAGAATGCAATATATTTTTGGTGTAGTTATTGGTGTTATATTACAACACCTTGTTAGCTCACCTAGTGCCCTGGTCACTACATAGCAAGGAACCTTCAGATGTCCTTGGAATGGAAGTAGGTCATCTGAACAGCATCACCCATCAACAAAAGTTTCTGCTTGTCTCCCTTTCACCCACTGTAAGCTACCCACATTCCTAGTCTTGGTCTCCCTGGCCTACTAGCACATACGTAGTGGGTACATTCAGACCTTACATTTAGACTGACCTAACTAGTGTTAGGTCAGTCTAAATGCCAATATGGGCAGATGTTCAGCGGATTTAAATCAGGCCAAAAATAGTGGGCCAATTTATATCTCCCAAATTCACCTATCCAGGTGAACTAACAGATTAAGAATAAATTAATCTGATCAAGTGAACATTTCCTCATATTTAGAGCATAGCCCCAGGGCTGGGAAAGCCCAACTATTCACCCCAGCTCTGGGGCTGTTCTCTCTCTACCCCATAACATCCCATCCCCAGATAGACAATAACTCCCCCACCATGGACCTACCTCCCCTGCAGATCCATCAGTTCTCCCCTGATCCCTCACCCCCCTACCCCTCCAACCCACCACTTCCCCTCCATGGATGTACCCACCTATCTTCAACCCTGAGTTACTTACATCAGGGTCTTCACAGGACTCCTGGTACCAGTGAATGTCTGTATTTGCCACTCCTGGTCTATGAGCACATAGTTTAAGGCAGCTCTGCATGATTGTAGGCTGGGTACAGTGAACATTTGTATGCACCCAACAGGTTTTTCTCCAGCACAGCCTGTTACTATGGGATTACATTCCTAGCACTGGAGAAAGCTGCATTGTATTGAATTAAGTACACAAGCAGAAAGAGAAGGCATTCAACCTTATAGTGATGTAGCTTAATCCTTTCTCTAGGAGAAATCCTGCTGGATAGTGAAGTGGGAGGTGGGGGAGAAAGAGATCCAGACTGGAAATTATGGAGGGAAAAACAAGCACAGAGAAGAAGGGTGAAATCTAAGGAGAAAAAAAAATTCTGTTAGGAGGTCAATGTGTCTATTGTTATTAAAGACTGGTGTCTCTTGTAGAGGAGCTTGTGTGATTGGTGTTCACATTTTCTCTCTTCATATGGCACATTATATTTTTTTCATTGTTAGGGGTTTTGTGGCTATGCCATACAAGAAGAATTAGAGGGGATGTCTTTTGAACAAACTGTTACCTGCATGAGGCCTAGATTCAATGCCCAGGCAACCCCTTCTAGTCCAAGGTTCCTATTAATCTAATACTTGCTATATCTGAATATGCTCTGTATACATTATAACATTGAATAACAGCTCAGCTGAGCTTCGGGTACAGCATCCCCTTGAGAAAACTTTCTATTCTTATGGAAAACATAAGTTTCTTTTCCATGCCCATTTTGTACCTCAATAAAATTTTAACTTGGATATTCAATGGAGTTCTACAGTAGGCATCAGAGATTTTTTTTAATCCATCTCTTTCTTCTTTAAATTATTGTATGAAGAAATAATAATTTATTACATTGAGGTCAAAGGGTCTAGACAGTATGGCATCAATTTATTATATAAGACACATTTTCCTTAATCTGCCCAATTTCAATCATTACTGTCTTTGGTTTAGTATTATCAGTTTTTGCTGTCATAGTAACAAAAACCTCATTCAAGGTCAGGGCACCATTTTGTAGACTGAATCTGTGTAAACACAATGGCAAGCAGCAGTTCCCATCCCAAACAGCATATAAACTATGAAATGAGACAGGGTAGAAATGTGAATGGCAATTATTGGTGAAGTTATTGGGAGATGGGAAACTGCTGCAAATATGTCATGTTGAATGCTTGTATTCAAGAATATTATAAAAACTCCAAGTTAGGAAGTGCTGGGATGTTCAGGAGAAGGGGGGGGGGGGGGAAAAAGAGAGGGGGAGAACTTGAGAAGGAGGCAAGTGGGAAAGGGCAAAGCAGAATAAGGTTTGAAGAGACCCTAAGACTGAGAAACAATGCACAGAATGAGTGAAAGCAACGATCATCCACTTTTTCTAGCTTGGACTTTAGAGACCTCAGTTTAGGTTTTTGCTCCGCCACTGATTTCCTGTATAACTTGGTACAAGTCATTTTAGCCTTTTAATGCTTCAGTCACTTCTGGAAATACAGCTTAGGGCTTCCAACACTGAACAGAGCACCATTATCTTTAAGAAGGTCTAAGTCTCCTTTACTTTCAGTGACTTTTAGGTTCTTAAATGCCTATATAACTTTAAAAATATGGTTTTGTTATCTAATGAATCACTGGAACACTTGTCAAGGAGTTTTTAGTCTTCCTGGCCCTCAGTCCCAATTACGGAATGGGGGTAATAGAGCTGTTATGATGATAAATTCACAAACAGCTGAGAGACACTCAAATACTGTTGTGTCACTATGTAGAACAGAGGCGTTTTAAAGGGATAACATAGGAATGGCAATCCAGCAAAAGAAAAAAAAGAACCCCAGGGTCCAGAGACTGAGCAAAGGCCATTATTAGGGTACTTCAGTGGGGCTCTGTGTGACCCCATGTTCCACCGAAGCATAATCAGTCACAGGATTAAGGCCAAAGATACTTGTTTACTGCCATAGAGACAGACAAAGAGAAAGTATGAGGATATCGCATATCCTTACTGGGTTTTGATGTTCCTGAGGTTCAGGCGAAGCAGGGATGGAGAGGGAAAAGAAATCCACAGAGATCCATAATAATGCAACACATCCAAACACAACACTTTTATATGCAAGATTGGCTATTATTCTTAATTAGGTGTTTACAATCCATTGAATGTTTGTGTTGGAAGCCTTTTGTGCTGCTTTTGAGTGTCATGCCAGAACTTGTAGAGATGTTTGTAGCTATAATTATTTAATATTGAAATGGTAAATGAACTATGACTAGAAATCTAAATTATGTATAAAAACAAAACCTCCTTCATGGAGAAAAACTGTCTCCTTACATCTCTGTGTCTCTCAGAGAACAGAATAAGTACCCCAAAATTATTTTTTTTAACTTATCAAAGGTCTAAACTTCAGGTTTTTGTTGTTGTTCCTGTTGATTGAATTCACTTTTCCAGACTTCAGTTTTAATTTGCTGGAACAACAAAGTGGCAGTGCATTCTGCTTTAACAAGTCCTCACCATCTGCCAGAATAGCAATGAACCAGCAATATAATCTTACTGTGTTGACAACTAGCTTAGTTAGGACTATTTAGAAATTGGTGCATTGTTGAAATAAATATTCAGCTTCCCTTGGGCAACCAATTGAAATTCTTTCCATCATCTGTAATTTATCCACAATATGGGTGGAGTTGAGCTTTCATGTTTATACTGCATGAATTAGCCATGAAATCTTTGTCATGGTGTTAAACAGAATGTATTCAGGGACATTTTAGTAGTATGAAGGTTAGGTGAGTGACTTTCAGCCACACTTCAATAACACAAAAGACAGAGACAAAAATGTCAGTTGCTTCTTTCTTTCTTTCACAAATAGAGGAAAGAAATGTGTAAATGGTCAAAAAGATATATCCAAGGACAGTAATAATGTAATAGTGAAGTTTTATTTTCTTACTTCCACACACATCTCAGGGGGAGGTGGTTTGGACTACAAGAATTTGAGGTTGTGCCACAGTAGTGAAAAAAGGGGTGAGCAATGGAGGCACCAGGTTTGGGTACCCATTTAGCTAGGACACAAGAACAGTAGCTACCAGGGCTGTGCAAAGCTTCGGATTGCGATTCAGATTTGGAGATGATTCAGATGATTTGGAGGCTGAATCTGCTAATTCAGATCAAATCACTAGAAGCTTTAGGCTTTCTGAGTCGATTCAGAGCTTCTGAATTGATTCAGAAAAGATTTGTCGAGTCGGCGATTCAGCCATAGGGTATAATGGGGAATCAATGAAATATCCATAACTTTATTGTCTTTTGGCTGCTTCATATGAAATATGCAAGGATGGTAGCCTCTGCTAGGAACTTAAAATCTGCCAAGCTTCAAGGTAATAGGTGCAGGGATTTCAGAGAAACTGCACCTCAAAGTCCTGACAGCAAAACTCATGTCCATGCGTGTGTTAAGCCACAGTGGAGTGAAAACTGAAGGGATGGTAGCTCTTACTGAGAGCTAAGTCTGCCAAGTTTGAAGGAGATACGTGCAGGGGTTTCTGGGAAACTGCACCTCAAACTTCTGACTAGCAAAACTCATGACATAGGTCACACTGTGTGTGTGTTAAGGCACAGGCAGCTGAAAACTGCAGGCCTGCTATGGCCTGCTGCAGCCACAAAGCCTGACAGCTGTCAAGAAGATAGGTGCCAGGGGACCCTGGGTTCTGGGGCCCTGCGCCTTGTCTTGGAAATTTGCTCTGTGAGTGCTGCCAGTGTAGAGGCTATCTTGTAAGCGCCATAGTAACAGGCCCTGCACATGGCCTTTGCATGACCTATGGGCCTGTCACTCAAGGGTGACCTAGTTTCCCTGTCAGACGCATGCCCAGTGTGAGAGAGGATAACAGTGCGCATGCCCAATTATGTTATATAATCAGACTAGAAAGTTCTGTGGAGTATACATTCTGATTGACTACCAAATTCTGATAAAAGGTTAGCGAGCCCCCTCCCACAGGGAGAGAGACCCGCGTAACTGGAGACAGAGTCTGACT
>NW_017729000.1:30349887-30352289 GCF_001723915.1 Gavialis gangeticus
CCTTCAGTTAGGCCCTTGGGCCTATTGGCCTCTCTCCCCGCCTGGCATTCTGTATCGTTAACTGTACTGATCTTCGGCTTCCAACTATCGTCGACCATGATTCCAGATCACCCCTACGGACTTTGACTGCAACCTCGGCGTGACTTACCTGGCTCCTGACTTCAGCAATCACCTCGGCTACCCAACTGTTCTGTGGACTGGCGACACCGACGCGTTACAGTTCTGTTTGTTATTTGTCTTCCTTTATAAACTGTTGACCATCCCTGGGACTTACCTGACAGGCAGCCGCACCTATTCCCGGGCTCCGGCACCGGGAGTAGAAAGCAAGGGCCTGTCGGCGAACCCCGTGGGACAACAGGCTCCCCCTGTTGTGCGTTACTAACTGTAACTGAAGACTCCGTACCTGCGCTCTACCAAGCGTAAGTTAATAAACCCATTCAATTAAAGAACATCCAGCTTCCATGTCGCTCAGAACTCCACCGCCGCTAGACCCAGCCTGTTCGTTCGGGTTCCACCGTGACACATGGGACCCTTTCTCTGGGGAGGGAAACCCAGCATGCCTCTGGCTGCAGGCAGGCAAAACCCATAACATTGGTGCTTGTGGGATGGTGCATGTGTTCAGGTGTGATCTTCCTGGTGCTGGGGCCTCTGCACAACACAGCAGTGTGCCCCTGTGAGGTCTCCTCCTCCCCTATAGCCTTGGTTGAGTCCACCACTGCAACCTATGACAGGTTAAAGTAACTTAGCTGGCTCAACACCAGCAGCATCAAAGGTACCCAGACAGAACTGTCACAGCCTTTCTTTTTATAAAGGAATTGACAGCAAGAAGTAAAAATGTTGTGTTGGATATATGTTACTTATGGTGTGTGTTGACTTGTCTTGTGTTTTTACATTTATTATGAAAAAAACCAAAATAGTTAGAAAAATACATCTTAGAAAGCTTTCAGTTTGAAAAATTCTTTGTCAGGCTGAGAAAGTATGTGCAGCTGGTGTGTCTCCTGGACCTGGATGGAAGGAACAGTAAAGAAGCCAGAAGCTGACCTGGCATGCAATGCAGGCAAGAAAGCCAGCCACTGAAAATGGAAATGGAGGCATCAGGGGGTGAGGGACAGGCTGGGGGTGAGGGGGAAGAGGTAAGGGGATGTAACAGCACAGGTAAAAGTGCAGAGGTACCTGAGTCAGATGCCTGGCAGGTTGCAGTGTGTCAGAATTCCACTGTCTAATCTATATTGAGTCCATGAATTTCTGTACCTAGGAGACTGATGAAATGCAGTTCATAGGCCCAATTGTGAAAAGTGGTTTGTAATTTGTTCCCTCAGGACGACACCCAAGAGACTGGAGGCAGACTGTTTTTTTGGTGAGGCATGTGCCCCCACAGGTAGTTGGGTATTTTTGTCTTTGATAGATTCTGGTGTGCATTTGTGGGGGTACTAGTGATAGTTGTCAGGTTTTGTGTTTTGAGCTGTAGGAAGTTGGCTTCAGTTCTGATGAACTGATGTGCTTGTTTGAGTATACAAACCACTTTTTGGAGCTGGGCCTATGAACTGCACTTCATCAGCCTCCTAGGTAGTAGGTACAGAAACCCTTTCCATTTTCGCTGACTGGTTTTCTTGCCTGCATTGCATGCCAGGCCAACCTCTGGCTTTTTTACTATTCCTTACATCCAGGACCAGAAGGCATACAAATTGCAGGTACTTCCTCAGCCTGACAAAGGGTTTTTCAACCTGAAAGCTTCCTAAGATGTATTTTTTTAAGTATTACTCTTTTTTCATAATAAACATATAGACATAAAAACACAAGATAAGCCATCACACACCACGAGTAACATACATCCAACACAACATCTTTACTTCTTGCTGTCAATTCCTTTATAAAAAGAAAGGCTCTGTGACAGTTCTGTCTGGGTACCTTTGATGCTGCTGGTGTTGCTGATGTTGAGCCAGCAAAGTTATTTTTACCTGCCATTGCTTACAGTGGTGGACTGACCAAGGCTGTAGGGGAGGAGGAGACCTCACTGGGGCACACTGCCGTGTTGTGCAGAGGCCCCAGCACCAGGAAAGGCACACCTGAACATATGCACAGTCCCACAAGCACCAATGTTACGGGTTTTGCCAGGAAGGGTGCATCTGAACACAAATACCCACACACACACACACACACACACTGTTGCACAGAGTGGGCGCACCTAACAGACACCTAGTAAGTACTTC
Source organism: Gavialis gangeticus (assembly GCF_001723915.1). Taxonomy (NCBI): domain Eukaryota; kingdom Metazoa; phylum Chordata; order Crocodylia; family Gavialidae; genus Gavialis; species Gavialis gangeticus. The sequence goes on from NW_017729000.1 coordinate 30,352,098, forward strand.
TACTTGAGAGGAAAGAAGGGCCTGAATGTCCAATTTGGCTACCTTTTATGATGCTGCTGATGCTACCAGTGTTGAGCCAGCTAAGTTAATAGATTTCATAGATTTCATAGACACTAAGGCTGGAAGGGACCTTGAAGATCATCAAGTCCTGCCCCCTGCCCTAGGGGCAGGAAGTCAGCTAGGGTCAAAGGA
>NW_017729000.1:30357289-30357632 GCF_001723915.1 Gavialis gangeticus
CCATGAATTTCTGTACCTAGGAGACTGATGAAATGCAGTTCATAGGCCCAATTGTGAAAAGTGGTTTGTAATTTGTTCCCTCAGGACGACACCCAAGAGACTGGAGGCAGACTGTTTTTTTGGTGAGGCATGTGCCCCCACAGGTAGTTGGGTATTTTTGTCTTTGATAGATTCTGGTGTGCATTTGTGGGGGTACTAGTGATAGTTGTCAGGTTTTGTGTTTTGAGCTGTAGGAAGTTGGCTTCAGTTCTGATGAACTGATGTGCTTGTTTGAGTATACAAACCACTTTTTGGAGCTGGGCCTATGAACTGCACTTCATCAGCCTCCTAGGTAGTAGGTACA
>NW_017729000.1:30362632-30374897 GCF_001723915.1 Gavialis gangeticus
CCCAGTTATTTTCACCTGCCATTGTTTACAGTGGTGGACTGGACCCAGGCTGTAGGGTGTCAAAGATCAAAGTCTGATTTTGGATGCCGATGGCAAAAGAGCAAAAGATCAGATGGCAATAGGTCAGAGGCTTACACAACAAACTCTGTAATTGTAGTCTCACACTATTATTTTTTAGTTTGTAACAGTGCTGCATATTCACACCCCTGTCTGTGCCTCATTTCAAATTACTTGAGCCTCTTATACGAGAGAAACACTAACCTTGAACAAATTGCAGCCTAGCACCATGACATCAAAGAGAGATACCGTACCCATAGTGACCAGATAAAAATTAAACTACTTTAGTGAAGTTGTAAAATTAAATAATATGCTAAACTTGCCTTCTTGTGACCAAACAGGACCAGTACCACCCAAGCAAAAATATAACCCCCCTTTTTATGAAACTTGAGCAAACAAAGAGAGCAGAAGTGCCAACTCGTTAATTATTCATGCCTAGAATAAAGCAATTGGCTATCCTGGCCAAGTATAACTTAGAAAGAACTTCCGCCCAAAAGCAGAGAACTGCATATACACTCAAGAAGAACAGATCGTGCACAAATATTATTTCTCCGCCTACATATCTTTCTGGCGTACCCCCATTTTGCTGGCTCGTGTCATCTTATCTTTCTCGCTCGTCTTATCTTATCTTTCGTACGTCCCTCTCGTAAAGAGCTCTCAGTAATCTGCAGACCGTAGTAATTTGTATAAACTGTTTGAAACCTGTAGTCAGCAAGTCTGCAATCCACTGTAATCGCTGGGTGACAGAACATCCGCATGCTGTAACTAAGAAATCAACTGCTTCTGCCTACGCTGCAAGCCATCAGTAGCGTAAGTAAAATAAACTTTCTGTGTAACCAATGCACTTTAAATCATCTATCTGACGCCTGCTCACCATTAACACCCGTCTGTCTGGTCATAAATCCCCCCTCATGCCAAGCAGGTCTTACCGACCCAGGCTCACAGGTGAAGGGTGCACCGGCATCTGGGCACAACATAGGGGAGGAGGATGCCTTACAGGGGCACACTGCCATGTTATGCAGAGGCCCCAGTGCCAGGAAGGGTGCACCCGAACACAAATATACACCCCCCCCCCCAAAGTCGCAAAGTGCACCTAACAGACGTGCACTAGGTGCAATGACTTGAAAGGAAAGAAAGGCCTGAATGTTCAGTTTGGATACCTTTGATGATTCTGTTGCTATTGGTGTTAAACCAGCAAAGTTATTTTGACTGGCCATCATTTACAGGCTATAGAGGAGAAGGCCTCACTGGGGCACACTGCTATGTTGTGCAGAGGCCCCAGCGCCAGGAATGGCGCACCTGAAAATGCAGTTTGTCACCCACCCATGTCACAAGTTTTGCCTGCCTGTGGACAGAGGTGCAGGGCCCCAGCACCCAGACTCCCCTTGCACCTATCTCCTTGACAGCTGGCAGGCTTCATGGCTGCAGCAGGGCCTGGCAGGCCTGCAGTAGTTTTTTTCACCCCCGCGCTCTAAGAGAGACACAGTCGCAAAAGCACCCTTATCACGAGTTTTGCCTATTAGCAGCCAGAGGTGCAGGGCCAAAGAACCTAACCCCCCACCTGGACCTATCTTCTTGAGAGCTGTCAGGATTTGTGTACACATCAGGGCCTAGCAGGCCTTCAGTTTTCACGCCGCTGTGCCTTAACACACATGCAGTGTCACCTATGTCATGAGTTTTGCTTGTCAGAAGTTTGAGGTGCATTTTCCCAGAAACACCTGCACGTATGTCCTTCAAACTTGGCAGACTTTGTGGCCTCAGTAAGAGCTACCATCCCTTCAATTTTCACTCCACTGTGGCTTAACACACACAGGTGACATGAGTTTTGCTGTCAGGACTTTGAGGTGCAGTTTCCCTGAAATCCCTGCACCTATTACCTTGAAGCTTGGCAGACTTTATGCTCCTAGCAGAGGCTACCATCCCTGCATATTTCATATGAAGCAGCCAAAAAACAACAATGTTATAAATATTTTATTGATTCCCCATTATACTCTATGGGCGAATCTCTGAATCAGCTCCAAGTCAGCTCCGAATCTTCCAAAGTGATTCGGCTGAATTGAATCAGAAAAATGATTTGGATCTCTGAATTGAATCTCTGACATCCAAATCAGCTGAATCTGAATCCAAATCAAATAGTTCCCCATTTGCACAGACCTAGAAGCTACCACCACTGCTGGCCCAGCCACAGACCCTGTTAGTTACATCTCTGGAATATTGTAGAATTAAATCACAAGGCTACCATTCAAGGCAGTCTGTACAATTCTTCACTAATCTGTACAAACAGTGTTGGGGTGGAGACCTATGGTGGATTGGCTGTCCATTCTTACCTTGTCTACCAATCAATTTTACATTTACAAAATCTACTTCAACTAGGAGGAAAGCTCATCTCCACCTCCCAACTTGTAAAATGCTACATTTTAAGGTGACTCTTTGCTTCAAGGTTTTCTGTCAAATGGAAAACAACTTGAAATAAAGTGCCATGGATTAAAAGCTTGGTGAACTAGCAGTAGAAACAAGAGTTTACAGCTCATCAGTACTTTACAAAGTGGTGTGCCTTAGGGATCTGCCTAGCAGGGATGTAACTCTTCTTTTTCTATATGGCATCAGATGTCAACTAATGAATCTATGAGCCACTGTTTGGTATTGTTATTCAATGGGTGGATAACATCTACATTATCTGGAGATTTGTAAAGGTTGCAGCTTTCAATTAAGTGTTATGCCGTTTGTTGGAAACCACATTCTTCCAGGGGATTGTCCAAAATGCTCATCTTATGAAATGTTGTTTAGAAGCGTTGATATCCAGACCTCAGTCTTTTCAGCTTGACCCATGCTTTTCTGTCAAAGTTGTACCTGATGGAGGACTGGTTTGTGTTGGTATAAAATGCTGTAGGAAAAATTTGACCTTTCCCAATGGTCATCCTACTCTACTGCGGCCCATACATTTATTTCACTTTCCTCAAGGTCTTCCAGGAGTTCATAGATTTTTTTCATAGGGTCTGGAAAACAACATTAGGTGCTGGAAGGGACCTCATGAGATTATTCTGTCTAGCACACCCACCATAGGCAGAAAGTTATCTGGGAGCAAGTGACTCCAGCAAGAAATAAATACACCTGTTTTTTAAGGAATCCAGAGTAGGTGTTTGCACAACCTGGTGGGGCGTGGGGGGAGGGAGGGGAACAGGAGGTTCCAGACCCTGGACACATGCACTATAAAGAACTTTTTTCTTATGTTTAGTTTAATTGGCTTTCCTGGAGTCTATGGCCGTTAGACCTTGTTATCCCTTGGGGACCTCTGGTGAACAGGTGTTCTCCCAGGTCCTGACGTACCCCTCTTATGTAATTGTAGGCTGCCACCAAGACCTCCCCTGAGCTTTCTCTTCTCCAGACTGAAGAGTCCCATGTCTCTGCCTCTCCTCACATGGCCTTCTCTCCAGGCCTTGGAACATATGAGTGGCTCTCCTCTGGACTCTTTCAAGCTTCTTCACATCCTTCCTGAAGTGGGGGGCCCAATACTAGATGCAGTACTCCAGCTTCAGTCTCACCAGGGCCAAGTAAAGTGGGAGGATGACTTCCTTGGTCTTGCTTGAGATGCATCGGTGGATGCACGCCAGAGTTTGGTTATCTTTGCCAGCCACAGCATCACATTGGTGGCTCATATTCATCTTGTGGTTTATCAAGACCCCCAACTTCCTTTTGGTCATGGTGCTATTGAGTGTAGCACTACCGAGTCTGTAAGTATGCTGGGGGTTCTTCCTACCAAGGTGCAGCACCTTCCACTTTTCTGCATTGAAGGCCATCAGATTTTGGTCATCCCACCTTGAAGGTGTGTCAAAGTCGACCTGTATTCCTAGCCTGTCCTGCAGTGTGACCGCCCTCCCCTATAATTTGGTATCAACTGCGAACTTGGTCAGTTCACATCTGATTCCCAAATCCAGATAATTGATTCAACTAGTACCCTTTGGGTTTGACCCCGTAGCCAGTTGCCTAGCTATCAGACTATATGATGATCAAAGCCACAGGTCCCCAGCTTAACCATGAGGTCATAATGGGGAACTAAATCAAAGGCCTTCTTGAAGTCCAGATATATGATGTCCACATCATCTCCTTGTCCAGGGCACATGTTATTTGGTCATAGAAGGAGATGAGGTTAGTCAGGCAAGACCTGCCAGTCACAAAGCCATGTTGGCTGGCATTGAAAAGCTTGCCTTTTGTTAGCCTGGTGTTGATGGATCTCTTGACAATTTTCTCCAGGATTTTTCCAGGGACAGATTTCAGACTGATTGGCCTATAGTTCCCCGGGTCATCCCTCCTCCCTTTCTTGTAGACAAGGGACCATATTAGCTCTTTTCCAGTCATCTGGGACCTCACCCAAGTGCCATGATTTTTCAAATATTCCTGCCAAGGGGATGCAATGATGTCTTCCAGCTCTTTCAAGATTCTTGGGTGCATTAAGTCGGGGCCTGTGGTCTTGTGAATGTCCAGTTTCTCACCTGATCCAACTCACCTGATGGGTTAGTGGGTTTCATGTACAAAAAGTTTACAATTTTGGACCATTGCAACTTGAGACCATTGTTCCTTGTTCTGTCATCTGCCATGACTGAGAACAGTCTAGTTCTATCCTTTTTGGAACTGCCCTTCAGGTAGTTAAAGGCTGCTATCAAATCCCCCCTCAGTCTTCTCTTGTGGAGACTAAATAAGTTCAGTTCCTTCAGCCTTTCCCCGTAAGTCCTGTGTCTCAGGCCCCTAACCATTTTTATTGCCCTGCCCTGGATTCTTTCCAACTTGTCCACATCCTTTCTGTAGTGGGGGGACCAAAACTGGACACAGTACTCCAGATGTGGCATCACCAGTGCATAATAGAGTGAAATAATTGCTTCCTTCAATCTGCTGGCAACACTTCTACTAATGCAGCACAGCATGCTGTTAGCATGGCAACAAAGGCACACTGTTGACTCATATCCAGCTTAGTATTGTCCACTGTAATCCCCAGGTCCTTTTCTACAGAGCTGCTACTTGTAAAGTTGGTCCTAAGCCTATAGCAATGCATGGAATTCTTCTGTCCTAAGTGCAGGACTTTGCACTTGATGTTCTTGAAACTCATGAGATTTCTTTTGGCCCATTCCTATCTAGGGACATTTATAGAGGTACTCAGGGAGGTGGGGCACTTTAATTGGCTCAATGATTGTCCAGGTGGAAGGGTGATGACACAGATTTATTGATGCTCAACTTTAAGCACCACTTGTGGAGATAGTCAGCAATGAGTTCCTTGTCCATACACAGTGTCGTTTCCACTTCTGTCATGTCTATTCCTTGGGCTATTATGGTGACATTGTCAGCATATATGTATCACTTCAGTGTTGTCTACAGGAAGTATGAGGTATAAACATTGAAAGGTATTGGTGCTAGCACTGACCCTTGCGGGGTTCTAGTCTTTTGAATTCATTCTCTGCTTTTTTCTCCTTGACTGATAGTGATTGGAATGATCTGCTGGAGATCATCATGTTCTTAATTAAAGCACATAGTTTGTGGTCAGGTACCACAAAGTGCAATTTATATTTGAGGCCTTGATGCCATGCAATATCATAGACATAGATGACAGTAACATAGATAAAGACTGCACCTGTTTTCTGCTTCATTTCAAACCTGTTGTCTATGTATCTCAGTCAGAATATAAAATAATTTAACATACACTTATTAGTGCCAGGCAAATAGTGTAACAAAAGTTCTGAAAATATTCCTATTCGATCACAATTTAAAATAATTCATGTCGGTCATATCTGAATAGCTTTTTCTTTGTTTGATTTACACAAACACCACTGTGATATAACTGTATTGACAGGGCCACCACAGAAACCAGCATTAAGTGTGCATAGTTGAATACTCTAAAAAAGAAAAATACAACATTGCAGCATCAGCATTCGTACCAAGTGAGTGAGTTATTACAATTTCATTCACCCATTCAGGAAAGGGATGGATTATAATATACTAAATTCTCTTTATAAAAATTACTCAAATTTCTGATAGAAATAGAAAAGTTAAATGAAGTCACTAAAATAAAAATAAAATTAAGAGCAACATTTTCACAGACCAAAAGTATAAACGCAATCTTTACCATTTTGTAGGGCATCAGATAAGTATAATGGTCAGTAAAGAGAATAACTGAAGAACAATGGAACAATTTCTGCTTTACATCTCTTATTGGAAAGCACCAGCTGTTCCCTTACTTAGGCTCTGAGCTAATGTTCATCAGTGTCAGTAGGAGTCTTTCAATTAACTTCAATAGGCTTGAGCCAGTCTCTAAAGTGGTCATAATTCCTGTGAGTTCAGTAGCAGAAATGTTCACACATTTGAAGTCTGATTTATTTTCCAACTACAGTGGCTGCCATTCTAAAATCAGCATCAGCAACAGTTGCTAAAAAGTAGTATCTAAGATTATCATCTTTTTTCCACCTCCATATAGAGTTGTAGATAACTGTGATCAGTGTGTGGTAGCATTTAGCAAATGTCATCATATTTGAGCAGTATTATGCCCTGTGTAGTATGCCATTGTGCTTCACCTTTGAACAATTCACTTAGTATGCAATCACATCTAATGACAAGATACACAGAAAGCAAGTTATAATACAGACCACTTGTTCTTCTCAAGCTCACAGATGTGAAAAAGTGTAATTCATGCAAATGTTGAAACTCTCTATGTTGTACCAGGGCACATACAATATATGCTGGTATTTACTTTTCTAATTAGGGAAACATGACTGATGCAGACAATTAAGATAATAAAATACTTCTACAAGAGAATTAATCTTTTCTTTGTGATCCAACCTGCCCCATCCAAGCTTGATAATGTTATTTACCTCAGAGATAAAAGTATGTGAGAATGTAATTGGAACCGTTTGCCATGACTGGCTGCTGGGATAAGAGACCAGGCAATTTGCTTCTCATATATCCAGAAATTAAAAATGAAGGACTGACCACTTGACACCACTGAAGTTCTTGAAATAAAGCCTGCTGAGCTCAATTTGTTGTAACTGCTAAATGATTCCACTCACCAATTTGAATGCATGATGAAATTCCTATTAGAACATGGCACTGTAATAATTGCCAGCATAATGAAAGTGCCAGAAACTGAATACAAATATTGTTCTGTTAACCCCCTGTCTTCAGGTCTGAAATTTAAAAGGATATTTTTCAAAGGGAGAAATTTTATATTAATAGATAATAGCGGTATTGTTTTGGATTGTGAAAACACCTACTCTGTTTTCTGTAAATTGATTGAGTTGACCACTGCTGTGTCTATTTCAGCTCCAGAATTTCAACTGTGCAATAAGAGGACCAAACAAACAAACAAACAAACAAAAAATGGAGAAAAAGTGATAAAATTGTTCAGCCAATCACAGAAAGTGACTAAGGTGATATCTTCCTGATATCTTTAATTTTGAAATTGCATAAAGTTTGTGACTATGCTAAAATAATAATATTTGGGGGTCTTATTGTACTTTCCAGGGCATTTTTTAGGTTCTCAATTCCCAAGGATGAGTTTCTTTTTAGGTGCTGAAATCTGAATTTAGCTGCCTATGTATAGATACCAAGACTTGAAAATGTTGGACTATATGATGTCTACTGAACCAATCCAATCTCTTGGTTTAATATAACATATTTAATATTCATAGTGGTGATACATAATAACAGCTTTCATATGTGATAAATCTCTTACAAAACGGCATTTTTTTACCATTACCAGTGTCTTTCTCTCCATCCACGTCCACAGAAGGCAACTCACTGTACAGATGCATAATACAAGCCAGTCCCCCTCCAAGATCCTCACTAAAGCCTTCATTTTTCTTCCATTCACATTGCCTTGATTAAGTGAGCATTCTATGTTCTCAGTATGTCTAATGCATTAAAAAGCATGGAATTCAATCCTTTAATTATAAATGCTTAAAGGAAAAAGCCCATTCTGTGTACTCCAGATATGTTATCAGCTTACCTTTTTCAAATGTTTTCTATTTCAGAAGCTGGATTCCCAAAGAGATTTATCATAGGCATGAGGTCTGGATAAGAGTGGCTCTTACCCAGTAGGATATGAATAAATTAATTCCATAACTGTAACACATCCACCCCTACTATGTATGACATGCTTTTAACAAGAAGGAAACAGTTTGTACTGAAACAAAATCTCATGAAACTTAACAGCATTAGGAAATAATGCAGTCTACTCAGCTTAGTTTCCCTAAATATTTTATAAAATCACCTGCAGCAGGACATACCCCATTCCTTTAGCAAAACAAGAGGTCTGGCAACTGGCAATCAATTAAAGACTCAAAGCAGAAAAAAGAGTAGTGTACTGTGATGTTCAATACAAATGCTTTGGCTCATTTCTAAATGTTAGCTAATGTTGGTTAATTTGTATCAATGGAAGGCGAAAAGGTTTCAAGTATATTTAGCTAAAAAAGTTTTTTACATTTGTTTTTTTTTGTTGATTGTTGTCATATTTGCCAATAATAAAATGCATTTTTAAGTGAATTATTATCTGGGAAAGTTAGCGGAGTTAATTAGGAAGTTGCACCCTCTTGTACCAAGACTGATTTTGTTGAAGAGGAGAAAGCATTCAAGTGTTACCAGAATCCAGAGACACTGTCTGGAGAAGGTAGGCACCAGAAACGGATGCTGAGAAAAGCAGTAGGAGACAAGAGTGGTGATTTTCTTATTATTAAATGAGAAGAAAAATGGAGGCAGAAAGAGGCAGCAGAAGCCAGGAAAGTCACTGAGAGGTGACTATGCGAAATCTGATTTAAGGCTTATTGAAAAGAATGGAATGACCCCTATTGAATTCAGGTGCCTTTGGGTGACTCAGACAGCAGCTGACAGCCCTTTATGTAACAAAGCAATATGCTTAAAGAAATATTCCAGTATACCAGGAAAGTGAATTGTCTGGCTGCCAAGGCCAAGCACATCACCAAGGGACCAAATCCCTAGAAGAGTGGCTGTCAAGGGGCCTTGTGTGACTTTGACACCATCTTCAATTTGTATTTGTATTGATTGTTCCCATTTTCCTATGGCAGTAATAAATCTATATGGTCAAAAAGAAAACTAAACATGCAAACCATGTTCTATAGCTACAGCATGGTGGGTCATTTCCCAAAGGAAAGAAAATATTCTCTCATAAAACATGGGGGCATATTTGGATTAAAGTTGTGATTTTTAATTTTCTTCCCCTTTATAGTTTTCTCAACTCTTCTTGAAGCTGAAATTAGAGGAAGCCTTCTGACTGATTGGGCTATTAGGCCAAATTCGCATATGTATTTAGGCACCAAATGCTTATTATTTACAGCTGGAATTCTGTACCTAAACACCTTGGGAAGCTGAACCTTAAAGAACAAGCACCTGTTAGGTAAAATGAAAAACTGAAGGCCTGGTAATTTACTCCTGGAAATGAACTAGTAGAGACAAAATCTTGAGGCCTTTCACTTACAGCTGTGTCCCTGCAGTGTTTGTGGAATGGGTGTTAGGCTTTCTTTAAATCTGGCAGTTCATTTGGGATCGGCTTTCCAAACAGAGTTCCTTCACATTCCTGCTTGCTCTGTTTGCTCAGTGTCCACTACTTCTCTCTGTGATAGGGATAACCAACATCACAATTTCTGCCTTTGTATCTACAAGTATGGAGAGAGCAAGGATCTTCTCAGTCCTTCTGTAGGTCTAACACTTTCTGTGATTGTCACTGTTTCTCATCTCATTTCATTTACGAATTACTTGCTGAAGTTGTGTATTTATGGAATTTTAGACTTTCTTGTTTCTAAATAGAGGGCATTAGAGTTTGACTTTTGGCAGCTTATACCCTTTTCTCTGATTATGCCCAACAAAATATGAGCATTAAATATTAAGGATGATTTAGACTACTACTGCTTGTCCATAAAACTTTGGTCATGCTATATTTGCTTGTGATATGGTCTTTAGAATTTAAAATCTGATAGTTTTGTATGAAATCTGTTACCCTGGAAGGAAAAAGTTAAATTTTAGAGCACTTAGAACTGGATAACTTGTTTATGCTGTAATTATCCAACCAGCATGCTTTGAAATATTCAGTTGATAAACACCACATACCAGTCAACTTAAAATTTTAGTTTAATTTTTATTTATTATTTTGAGATTTGCATGCTCTCTTTCTGTAAAAATGCTGTCCATTCTTGTGAGTTTCTCTAACCCCAGCTCATACACTCAGAAGGATAGCTAATAAGCTTTCTGCCCATTAGAAATGGCTTTTATTTGGGTCACAGTTAATATTACTGTGGAGAAAAATGGATTAGCAGACATGGGAGCCAGAATTCATGTTATAGAATTCTCTCAATTTTTTTCTTCCCTTTTTACTGATCTCTTGGGGTTCTTTTTTAGCTGTGAGCAGCATTATGTTATCCTCTGCTTAGCACTTATGATTTTCCATTTTTGACAAGGTATAGGCTGGATAACTTTCACTCAGAAGAGTTCTCTTCTTCTAGAATGTCACTGGCCTTTGGTGTGTGTCATTACTAGAACCTATATGTGAATACAAGCTAAATCTTACTCCAGGTTCCATGTTACTTAACAAGATAGATCTGAGACCTGAAGACTGGATTGTGTTGCTAAGTTAAGGAAACTTTTTCCCTAAGAAAATGATTACAGTAAAAACCCAGTTGCCATTGAAATAAGTTAGTAGTCTCCCACTGATGAACTTAAGCATTTTCCCCTAGCATTTGTGGGAACTCAGCTCCTGCCTTCTGAGTCCCCACAGGTTCTGATTCTGTCTCATGGGTGTGAATAATTTGTTGTTGTGTCTTGTTTTTTGACCCCTACTAAACATTCAGGTTAAACACAATTTGGGGCTTATACAAAATAATATTTTTGTTCCAGTTTGCTCAAAAAAACCACAGAGAAAGCCCAAATAAATTTAGTTTTGTTAGTATAAGTGTTACTTCCAGGTGAGAAGTTTTCTTTAAAAATGCATATTATTTGGAACAGAAGAACCTGCTGTATGGACAGTGCATTTGGTTTCAAGGTTTGTATTGTCAAGGAACATTGTTTAAAAGTGCCCCTATTCCTGATATTCAGGAACAGTAGATGAGGCATAACATCGTTGACAAGTCTGCTTTCAGTTCAGTTTCCTATGCGAGTTAGGAGCAAACATTTCATTTTATAAGTGATGTAAGCACTTAGGACCCATAGATCAGTGAGCATCTTTGAAAGTTTTCTTTAATATATTGCTATTTTTTCTTGGGTTTTTTTCGTTCCTTTATTTTTTCCTGAACACAAATCAGTCTAGTGTAGATAATAGTATTAAAATTATGCTAGCATTATAAATAAATTACCATGTTATTTTTATAATTGATTTATTCGAAATCCTTTTTGGTGACTCAGAGACTTTACCTTATATCAGAATTGGAAATACAGTATGAAAGCAATAGAGAAGAAAGAATATTATCTTACTCACAAGATACATGCATATATTACCCATGGCATAATACATGAGGTACAGGAATAGACAGAATGTATGCTATAACGCCCCAAACAAAAATATAGTTTAAATAATATGCTATAGAGCAGTAAATTTAGAATCAATGGATTACTGTAGGAATTCTGTAGGATTACTGTATCTGTTGAAAATTAAACTTCTCAGGCCCCTGGCAGAGATTATTTCCATGATGCAACAGGTAATGTTGCTTGATGGAAACTGCTGCACCATGTGACCTTTTCATGTTCACACGCCAAGCTATCTGGAGGGAACTTATTCTGCCAGCACTTGATAGAAAGCACAGGTGGCAAATTTTTGGCAAGGGCAGTCAGCCTCCTTCTCACACCTTTAGCTGTGCTGCTAACATGGGAGGATCTAGAAAATTGAAAGCAGGGATGCAGATGGTCAGGCGCATTATCACATATAAAACAACACATATCTTCTCTAAAAATAAACTATAAGCTGTACTAATATGATAGGGACCTAAGGCTGTATTATTCAGTTTAAGATTGAAGCAAAAACAAATATCACTTCATTGGAATGCACTAAAACAATCTGCAGGGCTGTGAAGTAGGAGCTTCATTTCTAGGTGCAACTAATACAAAGCAGAATTGCATAACAAAGGATTTTTGCAGCTTTCTCTGAGGCCTCAGGTACGTCCTAGCAGGGAAAAGACTCCAGGACGCAATCCCCTTTCATTAGTGTTATGTTCCAATGGAGCTGTTC
>NW_017729000.1:30379897-30391606 GCF_001723915.1 Gavialis gangeticus
AAGGATAGCTTGATTGGTGGGACATCAGGACCAGTAAAAGCAGAAAGCGTGGTTAACACCTGGGGAATGAAGACATTAGCAGGGATCCCGTAGATTATAATGAGCTGCAAAGTCATTTAACTTCCTTAGCACTGACTGACTAGAACTGCTGCTACCACTGCCAATTTAGACTTTGGGTGGAGCAGGCATCAGAGACAGGGTTCAAATGCACCAGTGCACACTCCCTGGATCTGCCCCTGGCTGCTAAAGAGAAGTGAGGTCTGAACCTTCCCTTGAAGAGCTGGTCCCCTAACATCAGAGCTCAAACTCTCCTGGAACACCTTGTGAGGTGCATGTGCATGTGCATGTGCTTTTCTTACTTCCCCATCAGGAACCACAGCTTTCCAAACAGATTCTTTCTCCATCTCTCAAATTACTATTGTTTGTAGGTAAAGCATGACATAATACCTCTTTACATTTTGCTTCTCAAAGGTACTAATGGCTCCTTAAAGAAGCAGCTTTGAAAGCTTGTTGGGGAAAAGGAGGAAGGGCAGTTATTTATGACATTTCCTGATAAGCACTTTGGGGTGGCAGAGTTCAGCATGAAGCACAGGGGACACAGAGAGAAGTGAGATTTTTCATGCAATCTCACCCCAAAAAGCTCTTTGCAGCAATGGCATAACACACAAACAGAGCTTCAGAGCACTTTTTAAATGGCCAATTATCCGAAAAGTAACCCTCTTTAAATGAGGTAGTAAATAAGGGCACTCTAAATTGGTGCACTTTAGGGAACTTCTATGAGGTTCTTTATGAGGGTTAAGTGCCATGCCCCTATACTGCCACAGGAAGAAGACAAAGAGTTCAAGGAAACAGCCAGCTGGCCAGCTGCTTCCATGTGGGTGGGAGGGCAATCAAGCTAGTGATCAGGGCTGGAGAGGGACCTAGCCATGTCCCTTGCAGAATGGGGGTGGAGAGAGAAATCAGTCTACCCTGCCATGATGGAAGACCTGACCAAACTCTATTACCCTATCTGGGACATGACACACATTTAAATTAAAGCCTAGTAAGAACCAGCTACAACATTTTTCTACATTTTCCAAGCAACATATATGTGGCTGGTTGACCATTTTATTGTGCAATAATTACAGTTGCATGTGTAGCATGTCTATATGAATGGTTCAAATAGCCAGTTTATTGCACAATAAATGCAACTTGTGTCACAGGCCTTAGGCAAATTTCTTACTCATGCTATAAGAACTTATCTTTGCTGACTCCTTTTTGAGTGATATCTATATATATCTATATCTATATATATAGATATTTGAGTATGTATGTATGTACATAAATGTATATATACACAAATGAAAAAGCTAGTATATCTAGGATTTAGTGCAGTCAGATGCAAAGGTTCTTAAAACAGTGGCTTCGGTATGGGAGTTTGTGGAGTTATCACGTTCGTACAGACATTTCTGAGTATGCTACAATTGCTAGCTAATACACAGAATGTATCATTCCTATGAAAAAAATAATAATTGTAAAGCAAGAAAAAAAGGAGAAAGTTATGGGGGGAAAAAACTCCAGAAAGATGAGAGTCTTTTCCTGCCACAAATTTGTAGACAGATCTGGTCAGGATAAAAGAATATTGCAACATTATTCCTTATATAAGAGAAATGGCTGAGCTATGCTTTTTGGCATTTATGGCCATAGTTTAATGTGCTTTTCCTCCACATGATAGTTTACTCAAGCCGAAGTAAAGAACTTGAAAATAGTGTAATCTTAAATCATGGCACTCACACAAAAAAAAAAAATTCTGGGAAGAAGACCCACAACCAGGCTAAGTCCCCTTAAATATTTTCAGCAAATGATCTTACTGATGATTTAGTAGGAGGCCTGGAAAATATTAGCACTTTTATTGCAAAGATATACCATTCAGAATGTAATTAATTAACTATATCTCCTGACCTGGAGAGGCAGCTTAACATCATGTTACATATTCAGAAATAATATCTCAGCACCTTTGATGGTAGGAGAGTTTACTTGAATTTTTTTAGATTATTTGTGGGAGGGCAGGGGCGGAGCTGGAAGAAGGGGTGTAGTATCACAGGGTATGATTTTTTGTTTTCTTGCATTTTGTTTTTGTTTTCCTGATTCTGATTATAAGGAATACAAGGCACTAAAATGTGTGTTCTACATAGACCTTATAAAAAGAATTGCCAATTTCTAGCAGTACTCAAGGATGTCCTTCCCTTTAAAAGTTCCAAAGCAGAGGTAATACAAGCTACCTTGCTACACATCTTGTTCCCATAAAAGCCTTTTTTTTTTTCCAAAAGACCACAGCTCCAATTTATATGCAAAAATAAGTTGTCTCATTTTTCACAACTCATTGCATGATTCTGAAAATGTGTCTTTTACTAGTTGCCTAAATCAAAACCACATTCTTTTGGAATTTGGGTGCCTATTCTGAGTTCTTGAAAATCTAGTTCCAGACTCTGTTTGATTTATATAATGTGGACGAAGACACAGAAAGTTGTTCCATTCTTATCTCAATATATACTTTGGAATTTCAAAAAAGTGTAGTTGAGACAGTGAACCACACAACCACAAAAAAATCTGAATCTAGACATTAATGTTTCAGAAAAAAACAATTCTCAATGCGTCTCATCCCCCTAAAGTGGTAGACTATGCTTTGATGTGATATTGAACCAAGCTGACCTCATTGTTTAGGGGCAAGAGGAACCAACTAGGCCCCTTGCTTCTCATAAGGCACACTTAAAAAAAAATCTACATTTAGCCTGTGGTTAAGTACAGATGATTGTGAGTGCATGATTTGATCAACCATAATAAAAGGGTGTTGTATGAGCCTTCATTGATTTATTCAGCATTTACGTTTGAGTTACTCTGCATCAACTCCAATTATGGCTGTTAAATTCTTTCTTTTTCCCCTTTAATCTCTTTTTCTCAGTTGGAAAAAACCTTTAACAACTCACACAAAACTTTTATCCAGCTGAAAAGATGTGACTTGTAAAAAATCATAGCATAAATTGTATTTTCTCAGCATTAAGTTCAGAGATGAACACGACAGAAAATCAATAACGTCCTCAGCCTGCAGCTTCGTCATGTATTGATTTACATGTCATTTGCCTCCATAGAAAATGCAATTATTGCTTAAATACAATACAGTATTTTGCTAATAGGATACAAATGTCACCACTGAGTATAAAGGTCATACTTGCATGTAAATGGTTGTCAACCCAATCTCATGCTTGTTGCTGCCATTATTTGAACAGGTTATTAGCACTAGGTTCCCTATTTCTATTTCTGTTTCTGTTTTTGTTAGTAGTGGATTCACTGTTGACTTCAGTAAGATTAGGAGCAAGCCTTAGCCCTAGTCCCTTCATCTGTTAAGGCTGCTTTGAACTGCACTAAGCTATTAAGATAGCTTACCCTAAGCTATTAGAGGATCCCCTTTATCTGGTGTAGAGCTACTGTAGCAGCTCCCCTTCTTTTTTCCCTTCAGATCCAAACATAAGGAACATGTCTGCAAAAGGGGATGAGGTTTACTCAGGGCTGGGTTTTAAAAGGCACCAAAGATACACAGAGCTAGGTTCTCTCTTACCTGAGCAATGACAAAGGGTCAGGAAGGAGCCAAACCTGTCACTTTCCTGTGGGAGGAGGAGTTAGTGTTAGTTTCCATAGTGAGGAGTTAGTGTTCCCAGTTTCTACACCATAGGTGTAGTGGGCTTTGTGAAGATACATTCCCCAGTTTTAAAAACAGAGAATGTTGTCCATTATAGGCATGCATATGTGGACCAGGGAAAGAGGAAAATTATGAGAAATGCTAGAAATAAATGGGATAGGAAAGATATTTTTATAGATCTGTTGGTATGATGTGAAAAAGCATAGCCTTTAATATTTGAAGTTCATGGCCAGGTACAGACATTACACTTATTGTGCAGTAGGTTCAAAGAAAGCTCTGTATAGTAACCAAACAGCTGTAAAAATAGTGGATTCTGCTCTAAGATGAATGGATGTGGTATCAGACTTCAGAGCTGTAGGTTAGAGTGTTGTAATAAGCACCTGTATCAGATCCCATCATGACTTGTGTTAGTTTTCATTCCACCCAAAACACATGGGGCTCTGTTGCACCTCAGTGGCCCCACCACTCCCCTAGAGCAGCGCTCTAGCCTCAGCCAGAGCTCAACTGGTCTGCCTGAGTGCTGGGCCAGCCCCACACCCAGGTTGCCACTGACAAGAATGAGCAATGCCTTCGTCCGCAGGCCCCCCCCCCTCCTCCCGCCAGTCAGCGCAGATCCATCCACACAAAGAAAGCTGCTTATTGCTGAATTTCTCTTATTGCCTATTGCCATTGGTGCAGCTGAGCAATTTTTGAATATGGTTCTGCTGCTATTTTAGGCTCAAAGAAACTAGAGACACTTCTGCTCACTGTTCACCTGTCTTAAGAACTGATTCATCTGCACTGATTTCTAGCAATGGTCAAGTTCCCTAATATACACGAGGCTTTTTACAAAAAAACAACATGTTTAACTCCTGGCTATTTAACATGGTTCAGAATGGCATCAAGATAAGTTTGGTGATGGAAATGCCCTCTAACCCCAGCTTCTACCAAGATCCTTAACAGTTCTGTAACACTGTCAGATTGTATTGTCCTTTTCAAATGGTGTTACAGAGTCCCTGGTGCAGACAGGAACCCCAACTCCTATTACTATAAAAATATACTTGACCATGCACAAAATGTACAGCAGCTCATCTATACATACTAATATGTAGCATCAGTATTTCCCAACTTGTTTGGGGAAACCTTGGATGCATTCAATAGCCTATAAAAAAGCAGAGTGTGTTTCTTTGTTCTCGTGTCTTAAAGCCAATTTCTAATAATTCTGGTCACTCGAGTGATGTTTTGGAACAATGTGCACTTGGTAGAAAGCTGTTTCAGGCAGTCTGTTACAGAGTTTGGGGTATGCTGCTGGAAGTCCCACAGATAGATATGTAAGGCAGCCAGCTCCAGGAACTCTGTTTTTGTCAAGCTCCTACATTGTTTGTTTTATTAGTTACCATTTTACAGTTGTTGCTTTTCCTGGCCATATGAATAATATCATCCAATGGTCTTGCTAGCCTTAATGTAGTTTTCCTTTCTTAGAGCCACTCAGCAATCATAAAAAACCCTGTGGGACATAATAGCATCAGTGATGTTCCCCTTAGGAAACACCTGACATTTTTCAATGGGAGGAGAGGAAATTCTTTCCCTGTTTTCCCAATCTGCTACCTGCAAAAGAAGTGATTTTATTTTTCCTTCTGAACCCAGTAGTTTCCCTAGTCTGTGTAATCTCTGTTCAGAATTTAGGAAGCCACCAGACATACAGGTTCACCCTCCTGAATTCCTAGTTAGTGGAGGGTGCAGGGTATCCCATTTGTAGGCACATGCCCCAGAAAGGATGATTTAGAATCACAAAGTATTTGGTACTGTTTCAATATTCCACCAGTTCATTTTTAACTGCCTAATTAGCTGGCACCCTATCATTAGCAGCCAGTAGGAGGCATTGTGTGTCTGAATGACAGACAGTGTCACTCAGACACACCACCTGCCACACCAGAACAATACATTGTTTACCAAGAACTTCTCTGAAGGTTTTCAGAGAAATTGCTCATTTGTACTCAGGGAAGTAACACTCCCACTGTGTGTTTTCTAAAGTAGTCTAAGAAATCAGTGAAGTTTGGGAGGGTTTTCTTTTTTTTATACGTTTATCGTACAGTTCTTCACTCACATGTAAGTTGTTGAAATGTAGTAATATTTAAATCTGAAAGCAGGCTTGCTATTTTTCAAGGGTTTATATCCTGATCCTGCACTCAGTGAAGTCCAGGACAATTTTCCCTTGACTTCATATGGAGCAGGATTGGGTCTTTGTACTGTACTGTTTGGTCGATAAAGTATATCTCAGGCAGACCTTTGTTTGGTCTCCTAGCAATGTATTGGAGAAATAGCCTGACCAGGGCTAGGAAAAGACATTACACATAAACGGGTTTAAGTGATTAGAAACTGGTTTAAACCTGTAACAGAACAGACATTCAGTGCACACAAACCAGTTTGAAAATGGCCAAAAAACAGTTTGAGATAAACCTGGTTGAATGTAGTATCAGACTTAACTGATTTGGCTCAAACCAGTTTATGCAATGTCTGTCCCAGACCCCTTGCTGGTTTGAGTTAAATCAGAGACCCTCAGCATCCTGGCACACTGTCTGGGCTGGGCTTTGCTCCAGAGAGCAGGGCTGGCCCCTCCCCTCTGCTCTCTGGGCATGGTCAGATGCTGACCTGTCATGGCCCCTGAGGCAAATCCCTCCCTCTGTCCCCTCTTCTCCCCACTTGCAAACCCTGCAGACCTCCATGGCTTTCCTGCAGCCGGGCAGACATGGAGTTAATTCCTCCCTCTGTCCAGCTTGCAGGCAGCCAGGGATGAGATTAATTCCACTGTGGTCCTGAAGTTGGGGAGAGAGGCAAGACTTGCAACTGTGAGCCCAGAGCTAAGATGAACAGGACCAGACTGAGAGGTGGGAATTGTTGACAAAGACCTGACAATCATCACACACATGTGCTGGAGATGGAGTTAAGGGAAGTTGCAAGTAGCTTCCAGCTGGAAGTTGCAGACCAAAGAATGCAGAGAGTAACATTTACATTATAAAGCAGAACCTGTAACACCTTTCTGAATGCCTTGCTGTAAGGAAACACTGCCCTCAGGACTAGTAAGACTTATGCAAGGCTTTCTCTTTTCTTCCTGTTTTTCATCTTAAGTTAGACTAAGTTTTGTATGCTGTGTTTTACTGGACTGTATCTTAGCTTATGTGACAATTTAGGTAGTTCCCTGTTGTATGCTTTGCAAATTCCGGTGTTCAATACATGCTTGCTTCAGAGAAAGGACTTTTTTCTCCTTCCCCACTCCTCAGTCTGGCAGCAGCTGCCCTTCCTCCCCCCCAGGCTGGTGGCTGGCATCCCATGTGTCGTGCTAGCCTTGGCTGATGCCTATCCATGCCCCCTCCACTACAGCAGGAACAGGTGAGAATCTTGGAGGGTGCCTCTCTTCCCTCCCCCTTGGCAGTGGCTGGCAGGTGTGCTCTAGCTTCTGTCTTGAGCCACTGCAGACATGTGGTTATATTTCCTGATTTAACAGAGAATGTCTGTCCAGTTATTAATCAGTTTAAGCTGCACCACTTAGACTAACCTGCAAAGAGCAAACCCATTCAGGAGCAGGCTTTTTGAATGCCTGTCCCTAGCCCTGGGGAAAATCCCATCCACAGCTGGATAATCATATAAAGAAGTTACAAATAATTTTAAAAATCTACAGTTTGGAGAGAGGGGGAGAGACAACATTAAATTCAGGGGTGAATGAAGCCAACTAGGACTTATCAGGTGAAGCCGATGAGCCCTATGCAGCTGTAAAGAAAATAAGAATAAGAGCCAGGTATGTATGTGGGTGAAAATTGGGAAGCAAAATCTTAACTGAAATATTTTAATAGCACTCCACTTTCTTTCTCCATCTAAAGGCTTTTGTCAGTAATAAAAATAAAAATAAAAAGAAATTGTCTTTCTTCTGTTAGGTATCTAGAATCTATGATGTTTATATTCTACATCTTGCATTCTTCAGAGTGATTTTGGATGCATCTGAAGCAGTAAGCAAATGCCTACCTCATACTTTTTTCTATAAGGAGAAAATATACCTTGCCTTTTGCCTATCTTCAGACACACATGACTAAATACCTATCTCAGAAACATTTTGTAATGTCTTTGTGCAAACAGTGTCTTGTTCAAACCAAGTTTGTTTTTGCTTGTTATTTAGTTTAGATCTGAATATTGAACCAAAATTTCTCTGGTTTTGCCTAGTGCATTTAAAAATCACTTTCACTTAGATAAGGGATAAAGCCTTAAATATTAAATTTCAATTTTGGTGAGTAGTGCAGTATTTGAGTTAGAGTCTTAGATCAGAACCTGGCATATGGTTTTGGTTCTAACACTAGAATATTTCTGCTTATGCGATTTCTCCTTATGTCTGTCTCATACTTCCTTAGTAATATCTTTCTTTTTAAAATGTCATGCCTCTCCATATTGCATCTATCACCATGATTCATACCAACTTTTTACCTTGCTCACATGTTTAAACTGCATATCTAGATTTTTTTTTAAATATTGAAAAGAATTCATAATAATACAAAACAGCCACTTGATAATATGTTGCCTTGTGCCTTCTCACTGAAATCTCCTCAAGACAGGAAATTTGTACAGTGTCAGTAAAAGATGGGGAAAGAAAAAGTAGAAGTAAAAAATAAAATTTAATAAAATTTGGGAAATGGTATTGGGAATTGAAATTCCTAACATTCTAGTAATAGAATTCATTACATTAAATCCCTTCATTTTAAAAGGATGTAAATTAAAAGTGGGTGTGTTAGGCCCTAAATATTTACCATTACTTTTTTTTCCCATTTTTTTTCAGAAAAAGGTTTCCTGTCACGTGCTACATTCTCATTCAATTCAGATTGAGTCCCCCTCTTCTTCCTCACTGGTTATCATCATGTATGTTTATTTTAGAGAGAACTTTTATATATTACAATTTGCTGTCACCTAACAATGTTGTTACCATTTCTGTTGTTACTTTTAACAACTGGACCACCTAAAATGGACTGTTCCAAAATGTATGGCACCACACCCAGACATACTAATATATGGCATCACTATTTTCCAATCTGTCCAGGGAAACTGGCCTTAGCTCTGGCAACCATTTTCTGTATGTGAAAAATGTAGGTGTGGGAAGTACTTACACTGCCTGTGCTCAATACCAGATTCTGGACCAGAAACCATGAGTCCAGATCACAGACATGAAGTCCCAGGAACCTTGAATCCTTTGTAAACTTGCTCATAAAACATCCTTTAGCTCAACCTAAATTTTCCTTTGTAGCACACAAGGCACATGTGACAGACTCCTGCATTCATTCATCTGTTGTATTCAGAACATGGCCAGCTGTGAGTTGCAGGGCCAGCTTGGCAGGGGGGTGGGGGGCTGGGGGGAGGTGAGTGGGTGGTTAAGGAGTCATCATCCATGCACCAGACCCAACAATGGGTCACGCTTGTATCTGGTCCATGCCCCCTCCACTCCATCATGAATCACCCCATGGACCTGATGCAGAGCCCATGAGAATCCCCAGAGTGCAGGCACAGGCCAATGGAATCCCAACCTTGGCACTCAAAAACCCATTACAGGGAGCTCCAGTGCCAGGCACCCTGCCATATGAACTCCAATATGGCACCAGCCCTGAGCAGGAGCCAGGTGGCATGATCCAGGAGATTGGCACTGCATGGAGCCAACCCTGTGGATTGGGCAACACATCAGGCACCCAAACCATGGGCCTATGGCATGCTGAAAGGTTTTTTTGGCTGCAGCTACAGGTTTTTGTATTGCAAGAGCATATGAGGGGCTGTGGTTGTGGGGGTCACTGAACCTCCAAGCCAGGACAAGCAGACATCCCAGGAACCTCCAGGACCACATGGGGTACGGCCACCTGATTCCTTGATTCAAGGGCTCTTGAATTTTAGGCCCCACACAAGGACACCATGCAACCTGTGATGGTAAGGTTTGCCATAGCTCCATGTAACCATGAAGGGGACCCAGGTCCCAGGAGAAATGTGGAGCTCTGGGGTGGGGGGAAAGTGGTGGGGAAAGTAAGGGGCAGTCTGTGGGGGAGGGGAACAAAGCCACCACAGGGCCCCCCCTGCAGTCATAGTCTTTTCTCAGGCTATTATGTCCAAGAAGCCCACAAAGGAGTTGGCACAGGGATGAGGGCAGGAATATCTGGGGTATAGGGAGAGGGTGAATCACCCACTTTCCCTATACCCCCCCAACTCCCACTCTCTCCTGCTGAAGCCTGGAACCCAGCCAAGATGCCAAGGCTTCCCCCATTACTCTTGGTCACTTAAGAGGGTACGTCCCATTCAATGGGATCATAAATCTGTGTAACTGAAATGTCTTTGCTGGATCTCTCAGGGCCATGCTGTGGTCCATGGGATATTTGAGCCTAAGCACAGATACCCCAAGCAGTTGCATGTAGACAGCTCCCTGTCCCCACAAAAGCACTTACAGAAATGTATTGATAGCATTTATTGAACTATCAATCAGCAGGCCAAAGGTAAACAGCAGTTCTGGCAAAGGAAGCACCCAAGTCAGGGACAGGAGGTACCACGCCAATGTGTCTGACAGCCATTACAGGAACCTGAAAAATTCCCCATTGTCAAAAAAACCCCAGACCTCCCTCCCCACATCCTTCTCTCTCAGTTCAGGAAAGGAACACATGTGATGGAAAGATTCTCATGTAGAAACCATCATCAGGAACCTGCAATCCATGGGATGTCCAGTAGTACAGCACGGGTAAGCAATAAGCAGGTAAGCAGTAAGGGGCCCATTGGGCATCAGAGCTGGGGGGGTGACAAAGGTGCCAGTAACAGGGCTCAAGTGCCTATACACTAATGCTAGGAGCATGGGGATCAAGCAGGATGAACAGGTGGGACTCTACCCATGACTGGGCGGTACACATTGAGGGCTATAAGCTGTACAGAAAGGCTAAAGTGGGGAAGAGAGGGGGAGGGGTTGCGCTCTATGTCAAGGAGTGTTATACATCGACCTTTATCAAAATGGAATCAGAGGAGGAGAAAGTAGAAGGATTATGGGTTAGGATACATGGAGGTCAAGGAGAAAGAGTTCTGGTGGTAGGGGTCTGCTACACCAATAACTAGATTTGGAACTCCTGAGGCAGCTCTTGGAAACCATAAAGGCTAGGGAGAAGGTAGTCATGAGGGACCTAAACTACTCTGACATCTGCTGGGAGACGCAGACAGCAAATTCCCACTGTTCACACAGGTTCCTATCCTGTGTACAGGACCTCCACCTGATGCAGGAGGTACATGGTCCCACTAGGGGGAATGCTTTACTGGACCTGGTATTGGCAAGAGGGGATGACATGGTAGGGGACCTAAAGATCAGTAGTCACCTGGGGGACAGTGACCACCAAATAATAGAATTCATCATAAGGCAGAGAGTGGGTAAGGTAACCAGTAGGGTGGAAGTGCTAGGCTTCAGGAAGGCTGACTTTAGCAAACTCAGGCATTTAGTCAATGAGACACTGCAGAGTAGGAGATTTGGCAAGATGGGAGCCCAGGAAGAGTGGCTGTGTCTTAAGGAAACGATCCTTTGGGCACAGAGGGAGACGATTCCGATGCGGGGGAAAGGGGCCAAGACACTTCCTTGGCTGACCAGAAAAATCAAGAGCAGCCTAAGGGCAAAAAGGGGGGCATATAAGCAGTGGAAACAGGGAGAGTTTACTAAAGAGGAGTATGCCTCCTCAGCTCGCAGTTATAGGGAGGCAATTAGAAAAGGCAAAGCTACCATGGAGCTGAGGATGGCATCCCAAGTTAAGGACAACAAAAAATTGTTTTCAAGATATATAGGGAGTAAAAGGAAGGCCCAGGGTGGAATAGGACCACTACTGAATGGGCAAAAGCAATTGGTGACACACAGGGGGGACAAGGCTGAACTTCTCAATGAGTTCTTTGCCTCAGTCTTTCTAAATGAGGGGCAAGACAAATCTTACAATGAGATTGTAGAGAGGCAACAGCAGGGCACCAGACTATCAAACATTGACCCTGAGATGTTGCAGAGTCACTTGGAAGGACTCGAT
>NW_017729000.1:30396606-30400320 GCF_001723915.1 Gavialis gangeticus
GATAGTCTTCAATGTCTTCATCAGTGACTTGGACGAGGGAGTGAAGTGTACTCTATCCAAGTTTGCGGATGTTACAAAACTGTGGGGAGAAGCGGACACACTGGAGGGCAGGGAACAACTACAGGTAGACCTGGACAGGTTGGACAAATGGGCAGAAAACAATAGAATGTAATTTAACAAGAGAAATGCAAAGTGCTGCACCTAGTGAGGAAAAATGTCCAGCACACCTACTGCCTAGGAAGTAACCTGCTCAGTAGCATGGAAGTGGAAAGGGATCTCAGGGTCCTAGTGGACTCCAAGATGAACATGAGTCGTCAGTATGACGAAGTCAACAGAAAAGCTAACTGCACTTTATCATCCATCAGCAGATGCATGACAAACAGAACCAAGGAGGTGATACTTCCCCTCTATCGGGCACTGGTCATTCCAGTTGGAATACTACGTGCAGTTTTGGGCACCACACTTCAAGAGGGATGTGGATAACCTGGAGAAGGTCCAGAGAAGGGCCCTCATATGGTTAAGGGCTTGCAGGCCAAGCCCTACGAGGCGAGACTAAGGCAACCTGGACCTCTTCAGCCTCCGCAAGAGAAGGTTGAGAGGTGATGTTGTGGCTGCCTCTAAATTCATCATGGGGGTGCAGAAGGGAATTGTTGAGGCTCTACTCACCAAGGTGCCCCTGGGGGTCGCAAAAATAATGGCCATATGCTAGCAGACAGCAGATTTAGACTGGACATTACGCGGAACTTCTTCACAGTTAGAGTGGCCAAGGTATGGAATGGGTTCCCAAGGGAGGTGGTGCCCTCCCCCACCCTGGGGGTCTCCCCTACCCTGGGGGTCTTAAAGAGGAGGTTAGATAGTCATCTGGCTGGAGTCATCTGAACCCAGCACTCTTTCCTACCTATGCAGGAGGTTGGACTCAATGATCTATTGAGGTCCCTTCCAACCCTAACATCTATGAATCTATCTCATCTGTGTGGCTTTTGATACCAGGGTGGCTCTGGGGACTGCACCTAGACAGGCTGGAAAGTGGTCCAAAAGCACTTTATTTTCCCTCCCCTCTGATCCAAGCTGTGGGGAAGTCCATCTGGCACTGGCTGGTTCCAGTTCTCATGGCACAGGCACTCACTGTATCAGCCCCTCAGGGCAACCCTCAACCTCTTTCCTGCAATGATGGCCCCAGACCTGCCACTCTCACCCAACTCCTGAAAGCTAAGCAAACCTTCCCCCTTTTCTTCAGGCTTCATATCTGTGTGGAAGGCCAGTTTATGATGGCCAGTATGGTGGATTTAGGGTGGGCAGCTGAACATCTGCAGAGCACATGAAAGATGTTCATATGAGGTGCAAAGAGATGCTACATGCTCTGGCCATATTCTGAGCTCAGATTTTGCACTGCAGATTTCTGGCAACAGGGGCTAGAGTACTGGCAAGAGGAATGAATTGGGAGATGTAAGGGGGAAATGGATAGGTTGTGGGCTTCTTACACCCAGGGTGCTGAGTTGCTTCAAATGGCCACCTACTGTTTGGAGGAGCCATAGCAGAACTGAGTCACAGCACCAGGATAAGGAGTTAATGCATGTGGTTATGGACCACTGGTGGTGCTCCTATATGCCCTAGCCCCCTAAATTGTTCCAAGCCAGTCCTGAAGGGGCACAGGAGTGCTCAGAATGGGGGTTGAGAGCACAGCCCACCAGCCCACTGGACCAGGTGCTTCCTGGGGCAGCTTCTGGCAGAAAAGCCTGGTGACTCCTGACTCATCCACCAACTATCCAGGAGGCCCAGGATGGAGCTGTTCTGCTTCCCATGGCCCTGCTCCTGGCCTGGGTCCTACTACAGGGGAGGGGCACAGCTTGGTGGGGTTAAGCAGCCCCCAACTCAGGTCAGCTCCCTGACATGAGCCCAGTGTGTTGGTGAGGTACGTGCATCCATGGTCCTTCAAGGGAGAGGCATGGCCCAAGGCACTGATGGGTTGGGGGTCCCATGTGGGAGAGCCAGGAGTTCTCAGCCCCTGCTTTGGTGATGCCTCTCAACCTGCAACCTCCTCCTGCTCTGGCCCAGAAGCCACCTCCCAACCTGCAGCTGTCTCAGACAGGCATTGGATCCAGAATCACACATCGAACTCCTACACAGAGAAGTCCCTGATCTTGACTCGGGGCTCCTGAAAGTAGGGTGTCAGGTCAAAAGGCCCTACCCTGTGCCTCCCCCCAAAGTTTTCATGTTTGTTGAGTTCAGGCCCTGCAGCATTCCCTTTGACCCCAATCCCCCCCTCAGGTTCTGTCACCCATTTCTCAATTCCCACCCCCATCCTCCAAAGGTTTGCTCATATGTATTAATGGGGAGAAGGGACCAAAATTGAAACATGGGCAATGTTTAACAGGTTTTCTTTACTCAACACAATAAAAGTTTGGCAACCACAACATTTTAAACTGAGACAAGTCTCTTCCTCACACAAAATTCCCCCTAAGCCCAGTGTGTGCCCCTGAGGGAGTTTGGGGAGGCAGGAGGGGAGGGAAAGGGGGACAGTGCTCAGGCAGCCTGGGTTGTGGGCACTACCCGTGACACAGGGCCTGATGAGCCCAGGACTGGAGACTCTTGGCCTGGTTCCAGGGCAGGGACACTTGAAGCCTTCTGGTCCTACTTCACAGATATGGATAGACTGCTGCTATGTGAGGCTGGGGACAACTAACATTGGCAGAAGACTTGCCCTCTCCCTTACTGCTGTGATAGTCTACTTTCAGTGCCAGGCCCAGTCTGTAGTTGAAGTGCTCCTTCCAGTGGTCCAGTTGTCCCATGCACCAGGGCTGGAGAGGGTAGGCCAGGCTCCCAATGAGGATTAGGAGGGTGATGACATCACCAGTGATGAAATCAGGTACCGTGGGAGCATAGTGCCCACACTCCATCAGCCCAAGGAATAGGGAGTTGCGCAAGACACTGACATCATCCTCATCATCCGTGTGAAAGTCAGTGGCCCAGCCACATCCTAGGCACATGTGTTCTCTGTTGTGTGAGAGCACAGCCAGGACACCTAGGTTGTGTGCACATGTGCATATGTGTGAATGTGTGTGGCAGGGTGTGTTTGCAGGTGTTTGTGTTCTTGATGCCAGAGTTGTGTGTGTGTGTGTGTGTGTGTGTGCACGCATGTGTTTGTATGTAGAGGTGCATGCACACATGCACAAACCCACACACAGAACCCATGCATATGGGACACATGCACAATCCAGGTGTTTCTCACACACACACACGTGCGCGCACACACGCACACACACACACACACACACACACACACCAGGCATCCTGGATACATAGACTCACAGACAGAATCCAAGCATCCAGGACATACACCCAGACACCCACAAACACACCACACCACACACATGTGCACACACACAGAACTTAGGCATCCAGGACACAGATACATACATACATCACCCAAACCGGGTGTCTAGAACACATCCACACCCATACACTTACAAACACATCCCACCACACACATACCCTACACAAATTTGAGTGCTTAAAGTGAAGCTCAAAAATTAGAGCACTTCTGCCTTGGGTCTCTTGAAAACCTGTACTTAGCCCATGTTTAAACACCTGGGTGGAATTTAAAGCAGAAATTGTACAAAAGGAATTTAAGCTCTACTATGCTGCCTCTCTGGTTGATTGTGCCACTGAAATCTGTTACATCTTCCCTGTAATTTATTGCAGTTCCTCCTGTGT
>NW_017729000.1:30405320-30412652 GCF_001723915.1 Gavialis gangeticus
TGCCTCTCTGGTTGATTGTGCCACTGAAATCTGTTACATCTTCCCTGTAATTTATTGCAGTTCCTCCTGTGTGCCTCTTGCAAAAAGTTGATCACTGGGAGATGACCAACATAGAAAAGAAGCAGTTTTTACTTTGAAGATTTTTTCTTTGTAATGGTTTTGCTTGTTTTGAAAGTAATGAAAATGTCTTTCGGCTTGAGACCATCTCCACGATTCTTGTTAGCTAGGTTATAATGTGGTTTTCCTAAGTAATGCAGACAGAAATTGTTATTATTTCCACCACAAACAGCTCTGCAAACCATGATATTGTTTACTGGGTAGTCAATAGTACAGTTCCATAATACAGTTCTAGCATACAAAATGTTCCTGACCACACCAGCCAGGAAACACATTATAGAACAACCAACTTGTCAGAGTGAGAGAAAGGGACAGCAAACAGGGAAGTTTGCAAGCAGTTTGAGATGAGCAAGAGGAGGAAGGAGAAGAGGAAGAGTAGCCAGGCACCAGTTTCTGCTCTGGAAAAGTAAATGAGCCAGGGCTGCCCATGTGTTTTGCATGCAGAGTTTGTTTGGTGGGCTGTGTTTGGGCATGTGCTCTGAGCACTTTAGAGTGATGTTATCTGGGTGATTGATGAATAAGTGCTGCCTGTATCTGACAAAAGCCCTAAGAAAGGGACAGAGCCAGTCCAGGCCCAGCAGGGTATAAAAAGAGACTCCTTGAGTGATCAGGGAGCAAGTTAAGAGGGACAGAAAACAGTTTGCAAGTCATTTCACAGGTCAATTTTCTGTCCCCTCTTTGAAGTGGAGCCTTTAAGGGAAACTCATTCTATAATTAAGAGTAGATAACCTACTTATATTTATTGTAAGTAGCTAAACTCAGGAGTTAGACCAATACTTAAGCCCCTTGCTTAACTAGAGTCCTGAGGGGTGGGAGAGGGGTTCACTAGGGAGTTTGCCTGGAGGCTCTCCCTCACCTTTCTTCATTGTAAACTCAGTAAGAGGAAGCTTGGAAAAGGAAACCTTTCAGGTCCAAGAAGCAGAGAGCAGGCCAGTTTATAGGGGAGTTTGCTAGGGAAGGTATGCTTGGAAAGAGAGGCAGGAAGAGGGTGTCAGCATATTAGGAGACTTAAAGAATGGCTGGAGGGCATCACAATACTACAGCCATCATCACTGCCAGCTCTTACTCTGCTTGCCTTTGTGAGGGATCTGTCCAGATAGGACCATTTGCGACCAAGGCTTACACTCAGGTCCCAGTTTGGTGCTGTGGAGACTGTGGCTTGCAGGTTCCTTCCAGTGACAGCCAGGTGTGGGAGTGCCTGCAATGTGAGCAGTACCTCCTAGTAGTGTCTTTCAGGAAGCAGGCAAGAGAGCTATAGGAGGAGGTGGCAAGGCTCCAAAGCATCCTCTACCATAAGGAGTATATCAATTCAATCCTGAAGGATAGCTTTAGGGCTGTAGAGGAACAACTGCAGTACCAGAGACAGTAGTAGAGAAGGAAGAGGGCATGGACTCCAAGGAAGGTGGAACCTTGTGACTTCTGGCAGCAAGCAGACATCTTCATCTCTACCTCCAGCAGTTGGCCTCAAAAACAGATATTGAATCTAGCACCAGAGAAGGAGAAGCACATTCCATTGATGGGGGACCCTAGGCCAGGCATCCCCAAGGTTAGGAGGATTGAGAACACTAAGAGAAAGTGGCAAGTTCTTTTGGTAGTCTGACTTCTGCGGAGGAAGCAGGCATCCATCTGCTGGCTTGACATGTTGTCTTGGGAAGTCTGCTGCTTGCCCAAAGCCGGGATCTAATTTCTCACAGAAGGATTACCGAGGCTCATCTGGCCCTTTTACTAGTATGCTGGTCATCCATGTCAACACCAATGGACAGGGGCTCAGAAGGTGCTCTCTTTAATTCTTCTGGTCAAAGAGAAGGGGCTGGGTAAGAGTGGACACATACTGCAGATCAAGACATGGCTGTGCAGATAGTGTTGCCAAAAGAATTTTGGCTTCTTTGACCATGGGATGTTGTTCCAAAAAATAGGATTGCTAGGAAGAGACAGGATCCACCTAACAAAGAGATGGAAGAGCATCTTTGCAGACAGGCTTGCTAACCTAGTGAGGAGGCTTTAAATTAAGTTTGCTAGGGGATGGAGACCAAAGTCCAGAGGTAAGTGTGGAAGTGGGTGACCTGGAGGGTGAACAAGCAGGAGGGAGCAACAGGGTGGGGCTTTTCATTCTTCTTGAGAAAGAAGTACAATCAACTAGTTGCCTCAGATGTCTGTACATGAATGCACAGAGCCTGGGAAACAAGCAGGAAGAATTGGAAGTTCTCTCACAGTCACAAAACTATAATGTGATTAGAATACCAGAGACTTGGTGGGAGAGTTTGGATGCATGGAGAACTGCCATGAATAGTTACAAACTGTTCAGGAAGGACAGGCAGGGGAGAAGAGGAGGAGTTATACTTTATGTAAAAGAACCATATGATTGCTCGGAGATCCAGTATGAAACTGGAGACATGCCTGTTGAGAGTCTCTGGGTTAGAGTCAGAGGGGAGAGCAACAAGGGTGATGTCATGGTGGGTTTGTGCTATAGACCACCAGACCAAGAGTAAGAAGTGGATGAGGCTTTCTTCAAACAGTTAGCTCAAGTTTCCTGATCAAAAGCCCTGTCATGGGGCCTTCAATTACCCTGATATCTGCTGGGAGGACAATACAGCAGTACACAGGCAATCCAGGAAGTTTTTGGAGAGCTCTCGTCACAACTTCCTGGTGCAAGTGTTGGAGAGACCAACTAAGGGTCATTTTCTTCTTGACCTGCTGCTCATAGACAGGGAACATAGAAGTGGATGGCAACTTGGGCAGCATTTACCTTGAGCAGGGCTAGATTAGTGCACAGACAAACTAAACACATGCCTAGGTCCCTGAGCTCCAGGGGGCCCTGGTCTTCCTTCCGTGGTGGTGGCATGAACAGCCCCATCCGCCTCTATTCCATTCCCATCCCCTCTGCTGGCCTCGCCACCATGGCAGCTGCTTCTTAGCAGCAGCTCCGAGCCCTGCTCCCTGTAGGCAGCAGTGCCAGGATGGGGAAGGGGGTTTAGACCAGCATGGGACCCATGAGTTTGTTTGCCTAGGGTTAATCCAGCTCTGACCATGAGGTGATTGAGTTCATGATCTTGAGGAAAGGAAGGAAAGAGAGTAGCAGAGTAAGGACCTTGGACTGCAGAAAAGCAGACTTTGACTCACTGAGGGAACTGATGGACAAGATCTGCTGGAAGGCTAGTCTGAGAGGGAAGGGGGTCAAGGAGAGCTGGTTGTATTTTAAAGAAACCTTACTGAGGGCACAGGAATGAACCATCCTGATATGCAGGAAGAATAGCAAGTATGGCAGAAGAAGATGAAGCTTGGCTAAGCAGTGAACTCTTCAGTGACCAAAACATAAGAAGAAAGCTTACAAGAAGTAGAAACTTGCACAAACAACTAGGGAGGAGTATAAGGGCATTGCTCAGGCATACAGGGAAGAAATCAGGAAGGCCAAAGCACAATTGGAATAGCAGCTAGCAAGGGACATGAAGGGCGACAAGAAAGGTGTCTACAAGTATGTCAGAAACAAGAGGAAAATCAGGGAAACTGTGGGCCCCTTACTAAATGGGGGAGGCAACCTAGAGTTGACATGGAAAAGGCTTAATGCCTTTTTTACCTGAGTCTTCACAGGAAAGGTCAGCTACCAGACCACTGCACCTGGCAGCACAGTTTGGGGAGGAGGTGATCAGCAAATAGTGGTAAAAGAACAGGTTATAGCCTATATAGAAAAGCTGCATGTGTATAAAATGGGATGTACCTGAGGGTGCTGAGGGACTTGGCTAATGTGACTGCAGACCCTCTGACCAGTATTTTTGAAAACTTGTGGCAATTTGGAGAGGCCCAGGTGATTGGAAAATGGCAAATATATTGCCCATCTTTAAGAATGGGAAGAAGGGAGGAGCTGGGGAACTACAAACCAGTCAGCTTCACCTCAGTCCCTGGAAAAATCATGGAGCAGATCCTCAAGGAATTCATTGCTCAGCACTTGGAGGAGAAGAAGGTGACAGCCAGCAAGGGTTCATCAAGGACAAGTCATGCCTGCAACCTGATTGCCTTCTATGATGACGTGACTGGCTCTGGGGGAAGAGCAGTGGCCATGATATATCCTAACTTGAGCAAGACTTTTCACACAGTCTCCCACAACATTCTCACAAGCAAGCTAAGAAAGCATGGATTTGATGAATGGACTGTGAGCTGAATAGAAAACTGTCTGGATCATCAGGTTGAGAGGGTAGTAATCAATGGCTCAATGTCTAGTTTGCAGCCAGTATCAAGTGGAGTGCCCCAGGGGTCAGTCCTGGAGCCAGTTTTGTTCAACGTCTTCATCAATGACCTGGAAGATGGCATAGAGTACACCCTCAGCAAGTTTGCAGATGACACCAAGCTGGGGGGAGTAGTAGATACACTGGAGGGTAGGGCTAGGATTCAGAGAAACCTCAACGAAGTGGAGAATGGGACCAAAAGAAATCTCATGAGTTTCAATAAGTATAAGTGTAAAGTCCTACACTTAGGATGGAACAATCCCATGCACAAGTATAGGTTGGGGACTTATTGGCTGGTTACAATAGACAATAAGCTGAATATGAGTTAACAGCGTGCTCTTGTTACCAAAAAGGCTTCTTAGCCTTGGGCTAAATTAGTAGGAGTGTTGCTAGCAAGTCAAGAGAAGTGATTCTTCGACTCTATTCAGCATTGGTGAGGCGACATCTGGAGTACTGCATCCAGTTTTGGGCCTCCCACTACAGAAAGGATGTGGAGGGCAATGAAAATGGTAAGAGGGCTGGGGCACATAACCTATGAGAAGAGGCCTCAGAAACTGGTCTTATTTAGTCTAGAGAACAGAAGACTGAGAGGGGATTTAAAAGCAGCTTTCAACTACCTGAAGGGTGGTTCCAAAGTGGATGGAGCTAGACTGTTTTTACTGGTTGCAGGTGACAGAACAAGGATCAATCGTCTCAGGTTGCAGGAAGGGAAGTTTACGTTAGGTATTAGGAAAAACCCTCTCACTAAGGTGGTAATAAAGTACTGGAGCAGGCTACCCAGAGAGGTCATGGGATTCATGCTTAGAAGTTTCTGAGACCGGGGTAGACAACGTTTTGCCTGGGATGATATAGTTGGAGCTGGTCACGCTTTGAGCAGGTAGTTAGACTAGATGACCTCCTGAGGCCCCTTCTTACCCTAATTTTCTATGATTCTACGATCTATGTTGTAAGCTGATTCTCATATTGTTGTAGCAGTGTAGCTAGCACACCTCTGTCCCACACTAAAATGGAACATAATTCTTACACTAATTATAGTGTGTAGACTCTTTAAAGATGTCACTGCAAAAGATCCCAGCAATTCTAAAACTGCTACAACTGGATATATTTGTGTCCGAAAGACATAGAATTTGAATTTATGATGAAGGTTGAGATGTTCACAGAAGTAATTATAGGTCCTTTATATTTTAACCAGCAGTGTAAGAGAAAGTTTTAATATACATATATTTTTTTCCTCTGTGATATGGTGATCCATGATTTCTGAGGGCAGAATATAATGGACCAAAGGAGCAACAAGAGGTCTACATCACTTTCAGGAGGGAATAAAAAGTAAAGAAAAACTTGTTGAAACCAGGTGGTTCCATCTTTTATTATGAAAGTGACACATTGGGAGGTCTAGTCAGGGAAAAATAAGCTAGTTTCTAACCTGGAAATCAAATGAGTCTACAATCATTTTGGTTAATTATGAATCAAAGTATTTTACCATATCTGGATGATGTTTTACTTATAGAAAATAAGTTTTATTCTTTTATGTTATGTCTGTTTGGAGACTTTGCTGCAGAAGTGATATGAAATATTTTCCATACAACTAGTGGACAACTTGTTACTGTGGCAGTAAATTCTTATCTTTAAAAATATACCTCAGCACTTCTTTAATATAAGAGTCTTCCCGAACTGCCTTGTTATTTCTGTGTAGGTTACAAAATACTTTGAAGTGAGGCACTGAAACAAGCCTTTTGGTTTTATCTTGTGCTTAGTATATTTTCACCTTTGATTTGAGATCCTCAAAGAAGATCTGCTATATCTTCACCAAATAAAACTCCAACAGATAAACAGCATCAGAACTTCTTTAAATTGGAGAACACAGTTCTTTTGAAATCCGTGCTTTGCAATATTGTATTCATTTGGTCGAAATTCTGTTTTGTATAAAGATAGCAAAGGAACAGTTCCAACAACATCAGAATATAAGATTTGGATCTTATTTTTGTAAATCACTTCACTTTATTTTTTCTGTAGTTTTTTTATGTTAAATATAATATAAAATGATAAAATTGTAATGAAATATTTTGCTTAATCCAAAATGAATGTTTTTCACAATTTTGTTTCATGGACAATAAAGAAATGTTGGAGTTTCTTTAAAAATGTGTCATAAGCCAAACTTCAAAATCTTTTGCAAAATGGAATAGCCATCCCACACCTCTAATTATTTTGATTAAGTCTTATTCTTTTAGTGGGAATCTTCTGTTGCAGGCCAATGACAATTGCATAGTTGTGGTTTTTGTGGTTTTGGTTTGTCTTGTTTGTTTATATCACAAAATGCCAGAGGTGATGTAAAATACAGGGGTTAGAATACTATCTTTTGTGGTTACAAATACATGTCTGAAACCATTTTTTTCCTGATATTTATCATTTATCTTGAAGCGATTACTGACGCAAAGCATTTCAATTACCCCCCCCCCCGAAAATAGGACTCTCTCTCATGACAACATCCTCTACTAAGAGAAAACACATAAATTGTATTACTCACCTCAAAATTATTTCCTACTTTTGCTTTAATAAAAGGTATTGTTTTCACAGGTAAATGATCTATAATTTATTTCTCTTTTGGGTCACTTTTACATTTATTATTTTCTTGACTCTTTTAAGGTTGTAGATTATTTCAAGTAGCAATGTTAATGCAAATTAATAGGCAAATAAATGACTGTGTGGTTCCCAGTTAATCAACACTAAATATCATTCTATGGAATAATTTGATCACAAAATGAATGCATTTACATATATAATCTTATACTAAATGTTATTATTTGGCATATATTGATTCATAACGGAATATATTTACACATAATCTTTAATAAATGAAT
This sequence comes from Gavialis gangeticus, assembly GCF_001723915.1. Classification (NCBI taxonomy): domain Eukaryota; kingdom Metazoa; phylum Chordata; order Crocodylia; family Gavialidae; genus Gavialis; species Gavialis gangeticus. The sequence goes on from NW_017729000.1 coordinate 30,412,516, forward strand.
TCAAACCAACTCATGTTAACCCACTAGATCCATTAGACAAGTACTCCTTTGCAGTAATGTGCACATTGGAAGTAAGAATTAATGTTTCCCTAGGACCTGGAATATATATATATATATGTCATCTGAAATCCATCTTC
>NW_017729000.1:30412714-30415122 GCF_001723915.1 Gavialis gangeticus
TATATATATGTCATCTGAAATCCATCTTCCTGGTATTGCCAACTCAAAGCCCTTAAACATCATAAGTCAGCCCTCTCCATCTTTTCCTCCCCACTCCCCCCATCATGAGATTTATTTTTTTATATAATATATTGGGCTTTTCTTTACCTTCTGGTGCTGTAGCCTTTAGGGTTTGCATCTTCAAACTCTTCCTCATAAACACAGAGCCCAGCAGCTTACATTTTTACAAACTGAAAGCTGAGATTCTTAGAAGTATACCTGGCTCCAGCAGTGAGAACCCTAAGGGAATGTCGAAGTAGTGCAACACTCACGATAAAATCAGGAGTGCTCATTTAATTTCAAAGTGGGCTCTCTTGACTCTCGGGCCTTTCAGTTCTCATTAACACCAACTGAAAATGTATTGCAAACTGAGCTTATTTTTGGAAAAGCAGAAGGGGGAGGCCACCACCTGAATGCTTTTTGATATAATTGCTGTGATTCCCTATGGGCCATGTTAATAGCCAAGGATTCAGTAGCCTCCCAGATATTTCACCCTTTCCTCTAACACATTCCTACTCAGATAGAAATTCCTCAGAAATGGGAGTTCTCCACTGCTGAAATCGCAAACATCTAATTTAACATAAAGACTTGCAGGGAGTCTGTTAGGAAGGCCAAAGCAGCAATGGAACTCCAGCTGGTGACAAAAATTAAAGACAACAAAAAGTCCTTCTTCAGGTATGTAGGGAGCAAAAAGAAGGTGCAGGGCAGCATAGGACCCCTACAGGATGGGCTAGGACAATTGGTGACAGATAGGAGGGACATGGCTGAACTCTTCAATGAGTTTTTTGCTTCTGTATTCCTGAACATGGATCAAGACGAATCTCCCAAGTTCATTATGCATAGGCACAGGAGGAACATGAGCCCAGGAATGGTCAACACCAACCTAGTAAAGGGACAGTTGGAAAGACTGAATGTGTTTAAGTCAGCAGGCCTGGATGATCTTCATCCAAGGGTGGTGAACGAATTGGTCAGTGTCATAGCAGAGCCACTGGCATGGCTGTTTGAGCACTCATGGACCCCTTTGAGGTGGGGCAAGAGGCAAACTTGCAGCGTGGGGTGAAAAACCCCGGGATATCCAGTGGTCTAAAAAACCCACTCCACAGAAGAGCGGAGCAAGGCCCAGAGCTAGCAGAGAGGCAGTCCACTAAAGTAGACACTCTGGTTTGGCATCTCTTTGGTGCTCCTGCTGCCCTGGCCCCCGGCGCTGTCCAAGGTAAGTAGGGGAGGTGTTCATGGGTGTGGGTGGGTGAGGGGTGGCAGAGGGATGTGGGAGGATTTGGGGAGTGGCAGGGAGATGTCCCCGGGCTGCAGGGGGTGAGGACCTGGCCCAGGTAGGTGCGGCTTGCTAGTCCAGCTTTGTACCAGAGCAGGTTGCATGGCTCCAGGAGGCGCACTCAGGAGCCGCACCTGCAACCCACTCTGGTACAAAGTTGGACTAGAGAGCCACCTGGGGCTGAGCCAGGTCTCACCCCCCACAGGCAAAGTGGGGCAAAGGCAAGACATGGTACGTGGCCGGCCCTGGGGCCTGTCTGCCACAGGGCCAGGCCAGGCCCATGGTGAGGGGACCCCGTGCAGCACGTGGGGACCGCGTGCTGGGCCCAGCTGGGTCCTGGGTCCCCTCTGCTGCCCAGCTGGGCTAGGCCCATGGCAGCAAGATCTGGTGCAGCATGCAGTCCCTGCATGCTGGGCCCAGCTGGGTCATGATGCCCTTGGGGCTGCTCCACCTCCTGGCCAGGCCACTCCTATAGCAGTATGACGCAGCCCAGCATGCAGGAACCGTGCGGAGCCCAGCTTGGTCCTGCTGTCCCTGAGGCTGCTTGTGCCACCTGGCTGGGCAGGGCAGCATGAGCAGGACCTGTGGGGATCATGCAGAGCCCAGCCGGGTCCTGCCAGCCCTGGGCTCCTCATGCTGCCCAACCTGGCCCAGTGTGTGGCCTCCATGCACTGGGCTGGGTCCTGCCACTATAGGAATGGCCCGGCCTTGCAGCAGTCACCATGGGCCTAGCCCAGCTCAGTGGCAGAGCAGCCCTAAGGGTGGTAGGACCTGGCTGGGCCTAGCACGTGGTCCCCATGTGCTGTGCTGGATGTTGTCACCATGAGACCAGCCCAGCCTGGTGGCAGGAGCAGCCCCAGGGCCAGCAGAACCCATCTGGGCTTGGCACATGGTTCCCCCTACTGCTGCTGTGAAAGGTCAGTTATGGGTCCTGGGCAGGGGGGCTCGGGGCCTCCAGGGTGGAGCTCGGACCCTGGGTAGGGGGAGCATTCCAGGGTGCCTGGGACCCTGGGCAGGGGGGCTTGGGCCTTGTGGGGGACAGGGCTGTGGACCTTCAGGGGGGAGCTGGGACCCTGGGCAGGGGGGTTGGGGCCCT
>NW_017729000.1:30415403-30423380 GCF_001723915.1 Gavialis gangeticus
ATCTACACACCCACCTGCCTTCCCCCACACCGCTTTCCCACCCCCTTCCTGCAAACACCACGTCCCCCCATCATACACCCATCTTGTGTGAAGAAAACCAAAAGCAGACATGAACACATACAGGTATTTAGAATTTATTTTTTGCTGATGATAGAGACACTGGTAGGCTTCCAAATTGCTTTAATATTGTAAATATACCAATAAAGCATTATCCAACTGATTGCTCTCTCTCTCTCTCTCTCTCTCTCTCTCTCTCTCTGTACATATGTGTGTGCGTGGGGGGGGTGTGGTCTTTTGTTTTAATTGTGGAAGAACATGGATTTGGAGGTATTTTCAAAAATGGATTTGGGAGGCTGCTGCAGCAGTCCAGTTGGCACAAGGGGTAATGTCACCGTGTACCAATTGGCTGGGCCTCAGAAGCTCCTGAGAACAAGTAGCCCTGAGCTGCTTGCCAGGGCAGCTTTTTGTATGGATGGGGCCAGGACAGGGCAGCTTTTTAAACTTCTGGCCCCAGGTTTTAGCTCCCCCTGGCTGCAGATCTGGGAGGAGTCAGGCAGGGTTATTTTGCCCCAAGTGGCACAATTTGCTCCACAGCAAAATGCATGTCCAAGCACATGCGCTGAGGCAAAAAGCCCCAGCTCAAATTTGCACCACTTCTATTTGAGCTGCTCCAAGCGCACGTGCTTGCATGGTGTTCAGGTTAGGTCCCAGACGACTGGAAAAGAACCAGTGTGGTCCCTATTTTCAAGAAGGGGAGGAAGGAGGATCATGATAATTATAGGCTGGTTAGTCTTACCTGTATCCTTGGGAACACCTTTGAAAAAATTATGAAGGATCACATTTGTGGGAGCCCAGCAGGACAAATAATGCTGAAGGGCAACCATCATGGGTTCATAGCAGGTAGATCCTGCCTGACTAACCTTGTTTCTTTTTATGACCTCGTCACAAAATGCTTAGATTGCAGGAGTCGAGGTAGATGTAATCTACTTGGATTTTAAGAAGGCCTTTGATATGGTATCTCATCCTATTCTCATAAACAAACTGAGCAGCTGTTAGATGATAACACAGTAAAGTAGGTGACAAATTGGCTTAAGGGTCACACCCAGACAGTGGTGGTGGTGTATTGACCTGGAAAGATGTGGGCAGTGTGGTCCCTCAAGGCTTAGTCCTTGGACCTGTGCTATTCAATATCTTCATCCGCGATTTGGATGAGGGTGTGGAGAGCACTCTATCCAAATTCACAGATGACACAAAATTATGGGATAAAGTAAACACATTAGTGGGAAGGGATCAAATCCAAGCAGACCTGGACAGGCTGGAAAACTGGGCAGAAAAGAATAGGATGCAGTTCAAGAAAGACAAGTGCAAAGTGCTGCATCTAGGGAGAAGGAAGCACCAACATGCCTATAGGCTAGGGGAGGACCTTCTCAGCAGCACAGTGGCAGAAAGGGATCTTGGAGTCATAGTTGATTTCAAGATTAATATGAGCCATCAGTGTGACAAAGTAATCAGTAAAGCTAACTGCACTCTATCATGCATTAGCAGGTGCATCACAAACAGGTCCAGGGAGGTGATACTTCCCCTCTATGTGGCATTGTTGGGCTACAGCTGGAGTACTGTGTTCACTTCTGGGTGCCACGAGGGATGTGGATAACCTTGAGAGGGTCCAGAGGAAGACCACTCATATGGTTAGGGGCCTGCAGGTAAGGCCCTATGAGGAGAGACTGAGGGACCTGAATCTCTTCAGCCTCTGAAGAGAGGCTTTTTTACAGTAAGGGTTGCCAGAATCTGGAATGGACTTCCAAGGGAGGTGGCACTCTCCCCTACCTTGTGGGTATTTAAAAGGAGACTGGAAAAGCACCTGGCTGGGGTCATATGACCCCAGTGCTCTTTCCTGCTCAGGGCAGGGAGTCAAACTCAATGATTTGTTGAGGTCCCTTCTGACCCTAACAACTATGAAACTATATAGCAAGCAATAAACCATGGTGTGAATTTTCCCCTCTATTAAATAATTTCCTTTTAGTTTCTAGGTCTCCTCACTGATAGTAATTTAGTTGCACAATTAGGAACCAATTAATTTTGTTCCAAATTCCAAAAAACTGTGTTTCCTGCCATGCCAGAGTTGCATGGCAGGACATGTGATTTTGGGGATAAAATTTGTCAGATCCCAACTGCATGTTTTCTGACAATTGTTTGGAGCTGGGCATTGGGGACTGGTCCCTGATGCTGTTCTTCTTACAATGCCCTTTCAACTTGCTGGCATGGTGAGTTCATTAGCTAATGGTTCCCTGTGCACTGGCAACTTGAAAGTCATGTGATAGCACCCTACACTGGGCTGTATCAACCAGTGCACCTATGGCAGCGTTCTGGAAAGTTGAAAGCTATGTGATGTAGTCCAATGCAGGGCTTTCAACTTGCTGGCACCAGGGGAGTCCTTCAGCTGACATGTACAGTCCAATCCAGAACTGCAGTTCATGGCTTTCATGTTGCCAGTGCTTAGGGCTGATCAGTTCCCCTCATGCCAGCCCTTAAAGCTACTATACAGCCTGATGCTAAATATGCCACATAACATGTTCAAAGTAGAGTATAACGCAAAGCAGCCATAAAATGTTCCACTTTAAATGTGGAACATCTTTCTGGTTCTTTTGCCATTTTATCACATAAATTGTCTGAACTTGTGGAATGTCACAATTTATCACAAGCTTAACATATTATTTATGCAATAAATGAAATGTCTGTTGAGAACCTAAAAGGCATGTATGTGTGTTTAAATGTACAACCCTTCTCTCTTTTCCTGTCATTCTACCCAGAACAATCATGGAATAAATAAATGAAGAATTGAATCCTGAGATACTTGCTATTAGTGCTGTGCGAAGCTTCAGTCCTTGATTCGATTTGGCAGAGATTCAGCCCAATTCAGTGGCTGAACCTCTGAATCCAAATTGGATCAGGAAACCCTTTAATCCCTCTGAATTGAATTGGAACCCTCTGAATTGATTTGGAGAGATTCAGAAATATTCAGGGATTCAGCCATAGACACAGCTTTAAATGTTTTTTCTACATACCTCAAGGTACTAGGGGGCTTGTGAAAGCTGAGATACTGAGGTGCATGGAGCATCCCACAGGAGTGTAGGGTGCTCCCCTACACACTCAGCAGCAGACCTGGAAGTGGACCATAATCACTTCTGGTCCACTTCCAGGTACACCAAGGAGCACATGGGGGGGCCTCCCAGCACACTCCCCAGCGGACCCGGAAGTGTACTGGAAATGAACCTTGTATAATAAGTTAAACTGTACTGCTGAAAGTAGTATAGTTCCAGTTCACTTCCAGGTTCATTGCTGAGCATGCGGTGGGCCCCACCACACTCCTGTGGGACGCTCCATCACCCTGGCATCTCAGCATTCATGAGCCATGCCTAATACCTCAAGGTATGTAGAAAAAACTTTAAAGCTGTGTCTATGGCCAAATTGCTGATTCTCTGAATCAGCATCGAATCTTCAGATTCAGATGAATTGAATCGGGGACAGTGATCCGAATCAACAAATTGAATCATTGTCCCTACTTCAAGCTGAATCTGAATCCGAATTGACTAGGGCCCGTTTCGCACATGCCTAATTGCTATGTGAAGGGAACTTCTGATTTTCAATCTGCTTTACTCTGGAAGCAGCTTATATTAATTTTAATTTACTTTCAGCTGTATAGTTTAACTTATTATCCAAGGTTCACCAACCCAAGAAAGACATGTCCTAGACTGCCCAAAATGGTAACACTTATTCATCAGCTCCCCTTGCCTCAAAGCCTCCTCAGCTAGTTGGGTCAGCAAATCTAAGCTATTTCAAACCAAGTTTGAGGTAGTTAAAACTTCATGTAAAACTGACTGTCAGCAACTGCTCACTTTTAAATCAAGGATGTTATTGCTTGAGTGCCCCTGCTGATACTAACTGTAGCAGTACTCCAGGCATTGAAAAGCAGTTCCAAGCCATTTAGGCTATAAGTTGAAAAAGAGCACCTTAAACTTCCCCAGGAAACAAGAAGGCAGCCCATGTGGATCTTAATGCACCAATCTAATATGCTCATGACAAGACTTTTTCCTTTACAAACACATTGTAGCATTCTCTATCAGCTTCAGTTTTCAAATAGAGTCTGGGAACATAGCCATAAGCAGAAAAGTTGAATCCTTAAAAGTGTTTTTCTTTGGAGGAACTTAGGTAGTATAAATATGATTGCAACCAAAAATGAATTCCAGAGGAGCCTGCATTTTATTTCACAGATGTTTTAAAGGCCAAATTGATATTACTGTTCTACTCAATCATTTTTATCCAAGCTACATTATTTAGGTTTTATTAAAGACCTGAAAGCTATCCTCAAATTGCGTCAGTGCCAAATCCTAGAGTCAAAATATGAGAAGAAAAAACAGGTTTGATCCAAAGGTTTGTTCCACATGTATGGGCTGCTGCTTTGCATAGAGAACAGATGATGTCAGTGAAGTTCCATGGAGGGTTGGTAGTCTGTATGCAAAAAACATATAGAATTGAGTTACCAGCTTGCTGTATTTCTTTACGCTACATAACAGCATAAATAAGGGGAACGAAGAAAAAAAAAATTCTAGTCCAGTGATTATGCTCGTTGTGGTTGATTGACTGTGTTTTTTAGAGAGAATTTCCTGGTCATTGAAGTTACAATGTCAATTTGATTAGGTCCCTCAATATAATTTCACTGGATAGCACCATATTCATTTTTAGGGTTTATTGATCCACCCAACTATCATGTATATATTGATTTTAAATATCAAATCAATAGCCTAAACAAAATACCGAGTGGACTTTATAGTCTGTGACACTCCTCACTTCTGGTGAGGTACAGTTTTTTGTTTGTATTTATTTATTTTTAATTAGTAGACAAGGGCAAAAGGGGATGTTAGTGTCATAAGCATTGTTCTTATGGTGGAAAGACTTCTTCAAAGCCTTTATATATTTAGAAAAATGTATATATCTACATTCTTCCCCAGCTGAATAATTTACCTATTCCTTAAAATTTTTGAGCTAAGGAAAACTGGAGCAGCTCAAGCTATTCATAAATTAGACCAATGCAATTAGGAATGTTACTATTTTATTCCTAGCAGAAGCCATTTTGACTGTACTGTTCATGATAATTTATTAGAATAGATCTGTCCCTCCCCTTTAAGAAGAACAGTCAGCTCTGTTAAGAAAGGCCAGCTGTAGGACATTCAGGTAAGCAGGGGGTATCCCACTGGGAGCTTTTAAAGATGCACCCTTTTTCTCTTCCTACCTCTGTTCCTGTCCCACACCTGAACATTTATAATGCTGCTCAGGTGAATGTGGGACTACTTTGAAACATGAATTATTTTAAATGCATTTCTGCATGCTTTTGATTCTTCTCTTCATGCCTGCTGTCTTCATAAGCCAATGCAATATTACATCTCCACAGAAAATCAAGGCTTTACATCATGGCAGCCACCAGATTTTGAAGCTTTTAAGTAAGTGTTCATATGGGCATTAGGGGACATGATGGAGTTACATACAGTACATGTAATGGGAACTGTAGCAAGTATTTAACCCTGTATCCAACACAATGATACAGCATGTGTTAGCTTTTGTCAACTATTGTTCACCATGGTTAAAGGACTACTTGTGAAATGAAACACTCCCTAAAATGATGACACTTGTTAATAACCATCATTTAAGGGTTGGGGGAGAAGGTAGTTTTCTCTTTTATCTTCCCATTTGTGGGCTGTAGGCCTAGGAGAGATGGCTGTATTGAAGAGCTGAACTGAAGGCTCAAGCAATGGTGCTACTGAGCGGGTTTTGGCTTCCTTGACCACAGCATGCACTTCAGAGACAGGGGTCTTCTAGAAGGGACAATATCCACCTCATACTGAAGCGGAAGGCTCCTTGGCCAGGATGGTGGGCCTCCTGGACATGGCTTTAAACTGAGATTGTTGCGGGGGTGGGGGGACAACAAGCGGAGCAAGCCTGGGGGCCAAAAAACAAGCAACTATTACAACAGGAGATGACAGGGAGGACACTTCAGCATGAGCTGAAGGAATGGAGTTCTCTCAATGTGACAAGAAACTGAGGAGCTCCAGTGGAGGGATCAAATGACTGTACACAAATGCCAGGAGCATGGGGAACAAACAGGAGGAACTGGCCCTCCTGCTTTCCAGCAGGGGCTAAGGTATCATAGGAATAACAGAGACCTGGTGGGACTCTATCTATGATTGGACATAGAGGGCTAAACCCTGCATAGGAGGGATCGCGTAGGGGAAAAGGGTGGAGGTGTAGTTCTATATGTAAAGTAGCAATGCACCTCCTTGGAAGCTGAAATTGGTACTAAGGAAGGGTGACTTGAAACCCTCTGGGTCAAGATACCGGGCAGATGTGGTGAAAGGGACCTAACTGTAGGACTATACTACAGACCTCTGAATCAAGATGAGGAGCTAGATCTGGAATTCTTCAGAGAACTGCAAGAGGCTGCAAGAGCATGGGACATGGTCATCATGGGCAACTTTAACTATCCAGACATCTCCTTGGAAGAACACTTAGCCAGATCTGACCAGTTACATAGATTCCTGACCTATATTGATGAGCTCTACCTGTCTCAGGAAATATACTGGCCAACCAGAGGAAATGCCCTCTTAGATTTAGTTTTAGTTAAAGGGGATGACCTTGTGAGTGATCTGACAATACAGGGTAACCTAGGCAACAGCGACCATGAGACTATCACTTTCACTGTCCATCGTAAGGCTGAGAAATCTGCCAGTAAGGTACAAATTCTTAACTTTAAAAAAGCAGACTTCAATAAGCTAAGAGTAATGCCTTTTGGGATCATGAACCATAGAGAAAGACTGGATCAATAATGTTCATTCCTCAAGGACACAATCCTCAGTTGTCCATACCTGTACACAAAAAATGTGGCACAGGGACCATGAGGCCATCTTGGCTCAATAGGGAAGTTGCAGATCTTCTGAAAAAGAAAAGGGAGGCTTACCAATGATGAAAGCCAGGAATAGGCCCCAGGAAGAACTACACAAGATTGGCCCATGTTACTTTAAATTTCAATTGCCAAATCAAGAGCAAGCCCTTACAAAGAGAGATAAGACAAAACGCCTTATTTATTGGCAAAATGCCTTCATTTATAGATTACATGAATTAGAGATAGAAGTTTGGACACACCACTCATATAGACACACACAAATTATCATGCACATCATTACACACAGGCAGACACAAACACAAAACAACCATTCTCCTCAGACACTATAGTTACCAGCAGCAGTTGTTCAATAATGGCACTAGGTGGCCAGCCCAGGCCTTATTGAGAGAGAGATCTTGGAGATAACAGCTTGGAGTGGGATGAAACAGATGTGTCTGTGCTCCAAAGAAACAGCAGTTTAGAAAGAGACTCACCCAACTTGGCATTTTTAAAGTCTGCTTTTATAGGGATTGTCATCCTTTGTTTCAGCCCTTTGGGGGTTTTCCATACCCAGCTTCTGCTTTTGCAATTGTTCTTCAACTGTTCTTCATCTTCAGCTTATCTCAGCCTGAGGTTAGTTTGGTCGTCAAAGTTGGTATCTCAGCCTCTGACAGGATGTGTGCATTCCTCCTCTGCCCCAGCCCTGGAACAAACTGTAGGCAAGGCCAGGGCCCCCAAGGGGACACTTGCCTGCCTGTACACCAATGCCAGGAGCTTGGGGAACAAACAGGAGGAACTTGTCCTCCTGCTAAATGCAAATAACTATTATGTCATAGGGATAATGGAGACCTGGTGGGACTCCACCCATGACTGGGCCACAGGTATAGACAGCTATACCCTGTCTAGGAGGGATCAAGTGGACAAAAGGGGCAGGGTTGTAGCTCTCTACATCAAGGAAAGCTATGCATCCCTGCAAACTGACATTGGCACCCACAGTGGAATGCTTGAGACCCTCTGGGTTAAAATCCATGGGGAACATGGCA
>NW_017729000.1:30428380-30428678 GCF_001723915.1 Gavialis gangeticus
GCTTTGGGGAAGTGCCCAATGATTGGAAGAAGGCCAATGCGGTGCCTATCTTCAAAAAGGGAGGAAAGTAGATCCAGCAAACTACAGGCCCAGCAGCCTGACCTCTATCTTGGGGAAGGTCTTGGAAAAGATTATCAAAGAGGTCATACTTAACAGACTAGCTGACAGCAATATCCTGAGGGATACCCAGCATAGGTTTGTTGCGGGTAGGTCTTGCTTGACCAATCTCATTTCCTTTTATGACCAGGTGACCTATCACCTGGACAAAGGGAAAGAGATTGATGTCATATATCTTGAC
>NW_017729000.1:30433678-30433955 GCF_001723915.1 Gavialis gangeticus
CTGAGTGGTCGCAAACCTTTCTCTCATGTGTGGATGACCTCTATCTAATGCAGGAAATTTATGGGCCGATGAGAGGTAAAGCTCTGCTCAACCTGGTACTGGCAACTGGGGATGACCTAATCAGTGACCTAATGATTGAAGGGAAGCTGGGTGACAGTGACCATGAGCTGATCACCTTCACCATTCGCCATAGAGCTGGCAAGTCAGTCAGCAACACGGAAGTCCTTGACTTCAGGAAAGCCGACTTTGACAAGCTCAGGAGGCTTGTCAGTGAGGC
>NW_017729000.1:30438955-30439413 GCF_001723915.1 Gavialis gangeticus
CTCAGGTGGCTTGTCAGTGAGGCCCTAAAGGGCCACAACCTAAAGGGGAGAGGAGTTCTGGACGGGTGGTTGCTTCTCAAGGGAGCAATCCTGGATGCACATACAAAGTCTATCCTATCTTGAAGGAAAGGCAGCAAAAGGGCACAGCAGCCCCCTTGGCTCTCCAGGGAACTAGCAGACCTTCTGCATCTTAAAAGGAAGACCTACAAAGGATGGAGGACTGGAACCACCCCTAAGGAGAAATACTGTGCTCTGGTCTGGACCTGCAGAGAGCAAACCAGGATAGCCAAGACTGCAATGGAACTTGAGCTTGCTACAAATATCAATGGCAATGAGAAGTCCTTTTTTAGATATGTGGGGAGCAAGAGGAAAAGCAAGGGCAACATTGGACCCCTGCTAAACCAGATGGGACAACTGATAACTGATGCCCATGAAAAAGCAAACTTGCTAAATGGGTA
>NW_017729000.1:30439635-30451655 GCF_001723915.1 Gavialis gangeticus
GGACCCAGAGGGTGGTGGTTGACAGAAGTCAATCATCGTGGTGCCCTGTGACCAGTGGGGCCCCTCAAGGCTGTGTCCTAGGGCCTATACTCTTTAACATCTTCATCAATAATGCAGACATTGGTGTAAGAAGTGGGCTGGCCAAGTTTGCCAATGACACCAAACTCTGGGGTAAAGCATCCACACCTGAGGACAGGAGAGTGATCCAGGCAGATCTTGACAGGCTCATGAAATGGGTGGATGAGAACCTGATCATGTTTAACACTGAAAAATGCAAGGTTCTCCACCTTGGAAGGAAAAAACTGCAGCATGCTTATAGGCTTGGCAGTGCTACACTGATCATCACTACGGATGAAAGGGACTTGGGGGTCATGATTGATCACAAGATGAACATGAGCCTTCAATGCGATGCTGCAGCTAGTAAAGCAAGCAAAATGTTGGCTTGCATCCATAGATGCTTCTCAAGCAAATCCTGGGACATCATTCTCTCCTTGTACTCGGCCTTGGTGAGGCCACAGCTGGAGTACTGCATCTAGGTTTGGGCTCCACGATTCAAAAAGGTTGTGGAGAAACTTGAGGGAATGCAGAGGAGAGCCACGCATATGATCAGAGGTCAGGAAAACAGACCTTATGATGAGAAGCTGAGAGCCATGGGACTCGCTCAGGGGCGATCTGGTGGCCACCTACAAGTTTATTAGAGGTATTCACCAGGATCTGGGGGAACGTTCACCAGAGCGCCCCAAGGGATGACAAGATCAAATGGTCACAAACTCCACCACGACTGATTTAGGCTGGACATAAGGTAGAACTTCTTTACTGTCCGAGCCCCCAAGGTTTGGAATAGACTGCCACTGGAGGTGGTTCAAGCACCCACTTTGAACACCTTCAAGACACATTTGTATGTTTATCTTGCTGGGATTCTATGATCCCTGCTGACTTCCTGCCCTGGAGCAGGGGCCTGGACTCAATGATCCTTCGGGGTCCCTTCCAGCCTGAATATCTAGGAAAGTCTATGAAAGAATGTCTATGAAAGTTATCTCCTTTGTGTCCTAGGACTTAAAGGGATTCTTCAGCCATCCATTAATTAGTTTACTGACTGGTAACTTACATTTAGTGCTTTGTTGCTTACATAAACACTTAAATCTTCTTCTTCCATCTCTATGCCATGCTCTCACCATTCACCCTTTCACATACAGTCATACATAAAAGGATATACAGATTTCATTTACTTATGTCAAGCAAAAATATACAAAATAGAGTTTTCAAGTTACTTACAGGAGAAAACTAACATGGTTATATTTCACTACTATTGCACTCTATGTTAATATCAGCTACATCAGTTCAGTTCCTGCTACACCCACACCTGTAGAGGGGCAGATTAGAAAAGCAAAGGCAGTGACTGAATTCTGGTTAGCAAAATCAAGGACAATATGTCCTTCTATACATATGTAGGTAACAGGAGGACAACCAGTGGAAATTTTGGACCACTGTTCAGTGCATCTGGACATCTGATCACTGACACCAAGGAGAAAACTGAACCCCTGAATGGGTACTTTGCATCTATATTCCACCAGTATAAGAATTATAGCCTGCCAAATACAAATATGACACAGAATAGTCACAGTAGGGATGATCACCTACCAATAGTCAATGGAGAGCTAGTGAAAGAACAGCTAGAGAAGCTGGATATCTAGAAGTCAGCAGGACCAGATGAACTCCATTCAAGAGGGCTGAATAAACTAGCTAAATTCATCGCAAGATCTCTGTTGAACCTCTTCAGGAATTTGTGGTGCTCAAGAGAGGTCCCAGAAGAGGGTCAATGTTGTGCCCATCTTCAAGAACAGGAGGAGAGAGGATGCAGGGAACTATGGGCCAATCAGCCTAACTTCAATCCTAGGAACAGGATGTTCACTGATGACACTAAGCTGTAAGGAAGTGTGTCCTTTCCTCAGGGTAGTCTGATGATCCAGGTGGACCTAGACAATTAGTTAGATGGACAGACCGGAACCAGATGCTGTTCAGCAGTGAGAAGTGTAAAGTGCTCCATCTGAGGAGAAAAAATCTGCAGTAAACTTATAGGCTCAGAGGTACTATGTTAGCTAGCACCACATCTGAAAGGGACCTGGGGGGTCATAATTGACTATAAAATGAATATGAGCCACCAGTGTGATGCTACAATTAGCAGAGTAAACAGTACATTGGCATGTATCAACTGATGCATCTCAAGCAAAACTAAGGAAGTTATTCTCCCACTCTGCTTGGCACTAGGGGGCCACAGCTGGAGTACTGCATCCAGTTTTGGGCATCACACTTCAAGAAGGATGTGGAGAAGCTTGAGAGAGTCCAGAGAAGAGCCACTTGTATGATTAGAGGCCTGAAGAGCAAGCCATATGAGGAAAGGCTGACAGATATGGGACTGCTCAGCCTAGAAAAGGGAAGACTTTGGGGAGATTTGGTGGCCGTTTACAAATATATTAGGGGTGAGCATCACAGGCTAGGCAAGCAACTATTCACCAAAGCACCCCAGGGGAAAACCAAGAGCAAAGGTCATAAACTCCTAGAAGAAGGTTTCAGACTGGATATAAGGAAAAACTTTGCGGTTCATGTGACCATACTCTGGAACAGACTCCCAGTGAGGGTGGTGCAGGCACCTACCTTGGAGATTTTCAAAAAGAGACTGGATGCACACCTTGCTGGGGTTATTTGACCCCATCAGTCTTTCCTGCCCACAGCAGGGATACTGGACCCAATGATCTCACAAGGTCTCTTCCACACCTAAACATATGTGAATCTGTGAACCTGAATTTAAGAAGTATCAAGTATAGGCTGCCAGGCTTCTAATGCTTTATAGTAGGAGGAGTGTATTACAGAATGGACCACTATCAATATGCCTCAGGTAGCAAGATAAATTTTTGTATATACCAGATGCCCCAGTTTCACCCTTTTTACGTGCCTTTTTTGCAGACCAGCTCCTTTGAACTAGTGTAGCAGGCTTGCCTTTTGGAGCTTGGGTTGAGTCTCAGGCTTGAAATCTTGCTGTTTTGATTGATGGAGTTCATCCCCAATCAGGAGGCAGCAAGAGGAGTTCAATCATGCTCCTTTCCTGAGGGGAGGGAGAGAGGAGTCCCCCCCCCCCATGGACCTAATTGAAGACTGCAACACGCAGGTCCAGAAGACTTCAGGGGCAGAGCCCTGGAGCATATAAAAGGAGCTGTGTGCCCAGCATAAGGGACCACATCTGGGAGAGAGAAGAGCGGGGCTTAGAAAAGCTGAGGAGAGCTGATTTGCCCACCCCTGAAGCCCACTTCAGGTGAGAGAGCAGCCTGGTGCAGAGGATGAGGAACACCCTCCAGGCCTGGGAGCCGTGAGTTGCAGGGAAAAGAGGATTCCCACAGGGGAGGGGGAGTCCCACCCCGGTTAGTTAAGGGCTTCTGAAAGGGGAGGTCCCACTGACAGGGTCCCCGTAAAGTTACTAGCTTCTTTGTAGGGCTTGGGAAAAGCCCAAGGGCATTGGGGTTTCCCCTCGGGATTGAGTTTATCTTTGGGGCTTATCTGTTTCAGATCAGATACTTACCTGTGACTTACCTGTATCTGGAGCACTGGTATAAGGTTTTATGTCATTTACCCAGAGGGTATTGTTTATGTTACTGGTTTAGATATCTTATAAATAAATAAATAAATAAATAAACACACACACACACACACACACACACACACACACACACACACACACACACACACACACTGTTTATATCCATGTTCCTTTCCCTTGTGATAAGTTAATGTAAATAAATGTGTATACAGTTAAGTCCCCTGACTGTCCTGGCCTGGTTCTCTAGGGATGGAGGGAAACTGAGCGGTCTGCAGTTCCCACCCCACAGCACACCTGCCAGCTAACAATCCCCTTCAACTGGAGAAGGGGAGTATATACCCAAGTTACCTGGGCTACACAAGCAATAAATATAAAAAGTGCAAGGTGCTTGGGATTCACGTTTTTGCATCTATTAATTACTCTTTTACTTAAATGTTTTCCTTTGTTGCTGAGGTTTAGCACATTTTTAATGAAAGGGTTCTATGACTTGCTGCATCTGGGAGCATTTGGGACACAATTTCTATTCCCAGTGGTCATGTCTGCATGAGACACTGACTGCACAGTAGCCTGATACTACTGTGCAGTAGCATTGCATGGCAAAAAACAACTGTGATACAATACTAATGCACAGTAATAAGGTTTGCTGCACAGTCATTTAGTATTTATTTATACAAGTACTAAATAACTGTGCAGTAATGACTGCTCAGCCAGTATCTCATGTAGATGTGCCAGCAATGACAACTTTTCACAACAAAACAAGAGTTTCTGTATCTAGTAAGGTGGTGGTTGGTGTTCAAGTCTGAGCTGTCACTGATTCCCACTAGCAGGATACAATTCTCCAGAGCCTTGTACCATGTGTAGTTACTGGGGGTGGGGGGCGGGTGGAGGGTTGTGTATAAAATAGGATTATTTCAGACTTCTTCCCTCACTTACAAAGTGATGAGAACAGGCTACAGTATAATTCTTTGGTAACTGCATGTGACTAATACTTCCTGAACATAGAGAACCCCAAATATCAGAACTTATTCTCCACCCTTTAACACATTTTCAGCCCATTGCACTGAAGGAATTGTAGGGTGTGTCTACATATGCAAGTAATACAAAACAATGCACCTTGGGGCTTATTGCTTCAGAGTTTATTGCTCCTGTTTGAATATGTGCATGGGACTGAAGCATGTTGAGCTGTATGGGAGCAGTCCTGGTTGGGAGGGGGCACTGGGGATCAGTTTGCTAGCCCTGGCTGCTCCATGTGGCTCAACATGCTGCAGAGAGGCTGCCTGGGACATGAGAGTGCTCTGGTGTGGAGCTAGCTGTTGGGCAGCCCCTGCACTGAAGTACTTTCATGTCCCAGCCAGCTGGGGCAGCATCAACGCCTGTGCTGCTGTGGATTAAAGATCTCTGCAGCAAGATAATACTTATATTTATAAGTACTACCCTGCTTCAGAATGAATTAGCTTACTCCTGTCTAATAGGGGCACACATGTAGATGCACAATGTTTACAGAGGAACTAATTAGTCTACTCCACAGTTAACACCTCATGTAGATGTGCCCACATTGGGGTAAAATGCATGTAGCGGAAGAAAAAATCAGGCTTAATATATATAGGATGCCACATACTTTGACTCTAAGAAAATATGCATTTGTATCTCTCTTGAAGCCTTGTGTAAATATGTGAAGAATAATTTAGGCCTTAAAAACAGTTTAAAATGTTACCTTCTACTCTGTGCATAATTACTACATATGAGACACATAAGATGGAAAAAACTATATTAGACTAGTACAAGTCTCCAATTTTTAAATATTTAACATAAATAATTGCTGCACTATGAAGATTTAAATGGGGATTGCCATTTTTATAATTAATTCTTTTTTGTTTCATCCTCCTTACTAATTGAAAATAGGCTTTCAATATAGAATGCTTTGAAACTGAGTGAAGAGACAGAATTGGAAATGAACTTAATTAACTACAAACTGTCCAAATCAATCAGAGTTTGACAGTGTCTTTGTAACATACAGCGTTCATAATTTATTAGGGATTTGCAGTTGTGCTTGTGCCATAATTACAAATGCTAAGAGTGCATAAAATGTAGTGCTGTGCTATGAAGTTGTGCTGGGTGAAATGTCTGTGCTTTCACACAGACAATATTGGGAGCAAAAGGGTGTATTTTTCCATTAAGCAAACAAAGAACTTCTGCAAATTAGGGCATTTCTCCAAGTCTGGCAAAGCTTTCAGATGGTAATAGCTAGAGAGGGAAACAAAATCTTTGAACAGAGTGTCCAAGCAATCTGGCATTTCAGTGGTAGTGTTCTTGCTACACCATCCATGATGTTCATGGCATGGAAACTGCAAGCTTATAAGATCAAGAAAATTAAATCCCATACAAAAATGTTTACAAAGTTTCCAGAAAGTTTCAAAAAGTCTATATGAAAAGGAAAGCTGCTACAAATACATTTCCATATACAGGAGGAAATAAATTCCTGTAAAGAAGCTCCAAGTGCAAGCCTGTGCAGAGAAGACTTGGTGGATCTGGACACCCTGGCTATAGAGGGACAGCAGGCATGCCCATCTCACTACTCAGGTGGTCTTTGCCATGCATAAAAGAATAGAACTCAGAATAAACCACTTGTATAGACCTCAGATAGCCTGTCATCTGCCCATCAGTCCAGTACTGCCAACATATGTCAATACATCCATGACCATGGAGTTAATTAAATGATTTTGTTAAGAATGACTCATGGTACACTGAAAAGTGTCTCTGTGATCTGGCAGGGGCCCTCCAGCTCAAGGCATACATGACATCCTTTCATCCTTCCATGTTTTATTTAACTCTGGTTATGCACACCTACACTGCACTTATTGTTATTCATTTACAGAACCAGGATTTCTGTGTAGGAGAGTGGAAAGTCCAAATTCTGTAGTACCATAGAGAGTGGATCCTTCTAGGAATTGGTCTCCGGTGCACTGTGGGACAATTTATTTTGACCCAACATTTGGAGTTGTTTTGAGCCCATCATTGCATGGCTTTTTGAGCCTTTGTGTAAAAACAAGATATCCTGCATGACATGAATTCATAATGTCGATTCATCTGAGGAGTTCTTGAATATGGCTCCACTGGTCTATGTAGGCTGGTCAAAGGAACTTAAGATAAGAAGGGGCCTACTAGATCACTCAGTCTACTCTCCCTTTTATCACTGGTATCACTGCAAATATGCCTCTTAATAAGCTGATCTAGGTCCAACTTAAAAGTTAGGGTCTTTTGCTTCTATTAGTCCTAGTGAAAGACTGTTCCAGTATCTGGCTGATCCAATAGTTAGAACATTATTTTATTTTCCAGCCTGAATTTATTTACAGATCATTTATACTAGAGGCACCCTGATACATCAGTCCATATCCTATCAGCAGCTGATAAAAATAAAATTGACATTATCAGCAATTGGTTTTTTTTGGCTGACGTAGCCAATAATGTTGCCAATAAATGCTGTGTGCAGCTGAAGCATGCATGTGGCCAGCCCAGAAGCTTGGAGAGCAGTGTCTGGCTGGTAAGTCTGTTGGGGGAAAGAGACAGGGGGAGGGAAGGGGCACAGAGGAGGTAGATCAAGGCCCCCATGAGGGAGAGAGTGGGGATGGGGCAGACACTGCTCATATGGGGCCGGCTGGGGCACGGGATGGAGCCATGAGCAGCGCATCCAGGGGCACAAGTCTGGGGGGTGGCTTCTGCCACTACACGCATCCCCGGGGGAGGCAAAGTGGGCACGTGAGCCCTGGATCTGTGCATGGGGTGAGAGCAGACTGCCACTGAAGGCTGGAGTTGGGAGCAGTGCCCAGCTCTTTGCAGCCAGGGGGGCTGGACCAGGGCTGTGCTTGGGGTGGGTGGCAGCAGCACTGGGAGGGAGGGCTATACGGGGGCTCTCCTCCCAGTGCCATACTAGCTGGGCTGGGCCCTTCTGCACACAAGGGTGGGAACATGGCACATAAGGTACTGGATAAGCACCAGTAGGCCTGATGAAATTGGTGAACCAGGTCCAGCCTGTGGGCCATATTTTGCCCATTCCCAGCTTAAATCCATGTCCTATGTGGCAATTTTGATGATTAATTGTTACTAATGCATGGGCTGCTTATATATTCTTACTTTCTTTCAGTTAAGTGAACAGTGCAAATATTGAACTGCATTTCATTTACAAATATGTCCAAGAAAAAATTTAAAAGTGTCTATTGCCAGACTACAGACACTCTTCTCTACTTGGGACAGCTTCCAGGGAATTGAGCAGAACTGAAATCTGATGATGTAAGGTATGTTGGGGAATGTACCTTTAGCACTGATAAAGGTGGTGCACTGGAAGAACCATGTAGTAACAGGCAAAGCTGCTCCTCCATTTTTATCATTTTCTTTAAATTGTAATCATGTGCAGTCCTTACAGGTCAGATGCACCTTCAGTCAGTCAGATAGTCATTTATAAAGAACGCAATGAAGTAGGTACCCAAATGAATGCACATGAATATTTCCATGGACATTGTATGTAATTATTTATTTAAAACTAAGGGGTTAATTGGAGATATAGAACTGACTGCAGTCATACTGTGAAAAGAAAAGAGACTGATTTAAATGGTCACCAATACTGAATTATTTTTTCCTACTTCAAACAAGTAAGAGGCAGTACCTAAACATAAGCTTCATTAGAAGAAGGTTATCACTGAAAATCTTTTTATCTTTGAGTCCAGTGCGTAGTTGCAGTTAAAAAATTAAAGATAAACAAGGTACTAGGCTGCATAAGCAGAAAAAAATATAAATCCAACTAATGTAGCTGATGCTTGCAAGAACCTCTCTTTGACACTGCTGGGAGCTGAACATACAGGGCAGTACAATTACCTTTAATGGTATTCTGTAGAGAATATTATGCCTTTTTGTTTCAAAACAGTAACAGCTAGGAACGCCTTAATAACAACAAATATAATAAGGCAATTTAAATACCTATACATAAAGTACTGTATAGCATTTTGTATGTATATATTTTTACTCTAATAACAATATGGCATTTGTCTTGTATGGTTTGCCTGGTAGAGCTGCTTGGTCACCATTTAAAATAGCCACTTGGATCCTTTCCAGATAGCATAGGATATAAATCTAAATACTACTAACTTTTGAAAATATTTAAATTTGAGATTTCTATATTTCATTTAAAATTTGTAAAGTCGTCCACTTCCACAAAAAACAAAACCATAGAATTTCATAGTTTCATAATAGCAGAGGTCAGGAGGGACCTGAACAGATCATCTAGTCTGACCCCCTGCCACAGACAGGAATGAATGCTGGGTTCACAAGACCCCAGACAGGTGATCATCCAACCTCCTCTTGAATTTGCCCAAGGTAGGGGCGAGGAACACTTCCCTGGGAAGTTGGTTCCAAATTTTGGCCATCCTAACTGTAAAATATTTCCTTCTGATCTCTAACCTAAACCTATTCTCCATCAGCTTATTACCATTGTTCCTCATCACCCCAGGTGGTGCTGGGGAGAAAAGGGCTCTACCTATTTGCTGTTGATCTCCCCTGATGAGTTTGTAAGCAGCCACCAGGTCCCCCCTCAGCCTCCTCTTGCTGAGGCTGAACAGGTTCAGGTTCCTCAGTCTCTCCTCATAGGGTCTGTCCTGCTGCCCTCTCACCAAGCGGGTGGCCCTCCTCAGAACCCTCTCCAGGCTGGCCACATCCTTTTTAAAATGCGGCACCCAGTACTGACACAGTACTCCAATTGCAGCCTGGCCAAAGTCACATAGAGGGGGAGTATCAGCTCTCTGGACTGGCTTGAGATGCATCTTTGGATGCATGACAAGGTATAGCTGGCCTTGCTGGCTGCGGTCCAGCATTGGCAGCTCATGATCATCTTGGAGTCAATAATGCAAGTAGGAAAGATTGCCTGAAATGGAAAATGAGTGCATTTTGATATTTTTTTTTAAATTGTATATTTTGTGTAAAATAGCAAGAAGAATTTTAAATGAAAGGAAATTTCTGGCCTCTGCAATTGGCAAGGAATGCTCCTACAAATTATGGTTTTAATTAATCATATATTTTCAATTTCAGTTTGGGTCATTTTTGCGCTCACTACTGATTCTGAAGTATATCAGAGCTGTATGGTGTTAATTAACTTGACAACATACATGGAGACCTGATGGGCTTGTCTATATTACTACAGCAGTGTGTCTTGGAAAGCATGCCTCATCCACCTGCATCTGCTGATGTGCTGCAGAGCCAGAAGTTTGTCAGTAAGGCTGCTTCAGGTTTAACCCTGGTGCCTGCTCTCTGGCCCACCAGTGAATGAAGGCTCAAAAGTGGGTGCTAGGGATAAGCTGGGTTGGTTTGTCTGGGACTTCCAGACAACTTGGTTGGTACATTCTTGACAATTATGAACAGTGTGTAGGGATTGTTCATAGGCAGTCCAGATAACAGTCTCAGTTTCCCATTCCATGTGTGTATAAAACTTACTTGAACCTTTCTGGGCTTTTCCACACTGCCTAAAGATGGGAGGTAGAAATTCTCCCCCAAAAAGAGAGGAAATAAATCCCCTTTCCCCTGTTTCTATGATTATGCACTGTCACAAGTCTGAGAGTCTTCATGTGCCTCCAGATCTCACATCTGTCATACTGTATAATGGAAGTCAAATACAGGCAGCAGGACTGCAAAGGAAAAGATGGTACAAAAGTACTAAGCAACATTTTTAAAAAAAGTCTAACTTCAGTTGGCATAAATCAGCAGGGTCCTCAGCCAGCCTACACTTTACCTGAGCTGCCCATCTGGTGCACTGTGATTTGGAAACTGTGCAGCACTATCTGCTGCATCTCACCTCTGACATGACTGTCTCCCTGGGCAGATTTACAATTTTGAAGAGGGGGGTGCAGATGGTGTGGCACATCATCACATATAGCACACCACTTTTCTCCAGTTAAACAGAAGCTAGAAGCTTTGCTAATATGCTAGGTGACTAGCACTCTATTATTCAGTTTAAGACCAAAGCAAAATAATGTAACTATTGGAATGTGCACTAATTTTCTAGATTATATATTACATTTAAAAATAAAACAAACTAGGCAAAAATAGTCAAAATAGTCAAAGATTGTAACATTAATTCTGTAGTCATTATAGTTAAATATATGTCTCTTATTCAGATTCATAAAACCATATCTAGCTTTCTTGAATGTCTTGACAGTGCCTCCAATGCTTCAGTCAGTCATTGCTATACCTGAGTTAATATTATCACACCTGAGTTAAGGTTTTTAACTACAGTTAAAAAAGTCTGCAGGGGTGAGAGAGACATTACCAGAGACATAGCTAACAGATAATAAAAATGCAAAAGAAAGGATAATTTGAATAGTGGAACATAGAGACCATTTTAAAAGTCAGAGGTTCATTAATGCCTGTGGTGTGTTAATTAGAGAGATTAGCAGGAATCAGGGAGATGGTAATGAGTCATTAAGTCAATTAATTTTCTCAGAACTGCCTGAATAGAAATGCTTCTGTCCTTCTCTAGAAGTTGGTTTTAAAATTTGGCCGGAGTAGAAATCATAAGGGGATACAACACTGCACAACTCTACCTCCCATGGATCTTCCCCTGACCATCTCATTCTCATCCTCACTTCTGGCATGCTGTTTATGTGAGGACTTGTGAAGACACCAAGGTGTCCAACTCCACAGTGGCTGCAGTGGGGGAACCCTTCTGTCCACCAGAACAATAGCTTTTAATATCTGCCCTTTTCTTTTTTTGACTCTTTTATATGACAGGCAAAGGCCAGAGTTTGAGTATGATCTGCATTCCATGTTTCCAGTCCAAATTGTTCTGAAGAAAAAGGGAACACCAGGATCTCTGCTTGTGAGGTAAGCGGCAGAGGAGCTTGCCCAGGCAGAGAAGCCTGCCCAGGGTAGGTACCAGAAACCCGGTGCAGATGAGGTGGCTGACCTGGCTGTTCCGGGCCAAGAGGACATGCTTTGACCATTTAAAGTGGGCCACCACAAAGAGCATATCTTCTGGGTGATAGCTGCCCAGATGGTAGAGTAGGGGCCCCAGAAGACAAGACAGCAGTGCTACCCGAAGGCCAACTTAGCATCCATGGCCCACTAGCAGCTGGCCCAGAGGTGCAGGCAGTTCTTCTGTAGTGCCCATACCACAGCCCAGGTACGGGGGACATCTTATAGAATCATAGAATCATAGAAGTAGGGTTGGAAGGGACCTTGTAGATCTTCAATTCCGACCCCCCGCCTGGGCGGGAGAAAAGACTGGACTCAAATGAGTCCAGCGAGGTAGTCATCAAGCCTCTTCTTAAAGATCCCCAGGGTAGGAGCCAGCACCACTTCCCTAGGAAGTTGGTTCCAGCTCCTAGCCGCCCTAACTGTGAAGTAGTTCTTGCGGATGTCTAATCTAAATCTACTCTCTAATAATTTG
>NW_017729000.1:30451681-30461972 GCF_001723915.1 Gavialis gangeticus
GTCCCCGGATCATGCGGGTGGCCCTCCTCTGGACCCTCTCGATGTTGTCCACATCCCTCCTGAAATGGGGCGCACAGAACTGGACACAGTACTCTAGCTGTGGCCTGACCAGCGTCGCATAGAGGGGGAGGATCACCTCCCTGGCTGTACTTGAGATGCACCTGTGGATGCATGACAGGGTCCAGTTAGACCTGCCAACTGTGACCTCGCATTGTTGGCCCACGTTCATCTTGGAGTCAATAATGACTCCAAGATCCCTTTCTGCCTCCATGCTCTCAAGAAGGGAGTTTCCCATTCTATAAGTGTGCTGCTGGTTTCTACTACCTATGTGCAGCACCCTGCACTTGTCAGTGTTGAAACGCATCCTGTTTATGTCAGCCCACTCCTGTAACCTATCCAGGTCTTGTTGCAGTCTTTCCCTCCCTACTAGTGTGCTCACCTCACCCCAAATTTTGGTAACATCAGCGAATTTAAACAGGTTGCATTTCACCCCGTCGTCCAAATCGCTGATGAAGAAATTGAACAGCGCAGGCCCCAGGACCCTTGGAAGAGGGAAGCCCTGGGTAAGAGGCTTGCAAACAAAAAGATCTGCCAGCAAGCCAGACCAAACCCATCTGGTCTGGCCAGTTTGTAGCCATGGGGCTGAAGGCTGTTGCAACTGGCACTAGGTCACAACCAAGCAGTACCCACCACTGCTAGACTGCTGCAGTGGGTAAAAGGTGTAAGGGCTACTGTAGGTTAAAGCTGCTTCATCAGTCCAGCTGGCACAAGGAGCTAGTGTCCCCAGGTACCAATTGTCCAGGCCTCAGAAGTTCTTGTCTATTTGTAACATTCAAATGCAGTGAGCCCTAAAGCCCACCCAGCTAACTAGTATCCCCTATTGTAAGGGACAACAAAGTCAAAAAAACAGGGCAGGAGTGATGTGAGGGTCAAAGGGCCAAAACATGAAAATGAGTGCATCTGAGGGGGACACCAAGCAAAGCCCCCCAGGCCACATACACCAGTCCTCAAAGGCATCCAAGGAGCTGGTGCTCTGTCCAGAAATGTGCATGGACAAGTGAAAGGAAAGTGGCCCCACAGTATCTGAGCACCTTCCCAGTCAGAGCCTCCGTCCTGGTCAAGTACAGGGCCCACTTGGCCAGAGCTGGGAGGAGGTTGACCAGGAGATCCTGGGACTTGGTGGGGCCATGGATGGGGTGATCAAAAACAAAAAGGTGGGAGGTGAAATTCAACCAGAACCTTAAGATGAGGTTCTGGAGGTGGAGATGGAGGGGCTGCAGCCTGGCGCACTTGAGGGTCATGTGCGTCAGGGTCTTTCTCTGCCAGCAGAAGGGGCAGGAAGCTGGGGTGTCCATGAAGCTTGCCACATACACGCCTATGGCTTCATGGAGGAGCCACTAGCTGAGGTCCCCAGTGGCTCATGGGATGATTGTGGAGTACAGACTCAGCCATTGGATTGCTGCAGCCACTCCCTCGCTGAGCAGGTCCTGCCACTTGGTGTCTGGGTGGGATGCGAGGGCAGCATGATGGACAATGTGGTGCATGAGTGTGTAGAGGTGGCAGCGATGGAGGATGGAAAAGTGGACTGGTCTGGTGTCCTCAGGTGGTGGAGTGGGGAGCAATGTGAGGCTGGATGAGGCACCAACATCACAACAAACTCTGGTGGGCTGGAAGAAATGGGAGGAGGGGGACTGCTACTGCACAGGACCTGGTTTACAAGGGGAAGGGTGTTGGGAGGTAGAGCAGATTTCACCTCCTGGACCAGATGGCAGGTCACATGTGTCGTGGGTAGACCCATGCACTGGGCCAGCGTAGTGGGGTCCACCCCCTGCTGCTTACCATAGTCCAGGAGGTCTCCAATATGGGTGACACCAGCCTGGATCAACCTCTGTCACAACTGGGGCACCCTCAGAAGCTCCTGAGGGCAAGTAGCCCTGAGCTGCTTGCAAGGGAAGCTTTTTATTTTGCTGGGGTCCGCACAGGTGTGGACCCCAGTCTCTAGTTCCCCCTGGCTGAAGAGTCAGGAGGAGCTGGACAGGGTCGTCTTGCCCCAAGTGGCTCAATTTGCCCCACACCAAAGTGCATGTTCAGGCATGTGTGCTGAGGCACAAATCTCAGGCACAAATGTGTGCCACTGCTATTTGAGCTGCTGCAAGTGCACATGTCTGCATGTGTAGATGCACCCAGCAACTGTAAAGGACATGGCAAATGAAGAAATGGGATAGTTTAAACATAAAAAAGACCAAGAGAAGAATAAGAAAAATGTGTCTCAGTTGCTCCCTACATCTCAAATAAAGGATGTCTAAGTAAGTACAGAAGAGACAAACATTGCAAATAGCAGACAAGAAAATTGCAGGGATGGTAAACAATGATTTTGTATGTTTTTTATATTTCTTCTTCCAATGAAATGTGTGACAATGTCCACCCTCAGAATAAGAATCAAAGGTACAGAAGAAAATAAGACCTGCAGCTGAAAGACTGAATATGCCAAAAATATAGTACTTAATCAAATATGTGATTGGTCATATAATTGAGAAATTTACTGCTATAGTGAAAAATTGGGGAAAACTATGGGTACTCTGCATTGTTAGAGCTATGTTTTTCCTATGACAGCTAGAGTTATCCTATAAGTATTAGGAACTCTAGAGAATAAGTACATCCCAGGTAATGATAGCTAGAGCTTCTCCTTCCTCATATCCCAATGTCACCAATAATGGTACTACAGTAACACTGAGAGGCTCCAGCTGAGATCAGACCCCCACTGTAATAGCCACTGAACACAAACATATACAAAATAAAAAATCATCTCTGCACTCAAAATGCTTACTGTCTATGGAGACAAGATAGAAAAGTTGATAGAAGGAAAATAGCAATGGCATGACTCTCTCAAGGTCACAGAGAGGTAGGAGTAGAGTGATGTAGGTCCTCTTCCCTGATGGGCAGGAGGTTATCTGGCTCTTCCACCCCATAGCACTAGTTGGTGAACAGAGTGGGAGGAAATCTCACCTATGGATTCCTGCTGCTGCCCTACCTCCCATTAAAGGAGGAGAGCATCCTTCCACGGAGAGGGACTCAGCCCTGTTGGACTAGGGACAGGGTACTTGTTGCAGGATAACTGGCTGGCTCTGGGCCAATTATCTGTCACAAGCAATTCTGGGGAAAAAAAAGCCATCAAGGCCAAGAAGAAACAAATTAAGTTTGTGGTTCAGTTGTTAGTGAGCAGAGGCCTAAGTATAACAGTCATGGTGACACAACAGAGATGCATCTCACCACTCCAGCTCATACTGTACATGTCAGTCATCTCCTCAAGAGACCTACTCCGGGTCTGAGGGACTAATGCTGGCATTCAGATTGAAGTATATATCTGGTAGGATCCATTACTCTGTTATTTAACCAGGGCAACCTGAGGCCCTTACTAACTTTGGCATGTGTCTGCACCGAGCAAATAGTTGGTCTGAATGCTGCATTTATTTGAAGATTCATTTCTGCCCCCTTCAAAGGGTGTTGAAAGCAGCAAAGAGGTTTAGGCCTAGTACCCCAATACTTCTAGACCAGTTCTGAGCCTGAAGTGTCAGATTTGTTATGGTGGAGTAAGAAGAAAGATTCCAGAGCAAATAATTTCAGAGAAAACTAGGGAATGACCTTGAAGTCACACACCTTATGTATCTAGGTCTTTTTTTTAAGAAACCAAGGATTAAGAATCCTACAAGTTCAGCTTAAGCACTGCCATAGTGGTATAGAAGAGGCTTGATTTAATTGCAATGTGCATTAAAGTGCACACACCTCGGAGAGGAGTTCTTTATGCTGGACACAGCATGGCTTACAGCAGCAGAGGTTTGTCCCTTCTAAGGCGCTACAGGGAGCAGTGAATTTTGTCCCTCTGGAGATGCCACACTAAAGGCAAATGAAACCCCACCTCAACAGGGACATCTTGGAAGAGGGAAGCCCTTGGTAAGAGGATTGCAAACAAAAGGATCTGCCAGCAAGCCCACAAAAAATCCCAGCCTCCTGATTGGGTAGGAAGACTCCTTAAAGAGAGGAGATTTTTTGTGCCCCTAGGGGGAATGGGGAGAGAAGGTATGTACTGGAAGATGACAGAGGGAGCTGTGCAGTGGCAGATACACCTCCTGGAGCTTGCAAGAGGACCTCCAGAGGACCAGGGAGCACTCAGCCTGGAAGAACCAGGCCGGGGCTTCAGGACATGACAGGCTGAGTCCCGTAGGCACACCATCCCCAAGGAACCTGTAAGTCCTGTGTGGGGTAAGAGGGAAGGTGAAACTGGAAGGACTTTGTCTGGGTTGCATTTGGCCATTTTTGAGAGATTGGGTTGGCCTGAGGTGAAAGGGATACCGATCATCATGCAGGGAAGCTGTGTGATGAAGGAAACCCTAGGAGGGGTGAGCAAAGGGCTATGACCAATACAGAACAAGAGGGGTTAGAAAGCATGGTAGCCCTTGTGTTGCTTTGTTCTGTGTTTGCTTTTGAGTTAAGGCTTGTATTGGGGCAGGATGGCACTGTTTGAAAGTATCAGAAGCCAGAGTCAGCTACCAGATGAGCCAGAGGGCACAGCATCCTTTACTGGCTGCTGCCTGAAAACCCAGCTGCAGACAAGGTTGTGTGCGCTGAACCCAGCAGACCCTGAGCTGCACCCCCTGTTGACCACTGGAGAGACTGCAAAAGGCATTTTATTGTCACCTTGATGCACAGAGGTACAGTGGAGTCGCATCATACTTGCATTTAACTTATGCAAATTCAACTATATGCGCCTGGCAAAAAAAAAAAAGAGAGAAAGAAAAACAATTTAAATAGTGTGGGTGATTCCACCTGCCAATCCACTCAATGAGCATATGCCCTGGAGTGAGCATGAGATGGGAGACGTAAATCTGCAATTCCCTCGGTCAGTCTCAGTTCCCGCGTGCCTCTCATAGTGTGAGCATCTCGCCACACTGAGTGTGATTCTAGTGTTTAAAGATACATAGTTTTCGTACAACATGGCCCCTAAACACAAGCTAACTATTTCTTCCGGTGCTCAGCCGAAGAAACAGTGATCTATTCCAATGCTGGAGGAAAAACTGGCTGTACTGGACTTATTGAGAGACGGTATGTCGGTCTCCAACGTGGCACTTAAATATGGCCGCAATGAATCTAACATTCGTGCCATCAAGATTTGAGAGAGAGAAATTTGTCAAGTTGTGGCATCAAGTGCCCCAATAACTGC
This sequence comes from Gavialis gangeticus, assembly GCF_001723915.1. Classification (NCBI taxonomy): domain Eukaryota; kingdom Metazoa; phylum Chordata; order Crocodylia; family Gavialidae; genus Gavialis; species Gavialis gangeticus. Next base: position 30,456,900 of record NW_017729000.1, read on the forward strand.
TAAGGTGACGAGCCAAGTGCATGGTAAAACTTTAGTGAAGACTGAAATGGCATTAAACTTATGGGTGGAAGACATGAACCATAAACGTGTGCCTATCGATGGCAACATGTTGTGAGAAAAGGCTCTTAGCCTCTATACACTGTGCAAACCTCCCACTGAAGAGGGACAGCCTTCTGATGAGAAGGAATTCAAAGCCAGCCAAGGTTGGCTTAATAGTTTTAGGAACCGCTTCAACCTCAAAAATGTGCAGACTACTGGTGAAGCTGCATCTGCCGATGAAGAGGCAGCAAAAGCCTACCCCGAAGTATTAAAGAAAATCATAGAAGAAAAGGGCTATCTTTTGGAACAAGTTTTTAATGCTGACGAGACTGGGCTCTTCTGGAAAAAAATGCCCAACCGCACTTACATTTCGAAATCAGAAAGACAAGCCCCTGGCTTCAAAGCAGCTAAAAACTGTGCGACTCTGTTGTTTTGTGGCAATGCGGCTGGGCATTTAATAAAGCTGGGCTTGCTCTACAGGCCTGCAAATCCCCATGCCCTAAAAGGCAATAACAAAAATCTCCTACCTGCGTTCTGGCAATCAAATAAAAAGGCTTGGGTGACAGCAGCATTATTTCTGGATTGGTTCCACAAGTGTTTCATTCCGAAGGTCAAGCGGTACCTCAAAGAGAAAGGACTTGACTTTAAAGTGTTGCTGATCGTAAGCAATGCTCCTGGCCACCCTGAGGCATTCTGTTTTGCACTTAATGATGTTGAAGTCGTCTTTCTCCCCCCCAATACCACCTCCGTCCTCCAACCTCTCAACCAAGGCATGATTTGCTGTTTCAAGGCCATGTACATGAGGCTTATGTTCTCATGGATACATAGTGCTATGGATGCTGATCCCAAACTTAATGTGATAGAGTGTTGGAAGTCCTTCAACATTGCCGATTGCTTCACTTATATTAAACAGGCAATGGATGTTGGCGAAACCTATGGAAAGAATGTGTGAATGATTTTAAGGGTTTCCCAACCATTGACCAAGAAGTGAAACACATTGTTCAGGTGGCCAAGCAAGCGGGTGGTGAATGCTTCGTCAACATCCTCGAGGCAGAAATTGAAGAATTAATTGGGGGCCATAGAGAAACATTGACTAACGAAGAGTTAGAGGAATTGATAAAATCATCTACAGAAGGCAAAGATGATGACGATGAACAGGAAGAGCCAGCAAGTTGGAATCTTCATAAATTTTCTGAAGTGTTCCAAGCAGCGAAACACTTGAATGATTTAATTTCTGAATATGATCCCTCTATGGAACGAAGCCTCAAAATCACATGTAGTATTATGGACAATTTGAGACCGTACCAAGAAATGTTTGAGCAGCTCAAGAGACAACAGCGACAGTTGCCGATCACCATGTTTTTCAAGAAAAAACAACAAGCAGCAGATGAGCCTATGCAATCAACTTCTCAAGCTGAACCAGAGCCAACCACTTCGTCTATGACTCTCTCTCCGTAAATTTTAACTATACACGATTTTCGCCTTATGAGCTGATTTTAGAACCTAAACCCTGTGTAAGATGCGACTCCACTGTATTAAGTCAAAGTAAACATGTATTTGAAGTGCTGTGTTACCAATCTGAATTATAAGATGTTGTAGTCAAATCTGTGAATGTATGAATGTTGGGTTGTTTACTATTGGTTGTTAACTGGTATTATTAGCCTAGTTATGCATTTTTCTTTTCTGTGTCATTTATAAATCCAAGTTCCTATAATTTATTCCTCTGTATGCATAGATGTGTCTGTATATATATGTATAATATAATATAATATAATATAATATAATATAATATAATATGTGTATGAATTGTGTATATTATATATATACATGTATGTGTGTGTATTACATATATAGTATTAAAGTGTTTATATATATAAACTTTAATTCTCTCTCTCTTTCTATATATATATATATAATACACACATATATACAATATATATATATATATCAGTTTGTATTGTGTCTTGCAGTGGATGAAAGGAACTTAGAGTAGTCTGCTGCTCAGCTGCTACCAATTCTTTGGTGGACTGGGAGAAAAACCGAGGCCATTGGCAACTCAGGGATCTGAAATTGGCAGTGGGCCCTCCCACAGCGTGGTGGGCCAGGGTTACATACTTATTTGAATCATCTTTAGGAATACTTTTAATTCTGTATTATTATTATCTCGCTGAACTAAGGTCTTGTCTACAAACCTACACTAATTTAGCAAAACCAGTGAAAATCCCTTTGCAGTCACTTTTGTTTTGCTTTAGATTCGTCCTGTTCATAATGGATTTAAACAGATTTGAGTAAAAAAAAAACACCTAGTGCAACCCAAACAATAATCTCCATAAAACTTCTATCCCTATAAATACATTTAAACTAGTACCTTAAACCTATACATGACTGAAACCAAATGTTTGCCTGGAGAACAGGGACCAGCTGAGTATGACTTTAGAAACTGTTGGGTCTTTCCTTTGTTGGTGGGTTGGGGTTTCAAGTAGAGCTAAGACTAGTAAGTATCAGTTCAACCTTACACGCCAGGTTGTCACATAATTATCCCTAAATGGTGGCAAAAACGTTGTGGGACTGCCTTGCAAGAATGAATGACTTTACAGCAGTTGTCACACCAGTGCCTGGCACCACAATGCTGCAGACCAGCAGGATAGCTGACAACAGGGTGAACAGCTTTACACAAAACAAATGTGGTGTTGCTGCGGGTGTGAGCCTATCACATCTGTACTCATTGTGAGCCTGTGCTATTGATGAGCTTTGTACAGACCTGGCTAAAGATAAGAGTGTTTGGGGGGCTTTTTTAACTTAGAAGAGATTTGTGTTTTAACATCGTGACGCTCCTGATGCCAATGATCAACCCATGATATTACTTTAATACTTTAGCATTGCCTACAGCCGGTATGTAGCATGCAACTGTGACAATAATTGGAAGGGCAAAGTTTTTGTTTAGACAAGACCTTAGTTTAAATTACTTTGGCAGTATTTAGTGATATGAACACCTACTCTAAGACCTGGAGAGAAAGTGCCATTCTTATTTCACACAGGTCATCAACTGCTCATCAGATTCTAGGGACAGTTTTAGAAGCGGTGACTGAGAGGTGAAAGGACCCTTTGTCATATCTTACTCCTTTTACTTTTCAGCTCCTGATTGAATTCAATTAGACCAGCTTTGCAGTTTTCTTATTTTTAATTATTACTATTTTTAAAGATGTTTGCTGATCAGGCAGGTTAAGTGAAATTCTCTAAAATCTAATCAACAAAGGCTAATTAGCCATTTTAAAAGTGAGAGGTTATTAGAAGTGAAAGATAACATTTAGAGTGAAATTCTGAGTCCGCTAAAGTCACTGGAAAAACTCCTACAGTTTAATCTACTGCAGGACTTCACCTGCACATCTAAAGGTAAGGCTATAGTATCCAGAGTGATATTGGACCTGTCAAATCATCCTTCTCTATCTTTACCTGTTCTAAGTACCCCTAGGCTCATAAATGTGTGGCTCAGCATGTAATTAAGAGGCATGGCCATAACCACTGCCACTGCCATGTTTAATTTTGCATGGTGCTAGTTCAGTTTCATCATGGAAATTATTACAGAAAGGACCTGGGACCAGAACAAAGGCCCTAAATTTGTCAGGCCTTTCATGGAAAATATTTAATGATATCAGAAAGGGGAGACAGTTTTTTCTGAACTCTGTAAAAACGTTAACATGTTGAGTAAATTCAGAAATGACCTTCAATTTCCCAGCTACAACAAACAGTACCATTTATGCTCAAAGATGTTGTCCCTCTCAGATTTCAAATGTCATATAATTATGTTCTGATCTTTAAAAATGTTTGGTTACATTTTTTCCAACATAGAAAATTATTTTTTCTCTGTCACTAGAAGGTGATTGGAATATTCTCACACTTTCCAGATACCAGCCCCTCACCCTCCAGAACTGAAAGTAAAACATGGAAAAAATTATTCCAATGCCTACCTAAAAGCTTGGGATACTATAAGAGTATTTGAAATTGTAGTTCAGAGGAAGCCAGCCTATGGCATGTGTGATCCAAGTGGTATGGGCAGTCTCTATGTATGACACACAACAGATCAGGGATGGACAGGCAACACAGTGGTAAACAAGGCAGAGAGCAAAAAGCAGAGCAGCAGATTGAGCAACGGATGGGGCTGATTTGTGGCACACCTGGCAAGGAGGTTGCTCCTCACTATTGCAGGTCATTCTGATACATAGGAGTAACTCCAAAGAAAAACTAAAATAAAACTGTTTGGCAGCTTTTAAGTAAAGCATGCACAACCAGCCCCTGCTGTGTGTGTGGATGAGCTGGAGAATTTTTCTCCCCTAACTGAACCATTCTGTCCTCCTAAAAAGTAGAGTGGTTGCTCTGGAAAAGGAACTTTAATGACTTATTGTTCACAACTGAAAGAGATTGACCTGACATGAAATTTAGATAGCAATAATGTTTGATGAAATCTACAAGATATTGCTTCTTAACTTATTCAAACATATTAATAAAAAATGATTTTACCATTTGAGTTCTCAGAATTCTAAGCACTGGGATCACAAGAGAGAAATTTATATAGATTTTGAAGTTAAAACACATTCACATATTTTTCCCAATTTCCCCCATTGTAGGCTGATAATTTGAAGCAATTACTCTGAGAGTGTTTCTTCTACTATCATTCAAATAGCATCACACTAGGCTTACTGCTTTCTAAAAAAATGACATAAAATGACTGACACAGACAATTTCTCCTTGCTGTTCCACTGTTTGTCCTACTCTTGGTCCCTGCTACCTCCCCTTCTGTTGTGGAAGAAAGTTTAGATCCTCCTTTCTGTAGAATGGGTTGGCCTGGGATATTACACACCCTGAAATCATTCTTCACCATAGCTAATCAGTAAGAAGACAAAACAACAAAAGGATTTATTATATAGTAAAAACTAATGATATAAGAAAATGTGAGTACTAGTTTCATAGTTTCTAGGGTCAGAAGGGACCTGAGATCATCTAGTCTGACCCCCCGCCATGGCAGGAAAGAGTACT
>NW_017729000.1:30463072-30466549 GCF_001723915.1 Gavialis gangeticus
GATGGGCTGGGCTGGGCTGTAGTTGTGGTTGCTGTTTGATCTGGCAGCCTGATGCTTCCTCTGCCCTCATATACCCCTTCCCCCAATGAGCCTAGTTTAAAGCCCGCCAGAGGAGGTCCGCCAACCTAGAAGAGAACACACGCTTACCTTTAGTTTGGAGACAGAACAAAAATTCAAGTAAAGTTTCTTACCCTCTCATCTGACTACCACCTAGTCGTTCAGAGATGTTGTCAATATTTTCAGAGATAATGCTTTCTGCTTATCCTGCCAACTGGGGACTTGTACCTTTCTCCTGCCTGGGAAACTAAAAACCACCTTAATCTGGGGGGCCACTAGGTGTGCATCAAATGATTATGGGGAACAACTGAAAAATGAAACAGGGATGGGAATAAAAGTCAAAGGTTCAAAGTGAGTGCAACAAGGGAAGACATCAAGTAGAATACACCAGGCAGTGCCCACTAGCCCTCAAATGAGTCCAAGGAGCCAGTGGACACTGCTCTGTGAAACTTGTCCCAGAGACAAAAATGGACAGGGGCAGGAAGACAGACCCACAATCCCTGGGCATACCTCCAGCCAGAGCCTCCTTCCTGGTCAGATTGTTTGCTAGCTTGGCTACCACAAGAAGGAGGTTGATCAGAAGGTTCTGGTACTTGGTGGGACCATGGAGTATGAGGAGTGTATAAACAAAAAGGTGTGGGGAATAGTGAAGCCAAAACTTCAGCAGGAGGTTCTGGAGGAGGTGGCGAACTGGCTGCAACCTTGACACACTCTTGGTACATGTGCACTAGTGTCTCCCTCTGCTCACAGAAGGGGCAGGCATCCATGAAGCCTGCCAGATACATTCCCATGGCAATGGCTTCTTGTGGCAGGGAACCCTAACCCTGTCATGAGGAAGAAGGCCAGAACCTTCTAGGCATGGAGGGCTGGTGAAGGGGTTAATTGCTGAACTGGGATGGCTATTCAGCTGACTGGAAGAGGCAGGACTATAAAAACTCTGGGTGGAATGGCAGTAGGGAGTTCAGCAGCCAAAGGGGAAGCAGTCCCCCTGGCAGCTCCAGGAAGAAGCTTGGGCAGCGGTCCTCAGCAGGAAGGGGGAAGCTACGGAAACCCCTGCAAGATGACCACTGCATCCACAACCAGGACGGTAGCCAGCAGTGTGGAGACAAGACTAGAAGAGAGTTCACGTAAGCTGACCCACTGCATTGATTAAGCACATACAGTTATTATTATTTTTATTATTTTTTTGTGATTATTGAATAAAACCGGCGGTTTGGGAGAGGCTATTAGGGGACAGAGGAGGCCTCATTTTTGGAACCCTCTACAGAGTGGGTACCCCAGTGCCAGTGAGGGCACAGCCTTTGGGGGCACAGGCCCCAGTGCCAGTGAGGGCACAGCCTTTGGAGGCACAGACACCAGTGCCAGTGAGGGCACAGTTTTTGGGGGACACGAACCCTGGTATTTCAAGGACTATTTTAAAAAGGCCAGGGAGGTCTGGTACACTGGCGTGTGGTTGTAGTTTGTCTTTTTTATTTTATTTGGACTGATGGAGGCGGGCTCGGGTTGCGCCCAGGTCCTGAACCGGGGAGTGACTGGCTGTGGGTCCAGCTTCTGTGCCTCCAGGCCAGAGAATGCCATGATCCATAAGGGAGTAGGAAAAGCTAGAGCCTTGGAGTCCAACCCTGTTTAGTGGGTTTGGATGGGGAGGCATATCCAGAGGAAACAGGGGTCAAGCCATAAGAGGTGAGACCCCAAAATACCCAGAATGATAGGCAGTCTCCTACTCAAAATAATAATAATAATAATAATAATATTCCATTAAAACGTGGCAGGCTAGATTAGGGTGGGACTGAAGAATTAGAAAACAGGTCCCAAGGGTACCCCACGTGAGGTGCAGATAACCAAAAAGATGGCAGCGGGGAAGGCAACCTGTCACAGTCCACTATGGAGGAGCTCCATGGAGGAGGCACCAGCTGAGGTTCCCAGTCACTTGGTGTCTGCCCGGGGCATGAGGACTGGATGATGGAAGATGCGAACCACGAACATGTAGAGATGGCAAAAATGGGGTGACCAGAAGCAGACTGGCTTTGTATACGCCAGCATGCTGAGATGCTGTGGTAGGGAGCACCATGGGACCTGCCAAGATGGACCCAAAATAAGCTCTGGGGGCTAGGGGATACTAGGGAGAAGGGATTTCCCTCATGCAGGACTTGTTCTATGTAGGTGAGGGCAGTGTCCAGGCATTGAGTCAGTACAGAAGGAACTGTTTACCTATACCTGCCATAGTCCAGGAGGTCCCCAATATGAGTGGTATTAGCCAGGACCATCCTCTGGTGCACCCAGAGTATCTCTGTCACAAGCACCACCAGCTGCAGGCTTTTTAGCACGGAGTCAGCAAGGAGTTCATGCTGCCCTGGGCCTGGTAGGAATCCAGCAGCTCCTCTAGGTCATGCCTGGGTAGACCTTACAGGTAGAAGAGCTGCCAGTTGTACACCATGCTGTGTTATTTCATAGATTTCATAGATTTCATAGACGCTAGGGCTGGAAGGGACCTCGGAAGATCATCGAGTCCAGCTCCCCGCCCAAGGGGCAGGAAGTCAGCTGGGGTCATAGGATCCTAGCAAGATAAGCATCCAATTTACTCTTGAAGGTGTTCAATGTGGGTGCTTGAACGACCTCCAATGGCATGCTATTCCAGAACCTGGGGGCTCAGATAGTAAAGAAATTCTTCCTTATGTCCAGCCTGAAACGACCTTGTAGTAGTTTATAACCGTTCAACCTCATCATCCCTTGGGGCGCTCTGGTGAACAAACATTCCCCCAGATACTGGTGATCACCCCTGATAAACTTATAGGTGGCCATTAGATCAACCCTGAGCCTGCACTTTTTCAGGCTAAAGAGCCCCATAGCTCTCAGCCTGTCATCATAAGGTCTGTTTTCCTGACCTCTGATCATGCACGTGGCTCTTCTCTGGACTCTCTCAAGATTCTCCACATCCTTTTTTAATTGTGGAGCCCAAAACTGGACGCAGTACTCCAGCTGCGGATTCACCAAGGCTGAGTACAAGGGGAGAATGATGTCCTGGGATTTGTTTGAGGAGCATCTATGGATGCAAGCCAGCATTTTGCTCGCTTTATTCACCTCAGCATCGCATTGAAGGCTCATGTTCATCTTGTGGTCAGTGATGACCCCCAAGTCTCTTTCTTCCATAGTGCTAGCCAGGGTAGCACTGACGAGCCTATAAGGACGCTGCAGGTTTTTCCTCCCAAGGTGGAGAACCTTGCATTTTTCAGTGTTAAACACCATCAGGTTCTCATCCACCCATTTGCTGAGCCTGTCCAGATCAGCCTGGATCACCCTCCTGTCTTCTGGTGTGGATGCTTTGCCTCAAAGTTTGGTGTCATTGGTGAACTTGGCCAGTCCGCTCCTGACTCCAATGTCCACATCATTAATGAAGATGTTGAACAATATGGGTCCAAG
>NW_017729000.1:30471549-30483967 GCF_001723915.1 Gavialis gangeticus
CTTCTCTTCTGCAGGCTGAATAAGCCCAGTTTCCTCACCCGTAAGTCAAATTTCTTTTATTGTGGAGAAGCTGCTGGATATCAGCTTCCACATGACTCTTGACAGAATGGGAGCTTCATTTAAAGGCAAGGAGACCAAGACAACTGGGGATCTTGTTGTGTTGCAGCCTTCAACTGCCTTCACAGCCATTGAGATTCTAACATCTTCTTCTGCCTGCTCCACTGTTGATGACTTGTAGACCCATGGCTGAGGCCTGGGCAGGCTTATTATAGTGGCAAACTGTATTCACCATGTCACAGCACCATCAAAGGATAAATGTGGCTTTTCAGGGAGGAACCCATTGCCAACTGCTGTCCTCATGAGTTACTGGTGGTGCTACCACTGCTTGGTCAGCTACTGCTTATTTCATAGATAACCTTCCCTAAAGGTCATTCCACTCTCTGCCACCTGTGGACATGCTGGGTAGCAGTACAACTCTGCCCCACAAGTTTGTGTGCTAGTAGCAAAAGACAAGGGCCTTGCCCACAGATTTGTAGAATGGTAGTGGTACCTGTGTATTCCTTCTAAAGGACTAAAGATAATTTTTTCTTATGCTTATGAATAAACCCGTAAAGCATTTTTATAGTATTTTAAGGTTTACTGAAATTATTTCACTCCATTTCAGAGGCTGACCATTTTCATATTATAAATAAAGGATCAATGGTTATGGTAAAAGCCTCCCTTGATTGATCACATGCTGGTTACTTTGATTAAAATAATAAAATTATAATGCTGGACCACTTAAAAGTCAGAGCTCAACAAACAGGAGAGAGTACATCTCAGCACTGCTACTTTAATAGCTTCATATGCCCAGAGGATGGGCTGTTATTGACTATTAAGATATAAAACACAATCACACTCACTTGTGGCACATAGATATCTTTATGTTTTATTATATACTTTATTGGTTTAGACTGTATTGATCGTATATGCAAAAGAAATTTGTTTTCCTGAAGCCATAGAAAGTGTGAAGGTAAAGAGAAAATAAGTCAAACTTACTTTTTTTTCCCATTGTATGCATGTCAATTGCAATGTCATGTGCTGTAAGCTGATATGTCCTGAGAGTACAACAGAACAGTTCAACTATTTTTTCAAATTATAGATCACAATATTTTCATCTCCCTCCAATCTCATATTCTCCTTTAAATTATAAATTGCCCAAGTGGTATGGACTTAGCCAGGGGAACCTTTGGAGCATGCATAAAAAGGTTTTCTTAGGTTTAGTCAGGATACAACCTGGGTGTGTTGGAGGCATATCCGTATGCAGCGATACCTCCCAAAGGGTTCATTTGGATTTAATGAGCATTGAGAAAAAGCAGCAGTTTGTGATGTACATTTTAGTAGGGGTGGGAGTTTCATTATTTATACTGTAGTGGTACCTAGAAGCTCCAGCCTCACTGCACTACAAGCTGAACAAAGGGATAACAAATGGGCAGATACAAACTGTATTTTTGTGCAGTTTCCCCCTCAAATAAGAGAGCTAAAGACCAGGAGTAAGACAGTAGGAGCTCTTTCTTCACTTTTTAGTGTCTGCGAACATTCAGGGGAAATAAGGATACATGTAAAGGGGGTGGCTGCTGTGACACAGACCCCTGCTGAGGGATGCTAACATATCTAGGGGCTGCAAGTGGGGTATAAACTCTAGAAGGCACTTAAAGGGGTATGATACTGTGAGCCCCTGGGATGCCTGTACCAAAAGGGCGTTCTGCAAGCAGGACATGAGAAGCCCATCCCCTGGCTACAGCTGCTGGAGCCTGCACCTGCTCCAGCACTGCAGCAGCAGCAGTTGGAGTGTGGGGAGCTCAAGTCATGTCAGGTAACACTGCCACAGTTGAGGTCAGACCAGCACAGCACTGCTGTAATCCCTAGATAGGGAGCAGGCACAGCAAAAGTCAACCCACCTGCTGTTGGCACTGTCCCCGGTGACCTAAAGCTTCTCCTGCTTTGTTACAGCTGGGTCATGCAGGGAGCAGCTGGGATGGGTACTGGGCTCAGCTGGAACAGTGGTGCTGGCAAGAAGGCTCCCTCTTCCTGCTGCCAGCTGCCAGTGGACACCAGGGGGAGGAGAGGGTTGGAAAGGAACAAGTCCAGGAAGAGAGACCTGCCTGCTACTGTGGCTTTCCCTGCTGAGTTCAGCAGCCCCCACAGCTATTTCTTGTAGCTGGAGTTCCCAGGCCAATGGGGAACACCAATTGTGGCTGGGCAGGAAGGAGGAGCAAGAAAGAGAAATTCACACACTGTCACCACTGTCCCTGGCCAAGTCCAGCAACCTACAGAGCCAACATCTGCAGCTGGAGCCCCTGGGCTAACAGGGGACATTGCAGGGGCAGGTAGGGACCAGCTGCAGGAAGAAGGAATGCAACAGGAGCCACACACCACTATACCCAGATGACCCAGGCACTGGGGACCCAACAGTAGAGGTGTGCAAAGTGGGCCCTATTTGATTCAGATTTCAGTCCGAATCAGGGAAAGCAGTTTGATTCGTTGATTCGTATCACTGTCCCTGATTCGATTCGGCCAAACCCAAATCTGAAGATTCGATGCTGATTCTGAGAATTAGTGATTTGGCCACCGAATAGGGCTGAATCTCAGCCAAACTGAATCAGGGAACGAAGCTTTGCATAGCCCTACCCAACAGCCACTCCTGTCTGATTTCAGTTGTGAGCTGCAGGGATCATCTGCACAGGTGTTGGGCTCAACTGGAAACAGCAGCAGCAGTGAACAGGTCCCTCTTTCTTATTTCTACTCCCTGCCCACCCTGCCACAGTGTCTCTCACTGGTCCAGGGACTGCAGCCGTACCTATCCCCAACTCCCATGGTCTGAGAAGAGACACTGGTGGCATCTGCTACACCCCCCTTTTCTAAATCCTGAATCACCCTTGTTTGATCTTGTCACACCTCATCATGGATTTCTGTTGGGAAGAATTGTGTGTCACTGGATATGTTGCTTGCTTTGTTTTCTTGATGTCATTTTACTCTTGACTGGTGGCATGATACATTTTCCTAAAAATCTTTATACCATTCATGAAGCAAGTATAGTGAATATAAAGTAGCTTCTCTTTCTTCTTCAAGGTTGCCTGAAGAAGAGGTGTTTATATTGAATGGACTTGAGTTTCATGTTTAACTCCATGATATTGTTTGGCTTAACATGGCATTTAATTTAGAAGACTTGGTGTTATAGCTCTTAAAGTGTTTATTAATTTCCCTCTCTGTGCAGCACATTTTTATTTCTAATGGTCAGTCATATAATAGATAACCAATCATTTGAGAATCTTCAATGATGACTTGGGATTCTGCTAAAATAAAATAATAACAAACGGCTTCAGAAACAAATAATAATGGATATCTTACCTTGCCCATTGCTTATTTCTTTTATAAGAAACCAAATTTTCAGCCATATGTTGTACAGAGGACAAATATTGTCTGAATTTGTTTATTAAAATAACCTATTTATGTCTGAAATATCAGCAGAAGCTGCTCTTCACACACAGAGCTAGATGCAATTTAACAAGAGCATTTCTGAGGAAATATGAAGAATGATTTACCAGAGCAATTTTCAGTTTTGGATAAAATGTAACTTTAAGCAACTTTAAGAGATTTTTGAGCCCCATTATATCCTCCATCATTATTTACAAAAATTATATGTACACAACCCAACAAGCCTGGTTTACATATATTGTTATATACTATGCCAGTGTCATTGTCTTTCAGTATAACTAACTGGTTTGCAAAGGAGCTGGAAGATTGAAAATATTTTAAATTTTGTTTCTAGGTAGATAAAATATGTTACGGATTGCATGAATGGGGAAAAAGCTGCTGTTTATACATAAAGCTTTAATTAGATCGCAATTTTGGAGACGCTGCCTAACTTTATGGGACACTGTATTGGTTTATGCATAAATACTTCAATAAAATCTAAATAAGGTCTGAAAAGGACTACTGAAAAACATGAATGCTCTAAACAGTTATGGTCTGGTACATAGGCTAATTTTTGTTTCTCTCTCATATATTTTTAGCACAAAAGTAGGAAAGGAGTAATCATCTCCAATAATTTTAATACAACTTGGTAATAATTCTCTTTCTTAGATAAACTCATTACATATCAAGCCAGCCCCTTAAAAAGTTGCACAGAAGACATAAGCTTCCAGTCTTAACAAATGAGAGCATATTTTAGATCCTGTTAGTTCTTCTTTTTTCCCTAACCCTTGTGCTTTTCTGACAACTTTGAGCTAGAGAAAGTTAAATGAGACCTGAGAGGACTTGGCAATGCATTTGTAGAGTTGAGGTTCTGAGATGTTGAAAGATCATAGTCAGATCCAGTCTAGTCCTGCTATCTCAGGTTCACTAAAGTACAAAATCAATTACTACTAATGCAAACACAATAGAATTGTATCTGTTTCAGAGAACACATGGATCTTGTCTATTTGATAATTATTTACCGTAGTTTAAATTATTCTTCTGACTTCAGTACCCACAGCACTGCAAAATTAAATCTGGACCAGACTCAAAGCAAGATTTTGCTGTAGCACCTCAGGTGTCTCTAGCTCTGTACTTGCCCTTTAAAAGGGCTACATTTACAAGAAAAATTTGAACGCTATACTGTGAATGCATCTGAAAACATGTCTAGAATGGGGGATATAAATATGTTAAATTTCCAACTACCTCACTTACTGTGGAACTCATTGAGGTTGGGACCTTCTGTTAATAAAGATTCTGAGCAACTGACTATTATAAATTTTATGAACAAAGCTGTATAAACTTTTCTATGGATGCAGACAAGCATTATATTTCTACTGGTGGCATCGCAATTCCACCAGTAGAAACAAGTGTTCAATAAGTCTCAACCAAGGCAAAAATTGCCCACCGAGGATAGTGTCTGTGACTTCACAGCTGTTAATCCCCTGCCCCACCTTGGCCCTGCACCCTGAGCTGGTGCAAGATAGCAACCTACCAGCACCAAACTTCTGACCTGCTGTGCTGTTTTCGGAACCCCCTCACCCATGCCTTTCCTTGAGCTCTCCCCCCTGCATGGACACTGGCCTGCCTTTTCCCCCACCATTCTCAGAGTCCCCTGACCCACCTTCCCCCAACACAGATGCTGATGCTGAACAGCCCACCCCTGCCCCCACCAGGACCAGAGCCCCCTGAAACTCCCAATTCCCAAGTATGGCTCAGCCCTCTCATCCCTGGAACCACCTTGCCCCCCACATGGAACCTGACACAGACCCTACCTGAAAGCTTGGTCAGTGTCTGCATGGGGGAGGAGGGTTTGGAAACTCTGGTCTTAGTGGGAGCAGGGTCCATGTAGTTTGGGTACAGGAGGGGGCAGCATCTGGCTGATCGAGGTCCAATAAAGTGGGTTCCTGATTCATAAGACCCTGCCTCACCATGTCCAAACTACATGGACCCTGCCCCTGCCAGGATCAGAGACCCCAGACCTGTCCCTCCAGTGGAACTGGCCTGGCCCAATCTGGCACCCAGTACCCAAAACCATCAACACCCAGAAAGTCACCAACTTAACAGCACACAATTTCAGCCCAGCAGCATATGACCCCACCAGATTCACCCACTATACTGGAATGGGGTCCATCAGCTTGTGCCAGAGAGGTAAGGATCCACTGAGCTTCTGAAGGGGAATCTAACTGCACACAAACCCTGAGGGCGCATCCAGATGAGTGCAGCCGTGCTTTTTCAGTGTATGTTTGCAGTGCCACATACTGCACAGTCCAGTGTACTCTGCACTGCAAGGATGCATTCACAAAGCACGCGCTGCGCTGGGGTTTTTTCTGTGGGTTTTTCTGACTCCTGGATATCCAGAGGTCAAAATAAAACATAGGAAAAAAAAAAACCTGGTCAGCACACGCTGCTGAGAAGTGGAGCCAGGCTGCCCAGAGCCATGCTCCACTGCCAGCCAGGCTCCACACAGCAGAATTGCCATGGCCGTAGCCCCAGGAGGCCCCAGGACCTCAGGTAAGGCTATCTCCCGTACCCCACCTGGGGTAACTTGCTGCGCACCAAAGCACACGTGGCATAGGCATTTCCTGGGGACAAGAAGCAGTGGCTCAAGTTGAACTGCTGCTACTTGTCTCTGGAGAACCAAACATCCACAAACATCTGGACACACCCTGGGACTCCTATCTGAAGCCCCAACAGCTGGGAAAGAAAGAGGGAAGGGGTGCTGTGGGGAGAGTGGATGTAGGCCAGCCAATCAGCCTAGACCTGTGCCCTCGGCAGACAGCCTGGGCATCCTGCAAAGCAAGCTGGGATGTATGCTCTGGGGCTAGTGCAGTCTGCCTGCAGAGCATTCAGCTCACCCCCTTAAACACTTGTACAGTGTTCTACCAGTAGGGTTTCCAGCCACTTACATTAAACTGCTAAACTTCACTAGTTCATTTGCTTGCATGGACCCTATATCTTTCTCTAAAATGGATGAAGATACTATTCGCTCTCCAACTGTTAATACAAACTGGGAATCTGTCCAAATTGGTTTAGAAGCTAAATTTTCAAAAACTAGGAGTTAAAAATGGTTAGAAATAACATCATCCTCATTTTTTCCCATCTTGAAGAAAGATAGGATGTACCACTGGGCCATTAAGGGAGGGATTGTTGAAGGTACAGTACTGCTTCCAAGACGCTAAGAATTGTTAACAAGAACCAATCTCATAATGAGACATATCAAAACTCTACCTCAGAACCAGCCTCTTTGTTGTTTTGCTCCACATATACACTACCTGAATTTGTCACATTTGCCTGATGTATCTTTTTAATTATCATCCTAATAACTAATTAAAAGTTACCTGAGAAGGCTCCCTCATTTACTGTAATGTGGGAATTAGCCAGTTTTCTCAGCTACCAGAAGTAAATGCCCCTTTTCATCATTCTGTACCGAATAAAATGAGATATCTGAAGTACCAGTATAACAGCAGGGAGCATTGTGTTCAAATTTTCAATCCAAAAAAAGAAGAATTCAGAGAAAGTAGCCTGGTACTACACAGGTTACTCTCCAGGATATAATGGCTCAAGGGAGACATATTGGCAATGCAAAACTGGTTTACCAGGAAAGAAAAAAAAATTCTCTGGTTAACAAGGCACACACAATAGAGTCAGCTTTGCGCATTTTGAAAGTCTCTCAAGTTGCATAAAAAATATTGGCATTTTCCTCTTTTACAAACTAAAATTCTAAAAACTGTATTGTATTCTATATAAGTTGTTATGCCATGCTGAGAGGGCATGTCAACATGTGATGTTACATCACCGTAGCAATACGCTATGTCAATGTAGTGTCCATGGGCAAAAATCGTGATGCTCCCACTATGTCGCCATAGCAATGTGCTCCCTCTGTATACTTCCAAAAGGAAGTACAAAATGATGGCGCAGTAACAATGGTGCCATAGGGGCACATGTAGATACACCCAGAAATAGGTAGTTAGATGCACCCAGAAATAGGTCGTTAGTTATGTTAGACTGAAATCATACAGAAGGCAAGGCAGAGACACACCTGATAGATTAAAGCAGAGATGCATAAACTTTTGTCAGCACTGAATTGGGTTATTGATGATCTTTGTAGTAGCCAGCCTTCATTTGCTTACCTAAAAGTTTGTGTTCTCCCTCATTTGTAGTGAAACTCATCCATTTACACTGTTCAAATACCCCACTGCAGGCAAAAATTTGAGTCCTTTATTTCAAAAAGTCAACCACTTACAATGTCAAGACTTCTCAATTTCTTGTATTGGAAAATGACAAATTTTGATGACATTTTTTCTTGAATAATGAGGTCACATATTTCCCTGAGATACCAGCTTATCAGCATACTTCTAATACATTAAAAATTAAAGTCATTACTATGTATCTCTAAAACTTGTATGACTCCTGCAATAATTACAGTTTATATTCAGTAATCAAGGCATTGGGTGTCATAAAAGCATGTTGATTGATCTATGATTTAATTTGTCTTTGCTGGAAATGCAAGGAAATATCTAGTAACAAAAAAGAAGTAAACTAAGAATTTCCTTATATTTCTTTTCTGTGAATTTCCAGAGAAGCAGGCAATTACTTATATTTGTTTTCCCTGTAATATTAGGTTTTGGCAAAAGTTACTTTAAATTTTGAATATTCTCTTTTTAAAAAAAATGCAATTTTACAGTAGTTTTCCCTTGCAGAAAATCACTAGAAAGCTGATTCCAGACTTTTTTGGGAAAAATATTTTTGCATCAAATATTTTTCACCCATAAAGCCACCTTGCAAATATAAAAAGGAGGAGGGACAGTTTTGTCAATTGTGAAATTCTTGTAGATGAAGCTAGAAGTTCTTTGCAGTGCCTAAATTTTGACCTTGGAAATATGCTTAGGGATTATTGTAGTCACTGAATGCAATTCTGTATTTACCTGAATGGATTCTCAATTTTTTGGACTACCTGGGGACAAAAATTTCCATTGCTCTGTACAACAATGATGGAGTAATTCAGTCTGTCCTATGATAAGTTTCTTGTCCCACTGAACATTTTGGAAATGTCTCTTTCACTGTCAGGGATTGATTCGAGTAATCATAACCTACCAGATGGGATGTCAAAGGCACAATCAAACCTGGCATTTATGTTATTACACTACCAATACAACCCACTCATTGTTCTACAAAAGCTAAACCCTCATTCAGATTATCAATACTTATTTTCACTTTAGTAAAGAAATTGATTCCTTTTACATTGCAGAATGGAAAAAAACAAACTTCTTGTAAATCAATAGTACAGTGCACTCTCTTCCCTTGCTTCAGATAGTCCTGATGAATATAATTTTAGTCTACCAATGTAAGAGATACTACAGATTCAGTAGCAACAGTGGTGGCACTATGATGTTCTAAATATTACCATTTTCTTTCAGTACTATCTGAAATTTAAAGTATATTAAAGTGATTATAATACCTCATAAATGTTGAATAACCATCATTTTATTCATCAGTGAAAGGAAGCTGATATCCCTATTGATATAGTTATCACATGTTACACAAAGATTAAGCCCCTGTAGTCTCAGAAGGACCCTCAAAACATACCACATTGGGAAGTTGGACTATTCAAGTGAAATAAGCAATAGCCACTGAATTACACCAATGGAGGATTGAGCCTGAGAAATTAAGATCATGTCCTTGGACTGCATATTGGAATGCAAGCCCCAGCTTATGTAACTTATCAAAGTGAAACCCCCAAATGTGTTAGGAAAATATGATTTTTTTTTCCTCCAAAAGCTTGCGGGTAAAGTTTTCTGATTGACTCAACCCATTCTTCAATCAGCTAACAGCATGCTTTGCTCACTTCAGAATGGCAAGATAATCACTTCAGCTTCCAGAATGAATTCCTTACTCACTGAAACAGAAGTGATGGGTTCAAAATCATATTTTTCATTTGGTTTCTATAAAACAATGGCTAAATCCTAAACTCATCACTCAGACAAACCTCCTCTGAGCTCAGTTTACATGAAAAAAGGCTGAGAAATACTCAATAAGTAGCATAAAAAAACTAGAACTCTTGGTTCGAAAATGTTACCTTTTATTAGACCAACTGGGAAATCGCAAGGCAATTGTCCTTTTCTGCAAGCTTTCGGGATCAAAGTCCCTTCATCAGGCTCTGGGAAAAGTACAAATGGTACAAGATGGTAAAACCATCTTTTCACCACGTACATTCAATAAGCAGCAAGTGTTTGGCCCATTTGGCAGATGCCTGCTATTCTTTGCAAATACTTCTGGAGGAGATGGAGAGGGGAAAATGTATGTAGACAATCCCACTTCCAGAATTTTATCTATAGTACAGCTCAGAATTTAAGTTGTGTAATCCAATTTCCTTTCTGTTCTATGTTTCCAGGAAGACACCCTGGTTACATTTCTACTGTGTATGTTTCTTAACCTCATCCTAGACACATTCAAAAGTTCTATTGCGTTTGTACTGTCACTCAGCAGATATGTGGCATTGACTGCCATTACCTCAACAGGTGTCCAATCAGAACCAATGTCTAACTGGAGTTGCTTTGTCTGAGATTCTCTGCCTTACAAAAGGGAACCATTATAACCTATTATATGTGAAAGGAACTTTCGCTGGACACAGTAAGTGGGCGAATTCATTTAAGAACTCCACCAAAGTGTTTTAAGTGGATTCTTAGTCCAACCCAGTAGATACAGGATAGCTTCCCCACCATGTCTGCTTTGTTTAAACCTTTTGCAGGAAATCTTTTCTCAGATATTCATTTCAATTAGGTTATTAACATCATTTTTACCACCTCTGTAACAATCCATTGCCTTTGAGTTACTGGAAAATTGAGGCATCGTACTATTAAAGATGTGTCTAGGAGGAGTTACTTTATTTTTTTATTTTTTTTTAATAGTTTTTTTTATAAAGAGTTCTTTGTACCTGGGAATTGGAACTTATTGATGCTGGCAAAAATAATGGCACCTCTAGTGGCATTATGAATGGTTGCTATATGTACTGATAATTCCCTGACGTAAACTGATGTACAGCAGCCAATGTACCTTTCAACTCTCTAACATAAAAATAAGGCTGATAAAATTCAAGACTGGTAGATGGGAGCTGCAGTGAGCTGTACACCGGAGATTCAAACTTTGCAAACAAGATGCCCTAGGCTCTCATGAAAAATGCGGCCTACCAACTTGCCTTTGCCCATTAGGGTCATGTACAAATCCTTTCACCTTTAAATTTCACCTGCTACTGTTCTTTTGCTGCACCTGGTCTCTGCTCCTAATGTGATGCAGCCTTTGAGGCTTCTGTTGTTTCAGAGATTGGAAAGGAACATTCATTTAAAAAGATTTATTGTGAAAGGTCAGACTATACATTACTTTGGCATTAGGTTGAGTCTGCAGAATAATGATTTCATTTAGATTACTGAGGTTCTTCAGACTTATCACTTATTTTAAAATATGAGTTTGAAGGATCAGGAATATATCAACGTCTAGCAAATAAGTTTATTTCCATTTTTCTAAGGGTTTTTGATGCACTGAAAAGCTAAAGCACTTCTATTCATTTTTTAAATGAATTTTTATTTTGGAAGAAAAAATTGCATTGTATACTGAGATTATTTAATAGTGTAAAGCATGTAGATTTCCATACAACCAAAAATTTCTACTCCAAATTAGATTTTAAGTTGCTCTCTATACTTTATCATATAAAGTTGGGCCAAGACAGCCAGACTGAAATGTAAATGAAATATTTCATCTCTAAAAACAGTGCAAATTAATGTAGTAAATGGAAGTCATTTTTAAACAGTTTCCTATGCCTCTGTTTATAAATCAATATTTATTTTGTACATTATAATCCATGGACTGCTTCCAACTTCTCTACAATTGTCCCCCTCTCTTTTAAGAGAACCAAGCAGTCATAGGCCTGATAAAAACTAAGGTTAAAATCATGTCTAGTATTAATCCACTGATTCTGGTAAAGTCAGTAAGTGAAGTCTGGTCACATCGAAGGCTACAGGAATTTTGCCAGATGAATTCAGTGGGGCCATTTCATACTATTTATGTAGAGCTTGTCAACATTGTGTCTAAGGTCTTTATTCAGTAAAACACCTATTTTGGACAGAATTAAATGACTATGCAAGGTGTAATTCAGTGGAAAATAGGCATTGGTTTAGCAAATCATAGTGTCTCAGTTACAAGCACTTATGTTTGTCATATTGTCAGGACTTGAATGAGGCTCTTAAATAGGAGGGAAAAACTACCCATAATTTAGAATACCCCCGAAAGCCAAGGAGGGTTAAGGAGCACAATGAAGACAGCTGAAACTTGCTTATTCCCAGACTGATACACTTGAAACAGTTACAATAATCTTTCTTGTGTCTCGGAAAAATCCTAAGTATATGCTGCCAACACAAAAGTTCTGTACCTGACATGCGCGGTTGAAGTCTGTGAGTGGAAAGTTCCAAGGCTCACCCAGCTCGTGCCCCCTGGGTGACCTGCGGACCTGTCAGTCATGTTTGACCCACTTTCCCCACAGACCCATGCTCAGTGACAGCTAAAGCATGAGGTAATTTGACTAGAAATTTCTTTCCTGTGAGTGTTCTGATTGGCCACTAAATTCAGATAAAAGTTCTGTGAGCCCCTCCCTCGGGGGGGGAGATCCGTGTTCCAGGGACTGTCTTTCAGTCAGGCTTTTGGGCCTATTGATCTCCTCCCTCGATTGGCATTCCGTGTCGCTTGCTGTTATTGCATTGCTGTTTGGATTTCCTGGCTTTGACTTACCTTCGGCATCGGCTATCGACATTGATTCAGATCGTTCCTCACCGGCTTTGGCTGTATTCTCGGTTCGTCTCACCGGCTCCTGACTTCTGCTTCGGACACCATTTCGGCTCTTCGTTGTCCTTACTGGACTGGCGTCATATCA
>NW_017729000.1:30488967-30496497 GCF_001723915.1 Gavialis gangeticus
CATCTTGGTGATCTCTTCTGTTCCATTCTGTCTGTTCAACATGGTATTTGAACATCCATTTCACCTGAACCTTGCAAACTATTTTTTGCAAAGACTAAGGGGGCTTCATTATCCCCAAACTATTTACAGAAACCTACAGGTAGATAAACTGTGAAATATGAAGTGACTTACCTAAAGCAACCCAAACAAAAATAGCAGAAACAAAAATAAATCCCAGGAGACCCCAGATCCTTCTCTAACCACTAGATAAAACTGCTCTATTTCCTCTTTGAATGAAAGGAAATATTAGCTTTAACATGAACAATTTTTAATTGCAGGTCAGGTCATAGGACTGTGCTACTTGTTGCATGCACTCTGTATCAGACTTTTTTTCTATTCTTAAACAAGAAGCTGTTAGAAATAGAAATAATAATTAAAGAAATAATGGATAATAAAGTGAAATCACCTGTTCAGGAACTTAGATCAAGGAGAAAAAGGAAAAAAGGGATCCAAACTGGGATTGAAACTGGAGCGAAGCTTTAGAATACTAGCATGTTCCACATTGCCATCTATCATTTAATCACAAAAAATCTATAGCACTGCATATTTTTAATATTTTCCTTCTTTTCTTCTCATTCTCTTCATTCTCTAGCATCTCACCGTTACCAGGAAAGCCAAATTGGGATCAAGGAATAAGAGGCACATGTGCTTATGACAAAAACAATTTTCTATCAGAAAATTCAATCAAGGTTCTTTTAATCAGGACATGAATCTTTCAGATACACATCACAAAACTTACAGCAAACGTGACCCCCATTGCTATTTTTCAGTCATTCTGCAATTACAGCCTATCAGTAAGAGGCCAGGAGAAAGGAGGCAGTACAGAAACAGACAGACCTTGTAAAATCAGTTTTAAACATGATGAACTTGGTATTTTTTTTATTTATCTCAGTCTGCAATTTCAATCCTTTGGGGACACAATGAAATGGAATTGGGCAAAATGTCAATCAATACAGCAAAAATCACTTTTAAAGGGTATGCTATAAATGCAACACTAAGAGCTGAACCCTCTGCTTGCAAAAATGGGTCTGCAGATTGTTTTTATTTAATGGATGCTGCAAAATGGTAACATGGCAATGTTTAAAAGGACTGTTATACACTCCTTCTCATTTAGCTGACCTAGAGAGAAAGTTTATTGGGTGGCGGTAGTCTAATGCTGATCAATCTTTGCAATAAAGTCATTTAGTTTCTCAAGCTACTTTGTAACTTTGATTGAATGTTTCAGCAGAAAAGATCATGCCAAACTGATTCACACACCCTACTGGGGGCTAGATTTTGAATTTAGTTACAACCGATGCCAGCAGCAAGTTTTTGACACTCTGCCATCAATTCAGTTGTGCTAGCCAGTTCATTGGAACACCTCCATCCATTGCTTGCCCCTTCAAGTCTGCTTCGCATTCACCTGAACAGTCAGCATGTGTGGAGCACCCTCAAACCAAATACTCTTTAAGCCAAGCTCTGGGTAATCCATAAAAAAATGTAGATCCCTTTATCTTCGTTCATGTAGGCATAGAACAAATCACAATAAGGCCCTGTTCAGGTAACATTTCTTTTGCTTCATTAGAAATATAATTGACATTAATTTAATTAATTTCATACTGTGATTTCCTCTTCCTTTGTCCTCAATAGAGTATTGCAATCAACTCCCACTATAGACTTTATGATTAATTTCATTCATATTTTCTTCAACTCTTCCTCTCCAAGCTAAAAAAAAAAGCCTGTTGGCATTACATTGTGATCTCCTGTCTATGGTTATATTCAGGATTCATCTGCACTGATGTTTCCTGCACATGGTGTTTATTAGATTTCTTGGCTTCTCTTTAGCTCAATTTTCAGCAGATGTTTTAGGTTTACCCTTTATTATGAACCCAAATAGGAGAAGAGGAAATTTCTAGGCTTGCAATGAAGCATTATAAAATCAAATGGCCAAACTGTTGTTTGTATCTTGGAAATGCTTGTGTGAATTTTCCCTTTGCAATTTTCTGCCACTGTAAATGTTTTGTTCTTCACAGATCAATGAAACACTATTCCCAATTTTACTTGCAGCTTTAAGTACCAAGCAATTCGTCTTCATCTATTAACATTAGTAAGTACATTGATGTCCTAAGGCTGTAGACAGTTTAATAGAAATTATATAGTAGTTGTTTTTTCCTGCATAACAATACACCTTTTTTGGCTGTAGAAAAGTTGATTGCAACTAAGAAATATAACATCAGGAGTGATAGTCCCAGAGTTTTCACTACTCTCTAAGTGTGTATTTCAGTCTGTCAATAGGTGGCAAAGTTTTTGTGCGTCATTTTGAATAGAAGTTTAAAAAAAATATCATGGATGTCCATATGTATGAATGATGATCTGTGTTGTGCAGTGGGTTACTGATTGCTTTGGGTTTTGCTTGTGAACACAAATAGGAGTTGTCAAAGTGGCTTTTGTCTGATATCCATCTAGTCGCACCTAGTTTAGCACATCTGTTCCTTACACAGGAAGGGAAGGAGGGAATTCTAAGCTATGGACAAGCAGGCATTTTAGCTACTTTAAAAAACGATACAGCTGCTTCTACTGGGAAGCCTACAGCAGCGGTTCTAAGGTAACTGTTGCATATGCATGATCTTGTAGCAATACAAATGAGCTAAATCAACCTAACCTTGACCCTGAGTAAAGCAGAGTTGGAGTGGTGTATATGGAATGATACACTTGTATCATTACATATTCATGCAGACTTAACAGTACCATTATATTAGCTTTTATGGGCATCCTTTGAGATTGAACCAGTTGTCACATCTTTCTATAAGCCTATTTGAGTTGTTATACCTTACTTCAGACTTATATGGGTAAAATGTTGCACTGTTTGCAGTCTTCCTGGAGAGAATGCTTCTGGGTTGGTGTTTGTTACCACACAATGTTGTTTTACTCTCTGAATTCTATGCATATTGAAAAAGCAAGCACACTAGTTTTGGCTGTATCTCTGGAGAAGGGGATTGCTTGTCCAATGTAAAGTGGGCTTTCAAAATCATGTCCTCATTTTTTTCAGATACTTTTCCTTGGAAGGAGGAAAGTGGTTCTTCTGGAGATGACCAGGTACATAAAAGCAACCTCTATTTCAAGCCAATGGAAGTGACAATGAACTGTAATGTACATGACATTCAACATACTATAATGTTGTAACCTGAACTACAGGTCCCAGAATCCTCCAGGGGACTGAAGAAAGGGATTATAAATGTGCACTACGATTCCTAGAGGGCTGCAGGGGATGAAGAAAGTGGAAAAGCAGCAATAGAGTGCATGACACTGTAGCTAAAAAGACACATGGTTGGAAGCTCAGAAGCCAGGACTGAGGAGACAGAGCCAGGACTGAAAGCTGCAGCAGCAGGGCTCAGATGTGGGAGCCCTGGCAGATGGTGATTAAGCATTTTGGGACCAGAGGCTGGTTGGGGGTTACTCTGGGATTATGGGAGGGTTTATGGTTTCCCAAGTGTGTATACTGCAGTATTAGCGCTCCTATATATTACTTGTTCTTGAGTAACTTCACCACAGTGTCACTGTTTATTACCTGTTACCTGGATCCTAAGTGTATGTATCTTAATGCTTATTCACCTGTGCCTGTCCCTTTCTCCCTAGCCCATTCGCTTGTGACTCTAATCCCCAGCATCCCCTATATCAAAGTGGAAAGTTCCCTTGTTGGCCTTCTGTGCCAGTTCCTAGGATTGTGGGGTTTGGTACATCTTGGAGACTTTCTGCTTATAGGGATTAGAGATGGGGGGACCCCAGTGAACATTTTATTCCCACTATCTGACTTCCTTTCTAATAAATGCCTGGACTTTTCCTTTCAACTTGTTATATGCTACCAATGTCAAATCCTGCTGGCAGTGGGGTTCAATGGGGCTGAAAAGGTGCTACAGTAACTCTCTAAAATGCTGGGGTACTCCGGGTCTTCTCAGCGAGGTAGAAAGCTAGATCAGTACAGCAGACTGCACCATGAGAGGAACTTTCAGATAACAGTTACTGGATGCTCATAAAACCTTTGCTTGCATGGTTCACTTGTACTCCACTTTAGGTCCTTATTTGATCAGTGCAATGCCTAGGAGCTTTTGAAAATTGTTTCCTAAATCAGGGTTTGACAACCTATGGTTTGTGGGCTGAATCTGACCCTGAAGAGATTAGATCCAGTCTGAAAAGATCTGATCCAGCCCATAGTGTTGTCGTGTGCAACCAGGGGACAACTAAGCATTTGTGGTGGGGTGTGGGTGGCCTAGTAGCTGCAGTCCCCTCATCAGCCTCATGCTGCTGACACCCTCCCCCACCCCCAACACACACACAGGAGATGACGTTGCTTCATTAGCTCAGCATCCTTACTGTAGCCACTTTCCTTTCTTTCTGCCAATTTTACCAGTCCCATTTACAATGGGAAATGCTACTATTTAGCAACAATGATGGGCTGTGGTAGCTGAAGTAGGGAAATGCCAGAGGGTCCCTAGACCCCAAAGCTGCTGCATTAACCCCCAGAAGGGTGTAAAGCTGGCAAAGAGACCAGGGTTGGCAGCATGCTGGGGTGGGGAAACAGATTTTCCGCAATGGCAGCCAGATCACGAGTAGTAGCCCATCATTTTTAAACGGTTGCTGATCCTTGTTCTATATGACTTATCTAGAACTGTTTGAATATCTGAAATCAGCAGAGCGAGTCCTTCTCTTTGTCTGTGTTTCCTTGCTGATCTGCGATGAGTGAGGCTGTGCTTGTTGTTATGTCTGTCATGGGCTCCATCATTTTCAGAAGCTAAACTAATTTTGCTCAGTGCCTGGAGAGCTGCCTCAGGTTCACGGACAGCACTGGCTGTTATAGTTAGGAGCAGTGGTTTGTCTTGGGGCTCACAGATTCTGTGCGGTTTTTTTAATCAGCGTTTTGTGACTGACAAAATCATTGCCTCTTATCCCTGTGCACATTAAGCAATGGAGAAAAACAAGTAACTGCTTTTGTCATTTTAAATTTAAATTCAGTTCCATGAGGAAGTTGAGTTGGGATTCTGATGTCTCATGAAAAGCAGGGAGAAAGTGAAGAAAAGGTATTTTTAAACTCTCTTAAATTTTTTTCATTGTGACCATCATGTACATACCCCCTTTTGCTTTTCAATAACAATTGTGCACACTGATGTTTAATTGTATGAAAGTTGAGAAGTGGCTGGTTTCTCTGGGCACCTTTGTATGTGCTCAACACCTGCTCTGACATGTGCTAATTAGCATATGTCAGAGCAGACTCAATTAATTGAGTCTGCTAGAGTGTGCTAATTGGCACACCGAAAGCCTCAGTGTCATGTGTATTCAGCATCTCCATGCTTCAAAATGGTGGTGGGGGGTGCTTTATTAAGTAAAGTTTGTTGAACAAGCTTTATTTAAAGCTCCCCCACCACCATTTTGAAGCACAGGATGCTAAATACATAAGATGCTAAATGCATGAGATGCTCATGAACTGCTCTAATTAAAGTGCACCCCCCTCACACCCTGGAGCACATGTAAAGATGCCTTCTGTGACTACAGTCACTCATGTGGATTTTGAGTACTGATGTTTGAATAATTCCACTTATCCACTTAGGAAGTAGAAAAAATGCCATGTGATACAGGTGACCAATCATAGACCATCAATAAATTAGTCTTCTTAACCACTGTAGAAGTTTATGAAGAACTTTTTGCTTATTTTTAAGAACTTCAGCAGCCTACCCTGAACTCTTAAAAGAGAGGAAAGGAAACTGCTGGGCCTATTAAAATTTTTCCTACCATTTTGTCCATTTCTTTTTAGTGGAACTTTGTAATTCTCATTATTTTCTAGGTGATTCGCTGGAAGGACACAATGCTGGAGTATAAAAGTTGTGGATTCTACACAGGCAAGGGGAGGCTTAAAAGACTTGAGCACTGTTCTGTGGCCAGGAGGAACAGCTTCATATGTTTCTGTCTCCTTGGTTTCAGCATCAGGTTTAGGGACCTTTCTGGGGACATCCTGCTAGTTGATTTTTTCCCCCCCATGTTGCCAAACTGTTCCTGAGTAGTATGGGTTTTTCTATATTCTTCCCAGAAGCATAGGGATTTAAATGCATTGGGTATAGTAGGTTTCTTGTACGGTACCAAATATTTCCCTTAGAACTTGGTTTTCAGACACTTGCAGCCCTTTTCCATTTGCCTTTGTCAGAATCTAGATGTATATCCATATAAGAGGAGAAGCTGATCCTTTGTGCCATAAAGCAGGAGTATAAGCTTTCCTGAGATTTTCCTTGATGTCATTATTTGATCCAGGCTAAACAGGTATATTCTAGCACTGTAAATTCTTGCCCTAATGCCTTTAGTTGATTGCCCTCAGTAATTATTGGACACCTATCCACATGCATTGAGGCTGCTCTGACATGTTGTAATAACAGTGTTTTGAAACGGACTTGATTAATTGAGTCTGCCAGAACATGGTAATTACTGTGCTCCAACAGACTCCAGTGTCACGTGTATTGGTGTCCCCTCATCGAAAACTGGTGGCAGGGGTGCTTTAACTAAAGCTCATTCCACAAGCTTTAGTTAAAGCACTCCCACCCCCATTTTTTCAGTGCGGGGTGTTGAAAGCAAATTAAGATGCTTGTGGCTGGCTCATGTTAGGTTATAGGACCAGGCCAGTTCAAGTTGGTAAGGCCATTCACAGGTGAGAGTGTAAGTAGCACAAATGATGTCATTCTGGTCCTCAGTTTTGTAGTTTTCTGTACGACACCCCTTAGGTATAATGGATAGAATGCAGTGTGCACATTTTGGGGATGAGTGCATCATCCAAAGTGCCATGCGCACTGGCCATTTAAAAGGTTTCTGTGAGGGAGGGACTCGAGGTATAGATGTATGTGTGGCTGGTGTTCTATGTGGTGGCAAGGGTATGCTTGTGAGAGAGCTTGTATAGGAATGCCTGAGGGCCTGTAAGGACTGATTTGATAGAGAGACAGTGATTAAAGGGATCAAGAGAGAGTGGTAGCTTGTGTGAGTGGGTATACATCTGCCATGGAGTCTGGGCCCTTTGCGAGGAGCAAGGATCCCTGGAGTGGTCGAAGACAACCCCTCAATACACTGCTATCCTCAGTCAGAAGTTGGCTCCCTGACATCCTCCCGTCAGATGCATAAGGGCTTCACTGAGTAGTTGGTGAGTATTCCCCATACCTCAGGAAGGGATACTTTTGTGGGCTATCCTTTCTCTCATAAAGCCTTGTATAAGACCAGTGACCAGTAATAGGGTAAGGTAAGCCCTAGCACTGGGTCTGAAGAGGCAGACAAAGCTGCCGACGGTGGTCCAATAAGTCTCTCTCATGATTGCTGTCCCTTTGTTCTGGTTATAGGATTTATAGGACTTAGGAAGGAATACTTAGTGTTAATTGTTAGTGGTGTTACTGTTATCCTTTATATATATATATATATATATATATATATATATATATTACTAACATAGCAGTGGGTGTTTTGTGTTTCTTTAATAAACAATTTCTT
>NW_017729000.1:30496507-30500977 GCF_001723915.1 Gavialis gangeticus
TATATATATATATATATATATATATATATATATATATTACTAACATAGCAGTGGCTGTTTTGTGTTTCTTTAATAAACCATTTCATTCATGTACCACAAGCCTTTCTCTTAGTGATTATTAATTAAATTGCTGATAGATAGGGACAGGGTCAAGATCCACCTTACCTTTTGGGAAGAAATCTGAGGAGAAGCTGTTGTTTAGGCCAGCTTCAAGATTTGGTTTAAAAGTGCAATTTTTCCCCAACAGGGGATGCTGATACACATGATGCTCCTGGTACTTTAATTAGAGTGGCTCTTGGAGGCACTCTAATTAAAAGTGCCCACCCTCCCAGAGCACATTTATAAACGCCCATTGTTCCTAAATATTTAAATTAAGTTTTGCTGACATTAACAGCAATCCCAACTTCTTTGGCATTTGACTCTATGATCTCTTCATTCTTTTGTATTATTTTCATTTCCTTTCCTGATAGGCGGATATTATCTGCATATGGAAATACCTGGTGCAATCTGTTCAGCTACAGATGTTGGCTGAAAGTGTTTGAAAACAAAGTACTAAGGAAAATATTTGGTGCAGTACAAGAAAATGGAGTATGGGGGAAAAGACATAAAGAAGAGATTGTGAACCTTTACAAAAGACCTGGTGTCTGAGGTAAGATAAGAGTGCACAGAATTAAATGGATAGGACATATTGCAAGAAATGATGAAAGAAGGCATGCAATGTTAGGCAGATTTTGGAAACTGAGGTGAAAGGTGCCAGGCTTCGAGATAGGCCAAGGTAACAATGGGAAGATAACATAAAAACTGATCTTGTAGGGACAGGCAAAGATGCCACAAGTTTGAAGGAGACTATACAAGAAAGGAGGTGATTAGTTAAGGCTGTTATCAACCCTTGAGGCGTCTAAGACTGGAGGGAGAAACATGTACATTAGGTTGCAAAATTCATGTTTGAGACTATATTAATTGGTAGGGGCAGCTATCTCCTCATTGAAACAGACTATGGAAGGAGGAATGGGGCAAATTATTATTTGATATTTTCCATATAATAAAATCACGGCCTACTGAAAACGTGTTCATGGTCCCTTATCTGTCTATCTTCAGTGTCTTCAACAAAATTCACTTTAAGGGAATGTAATGATGTTTTGAGCTATATGCTAACATTGGTTGCTTTTTGTGTATGTTACTTGTAAATATCTCTTTTTTTGAGAGAGCAGTTGTGAAAAAAGCAAGAGTTGCACTTATGAAGGGAGGGAAGAGGCAGTAATAAACATGGTTATGTTTATATTTTTCAATGTCACAAATTTTCAGACTTGATGATACTGCTTATGGGGTTCTGCTACTGCAAACATTTTCTTTTCTTTCATTTCTTTTCATGATGATGAAAATGAAATACTATTTCACCTTGAAAGCTTTACTTCTGAAATGGGATTTTAACCAGAGTACATTTGTCCAGAAACCACCAAACCTTGAGATGAATAAAAGGCTTGACAGCTGAAAGTTGATAAGCTCTGGTGCCTTATTTTCCAGTGCTCCTACCTACTGTCTTGTTTTGTGTAAATAGGCTACACCAGCAGTGATGATGATTATTACACTGATAATGTGGCCTACAGAGTCACAAATAATGGATTACATCAAAAAATACATTATTTGGAAGGGCTTAAAAGTGTAATGATAAACAAACAAATACAAAAAGTCCACTACCAGCTGGCCCACAGGGCTATTTGGGCTTTTTTTCAAATTAACTCAAGAAATTTATTTTTAATGGCTTTTTCTATGTTGGAAGAAAGGAGAAAATGATAAAATATCCCTTCTTACTGATTCATTCTTATACTAACCCTCACAGCAGAAAACAAAAGTTTAAAGACATGTAGTGTGCTTTATAATTTATTATCTTAGGGCTCGTCTACAGTGTGTTAAATCTGTGTTAAATCTTCATTGTAATTTTTATTTTAGTGATGCAGATCATTTTAGAAGATTTTAAATATAAATATTTGCTCCCATCTATTTAAAGATAAGGAGTGAAAAGTGACCTAGGATGGAATGCTGCCATCTGATATGAATATTATATTTAAAAATGTCAAAAGAATGTAGGCA
Source organism: Gavialis gangeticus (assembly GCF_001723915.1). Taxonomy (NCBI): domain Eukaryota; kingdom Metazoa; phylum Chordata; order Crocodylia; family Gavialidae; genus Gavialis; species Gavialis gangeticus. Next base: position 30,498,599 of record NW_017729000.1, read on the forward strand.
AAATATGAGTTTTCAAATTCAAGGAAAAATTAGGAAAGACCGATACCGTTTAAAATATATCAAAGTGTACTATTTCTTTTGACAGACAGTAGAGGTTCTAAACATAACAATTGTGAGAAATATTTAACACAACTAAGACAATTTGTGTTCCTCTAGTCTTCAAAATGGCTGAACCAATTTTCTTCTTTTAAAAAGAAACACATACACATCCCAAAGTAGTCATTCAGCAAGGGATATTTCAGCCCATACATATCAAATTTAGGAAAATAATAAGCATCTAACTGTGGTGTTAAAATGGAAAGTGTGGGGCATGCTTAACTACTGATTAAATATAGTAGTCAGTCGTTTGTGTATCATAAAGAGAAAGGAGGTTTAGGTTAGCTATAGAGTTTTTTAATGATCAGTAGGCTGAATTGTACTCTAAAGATGTATTTGAAGTAGATAAGCTGTTGTTTTTCAGCACTCATTTCTGCACTGGAGGGTATGGTCTACAAGTATTACTGTCGGCTAGAAATAATATAAGTGGAAGTGGCTTCTGGTGCCCATTCCCAAATCAGTTATAAAGTAGCTGACCCTTATTTTACAGGAGCCAATAGCAGCCATAGCTTAACTTCTCAGAAGATACTTACACTTTTAATAAGACAGGTTCTTTTTTGCATTTCCTTTTCTATTTACTTTTCTCCTGAATATTGATGGAAGTTACTAATGATTCCTTAATTGGGAGCCACTGATATGGGCAAACATAGGAACATTTAGAGTTCTTAGGGTGAAGTTACATTATATGTAGACCATACTCAATCTGTGGAATGTTAAGCTGTGTTAAAGGTAGAATGTGCTGTGAGCAGTTGCACCTTAAGGGTTAATATTGTTTCTTCTCTGCATAGCTGTCAACTAGAGGGCTGGTGATCAAGGGTGTGGCTAAAAGCCAAGACACCTGAGTTCTATCCCTGCTCTGAGTGGGGGGCAGTGGTGTGGGAGCGGTGCACCCTGAAATGTGTAGCGACTATAAATTGCTCGTCTTCTCTCCATGGAGCAGAGTCAGGTTACCCTAACATGAGCTAGGTAGCACGGCCTAGAGGTAAGCCTTCTTGAATTGGTATAACTTTGAGATGATCAGAGGGCATATAGCATGAGTTAACAAGCAGATGTTTGTGTTTAAGTACCCTTAGTATGGTATAAGTCAAGGGTAAGCAAAATAGAGCCCATGGGCCAGATTCAGCCCACTAGGCCATTCTATCCAGTCCTTGGGCCGCTCCAAAAGAAAATTATTACCAGCCTGTGGCTGCCCCTCTGAAAGCCAGCAGGAGCTATAGGCTTTCAAAGGTTGCACACTATGGGGCCAAGCCACCTCTGTGGGGCTCCCAGCACTCCAGCTGGGCCACAGCTACCCTCCCCCCACAAACTAATATCCACACCTTCCCCATGTCCACACGACCCCCACAAACCCCACACATACACACATCCCCACAAACCCCCCACACACCGAACACCTACCCCCAACCACACCTCACGCATTCCTCCACACACAATATACAAGAGTAAGACTTTATTTTGAGCTGTTACGCACTCACTTTTATATACACTATGCAAACAATTAAATTGGAAAAAAAACTTTTTTATATAAAATTAAAATACGTTATAGTAGATGTTTGATTTTTAGTGTATGATTTTTTTTTCCCGTATCAAGATGGTAAGCCCCCTCCTAATAGCAGTACTTCTGGGAGCAAGGGGAGGGACTTCTGGTGGCTAAAGTCAGGGGTTAGGGGCAGGACTTCCAGTTCAATGATGGCAACCAGGGGGCAGGCACCTACCAGGCGGAAGCTCCCCCCCCCGGGCAAGACTACACTTGCAGTCCTCAACAGCTCGCCAAAAGTCATTATAGAATCATAGAATCAATGAGTTGGAAGGGACCTAGACAGATCATCTAGTCCGACCCCCCTGCTATGGGCAGGAAGGAGCACTGGGGGTGGCAGGGGTCATAAGACCCCAGCCAGGTGCCTATCCAGTCTCCTCTTGAAGATCTCTAGGGAAGGTGAGAGGACCACCTCTCTGGGAAGCCTATTCCAGGCTCTGGCCGTCCTTACAGTAAAGTCGTTCTTCCTAATATCTAACCTAAACCTATCCTCCCTCAGCCTGTGGCCATTGTTTCTGGTGACTCCAAGCGGGGCCCTGGTGAACAGACTTTCCCTGAGTCCCTGCTGCTGGCCCCTGATAAGGTTGTAGGCAGCCACAAGATCCCCCCTCAGTCTCCTCTTGCAGAGACTGAAAAGATTCAGGTCCCTCAGCCTCTCCTCATAGGGCTGGCCACAGAGGCCCTCAACCCTCCTCTGAACCCTCTGCAGGTTCTCCACGTCCCTCTTGAAGTGTGACACCCAGAAC
>NW_017729000.1:30505977-30511650 GCF_001723915.1 Gavialis gangeticus
CAAACGGCCCTCCAGCTGAAATAATTTCCTACCCCTGGTCTAAATATAACGTGTTACTTTAGTTTCCATGACTGAAAAAGGAATTCAGTGGCACAAAATGTGTGAATAGTTAAGATGCTAGAAAAAACTTATGAAGAGCTATCAAAAAAGTGACTGTTAAAGGGCTTAGGAAAAATGTCAAACCCAGCCCAGAAAATCATCAACACTGACAACCAGGCTAAAGTCCCAGTTTTACAAATGCATTTTTATGTGCTTACACATGAGAATTCCCTTCAACTACAAGACTGAGTCCTACAAACCTACCTGGGTCCTGGAGTTCATTTTCAGTGGTCAGCACACTTTCTTAGTTGTATAGGAGGTGTTTTTGGATGATTGTTTATGTTTCTTAGTGAGTACAATTATCTTTCCTCCTAAATATAATTATAACACAATCTACTCTTAATGGATGAGGAGCATTATGCTTAGTACTTTATACCCTTATTAACATACTTTTTTTTCACTCTTTGCTACTAATTTTGGCTAGCATGTTGATCTTAAAGTCAATGTAAATCTCATTTTAAATGTTTTTGGCATTATTCCAGGGAGAAGCCTGAAAAGGAGAGACTAACTTAAAGTAGATCTGGACACACTATAGACTCACACCCATCAGTTATTATGGGTTATATTAACAGTTATTATATAGAATAGATATTTCTTCAGTGCAGATGCATCATTATTGTGATCATCATATAAATCAGTGAAGAAGGTAGAGAGCTAAGGTGGCACAGATGCTAAGGTATATGGTTGACAGGCTAGGAGTCACAAATTTAAGGTGACTATCAGATTCTAATAAAGCTTGACTTCTATTAAAATAGCTTGTCACAAGCACATAAGAAAGGAAGTAGAGATAGTGAAGAGAAGACATGTTAAGATCTATGTGACTTTTCCCTTTTGATATGGAGAATAAACTTCTACATGATTTACCAAGCTGATTTGACCTTGTTAATGATTCTCTAGGGTCACAGAACTTAATTTAATCAGGTGTCTGATTCAGTCTTGTACTATTGCCAAATGTGCACTCACATACGGTGAAAAAAGGAACAAACAATCTGAATTAACTTGAAAGTAAATGCATTGAGCAGTGTCAGTAGACTCCATTCATTTCCATAACAGTTAGAAAATTGCCTTATGGTGCCCATGCATGGAGATGACTGACTGCATTGAGAAGAGGATTACAAAGCAGGGTGAATGCTTGTGTAGGTGGGATACTTATAGTATTGAGTATATAGAGATGGTATGGGTTATAGTTTTTTTTTAAACCCTGTGGTTTTGGGGAATTCTGAGGATTTGAAAGTCTATCTGTTTTAAATACTTTGTTACTTGGCTTTTCAGCCTTTATCTATGTTTTTAACTGTGTGTTGTGTCTGTTCCCAATTGTTTATTTAGTAGTGGTTGAGAAGATGAAAAACAACTTATGAATTTAGTACATTTTATTGGAAATAATGGAGATACAAAATGGAGGCCTGCGGCATCTCTTTTCAGAACAGAACCATACTTTAAACCTTCCTTTTAAAATAATCCCACATGTTCTTTATACAATTTAGTTTTTTACTTAAATGGACTGGATCCATTTTTTATAAGTGATTAATTGACTTAGAATTAATTAGAAGTCCCATTTAGGAGCATAAACCAAACCTCGCTGAAATTCACTTGGGTGCCTTGGAAGGGCCCACTTATCAACCCTGTTAAGCAACTAGCGCTTGCTGGTCCCTTGGCTGTATCATTATCCATGAGAAAGGGGGATGCTTTTTGGAAAGATTTACATGATTCTTCAATGCTGTTAAAAATGATACAAAATTCCTAGTATAACAAGGATAATAGGAGCCTCTAGGGGGAATATTGTGATTGCTGTGCAATAGGAAACTGCTGTTTCTCACATTGCTCAGCACCTGAGTTAAAATCAACCCACAGATAATATGATAAGCACATCACCTAATGTGATTCAGAATGAGCAATTTTTGTATTAATGGCTTTCTTACTGTATTAATGAAAACACAATTCACCATTGCAATGGGGACATCACTTAAATTACACAAAAATTGCTAATGCAAAAGGAGGCTGTTAATAAGGTAGAACTATTGTATGTGCTAATGACATTCCTATTGTATTAACAGTGATTTTTATATTAGCAACTGTTGTATTACATTAGCAAAAATCGAACCAACTCATTGATGTTATAATAAAGTCATTTATGTGGTAGGACTTGTCTATTGTATTAGAAAGATTTGTGAGTGCAAATTCTCTTTCAAGTGATTTCTATGAGGATTGCAAGGTCTAAAAGATCCAGCACAAATCTAGGAAATAGAAGACTTGAGTTTTATTCTTGACTCTGTTGCTGATTTTGCCATTTTTTAAATAACTTGCATCAATTCTCTGTGCTTCATCTTTCTCTTTTATTAAATGGGGATAACAGTTACTAACTACTTATACACAGCTTTATTCACAAAAAAATCTATAGAATTGCAAAAAAAATTATCTTATCTTCTTTTAAAAGAGGAGAGCGTATACTCTGGTCCTATACTGTCGGAAGTGAGTAATACACACAAATCTCATAAAAATTGAATGGTCGTACCTCTTCTTGAGTTAGAAACCTAGAAACTAAAAGAATTAGTCACATTTGAAAATCTTGATGGGGAACTCAACAAAATTAATCTGAGTTTGCACAATACTCTTTTATTTCCTTTCTACCCCCACCCCCTCAGCTCTGACCATTCAGCAGCCAGGAGCAGCCAGCATGGATCTGCCGGCTCCTGAATGTCCAGGGCTTGGGGGGAAAGGAAGGAATTAAGCCCCCTTCCCTCAGTACCCAACGCCGCTTTCCCCAGTAACCCAACCAGGGTAGCTGGCAGGGCATGCGAGGTGAGGGGACCCAATTTTCTTCCCCTTTCCCCTCAGGTCTGGCCATTCAGTAGTCAGCAGCTCTGTACTGGCTGCTCCTGGCTACTGTATGGCTAGATCTGGGGGAAAGGGGGGAATGGAGCCCCCTCACCTTGGGGGCCCTATCCAGCTCCCCCCAACAGGGGGGCACAAGGTGAGTGGGCTTCATACCCTCTCTTTTGCAGCTCTGGAGATTCAGCACCATCAGTTCCTTCTCCTTCCCATTGGCTCCAGCCCAGCCCCACCTCCCATATGAAAAATTAACCCTGAGGTGCTTTTGAGCACCTTAATGTAATGCCTGATTTCATACCTTAATTTAATACCTGCAGGGAAAACAGTGGACATGATATACCTTGACTTTACCAGGCTTTTAATACGGTCTCCCACAGCACTCTTGCAACCAAGCTAAGGAAGCATGAGTTAGATGAATGGACTGTAAGGTTGATAAAAAGCTGGCTGTATCGTCAGGTTCAATGGGTAGTTATCAATGGCTCAATGTCTAGAGGGCAGCCAACGTCAAGTGGAAAGCTCCAGGGATTGGTTCTAGGGCCAGTTTTGTTCAATATCTTCATTAATGACCTGGAAGATGGCATGGAGTGCATCTTCATCAAGGTTTAAGATGACACCAAGTTGTGGGGAGTAGTAGATACGCTGATGGTTAGGGTTAGGAGTGACCTAGAAAAATTGGAGGATTGGACTAAAAGAAATCTCATGAAGTTCAAAAAGGAGAATTGCAAAGTCCTGCACTTAGGATGGAAGAATCCCATGTGCTGCTACTGGATTGGGACGAACTGGTTAAGAAGCAGCTCTGCAGTAAAGGACCTGGGGTTACAGTGGACAATAACTTGGATATGAGTCAACAGTATGCCCTTGTTGCCAAGAAGGCTAACAGCATACTGTGCTATATTAGTAGGAACATTACCAGGAGATCGAGGGAAGTGATTTTATTTATGGATCATTATGGTGATCTGCAACTTTATATTTCAAAGCCCTAGTGTATAGGTTGTTGATCATCTGTTTGTTTAAGCACATTAATGCTTTTAATGAATTAGACCTAGGAAGGCAGGAGCAGGGAGAAGAAGAGGGATCCAGGCACACATGTGTCCTGCATGCACATGTGCCCCCTTACCTGACCTGAAGCAGAGGCGAATGCAGCAGCAGCGAAGCCAGCAGTGGAGGCAGCAGCAGCTGAATCCCCTAAGGTAAGTGGGGCAGAGGGACCAACGCAGCTGAGCCGGATCCGGGAGAGAAGCTCCCCAGATCCCTCTTAACTGAGCCAGTAGGGAGCCGCACACCTGAGCCGCGTGAACAGAGCACGCTGGCATTTGCATCGGCATTCATGCCAGCGGGCAAGCAGGAAGGGCCAGGAGTGAGACTCCTGCTAGCACAGGGCAAAGGCACCGCACTCAGCCAGAAACAAGCAGCAACTCCTACGATGGTGTCGACATGGAGTGCTGCCAGGGGCCCTGCCTGGGGGGTGCAAACTTCCCAGGGCTTCTCTGAGGCCTCCACCCAGACAGAGCCCATGGGGGGGCTGGCATCCCACCACCCCCTGGCCTGCGGGAGTTGCCCAGCAAGACCTGGGGGGGCAGGGATTGGGGAACCCCACACCTGTCCTGCAAAGCGGGGGCCTCAGGGCCCTGGAGGCACAGGTGAGGGAGCTCCAGGAGGAGGTTAGCAGGCTGAGGGGAATCAGGGAGGCAGAGGAAGAACTTGACAGCTCTTACCTTTCCCTGCAGGGTCACAGACCCAAGGAAGAAGCACCCCAGGAGGTGCCCTCCACTGCAGAGTGGAAGACGGTTACCTCCAGAACTAGGGCTGCTCGTAACACAACAGTACCAGTTCTTCCAGTTCAGCTGGATAACAGGTATGAGGCCCTGGCAACTCCGGAGGAGAAGGAAGGAGAGGAGGCAACCGGAGAGGAGGCAACTCCACGCTCTCCACATTCCAAGCAGGCCGAAGGAGCTAAGCAGTCCCGGAGGAAAACGTGTCGAGTGATTGTCATATGTGACTCCATCCTGAGAGGTACAGAGGCCCCATCTGTCACCAGGACCCCTCGACATGCAAGGTCTACTGCCTACCTGGAGCAAAGATTCAGGACATGAAGGGGATGATCCAGGCCGTGATCCAGCCCACCTATCACTACCCCATGGTCCTAATCCATGTGGGTACTAATGATGCAACCAGGAGAAGCCCTGATCGCCTGATGGTGTACTACCATGCTCTGGAGTGCATGCGAAAGGAGATAGGAGCACAGGTGGTTTTCTCTTCTATCCTACCAGTGAGTGGATGTGGAAGACAGCATGCAACGTGCATCACGGAGACCAACTGGCAGCTTGAGGAATGGTGTCTCAAGGCAGGCTTTGGGTTCCTCAACAATGACCGGCACATCACAACAAGAGACATGCTCGGATGGGATGGGCTCCACCTTTCCCCTAAAGGTAAGCGTGGGTTTTCTTCTAGGTTGGCGGATCTCCTCCGGTGGGCTTTAAACTAGGCTTACTGGGGGAAGGGGAAGACGAGGGTGGAGGAAACATTGGACTGCCAAACCAAGCAACACCCACAAGTACAGCCCAGCCTAGGCCGACGAACGAAACACGTACACAGGTAAGCAATAGGGGCCAGGGTAATGCTGAAAGTAGGGGGCCAGTGCACACATTCACAGGAGGCCCCAAATTTCTCTACACAAATGCTCGTAGTATGGGAAACAAGCAAGAGGAACTTACCCTCCTGCTAGCTGACACCAACCCAGACATA
>NW_017729000.1:30516650-30528653 GCF_001723915.1 Gavialis gangeticus
CCCTGTAAGACACACTAGGAAATTTGTGTGTCTGCAAGACACACTAGAAAATTAAAAAATCATGTCAGACCAACCTAGTGGCCTTTTATGACCAGATCACCAAATCCTTAGATGCAGGGGTAGCAATGGACATAGGCTTCCTGGACTTTTGGAAGACCTTCGACACTCTCTCTCACCCCGTTCTCATTAAGAAACTGGGGGACTGTGGTGTCAACACCCACACAGTCAAATGGGTCGCCAACTGCTGGAGGGCTGCACCCAGAGAGTGGTAGTGGATGGGTCATTTTTGACTTGGAGGGATGTGGGCAGTGGGGTTCCGCAGGGCTCGGTCCTCATGCCCGCACTGTTCAACATCTTCATCAGTGACTTGGTTGAGGGGGTAAAAAGCACCCTGTTCAAATCTGCTGATGACACTAAGATGTGGGGGGATGTGGGCATGCTAGCAGGGAGCAATAGGCTGCAATCAGACCTAGACAGGTTACAGGGGTGGGCGGATGAGAATAGGATGGGATTCAATACCTACAAGTGCAAGCTGATGCACCTGGGGAGGAAGAACCAGCACCATACCTACAGGTTGGGGAACTCCCTTCTCGTCAGTACAGAGGCAGAAAAGGATCTTGGAGTCATCATTGATTCCAAGATGAACATGGGCTGGCAGTGTGGGGATACAGTAAGGAAGGCCAACTGCACCTTGTCATGCATCCACAGATGCTTCTCAAGCAGGTCCAAGGAGGTGATTCTCCCCCTCTATGCGACTCTGGTCAGGTCGTAGCTGGAGACTGTGTCCAGTTCTGGGCACCACACTTCAAGAGGGATGCGGACAACATGGAGGGCCACTCGCATGATCAGGGGGCAGCAGGGCAGACCCTATGAAGAGAGGCTCAGAGACCTGAACCTGTTCAGTCTTCACAAGAGAAGGCTGAGGGGGGATCTAGTGGCCTGTTACAAACTAGTCAGAGGGGACCAGCAGGCATTGGGGGAGTCCCTGTTCCCCCGAGCACTACCAGGAGTGACCAGGAATAACGGTCACAAGCTGGCAGAGGGTAGATTTAGGCTAGATATCAGGAGGCGCTACTTCACTGTCAGGGTGGCTAGGATCTGGAAGCAACTTCCAAGAGAAGTGGTGCTGGCTCCTACCCTGGGGGTCTTTAAGAGGAGGCTAGATGTACACCTTGCTGGGGTCTTTTGACCCCAGTACTCTTTCCTGCCATGGCAGGGGGTCGGACTCGATGATCTGCTCAGGTCCCTTCCGACCCTAGAAACTATGAAACTGTGAAACATCAAAGACGGCAAGGAGAATGTCATTGGGATCACTTAATGCTTCTCCCTCTTGTCCAAATAACTTACTAAATGGCCAGTTTCAAGATTTGTTATAGAAGGCAACATGCAATACTTATGAAAATAGTTAATAATGATCACAAATGACAATAGCATGAGCTGTTTGAGATATTTATTTCCACAGAATATTTTCCATTCTTAAACTGAATCTCTTTCATATCTTTGAATGAGCTATTTCATATCTATGCAAAGCAGCTGAACATGGTGAATTCTTTGATTGAAGGGAAAACTGGAAATGTTTTCCCTTTCCCATATTTCTATTCCTGGATCTTAGAAATTTGATAGTATCTCAAATTGTTGAAATTGTCCCCTCTTCTTAGTGCTATGATGCATCACACTGTCCAATGTTGTGTGTATTACTACATAGTCTGCCTCAGTGTATAGTAAATTTCAAACTGGAAACATTCTCTGTTCAGTGGTATCCTGCCTTGGTTCATCCACTTTTAAATTATCTTGCACATAATCAATTTGTTCAGTAAGTTTTCAGTGCTACTTTTTAGAGTTCTGCATTTCAATAAAGCCCTGACCCTGAAAAGACCGTATGCACAAGTTTAATTTTTCACACACTTAGTATCCTCATTGAAGTAGCTGAGGTTACTTAAAGTATTTAAACTTAAGAATTTGCATAAAGCCTTGTGGAATTGATTACCTAATGATTCTGAAGGACTTCATAACTTCTCCAATCCCAATAAAAAAATCTCAGCGCCAAAAAGAAGAAAGTTTCATATTCCTGGCAGTTCCCCTTGGCAGTTCCCCATATGTACATGTATAGGACTTGAGTATCCTCTCACTCACAGTAACATAAATCAAGAGGAATCCCAACAAACTAAATCGCCAATCCCAAACTCACTACTGCATGATGAATAGAGAGAAGCATGAACAGCAGAATATCTGTGTTATTGAAAGCCTAGGATTATTAAAGTAGAAATAAAGAATTCGATATCCCCACTCTTTACTTCTTAAAGGAGATTGTGCACCTAATTCTCTAAACAGTGGTTTATAGAAATCCCAGTTTCAGTAGAACTAAATGCAAAAAGGCCATGTGAATGCCCTTTGTATGAGTCTGAATTTCACTAATGTGTTTGTTTAACACATCCCCTAAAATGAAAAGTTATAAATATGATATGTAAAACACAGAGTGGATATAATGTTTATTTTTCTATATGTTTCTCAAAAAATTTCAAACAATTTTTTAGTAGTGGCTGAATGAACGTGTCTTCAGTGTCATGTCATTTTTAAATAAATAAGTAACATTTTTTTTTTTCTGGTGGTGGTGTGAAACCTTTGGAGTTAATTACTGGAATTAGCTGGATTATTTTTGCTTATCTTTATTCAGCTGGGACTACATACAATTTGCATGTAGCACCATAGTCTGAGTCCACTTTTGATACAGTCAATTATATGAGTCTATCAACAGCGATTTTATTATGGGAACAATGGAGACAGAAGGTTCGTGCTCTGTGATGAATGTAGATTAGAGAGAGGTCACCCTGACATACATAATTAGTTTTAGAATTTTAAATTAATAGGTAGTATGCCCCTAAGGCATCCATACATTAGGCTGAGGCTGCAGGATATCTGGTCCAGCTCCTGTCTGCTTTTGTCAGCAATGACATGGCTTAATGCACTGCTTGTATAATGGCATAAGATATTATGGCAAGACTAAATCACTGTAAAAACAACATTTGCATAATACTTTGGTCATACTACATATATTTCCCTTTGGAAACATTTGTGCTGTTAAATTATTATGCAAATTCCAAATAGATGGTTGGCTCAGGCTGATATATCTTCAGGTGCTTTGTGAGAGCTAAATAGATGCTTAAATAAGGACTCTATAAACAACTGATGCAGAAGATTGAGACATATGAAATCACCATTGAATACTGTTATAGTCAAACATTGCTAACTCAAAATACCCAAATTAAAAGTGAACTGAAAAACATTTTTCCAGCCGAAAACAGAATTGAGGGACTTTTTCTTAAGCAACAGCTTATGCACAAATGCTATTTTTAACTTGGTCCAAGACTTTACTCCAGACTGGAAGCAAACCCAAGTAAAATTGCTGTTTTGCTTCCCCCCCACCCCCTGAAATTCTAAAAAAAAAATGGCGACTAATGTCTCTGTTTCCCAGAGTGCATCTGTATTTCATGGTCTTGCTTGCTGTTAGAAGTTGTCTCCAAAGAAGTTATTCTGAGACTCACCAGTGTGAGGAACATGATGTAGAAATGTGTATAGTTTGGTAAAATGATTACAATGAAAGTTAATAGTAGGTCAAACTTATCTGTGGCTTTTAACTCAAAAAATCTTACAAGGATATGAAAAGATTTACTGAAGTTTGTACTTTTTAAAATTGAGTTGAAACAAATTTTCAAGCAAATCTGGCCCTGTTTATAGTTTTGTATATTCACATTTTAAAAATGCATTGTTTTCAAGAGTGAAAGGTAAAGCTTCATGGCATCAGTTAGTTTTGCTTTAAACTTTTGAGCTTGTTAATGAAGAGTTCCAATCTCATAAAAACGGACTGCATCCTATGTTTGCAAAATGTCATGTAAAGTGAAATTAAGGAGTTCCACAAAGCTGAGTCTGCTATCTTAGTGTTTTTGACTTACTGGATTTACTAGTAATCTCACATTTAGAGACATTTTACATATCATCTATAATTATTTGGTTGCATTTAGACTTATACTTGGTATAAATATTAATACCTTTTAGCTGGGACCACAGATGACAGCAGGTCATTTTAAGCTGAACCAGGAATGTGCTTCACACAAAACCTAAGATATTTCCCAGACTGATGAAGTTTCGAGTGCCTCTTGAGTTGAGTTGACCTTTAGCCCAATTAATGTTGGACTGAAATGATCTCCAAAAGTTTATTTATGGATAATTATTAGTAAAACGATAAAGCAATATGAAAAAGTTGTATTAAAATATCAAAACCCCATGTACCTATGAATTAAGACATTGACAGAGTGTTAAGTCTGTTGTGATTTTTCCTCCCTTTAAGATAGCAATAGTTGTTGTCAATCAGTGGCTGATATTTTACAAATAGAATATATGCCAGACAGTCAGATTCCTGGCCCATTCAACCTTTTTTATTTCTTCTTCAAGATAATGTCAATGGAATAAAATGTCACTGAATAATGGCTTCTTGCTGCTACATAAATGCCACAGCAAAACCAATTATTTATTTTATAATTACCTGTTTTATGGAAAATAAATGTTGAAGTGATCCCAAAATGTTTGTTTTGTTTTGTTTAAGACACTGATCCTCTGACAACCTCCTATTATGATGCCTTTACTTTCATTATTATGTCAAATGATTGATGGGTTGCAAATTGAATCATTTTGTCTTGCAAGGGACTGGTGCAGTTGAGTGATTTTTACAGAGTAAAAAAACTGTTGAATTCTTACAGATCCTTCATGAGTTTTTTGCCCTTCTCTGAGACCATCTAAAAACTTTTCTGCTTGTTTAGAAAACTATTAATGGCATTATTGTAAAGTTTTCCTTTTTGTTTACCTTTCTAACTGTAAATTCATTCTGCTTTTCCCTTCTCAATCTTTTGACCACCCCATCTACAGAACTTAAGCCTCCTCTTTCTATATCACTCTTCCACTGCTTTGATCTCTCTGTTTGCAATTCTATGATGTCACTGAATTTCTAAATAATGCCTAGTTACTAGAGACATGACACCAATTATATGACAAAAGTAAAAGCCTTTTCCCCAAACGTACATGGAATTTCTCCTTCACATGGGAAGTCTCATAATGAAGATTTTTTTCATGTTCTCCCTTAACAGAACCTCCAGCATTTTGAAACACTTATCTGCCACAAGTGCCTGAGATTGCTGGCTAGCTAGCTTTGCTGTCAGTTCTCAAAATATCATTGATCAAAACAAAGATCAAGCAAGATGCATACAGCTACAACTTCAGTCCAGATGACCAGTCTTTAAGAGTAACCAAGTCTGCCTGCTACAACTACAAGGAGGATGAAATCACAAAAATAGCCACTGAATGATCCAAAGGCTTCTTGCTCCATGTGTCAATATAAAGCCCTGCCAGTCTAACTGCATGGGTACTGAACAAATCCAGCTAGGGTAAATCTGATAAGAAGAGCTGGAGTCAGGACTGAACCACTCTCCCATCATCAAATTGCTAAGGACTATGTGATTTTTTTTTTGTGGCTTCCCCCCATCCACTTTCCTCTGCAGCATGAGGCACAAACCTTTCTCTTAGAGCCTCTGAGCATCTATTACCTAATTACTTTTGTGCCATTGTAGTGACCAGACATTGACACATCTCTTTGCTCACCTTGTTTGTCCCTGTGCTGCACTGTAAAGTGTTTCTGGTGTTTCTATGTATGTAATGTGCTTTGTGGTTATGGTGTGAGAGGGCTTAATTTTGGGGCTCTGTAGGTTATGGTGGCCTGTAAATGCATAGGACTAGGCATATTGGGAAAACGTGATATAATTGATCTCAAAACAACAGCATTTTTCTTTCTCACAAAGTTTATTTTACAGTCCCCAGGATAAAACTGTCACTGGTCATGATGAATTAAGAGTATTGAAAGATATTCCCTACCTCCTTCCAAAATGATGGAAGCACTTTAATAAGAGACTCTGGAAAATTCCTGTGTTTCCCAACATGGCTGCTGTAGATAGTGTAACTGATGTTAAACCTCCACTGGTTCAGCATTCAGTTCTCCCTTCATTATTATACTTCCCCCTTGTTCAAAATCTTGGGCTGGTTTCAGTTTCAGGCACAATGGTATAAATCCAGATGAAAGCTATCCTCTCATTTCAAATCTTCCAAGGTTTACACCAGGGAATGAAAACTGAAAATGAATTCTTGTCTTTATTGCACATTGTAGTACAGCAACTAGAAAACGGTGACAAATTACAATAATAAATGCCAGCCTTTTTCTTCTTCTAATCTGCTTTATTTCCTGTTCGGCCTGCTGGAGATTTTGAAAAATCAACTTTGTTACATTTCTATAAGAATGCTCTGTTGCAACTAATGGAATTGATAGGCCAAACCCCTCTCTTGGGGACAGGCATTTTATGTCCAAGTACTGCTGCCTGGCTGCACTTAGTTTTTCCTATCTTGTCATTTCTTGTCTAAATTGTCCATCCTTCTGTGCTAATTTTCCTTACAGTTGCACAATTTTGTGATTATTATAACAACCATGCAGTTGGCACAATGGCTGAAACAAATCATGGGAGACATCACTTGACTTCTGTTTAAGGTCAGATGGGCCACCTGGAGCTTCAGCCCCAAGTAACCCAAAACAGGTGTCCTTTGGAGTTATAGTAAATAATTTTTGATCTCTCCTTATAGTGGGCCAACTACCCTATTCAAATAACTTCACAAAGAGAAAATCCACATCTGAAACCTTGATTTAGCAAAATATAGGTTTAATTTTAAGCATATGTGTAGTTAGGTCTTTTTTTTTCTTTGGCAAAGCAAATAAGAATGAGTTTAAGTTCAAGAAAGTATTTTCTCTCCTTAAAGATTAAGAGTATATATAAATGCTCTGAGGAATAAGGATGGGTTTAATCACATGCTTAAGTGAATTGGAGTCTATGACTGAACTTTGCAGCTAGTCCTAATACAAAACTGAAGTTTACCAACTCCTTTGCAGGAGGATAACTGCAATGCTCAACTCTGCCTCCTTTTTTCCTTTCCTTTGTAATTGAAACTCTCTCCAGTTTCCTCTTAAATCAACTATCCCTACCAATTTTAATCCCAAATCAAAACCAGCATGTTTTGTCTATAAATAATGACAAAAAAACTAAGGAAAGATTTTCTAGCTGATAAATGGAGAGAAATTAAGTTTTGTTTTATTGAAAAAGTGTCTAAGCAAGTACTTATATTAAAACAATTTCATTCATAGTGTAAAGATTTATTTTATATAATGAAAATCAAACTCTTCAAATTAGATGGCTCTTGGGATATTTTTGTAGAAAAGCTGATAATCTAACCGAAATTTCTTTAAAAGTAAGTAGTTTCATAGAAAAAAATGTACTGAATAGTAAAGACCTTTTTAATCTAGTGGAGAAAGAAATAAGTAGAACCAATACCTAGAAAGGAATCCCAAACAAATTCAAATTAGGCATATAATTTTAAGAGTTATTGTACTTAAGATTTGAAATAGCCTGCAAGCAGAAGTAGTAGACACATCTCCAATTCTTGAGATCCTTAAATGAATAATAGACATCTTCCTGGAAGATACACCTTAGGCAAACACAAGCCACTAAACTAAATATTCTAGTGTTTGGTTCTGGTCATAGTAGTTTATCAAAGGTCAGACTTTTCAAAGATATTTAGATGCTTTCAGATATTAAATACTTTTAATATTTAGATCCTTTCAGATGCAAGTAGGATTTGTAGAAGTGCCTAGGCTAGTTATTTGTCAATGGCCACCAAAATTAGAGGGCTAAGTGCTTAATCTGGGTATTCACTGATTAACTTTTTAAAAACATCATCTGGCATCTATCTGAAATTGTAGATGTCTAATTACCTTAGAAATCTGGCCTCTAGTAACTAGAGATGTCTGTTATTTTTATGTCAAAAATATAGCTGTTTGTTTCTTTAGTGATATATATATATATATATATATCTATTTCTCTATATTTCTCTAGTGATATATATACACACACACACATATATAAACAGTTTAATTTCAAATCTATGTTTTCATTGGGTATTCATATTTTGGGTCACTGGGTACATATAAGTTCGCAGTGTGTGTGTGTGTATGTATATATGTGTGTATATATGTATGTGTATGTGTATGTATATATGTACAGTAATGACATCTTTTCTTATTATAACAGCTTATTAATCCAACTTCCATATGGGCCACATTTCCAGGATGTCTTTTTTATTTAATATTATTCACAGGTTGGGATGTAGAGAAACTTTTGCTGTGAAGCTCACAAATTTGGCCTTCCATTTCAGTTTGGTGGACTCTGAGGATAGTAATTTGCATAGAAATACTTCAGCAAAAATAATGACTTGAAAAGTATGAAGTAAGTTTAAGCAGCATACCCTAAAATGAGTATTTTTTTTTAAAAATAGACATCAAAATGTTAGAAAGTTTTTGACTATATCCATAAAATATAGAAAATAAATTGTTTTTAATGCCATTGTAAAATATATATATGTAAAGCACAGCAAAGAATGATTTATAATAAAAAAAAATGATGAGTGATCCTAAAGAATAACAGCAGTAGTTGATGTAGCAATGATATTGCAGCACTAGAGGGAAAATGGACTACATTTTTAATGTCATTGCTGTGGGTATACATTTTTCATTTCAGTCACAATTTCTTCTTGTTCCAAACATGCCATATAATCTGAAGGGATCTAGGGAATTAATTAGGTGCATTTCATTTCTCCTCTACCTAATCCCCTCAATTCCTTTAGTTTAGGGAGCTGAACACACCAATGACTGATAAGCCATGAGGGTCCTATTTACTTTCCAGAAGGTTCTGCAAATCCCAACGAGATGCTGGCCTGTGTTTAAATTTCCTTTTCTTTGTCCTTGAGGTGGTGGCATTTGAATGTAGCCCTTGAAATCAAAAGTACTATTGCACTTGGAAAAACAAATGGGAAAGGATTAATAAGAAGAACAACCTTGGCATTTTAACAGCTGCAAACCTCTTCTACAGTCAAGTTTACTAATATTTTCTGCTTAATTAGTGGTGCATCAAATGACATACAAAGCATTAATTAGGATCAACAATATGAATCTTGACCATTCTACTTCCTATATATAATAATTACAGTGAGTATAGTTAAAAAGCTACCAGAGTTTCATTGTTTTAACTCTGCAGAGTTAGACTGAATAGGAATGCTTTCAGGTCTATTCTGAAATAACAAACTGCATTTGTCTTACTGAAGGATGGAAAAGAGCATGTGCCTATACCAAGTATATGACATCCTTAATCCTGGTCCTTTGATTCTGTACATTTTTCTTGAAGAGAACTAAAAGGGTAGTATTATGCTCTTCTCTGTCTCCCTTTGTTTCAGTGTATGTAGAAGACTAGTAAAGAGAATGAAATACTTGGGATTTATATGATGAGATCTAGCTTTACATCTACTGTGTATCAGACTTAATTAAGGCAATCATGTCACTGTCCTGGTGAGAATGGGTAAGGTGGGGGCATGAACACAAAATAATGAATGCTGCAGTACAATTAGGGGTGGATGAGGGGGCACCAGCCCTGGTCCTTGCTTGAGAGGGGGCCAGAACGGCAGAGCTTGCAGCAGTGGCAGTAGCAGCTACTGCAGTGGCTACTGCAGAAACATATACCACCCACCTGTGGTAGCCGGTGCAGCAGTGGCAGCAGCTCCTAGTGTGATGGGAGACCTTATGCGATGCTAACTGTTTGTGTGTGTCTTATCCTGCTGCATTGGCTTCCTCTTCCATTAAGCCAAAAGCCCTTATATCACTGGAAGTACATAGCCATTAAAGCTATGCCTAGCCATCTGGGTTGATTGTTAAGAATAAGAAATCAAATAAAATCTCTGAAAAATTTGCCTCTGGAAGTTCCTTGTGTGTGGTAAAATAACATTCCTCAAATTCATCCAACTCCCTCCCCACCCACGACATATTCACTCCATATTTTAGATGCTAACAAGCATCTTATCCAGAAATGAGGCATTAATGTATTCAGTTTCATCATCACAATATAATATGGCACATTTTTCAATATTGTTAGATTCAGATTAGGTCTTTACTATAGACACTGCATCAGAAGAGTGATTGGTAAGCAATTGCCTGACTTGTCATGATTTTTAACATTACATATGCAGAATAAGTTGCCTGATAAATGTGTAAAAAAATAATGCCCATGGAGTATTTAGTAATGTTCTGAAAGTTACAAGCATCTTATCTCTGGCAAAGTTTGACCTTCGTTCTTACTATGCCAATTAACTATTTCTCCCAGAAATGAAACACGGGGCCTATATCTTTCTCTCCTTATTGATCTTTCCATTGAGCCTGGAAAAGCATTTTTATCTGGTGGCCCATTAATGTGGCAAACACTTAGACATTTAACTAGGAAAGAGTAATGATGTCATCTGATGTGCTATAAAAATCACGTATTCGATTTTCCACATTTGAAATAGCAGCTTTTCATTTCCTTCTATTACCTCAAATAAGGCTGCTGCTAATTATGCCTTGCTAATTTCCTTTGTTTTATTACACTTAAATAGCATACTTCAAGTGCTCAATGTTATTTGCTAGCGCTGTGCCTAGATATCAGGCAACAGTAAAAGTACTGAGACTTTACAGGGATGAGTTAGTGCAGGCTGACTAACAGCTTAATTATTCTGCTATTTTATTGCATTCAAATTATAGAGCTCCCTTCTCATTTCAAGCAAGTGGCCAGACATCTTTGAAAATCTGCTATTGTACTTAAGCAAACTGGTTGTTTCAAAGGTTGTAGCAACTGTATGTATTATGTGGGATCTTTCTAAGTAGTGCTTGCCATCTGACTCTAGAGTGCCAATGTTAGTACTACCTCTCCTGGATTTTAAAGATTTCTGTTTATTCCAATTTATCATCCTAACTGTGGCTAAGTATCTCTAAGACTTTTCCTGTGTGAGCAAAGAATCATGTTTAGGACATGTTTAGGATAACACTTTCCAAGAAGCCAAAGGAAGTGACTATTCAACTAACTTCGGTGATATTCTGGCAACTAGCTCTCCAGTCGTAATTTCTGCACAAAATGTCCATTTTACGAATTTGGTAAAATATACATACATTGATTTGAACTAGGGAGTTCCTTTCCTCACACATCTAGTGTGTAGTGTAAAGTGTATAGTCTCTTAGAGGTACATGACACTCGAATAGTAGAAAACAAAGAAATTGTCAGCAGTGTTGTGTCTGTATTGATTAGGAGGCGTTCACCTTCCCTGTTTTCTCATTTCAGTCTTAATTAATGCTATTCTTTCTCTTGCTTGTTTTTGCAAAGGGATGATTTAGCAGTTGCAGTGAAAGCATTATAAAAAGAAAACATATCCTTATTAACTGGACCTATTTTGTACCATAAACAGTAGACAGTGCAAAATGTCTTCCTTGATGCAGGATCCTCATCTAAAGCTGGATCCAAAATCCATTGATTTAAATGGACCATGGAGCCAATTTCACAGCCAGCGGATTGTGGTGGACCCAAGGCCACAATTGGCCAGTTTTGCCAAGAGGTGATCATGGGATACCAGATCGAAGGCTTTTTTGAAGTCAAGATATATGACATCAATCTCTTCTCCCTTGTCCAGGTGATTGGTCATTTCCTTCTATGACCAGGTGACCTATCACCTGAACAACGGAGAAGAGATTTATATCATATATCTTGACTTCAAAAAAGCCTTCAATCTGGTATCCCATGATCACCTCTTGGCGAAACTGGCCAATTGTGGCCTTGGGTCCACCACAATATGCTGGCTGGGAAATTGGTTCCGTGGTCGCACCCAGAGGGTAGTAATTGATGGCAGTCACTCATCATGGTGTCATGTGACCAGTGGGGTCCCCCAAGGCTCTGTCCTTGGACCCATATTGTTCAACATCTTCATTAATGATGTGGACATTGGAGTCAGAAGCAGACTGGCCAAGTTCACCGATGACACCAAACTTTGGGGCAAAGCATCCACACCAGA
>NW_017729000.1:30528841-30537938 GCF_001723915.1 Gavialis gangeticus
GACCCCAGCTGACTTCCTGCCCTTTGGGCACGGGGGCTGGACTCGTTGATCTTCCAAGGTCCCTTCCAGCCCTAATGTCTATGAAATTGATGAAATGAGAACCATTTTAATTTGGATTCCATATTGAACTTTTATGAAGCCCCACTTAAAGATTCAAGAAGGACCTAATTGTTGTCTAGGCTGCTTTGTAGCCTAGACAACCAAACAGGTGTGAATATCACTATATATGAATAAGGAGCTGTTTCAAACCCCAGTTAAGTTATGAATAGAGTTATGAATAGAGCTGGTTAGAATGTTACTGATCTGACAAAATGTTCTACAGGAATGTATAGATTCTATTGAGTCTAGCCCGAGGAAGATAAGGCTATCTGAGGAAACTATCAGCTCCATAGCAGGGGTCCCAGAAACCTTAATAACCTGGACTTAAGATCTGTACTGAAGAAACTAGGGCTTAATCTTGGGTACCTCAGGCATCCCAGTTTCTGACTGTGTGGCCAGGAGCAGGAATACTGGGTCTATAGGAAGCTTGGGAAGATTCAACAATTTGTTCCGAAAAGGTGAAATAAAATGTCCTTTTAGGGTTTTATAATAATATTTTGGAATTCTTGGTCTGTGGGGAAATTTGGACACTTTCGTCCTGACATGGAATAAAAATGTTTTTGAAATTGCCGAATTTTTTGTGGGAAGAAAATGTTGACATTTTTGGTTTGAAAAAATGAAATTATCTTTCCTTTTAATTTTCCAAAAATAAATAGATGAAACTTCACATGTGTCCAGACTTAGGTGCCATTTCAAGTACACCACAGCCAAGAATAAGATGTCATATAATATCAAAGTGATGAGATCCTGTATTTAACCTTAACATTTTGCATTTATTAATTTTTTCTGTGCTCCACTGTCTCACCTTACAATATTGGCATAGGATTTTACATTTTGTACTTTTAAATATCTGGTTACTAGCAGTTGAATCTTGAACGCTGATTTAAAGAGCTGGAAAGAGTGTTCATGCTCCTAGACATACCCAACACTTATTAGTTGACTTTTCATCAACTATTAAAAACATCTGTATGCTTTTTCTTGATCCTATAATGGCAATAATGACCTCAGTATGAAGTATTTCCTACAGATTAATGACCAGTTGAACTTAATAGCCCTGAGATGTACTTTAGGACCTCTGCTTCTCGCAGATGATCATTAATCCACAGGAAATGTCTTCTGTTTAAATCATCATTGTTTAATTAGGCCATTATGAAAGTGCATGTTGATTGCAGTATTACAGAATGCTAGAGATAGGCAGGTGGCTGGAAAGATCAATGGTATTGCAGTAAAATGACCCCAACCTACACACACATGCAAACTGCAAGGAATTGCTCTACCTGATATTTTATTCTTAAACTTTATGGGCCTGATTCACTATGGAGCATTTCCAGTTTTAAACCAGTGTCACTTGACTGAAGTAGACATGTACATATGTGTACACATACACAAAGTAAGCAGGAGTCAGTGGCATTAAACTAAATGATGCTATGCAAGTCTGACCCCAGTTTAGGCTTTGGAAATTATCTAGTCAGATAGGCTCATGCAAGGAGGCTCTTCCAGACTTCTGCTTGTATGTAAACAAAAGTATATTTAGAAGCATTCTTTTAAAATCATAGTCTGCTACTATAGGAGTCCAACTTCACATCTTTAAGGGGAGTTGTATATGTATAATGCTGGGGAATCAAGCCAGGCTACCTTTCTTCCTTTGATATGAAATGTTGAGTTGCCACTGACAGTTGTTATTCCCATATGCATAGCATTCTAATGTCCTTTCTTTCATGCACACATATAAAATGGAAAGGAGCCAGTTCATTTAGTGTATGCTGCTTAAATTTATTTCATACTTTTCAAGTCATTATTTTTGCATACAATGGCAGGGAGCTCCACCCCCCGTGTCCCTGGATGATCCACCTGGGCTCTCACGATCTCACCACACACCCCAGGGGCCCATTTACCCCAGCCCCTGCCTCTGTTCCCCTACCTCCATCACCATGGGGGCCTTTATCTACCCCCCCCCTCCCTCCCAGCACACTTACTTATTAGTTTCTGCTTGACACATGGTGCTGTGCTCCTGGCCTTGTGCAGCAGTCTGCTGCTGGGCTCTGGGTGTATTCAGCCCCTCCCCACAGCCTTCTGCAGACCACTTCCAGCTGATCTGTGTACCACAGTTTGGGAACCTCTGACATGAATGATATTTTCATCTTCTAGACTAAAGACCTGGACTCACTTATTGTTTTGTACCACAGCTTTAACAGCTATCACCTCTCAATCAGATTTTCTGTGGAATACTCCTATGCTAGCATCAATTTTCTAGACATCACATCCATATCCGGGCCAACCCTACAAATCACTGCATACAAAAATCTCCATGCTTATGTCCACAAGACCAGCAATCATCCCAAGCACACCAAAGAAAAAGCTGTTATCTATAGTTATGCCTTCAGATACCACCATATATGCTCTGAAGAGAACATTCATGATGCCAACCTAGACAGTCTACAATGTACCTTTATACAACAAGGACAATCCAATAGTTAAATAGACTGTATCTTTGAAAAAACTATGGACATTCCCCATGGTAACCTACTACAATACAAAAAAAAACCCTCTTGTGACCATACACCCCCTATGGTCACCTATCGCAGAACCATAGAACTGATTAGAAGAATCATCAAGAAATTACAGTCTACGCTTGACAAAGACCAGACCTTGAGAGAAATATTCCTACCTCTTCTGCTCCTGGCTTTCAAATAACTCCATAACCTTAGCCAACTTGTCATCAGAAGCAAACTTCCCACAGCTCACTGAAATAAAATTGGACACAGCCTTGCCTTAACAATAGATGCTTAACCTGTCAATCCATTTGGATGCTGCTACAATCAATGCCCTACACAAGGAACCCATCAGAATCTATGGCTTCTACACAAGTCTTTCCCAAAATGCGATATATCTGATCCAAAAGCAACAAGTGCCCTCATGGTAACTACATGGGTGAAACTAAACAGCAACTACACCCAAGAATACATTCTCACAGAAAAAAAATGAGAGAGAAAAACATGTGTCAGTAGGAACGTATTTTTTATAGAACAATCACTGCCTTTCAGATCTCACTATGCTCATTCTCAAGAGAAGTATGCCAAACACTTTAACAGATGAGTTTGGTAGCAAAAAAAATCATAGGCTGTCTGGACACTGGGAACCAAGGATTGAACACTGATGTTGATTTTATGATATACTATAATCTACCTGATTCCTGAAATTCTTTCTACATACTGCAGGTAATAATGAACCTCATCCCTTTTGATAGATCTTGATCACTCAGCAATCAAGCTTTTCTTCTGCTAATTGTTATTCTGTTGCCCCTGGAATTTCTTCCAGCCTTAAATTCCGCAGGTCTACTCCACTATTCTTAAAAATCACTGTGCTTCAGGTCCCCAGACCTGAAGAAGAATGCTTTCCATTGGTAAGCTTGTCTAACTTTTCCTAACTATACAGTTGATCCAAAAAAAGTCCTTCCCTCTTTTATAATTCCTGGATGATCATGGCAACAACATCAAATAGTAAAGACTATGGCCACAATTTTCCTTATAGGATGGAGGACCTGAAAATCATACAGTCCTGACCCTTTCCACCCCTGTATTGCACATATGCTTTATAAGACTCTAGCCTTTTACATTCCAAAGCTTATTTTAAAACTCTTAACTATTTTCTAAGCCTGAGGGATTCTCCCTCTCCCCTCCTTAGCCACCCCCAACTTTGCTTTCTCTCCCCTTCCCAAAGATTATGGATAATTCTCAATCCTCACTACAGCCATTCAGATTTTGAGATGGACCACAATTTCCTAAATTTTTCAATGGATTGAATTGACTTTCAGGCTCAAATTGCTTCAAAGACATTCCAAATCAATAACATTGTGGCTTAAACATGAGAGATAGTGAGTTTCTCCTTGTAGTCTAATCTCAACTCTGCTAATTCTCGTCATAGAAGGAGGGTGAATATAATTCATTTTTTAAGTCACTGGTCAAATGAGATACCTGGATTGATCTTAACATTTTCAAATAAAAAAAAAAAAGTTTTAAAGACTAACAGATTTAGCAAATTATTTGGATGCTAAATATAAAGTTTGCTGGGGCAAAAGTGAAATGTTTGGTTTAGTTTTCAGGGAGTGTCCTGGGGATAGTGAGAAGCAGGACCGGGAAGCCCTGGCCATGGGGCTCGGCATAGGAAGAAACACTAAAATAAAGAAAGAAATGCAAAATAACCACTTACCTGCAGGAGAAGCAACGCCAGATGACAGAAGAGAAAAGCCCATGCGGTTTACCTTTATGCAATTAAGGCTGGCAGGTGACATCATAAGGATGCACCAGCCAGCAGGGATAAAAGCAGCCACCGGCAGTAGGGAGGGGAGAACCAGTGAGGAGGCAGAGGCTCTCTGTACTGGCAATGGGCAGAACAGGCACGCACAGAGAGCACCTGGACATTGGGCAGCTGGGGAAGCAACAAGAGCTTCCCACACCATGGGCACTGAGATTGAGCCCCGGGAAGGGTAGAACACTGGCGGTGATTTCCCCCTTGTGTCTTTAAAGAATTTCATCAGGGAAGACACCAAGTGGCAACATGGCCAATTTGGTGAACGCAAAGAAGAGGTGAAAACCAACCTCAGGGAAGTGGAGGTCTTCCCACTTGAATGCCCCAGGTACCAGGTCAGGGAGCCGGCCTAGGGGTGGAAGGAAGAGAGGGACCCTGCAGGACCAGCACTGGGGGAGAACTACCAAGTTCAGGCAGAAAGGCTAGGAAAGCCGACCGGTAGAATACCAGACAGGAAGACCCCTTTCGGGTCCTTTTTTCTTCATTTTCTTTTCTTTGTTTTATTTCTTTACTCCTGCTTGACAGGGGCACCCTTAAGCCCCAAGAAGAGAGCAACTGGTTCAAAGGGGATCTCAGGCCCAGAGTTTGGGCCAGCTAAGTATCCTTCCCCAAGGAGAAATGGGGATACCACAGGGCACAACGAACAGCCACATTGGAGCAGCAGCCGAATCAAAATCTGGCTCCCTACTGGATGCTGGTATAAAGCTGGGGTGTAGGGGAGGTGGAGTCCCATGAACATCCCGCAAACAGAGTGGTCATCACTGAGGGGAGTTTCAAGGCTGAACCCCACACTGAAGTAACATTCAACAACGTGGCATGCGAATTCAGGGAAGGCCAGAGGGACAACCGAAGACCACCTCAGGGAACCCACAAAGCTAGAGAGTGTACACCCTCTGCTGTCCGGGACAAGGCATCCCGTGAGCAGGCATTCAAAGCCAGGCAGGTGCAGGGGGTAACCATTAAAAAAATAACAGCTTACATTTAGAAACAAAATATTGTTTTAATATGAACAACTGAAATATGACGAGCTTGGCATAAAATCTTCTGACTGTTTTATTTTATGGTTTTTAAATAAGCCAAAAAAATTGAAGGATTCTATACAGATTTGTGAATTATGCTGATCAATGCAAAATCTTATTTATGTATAAAATACTCTGTCTGAAAAAATTAGCAGCACTACACCAAGGCAGCAGTCAAATAAATTATGGAAGAAAGTCAAATTGCCTGTCTCTAAAGATGAGATAATATCATATCCCTACTTTACCTAACATTCACTGGAATGAAGTAAATAAATCATTGTTAGATATACCAAAGTTCCAATCAAGTTTTAAGATATTACTGTCACATTATAATGATTTTATGGTAATAATATCACTATAAGAAACAACGGGATTTTCTAGTTTCCATGCATAAAAACAACTCTTTTAACACTATGAACTATTGAATATTAGTGAAGAATAATTTTATAACTTTTATTTTAATTCACATTGGGAAGTTTGGAGGAGTACTTCATATAAAATATCTAAATGAAAGCATTTTAGTACCACTGGGTGCTTGTACACACGCTGGAGGTTTAGTTCTCCCTAAATTCTCCCTCTGGTTGGTTTTTAATTGTGTCATTTAAAAACCCACCATTTCAATTAAGGGTCTTCTGTGATGTCCCATGATGTTACAGTGTATCATGCCACCCATCAGCTCACCTGCTTCCCCCACTCCCCTTGCAGGCAACACCAGGAAAAAAAAGCGGTGAGGGGCCCAATCCTTCCCCTGTCCCGTCCCCTCATCCCCCCCAGAGTTACCTGCCTGTCCTGTGGCTGGGAAGCAAGCTGCTGGCAGGCCAAGTGGTCCCTGAGCTGTGGGAGACTCCAGAGCTTCCTTCCATGGTGGTGGCCCCCCCAGGCAGCACCCACCCACTAGCACCCAGCCCAGGCAGTCTTGGGGGTGCCACCACCATGGAAGGAAGCCCTGGGCCCCATGCAGCTCAGGGGCTGTGCAACCCAGGGGCAGCTTGTGTAGGCAGCCTTAACCGAGGGGGAAAAAAAGGTTTTGAGGAGCCTTATCTTTTTTTATGCTTGTATTCTCCTAGAGCCTGCCTGCCTGCCTGAGCTTCACACAGTCTGGTGCTTCTGCCTGTGCTGGCAGTGCCCCCCGGGCACTACCAGCACACCCACTAGTGGGTGTGCTGGCAGCACACCCAGGTGGTCCTGAGGGTGCTGCAGCTGCTGGAGGAAGCACCAGGCCCTACGCATCTTAGGCAGGCAGTCAGGATCCAGGAGAAAAAGAAGATCAGGCTCTTTGATGCTTTTTTTTTTCCACCCCCTTAGTCGAGCCTCCTGCTTTCCTCTGCAGTGACAGCACCCCACAGGACTGCCTGGGCCAGGCACTGCCTGGGGGTTACCACCACTGCATAGGGAAGATCCAGGATCCCCCACAGCTCAGGAGCCACTTGGCCTGCTGGCGGCTCACCACCCAGCTGCGAGAGAGAAAGGTGGGCTCCAGCACCCTGTGCACCATCCCCATTGCCTTCCTGCTGTCTGGGACCACCCAGGAATGGCTGGCTTGCCCCTGGGGTAGTGCAGCGAGGTGGCAGGAGGGCAGCTGAATGTGCTGATGGTGGGAGAAGGCAGCAGGGATGGTGCATGGGGCACTGGAAGTCCACCAAGCCCAAGCTTCCCCAAGCACATCTAGGCTCCCAGTGCTTCATATACTGTTGCACTTTCTTACGTAGCAAACTAAAATACCTCAGATAGGTTTTACCTTGCTACATAACAAGGTCATTTAAAGTGTAATACGTTGCCAAATGTGTACACGGTCATGAAATTAAAGTGACATACACCACCGCAGGTGTAATCAGGAGTGCGTTAAAGTGGTAAAAAAGGGCACAGTGTTATTAGCCTACTGCACATTAAGCATCTTGTGTAGACATGCCCACTGTACAGTAGATTAGTCTATTGAGCAGTAAAGCATTTTGTGTAGACACACTCAGTAAAGTGTCAACATCTACATGTGCACCAGTATTAGGTCCAAGTAAACTTATAAACTGCTGTAAGAGAGTACTGTTGGGGACAGTACTATCTTATGGATGGGTTATTTATTGCACTGAAATGCATGAGCAGACAGTGACCAGGTTGGGGCCAGAACCTCTGCCACCCAATACTGCCTCCCAGAGCCAGAGGCTGATCCCCAAATCCTTTGGCAGCCTGGCTCTGCCCCACACCAGCTTGAATTGCTGCTTTCCTGTGTGCATGTGTAGAGCTGCACCTGGGAGCAGTTTACTTTGGCTCAAACAGCTCTAAAGTTTATTGCTTTGCCTTAATATCACATGTAGATGCACACACTGTGTAAAAAAGAACTGTTTGTTCATTTTAAACTTACTACATGCCAATGTTTTTTTATGACCCCCTAGTTCTTGTATTTTGAGAGATTATTAAATAATAGATCACTATTTACTTTCTCTTTGACATTTAGTATTTTGTAAACACTTACCATGGTACCCCCTGAAGTGTTTCTTTTCTAAACTTCATAGGCCTAACCTCTTTAGTCTCCCATCATATGGAAGCCCCTCCACACAACTAATCATCCTTGTTGCCCTTTCTGGACCTTCTTGAGTTGTATATTCTTTTTGAGGTGAAAGCACCAGCACTGGGCCCAATATTCAAGGTGTAGACACACCATGGATTAATAAAGGTGGATAATGATACTTTCCATTACATTTACAATGCCTTTCTTAATAATCCCTAACATTTTGTTTGGCTTTTTCGGCAGCTGCTGAGCAGTAAGCTGATGTTTTCAGTGAACTGTCTACAATTACTCCCAAATCTCTTCCCTGTATGGTAACAGCTAATGTAGAGCCCATCATAGTATAGCTATAATTTGGGTTATTTTTGCACAAGTGCATCACTTTACACTTATCTAAATTGAATTACATCTGCTATTTAGTTACCTATTCCCCCCAGTCATTCCAGATCCTTCTGTAGTTCTTGACATTCTGCTTTGGTCTTTACCAGTTTGAATAATGTTTGTGTCACCAGCAAGTTTGGCTACCTCACTACTCATCCCCTTTTCCATATCATTTATGAACATGCTAAACAGCACTGGTCCCAGAACAGATCTCTAGGGGATCCTGCTGTTTACCTTTTTCCAGCCTAAAAATGGCCATTTATACTCACTCTTTGCTTTCTGTCTGTCACGGGGGCACTTGGGTGCCCTGTTCCTGAGTTAGGATTGGACGAGCTGCCAATCATCAGGGCAGCTCAGCTGTGGGTTGTGGGAGTAACCAGGTCGGCCATGTGACCGGAAGGGGGCAGGGCTGGGCCCTTATAAACAGCTAGGCCGGAGCCTGGCTGGGAGTTCCCTTCTGGCAGCCGGTGTGTAAGAGCTCTGTGGGAGAGCTAGACTGAGCAGTGCCGCTTGGCACATAGAGGGCTGCATTATGGTGCAGGCGGAGAGAAGCCTG
The DNA here is from genome assembly GCF_001723915.1 of Gavialis gangeticus. Taxonomy (NCBI): domain Eukaryota; kingdom Metazoa; phylum Chordata; order Crocodylia; family Gavialidae; genus Gavialis; species Gavialis gangeticus. Next base: position 30,537,705 of record NW_017729000.1, read on the forward strand.
ACTAGAAGGCTTTGGCCCGAGAGCCAGGACGGCTGGGACTTGATGTAGAAGCCGGTAGGCTGATTGTGTTATAGCCGGTGGGCTTATGATTTGGGTTGCAGCCGGTTGGCTTATGATTCAGTTGTGTGTATCATCCGGAGGACCGGGTGAGGCTGTAGGGGTGTGAGGAGGCCTCACAGGAGATCCCCAGTAGTCCGGGGGTTTCCTGGGTGCCCTGTGCGGGCACCGAGCAGC
>NW_017729000.1:30538241-30538522 GCF_001723915.1 Gavialis gangeticus
CGGGCGGAAGCAGGCTCTGGGAGAGCCATGGGCACGAGAGTGCGGGACCGGCTAGTGGGAAAGCCACGGGCGTGCGTAGCCTGGATAAAGGCCCCAGTGAGGGACAAGAGGGGCCAGAGCATAGGAAGCGCGTGGCATAGGCCCTGGGGGGGCCAGCCGGTAAGAGTGAAGCCCGGGGAGGGCTAGCGGAAGTTTGAGACACGAGAACGTCAGGAACAGCTGCGAGGCTTGGGGCGTGCTAAAGGGGAGGTAGGAGGCACGCATAGCCCATAAGGCTGGGG
>NW_017729000.1:30543522-30544738 GCF_001723915.1 Gavialis gangeticus
GACATTTAGTATTTTGTAAACACTTACCATGGTACCCCCTGAAGTGTTTCTTTTCTAAACTTCATAGGCCTAACCTCTTTAGTCTCCCATCATATGGAAGCCCCTCCACACAACTAATCATCCTTGTTGCCCTTTCTGGACCTTCTTGAGTTGTATATTCTTTTTGAGGTGAAAGCACCAGCACTGGGCCCAATATTCAAGGTGTAGACACACCATGGATTAATAAAGGTGGATAATGATACTTTCCATTACATTTACAATGCCTTTCTTAATAATCCCTAACATTTTGTTTGGCTTTTTCGGCAGCTGCTGAGCAGTAAGCTGATGTTTTCAGTGAACTGTCTACAATTACTCCCAAATCTCTTCCCTGTATGGTAACAGCTAATGTAGAGCCCATCATAGTATAGCTATAATTTGGGTTATTTTTGCACAAGTGCATCACTTTACACTTATCTAAATTGAATTACATCTGCTATTTAGTTACCTATTCCCCCCAGTCATTCCAGATCCTTCTGTAGTTCTTGACATTCTGCTTTGGTCTTTACCAGTTTGAATAATGTTTGTGTCACCAGCAAGTTTGGCTACCTCACTACTCATCCCCTTTTCCATATCATTTATGAACATGCTAAACAGCACTGGTCCCAGAACAGATCTCTAGGGGATCCTGCTGTTTACCTTTTTCCAGCCTAAAAATGGCCATTTATACTCACTCTTTGCTTTCTGTCTGTCACGGGGGCACTTGGGTGCCCTGTTCCTGAGTTAGGATTGGACGAGCTGCCAATCATCAGGGCAGCTCAGCTGTGGGTTGTGGGAGTAACCAGGTCGGCCATGTGACCGGAAGGGGGCAGGGCTGGGCCCTTATAAACAGCTAGGCCGGAGCCTGGCTGGGAGTTCCCTTCTGGCAGCCGGTGTGTAAGAGCTCTGTGGGAGAGCTAGACTGAGCAGTGCCGCTTGGCACATAGAGGGCTGCATTATGGTGCAGGCGGAGAGAAGCCTGACTAGAAGGCTTTGGCCCGAGAGCCAGGACGGCTGGGACTTGATGTAGAAGCCGGTAGGCTGATTGTGTTATAGCCGGTGGGCTTATGATTTGGGTTGCAGCCGGTTGGCTTATGATTCAGTTGTGTGTATCATCCGGAGGACCGGGTGAGGCTGTAGGGGTGTGAGGAGGCCTCACAGGAGATCCCCAGTAGTCCGGGGGTTTCCTGGGTGCCCTGTG
>NW_017729000.1:30545029-30559266 GCF_001723915.1 Gavialis gangeticus
CGGGCGGAAGCAGGCTCTGGGAGAGCCATGGGCACGAGAGTGCGGGACCGGCTAGTGGGAAAGCCACGGGCGTGCGTAGCCTGGATAAAGGCCCCAGTGAGGGACAAGAGGGGCCAGAGCATAGGAAGCGCGTGGCATAGGCCCTGGGGGGGCCAGCCGGTAAGAGTGAAGCCCGGGGAGGGCTAGCGGAAGTTTGAGACACGAGAACGTCAGGAACAGCTGCGAGGCTTGGGGCGTGCTAAAGGGGAGGTAGGAGGCACGCATAGCCCATAAGGCTGGGGTGCACCGAGTCACCCTAAGATCACAGGAGATCATAGGCAGCCTCCCATATTACCTTATATAAGATCAAAGACGTGGCGGGCGAGAATTAGAGGGTGCTGATCTCCTAATTGCCACGGCAAGGGGGCGCTAGCGGGATTACGGCCGCTCGCAGGCCCCACTCCGTGACACTGTCATTGAACCAATTTCTAATCAATCACATGACACCTACCTTAGTTAAGAGACTCTGATGGGGGATCTTGTCAAAGGCGTTTTGATAGTCCAAATATACTATGTCACCTGGATCACCATGTTCTACCTGCTCATTGCCACCCTAAAAGAACTGTAGTAGGTTGCTAAGGAATCATTTCCCTCTGGCAAAGCTGTATTGATTCCTCCTCACCAAGTCATGTTCATCCATGTGCTGAACAATTCTATTTTTTAATTATTGTTTCTACCAGTTTTCCAGGAACAGAAGTCAAGCTCACTGGCCTGTAATTAATTCCCTATGTCCCCTCTAGAGGCTTTAAAAAAATAACAGGAGTAACACTGACAGCCCTCCATTCCTCTTGTACCAATGCTGTTTTTAGTGATAGGTTGCATACCACAATAGGAGTTCAGCAATTTCTGATATATTCCCCTTCAGGATCTTAGGATGATTGCCATCAGGTTCTGGTGATTTGATGCTGTTTATTTAACAATTTCCTCTACAGCCTCATCAACTGAAACCTCAATTTGTATTAGCTCCACTGACTTGTCCCTGGAGTGGAATGGATTTGATGACATTGTTCCCTACTTCTTCCATAGATACGACAGATGCAAAGAATGCATTTGGTTTCTTGGCAATGGCCTTGTCATCCTTTAGTACACCTTTTACAGCCTGATCATTCAAAGGCCCAATTGACTCTCTGGCAGGTCTTTGGCTTCTAATGTACTAAAATACATTTTTGTTACCTTTTGTGTCTCTAGCAAGTTTCTCCTCAAATTTCTCTTAGCTTGTCATATTTCAATTTTACATTTGCCTTGCCAGTATTTCTAGGGTTTTTTTTATTATTATTATTTTCCTTTTTAGGATTTGACTTTCACTTTTTGAAAGAAGCCTTTTTCTGCTTATTGCCTTAGTAACTCTACCATTAAACCATGGTGGCTTTCTTTTATTATGCTTTCCTTTGCATCAATCCTGTGCACTGCTTGGGTGCATCTAGATGATACGTGTGGTATGTGATGTCACAGACTCATCTGTGGCACTGCACACTGCATGTACAGCATATGCAGACATTCCCTGCCCTGATAATTTGCAGTGCAAGGAGGGGTTTTGACACCAGGAGATCCCTGTGTCAAGAAAAACCCTGCTAGAAAAAAGTAGGATGGTGCATGTGGCAGCAGCCTGTGCCCCCTGAAACCAGACTCTGACTGGTCAGAGCCATACTCTAGCTGCCAGCCAGGTTCCCTGCTGCAAAATCACTACTGCTGGAGCTCCAGGAGCCCCCCAAGGTCCCAGGTAAGACCCCAGCCTCCCCTGCCCTACCCAGGGCAACTTCCACCTGCTAGAGCATGTATGCAGGGGCATTCCCCAGGGACAAGTACCAGTGGAACAACTAAGCGCTGCTGCTATTTGTCCCTGGGGAAATGCATGTGTGCACTCATCTGAATGTGCCCCTTAAGACTAGAAGAAGAAGGGCCTTTCCTTTTATAGTTTCCAGGACTAACTGCTCCAGGAAGAAGTCTTTTATAAGATCAAGAAATTTGGTCTCTGCATCCTAGCTTGATTTTAGGGAGACCCAGTTTATTTGTGGATAGCTGAAGTTACTGCTACAGCCTCTTTCAACTCCCTTAGAATTTCTAGCTCACTGCTGCTGTCCTGGTCTGGGGGTTCATAGTGTATCCCTAGACATACTTTTATTCTACTGAGACCCAGGATTTCTATCCACAAATATTCTATGGTACCACTCTTATCAGTTGATAAATTTAACCTATTTGATTTGATTCAGTCTTTGATGTACAGTGACACTCCCTGACCAGTATGGCCTACTCTATCATTCCTGTATAAATTGTATCCTGGTATTATAGCATCCCATTGATTTTCCTACTTCCGCCATGTTTCAAAGGTACCTATTATGTCAATACTATTATTTACTGCTAAACATTCGACTTCTCCCACTTGATCTTAAATTTCTAATATTAAAATAAAAATGTGTACTTTTTATTTTTGCCTGCTTGGTTACTTCTGTGTGACCTTTTACTCTTTAAAGGTATTTGCTTGTGCTTGTCTTCACCCTGTTTCTTTCCCTATTTTCTTACAGTTTTACTGCTATAAGGTATATCAAGCTGAAGTGTATTCTGATCTACACCTGTTGGCTTTCCCCTTATTTTTAGTTTAAAAACTGTTCTACAACCTTTTTAATGTTATGTGCCAGCAGGTGGAGACCATCCCTTCTATAAAGTCTCCCCTTGTTCTAATAGCTCTGCCAGTTCTCAATAAACCTAAACCCTTCCTACCGATACCATTGCCTCAGCCATGCATTGAGACTCTGGATCTCTGCTTGTCTAGCTGGCCTATACATGGCACTGGAAGCATGTCAGAGAATGGTCCCATAGAGGTCCTGGACTTCATCCTTTTACTTAGATGCTTAAATGTAGCTTTCAGAACCTCCCCGCTACCCTAGAGAATCAGGAATTTATCTTTTCCCAGTTGTCTTGTCAACTGGCCTTAAGAATTATAATATATATATTAGGAGAGATGGCATGAAATTTAAACATGCAGTGCTTTTCAGGAATATAAATGTAATAATATTGAAGAAAGAAAAGGAAGAAGAAGAAAAGACACCTGCAACTCATTAAGTTGCATACATTTTCCATTTTGATACAAAACTTATTTCTTTGTCTCCAGCTGAAAGTTTCTCATTGATTTCTCTTTAAATGCTATATTCAGGTTAACCCTTGTTGGAAAAATCAATAATTTATTCCATACCTCAGTAAAATGCAAAATGGTATGTGTTCTACTTAGCATAACAGCATCTTTCTAATATATGTGTAGAACATAAATCACCAATTTCCATTAAACAGTAAATTTTAGCCATTGATTTTGTTCAAAGCTCAGACACTATGTTGGAGCTTGATTTCTATTCAAAACAGAGTCTAAATCTCTGTGTTAATACAGGAAATAAATTTTATATTTTGTATATGTAAGCATCCATTTCTTGATATTTTTTTTTTCAAAAGCTCATTCATGATGACATATTTACTGAATGAATAGATTCTGAATTAATTGCTAGAACTCATCACCACAAGATATCAAGGCTAAAAGATTTCATGGAATAGACTTCTGTGTTTGTGAACACAAACCAATTAACTGTATGACTCAAATGTCCCATGTTGGAAAGCTTTTCCCTAACTGTAATTTCCTTGTCCTTTACCCTGAAACACCTGTTATCGATTCTATTTGGTGAGAGGCCACTGAACAAGAAAGATTTAGATCCCAACTACCAACCTACGCAAACCTGTCAATGCAACTATGATTCCTTGAACAATTGATTTTCCTTTCAAAATAATACTAGCTTATTTCCTTATATCATTTTTTTACACACCATAATGTCTAGATGACTATAGTACATAAAAAGCTAGATGTTTTGGACCATGTCTAGCACATTATAGGTTAGTTGTAAGTGAGAAAGGAATTGCACTTACATCTCATACAGGGTAGGGTCACTTGTATTACTAGAGCACACTATTAAATAGTTAAAACACAGGGTTATAAATCATCACTGAGCATAGACTTGCTCTCTGTGGACATGTCTACATGCAACACTTTACTGTGCATTAGAGCTAATTACTGTGAAGTAAGTGTCCATGTCTTTATGCACAGACACTTATTGAGCAGTAGTTAGCTCTAATTGCAAGTACATTTGCTACCTGCAAATTCAAGGAGCAAGTTTACCAGAGATTACTTACTGCTCAGTAGCACACATGTAGACTCCTGACAGGGAACAAATGTGCTCCAGGAGATTCCTCATTGCCTCCAGGATCTGCCTGATTCTCAGGCTCCACCACTGGAGCCTGGGTGGGGACAATGTGCCCCTGCCCCAGCAGCAGGGAGCTCCCAGTTCCCACTCTATAGTCACAGGGCCAGTGCTGGGAGATCCTGTGGTAATGGGACCCAGGTTGGGAGACATGGATGGAGCTGGTGCTGGGAGAGAAAAATCTCCCAGCACCAGTCCTATGGCCGTACAGCTGGTGCTGGAAGATAAGGTTCCCATGTCCCATGACCACAGAACTCAGGCTGGGCGATAAGGATCTCCCAGCCCAGGCCCCGGGATCACAGAGCAAGGCAGCTCCTGGAGGCAGAGTGTTATATCCCAGACCTTGTCAGGAGACAGCTGTCTCCTGGCCCCTGGACTAGTACTCGGGGGGAGCCTAGAATTTCCCTGGGCACTGCAGGGGCCCATTGTAGGCCCACAGGAAGCAGGGGCAGTCTGCTGCCAGGAGAAGCAAATCTGCTCTTGCGTACTTGCACATGTAGACATGTTCCCCAGATTATGAGTAGACATGTCCAGTAGGTGCATTTAGCTGTGAAATTAATTTGAAACAATAAACCCCAGAGAAGCATCTACATGTGCACCTGGGACAACAGCAATTTGAGCCAGGGCAGAGCAGTTTATGCCAGGGCTGCTTAGCCCTGGTCTCTGGGTGGTGGCATTGGGAGGCAGAGGAATGGCTGGGGCATGAGGGTGCTGAAAGTGTGGAACCATTTTGCTAAGTGGCAGGCACGAGTCTGGCCCCCTGTTGGCTGGGCTGACAAGGTGCAATTTACACCTATAGGGTGCATCCAGATGTACATGGACATCTGGTTCCCTGGGGACAACTAGCAGTGCCACAGCTACTTGTCCCTGGGGAATGCTTCTGCCACATACATTTTGGTGCGCAGCAAGTTGCCCTGGGTGGGGTAGGAGAGGGTGGGGCCAGCACTGTGCTGGCCCCAGCAGCCTTACCTGGGCTCCTAGGGGCCTCCCAGGACTGCAGCCACAGTGATTCTGCCATGCTGAGCCTGGCCAGTAGCAGACTGTGGCTCCGGGCAGCCCAGCTTCACTTTTCAGCATCATGCATTGCCCGAGTATACATTGCACTCAGGTTTTTTTCTGCAGTTTTTATTTTCCCCCTTGGACATTTAAGGGGCAAAAAAAACGCAAGGAAAAAAAAAAGTGCAGCACACACACAGGCAGTACCCTCTTGCAGCACGGAGAGCACCGGACTGTGCAGTATGTGGTGCTGCAAATGTGTTTGCGGTGCCACCTTTTGCATGACCGCACTCTTCTTGATGCGACCACAGTCAGCATCTACACGTGCATTTAATCATAGTAAATTACCTTGCTGTAAGATAGTACTGTTCCCAACTGTTTATTAGAGTTTATTAGTTTACCATGGCCTAACACCATTGCACAGGTAGACGCTGACACAGCTAATTGGTCTACTCTGCCAAAAAGCACACCTGTAGACACAGCCAGTAGCACTACATTGATTTATATAAACTGAGAATATGACCTAGGAAATATGGATTATGTCTTCATTTTTTAATCATTTGATCATTTCAATCTTCCTAATCTTCAGTCTCATCTTCCTTATCTAGGACTTTCAGTATCATACTTCTGAAAAGTTGCTCTAGGTGAATATCAAAACATTCATAGGTCCAGTACTACATGAAGGAAAAATTAAATTAATGAATACTTTCCTTAAATTGTGTTATTAGTACTCCCAAGGGTAAGATTTGAGCTCTGCATGTGCAAGTTGTATGTTTAACTTCAATAAAGGAAAAATTTGAATATATGAAACACAATTCTATATCACCAAGAGGACAACCAAAGTACAAATTGTGACCAACTCCATGTTACCAACTAAAGTGTAGGAGGAATTCTATTACCTGCTCTGTGTGCATTAGGGTCCCCATCACAGGAATAGGCTCACCCTCTAGAGCCACAGACATCTTTCTATTCCTATACTAGACACACTTACATGTCTAGATAAGGTAAGAGAATCACTGCTACACTTTTGTTAGGGAACTCAGAATTGGTTGCAAGCTGCACTTTGATTGTCCACTAAATGCAATACAAATCTATCAACAATGTAAAGTGCTCTAGATAGTCTGATTGATGGGTAACAATGTATAAGACAAGTTGTGTTCATTACTGCAAAGCAGCCTGGCAGCAGCCTAGAAAATCAGGCTCAGCCCAAGAGAAGCAGCAAACATGATTCCCCAGCCCCCAGAGCCTGCCTGCCTGAGCTGTGTCAGGGCCTGGTGCTTCCTTCCGCAGCTGTGGTGTCCCCTGGAACTGCCTGAACTGGGTGCTTGCAGGCAGGTGTCACCTGGGGAGAGGGGAGGGCACTGCTGCCATGGAGGGAAACACCAGCCCCCACCCACAGCCCAGGGACCACTCTGCCCGCTAGCAGCTTGCCCTACCTTCCCTGCTAGAGATACAGGTAAGTCAGCAAGGCGTGTGCACAACACAGGGGTTTAATCAGCCTTAAATTGAAGTGGTGTTTTTTAAAACCTACCACTTCAATTTAGGGCCCCCACTTAGTCTACACATGCCCTAAGAGAAGGAGCCTGAGACTGGAGCCTGCATCCTGGCCAAATTACTTTGCCTCTGATAACAGCTCTAGGATTGGTAGATATAGAATTGTTTGATTGCTTGTGTTGTTGCTTTTTTGTTACCACTGTGTATCAATAAACTCACCTATTGTCAACTGGCAGGTGTTGTGGTCAGTCTGAGGGTTGTGCTCACCCAAAACAAAGGTATAGGGGCTGGGTTCCTAAAATCCAGGGTCAACAATACGGTGCCTGTTACAGGGAGAAAAGGGGATATGCCAGTGGGAGCAAAGGGAAAAAAACTCACCCACAGCCGGACAACAGCGGGAAAAGCAGGACTATACCGAACACTGGGAAGCCAGGTGCTCCCAATGAAGTGCTGCCCAGACTCCAGCAGGGCTGCATGTGGGAGCAGGGTGAAGGTGGATTGGCTCCTCCTCCTGGGGGAGGAGCCAGAAGAGACAGATTGCCCTTGGGGCACAGGCTAAGTGGAGAGAGCAGATGATAAAGATGATAAATGGCTTGGAAAGCAAGTCATATGAGGATATGATGAAGGAGCTAGGCATATTCAGCTTGCAGGAAAGGTGCTAAAGATGGGACATAATAGCAATCTTCAAATACCTGAAGAGGGAAAGCACCTCTTCAAATAAAGAAGAGGAAAAGCACCTGTTCTCTCTTGCTGCAGAGAGGACATGGATCAATGGCTTGAAGCTGCAGTGAAGTAAGTTAAAATTGACATCTAGAAAAACATCTTCGCTGTTAGAATAGAGAGGTAGTGGACTAGACTCTCTAGGGAAGTTGTGGACTTTCCAGCACTGGAGATGTTCAAGAATAGTTTGGACAGCCACTGGTCAGGGATGATCAAGGTGTAGCTGTTCCTATGATCTCTTATGGGAATTTCCCATGCTTGTGGGCTTTGCTGGTTGCCCCTTCCCTCCTTTCTGCCACATGTGTCATAGCATTTTAAACCTTCCTCAGAGGCATTTGTTGTTGGCTACAGCCAAGGCTCGGGACTTTGATTGGGGTGTGGCAATGCTCCTATTGGGAGCAAAGCCAGAGGCTCCTGTTAGAAGGTCTTGATCAGGGTCAGACCAATCCCCATATTTGGGGTCAGGAAGGAATTTTCTCCCATGATCAGATTAGTACGGATTGTGGAGGTTTTCACTTTCCTCTGTAGTGAGGGTCATGGCTGTCTATTTGGGATCTCGTCAGCATATATTGACCACATTTCATAGAAGCAAGATGTTGGCTGCCATAATTCCCCAGCTTTACCTGGGGCAGGTTAGGATATTAGGTCTGCGTTGTGTTAGGGTTGATGGTAGTCTTATGCAGAACTTAAATTTTGGTTTGTATATAGGGGTCTGGACAGGGATGATCCTGCCCCAAGCAGTGGGTTGGACTAGATGACATCTGGAGGTCCCTTCCAGCCCTACTTCTCTATGATTCTATGCAAGAAGAGAGAGCTGACACTAAAAGGTCAGAATGATAGTGGTACTTCCAGTTCTGTTCTTCCTTTCTTGTTTACTACGACTAAATAAATCTAATTCATTCCTGTTTGTTAGTTTAATGCTTTCCGCATCTCCATTTCCCCTAAACCCGCATTCATAGCTATTAGTGGCTTGTTATTATCCAGTACCATATCAATTAACAGAGCAAATGTGCAAAGAACAGGATGTAAATCAATCCTGTATGTAAGACAGTGGCCTTGTAGATCGAGTTTTTCATATTCCCTCAAGCATTCACAGTAAAGTGATTTCTGATTATAAGGAAGAGTGGTTAAGGGAAAGAATTATAAGGAATTATAAGGAAAAATAGTTAAAGAAAACACGCACCCACCAGAATACTTCAGGCCCAATCCACCAGTAATTTAATGAAAGTTGGATTAGGAGCCTCAGAGGGGGTTTGGTGTTGTGTTTTTTTTCCCCCCTTTCTCATTTCTTTTTTTCTTTTTCTTTTTTCTTTTTTTGATTTGTTAAGAAGGAAAGAGCCTCAAATGTGTTCAGACAAGCAGCTCAAAGTCTGAATGATTTTCTGTTCCTTTATCCAAAAATAATTGTACCCAAGCTTCTTAACTGTGCAGGATTTAGGGGTAGGCATTATGTCTGTAAGCTTGCTCTCCTGAAACTTCTGGCATATTCTGGCTCTGATCACACAGTGGACATTCAAGGTGTTTTAAAATCAATTAAACTATTCAGGACTATCAAAAAATGTGGTCTGTGGAGTAACAAAGTAGCTGGTAAATATGCACCTGAGTTTTCTTTAAGCACTGCTTTTAATAATAATAAAAGTTACCATTTGCATGCTTTAAATTTGGCTGAGGATTTTAGACGGGGAGATGTGTTGTATTGTTTTGTTTAAAAAATGCTATCAAATTGCTGTATGGTTCAGTTCCACTTGTAAAAATGAGCCTAGATTTTCGAGAGACTGGAATCTTATCAGCCTCCTTTGATTTTTCCGTTATGGTTTAAACATCCCTTTCTCTGATATGGGTTCAGGATCTTAGGCTAAGGTATGTTTTGTATATACAGGTCAGGTAAACCGTTTTACCCATTTTTGGTCTCCTCCTGCACCACTAAACTTCTATTTCTGTTAAACTAGCACCCAGCAAAACTTTCTATTCCACATTACTTTAGATGACTGGTAGTTGCTTGGACTACATTATAATGGTTGTATGGTGAATGTGAGATAAGGCCTAATGTCCACTAGGAGATGAATTAAGGCTATTTAACTTAAGATCCCTTTGAAAGTCATCTAATGATTCCCTTTCACTCCACAGAAAGCTAGATTCCAATTCAGGCCACAGAACCAGCTCAACATTTTAAATATTGTACCTCTTTTATATCTTGACACAGGGGTGAGAGGCCACAAAATGATTCATTGAGCTGTACTGGCATATTTCTGACTGCTGGCTTGACATCATCAAAGTAAGGAGAGTTTTGGTGGAATAAATACCTATCTTCAGAAACTATGTAGAGAAAACATTCAAAGCCCATTCATGTTCCACTTAATTGCACCAAATCCTCTGGAATTCCATCAGTTGAAAGATACTGTAAGGTGATGGGGAATTATTGTGGACTCCTGTTATTAGTTTTAATCAAATGAAGGATATAGCTGCAGACTTGTGAGTGTTATAATGAAGGGCATGTTCAGCTACCGTCAGCTGATAGTACTATACTGACAGGAAGGAATTACAAATAAAGAACAGGTTTTTTTTCTTTCTTTCTTCATTTATGTACTCTCAGTAGTATGCTATAAAAAGTAAACTTTCCTCTAAAATGATTTTCAATTTGTATCTAATTCTTCCTTTACTTAATGTCATGCTTGTTGCTTTTGGCTGCTGTATTTCATGATAAAATGAAGTAACACATTTTCACTAATTATGTTGCCACATTCATGTTTCTCTCTCACATCATCTACAAACTTCCGTTCCCTGCATTTTAAAAACCAGAATTCATTCTGCACATTTCTTCCTAATTTGCAACAAGTCCTAAGGCTATAGATTGCATAATGTGACAAAGTCCCTTTTAAAACTCCAAAACCACAAGGTGCGTTAATTACAGAATGCTATGGGGAGGTAAGAGATCAGTTAGACTATTAATCCAATTGATTCCATTTTGGATGGTCCACAGATTCCAGCCACTTCTAATCTTTCCATAAACAAAAGCACATGTATGCAATAAACTCAGAAGTTAGAGAACACACTGAGTATAATTAAGAAAAAAATGTTATTTATCATTTTGCATAACACCCATTCATAAAACATCATTTCCAATAACAAAGGAAAGCCATTCCTTTTGATAAATAGCATAAATGACAATGATTGTCTTATCTGTATTACTTTTAAAATCATTTCAGTCATTGGTCAGTTATGTGAATGCAAAATAAACAAACAAAAAAAATCAAACACTTGTTATACCATTTATCTTACTTATTTTGTTGTCTGAAATGTGTCTGTGTTCCTGATTCCTGGATTGTGATTAAATTCCTAAATTGTAATTAAATTAACAGATCTAAGAGATTTTCAAAGGGATGTCTTCCCCACCTCCTCTGCACATTATGATAGCATTGATCATGATCAGCAATGTTGGATATGGTTATATGCTTATAGGCCTATTTATATAAATGGCGGCATCAATTCTTAGTTTTCCCTGTGAATTCATCTAAAAAGTAACTATTTGAGGATATTTTCTTTTTCAGACAAAAAAGAAAAAGAGTGAGTATGGGCCTACTTCCAATAAAGCTGATGGGAGTTTTTGTTGATGGATGGAAAGTATGCTTGGACCTTTTGCTGGGGGCTGTAAAGATCAATAGGTAGCCTGTACAATTCAAAAGTGCTGTTTTTGATTTGCTCTAACTAAAACATTCTCTTTATACAGCCCCAGACAGAATGTGGTTTTTAAAATATACCCAACATTATTAGGTATACAGAAGGGCCTTCCAGTAGCAAGACCCTGAGAAAAATTCTTAATAATGAATCCAGAGGTTCTTCTTGGATTCTGGAGATGTGTATATTCTACCAGCAGCTAAACTTTCCTTTGAAATAATGTAGACTGTATCCAGAACTGGTCAGCTATAGCTTTACAGTCACATTGCATGTCCCTGCTTCATTTAGGAGACAAACGGGATTAGTGAAGGCCACTTGCACATAGTGAACCCTAGTAACATCTCTGAAGGCCAAGAGCTCCCAAATTGACAAAAATGCCAAAGCACACAATGATAAAGATACAGGCACTGTTTCTGTCATATGAAAGAAGAAGGAGACAAGGTCTGAACAGCAGGAAGCAGCACTTACAATGTACACTGTAACTGTGCTCAGCATCAAGGGCACACATTGCAGGGAGAACGTGCTGTCTACTCAACCACAATAGGTCTGATCAGGGCACCCACAATTTAGCCTTCAGTATGTATGTATTGAATAACCCATAAATGCCTCCATAAAATGTTGGTTAAAAGTGAACCATTAATCTGTTCCAGATGCTTTGGGTTTTTATTCAAGGCCTGTAACTCTGTTCCATGAAAAGCAGACGATAATACATGGAATAGAAATTTTCACATGGACTGAGGTATATTCTCTTGATCTAACTTTCCACTGCTTTCAGGCATGACGGTAGCTTTGAATGATACACTAATTCATAGCTGAGCTTACAATTATACAAACTAAGGAAATCATGCCAATAGAACTTCCGTGAAGGACTTCCTTCAATGTCAAGGATATACTAACATCCCTGGTTGATACCTAAAGTAGTTACTTTCATATTCCTAGAACCCAGACTCATAGAATCATCTTTTACATTAATTCCTCCTCATTTCCCTTAAATTTATAAACAGATGTATTATTTGAAGTGGTCACGATTGTCCTGGATTTTGATTCCAATGCAACCAGGAGCATCATAGCCCTTTACGCATACAGCTGTTGCAAGTTGCATTGCTGCTCCTCTGTCAGTAGGTGACCAGGGAGAGCACATAGGCTGATTGGTTTGTATTTGGAATAAACTGCAATTAAGTTAAGTGGGCTGCAGTTAACTTACAGATATGCACAGTGATGTCCTGAGATGGGATTGGGATTGTAGCACCCAGACTACTTCACAGATACTTGAAGATGGACAAGAGATATGAATGTCTGCAGCATTCCGAAACAAAAGGCTTTCTCTCAGGAGAAATACAATGTCTGTTTATAGCTTTACATCCTAATTCCACCTTTCCTCCTAACTCTCCTTTTGGCCCTGATTCAGCAAAAGTGTTAAGCAAAGCTCTGAACTGTAAGCACTTGAATTATCCCATTGTTTGCCTTTACCCAACACTGGCTTTCTCTCTCAATTGCATCTATTACATGTTTCATAGCCCTAGAACCTCCAGGCACATTAGACTGGCTCTCTCCTAAGTCCTTCCTCATTTCCTCCACCTACAGCCTTGACTAAGCAAGATGTTTAGTCCACTGACAAACCTATGCTGTACAGTTGCTGTGTACCCCGCCAAGTCATAACATGTAGCAGATGCAGGAATTTGTATAATGATCAGTTGAACAGGTCGGCAGATTGCCATCTGTAGGCAACATGTAGTGGTATTTAAAATATCATTGTAAACAATAAGGCATATCCTAATGACCTTACTTTTTTAATTAATTAAAAATGGCATTGCAATTAATTCCTTTTGTCTATGTAAAGATCTATGTAAACTAAGTAAGTATCTCATAGCTTTACTCATTATTTTACATGATTATATGGAGTCTTTTGGAAAAAGATAGAATAGAAGGGATCTGACATATGCAGCATGCAAAAGCCAAGAGAAGACAATCTGTGACTGATGTTGATTTAAAACCACTTATTCCTCTAAAGAACCGTGCTGAAGTCAGTAAAAGTCTCACTTTTCAATGTCTTTTCTCAATTTTATTGCAACCATAACCTCATTACAATGTGGTTTATTGACAAGTGTTGATGTATTTCAGTGTCCCCTTCCATTTTGGTTATCACCCATATTTTAAAAAGTCAGGACAGGTTCCCTCTTACAGTAAACTGTGAGATAATTTGCCACTGTGATTTAATTTGCCACTTTTTCTTTGCAATTCTGAGCTAGCACCTCCCATAATTGTTTACCACTGGAAAATTTGCCGTCATTTGCATTTCCTTGGACTGGCAAATTGACTGAAGTTTACTGTAACGTCTTGACCCCATCACCTTGAAAAAAGGTACATTAAATCTCTGAGAAGCCAAAGCCCCTGCTTGTCAGAGGATTTGTGTCTCTATCATTCTGCAAAGATATCCTTTAGGTGAAATTGCTCCTGCAAACCAGAGGCTTTGCGTGGGAATGTAAGACAAAGTGCACAATAAAGAAGATTAGATAGTTTGACTGGAAGGTTGTGGCTAGAAAACAGGTCTGAACCTATTGGATCACTTTGTTTAAATGACTGAACTGTGGTAATTAGACTTCCTGGGAAGGAGCATTCATATTTTAAGAGACTGAAATGCTGACTCTCTTTTGCTTTCTGTAATATGCACTGCTGATTTCTTTCCTTGGTTTAACAATGTGCATTATCTCCTTAAGTGATGATGCTTTTTTCATCTCATTTAAGGGTCTACATATGGAAGCAGATGATAGCTGAGGGTCCCCTACTTTGCACATTGCCCTCCAAGGAAGGAGCTTTATAAAACTAGTGCAATGTCAACTACCTCCCTGTGAAGTGTCTGGAATTAAGGACACAATGAAAGCAATTCATAAAAAGTTTAGCCACCCAAAGCTTTCTCTGTTGTATTATTACTAGAGGGAAGGCTGAACTGACAGCATGGGGTCACGCCTCTCCTGGTTTTTCTTGCAGATCTTCCTCTGACTCAATCACTTTCAGCTGCCCTACAGGCCATGGTTTTAATGCCACTGAGCTGAGTCTTGTTTCCCTGGGCCACCC
>NW_017729000.1:30564266-30577685 GCF_001723915.1 Gavialis gangeticus
ATAAAAAGTTTAGCCACCCAAAGCTTTCTCTGTTGTATTATTACTAGAGGGAAGGCTGAACTGACAGCATGGGGTCACGCCTCTCCTGGTTTTTCTTGCAGATCTTCCTCTGACTCAATCACTTTCAGCTGCCCTACAGGCCATGGTTTTAATGCCACTGAGCTGAGTCTTGTTTCCCTAAATTCCTTGCTATCAGCCAACCAGTGATTTCTGATGCTCAGTTCTTCCTTGAACTGCCTTTTTATGAGAGAGAACTTTTACTGGCTGTTTTTTTGTTTTTCCTCTGTAGATGTTTAAAGCTGTCTTTGTCAAATCAAAATTGTTGAAAAGGGAATACAAGATGTACCTTGGGAAATTCTGTTGGGAATAAGATCTACCCCAAGACTGTGCTGGCTTTCTGCTCCTTCCCCTCACAGGTATGAGAGTCAGGTCAAATTAGACTAGTATCCTGACTGAAGATATAGAAGAAACAAGTTATCTTGTCTCAGTCTCATTGTTGGATTTTGTACCAGTGCTGGGATTAATTTTACCTGATGTTTCCATGGAATATAACAGTTAAGATGGATCTACCTATAAAATCAGGTACCTAACATATATTAAGTGGTCATGGTGCTCTTTATGAAATGCTGTACAGGAAGAGCAGGATACTTGCTCAGTTGCAGCTTGTGGAGTCCAGATCTGGTTTTAACTAATCTACAACCTGAAGATGTTACATTTCAGGCAAGGCTATCTCTTGTATAGGAAATCTTGTGTTAATGGATGAAATTCCTTCTGTAGAGCAGGAAGCTTCTTTTAGGATACATGGTATCTCTTTGGCTGAAGAATTGAATAGCCTTCTATTTTGCTATCTTTTGCTATATTTAGAGGTGCTGGGAAGAGCATTTTTTTGCTTTGAATTGTGCTTTTGGGAATTTTCTCTTTCGGTAGTGAACAGCATGGAAGAACTAAAACTCTATTTTTTTCTCACTAAAAAGACATTAAATGTAACAGTCCATAAATGGCATACCAAATTGTTTATATAGTAGGTGACATGGGGAACTAAATTTCTTGCATTGTGAATAGCAGTTTCCTGGTGGGTAGATGAAGTGACCTGTTTTCAACAGTGATTCTCCCTTCTGGGACCTAAAAACACCCCGTATCTCTTTGCTGCAGTCCACTCAAATGTTCTACCCTTCTGGATGTGTAAGTGTAGGATTGGTGTTACAGCAAGAAATCATAGGGTTCTTTTAGTTGTTGAAATGAGGTGCGCTCTCAGCCATAATAAAACCTATTAGTGTGGCACATTAGGCAACTGGTTAGGAAGCTGGCAGTAAACTGGGTGCTTCCTGATTTTTCCACAAGCACAGGGCTCAAGTGCCTCTTTAAAGGATTATTTATTCTGAGCTGAGCGCTGTGCACATGGAAAAAGAAAGGATGAGGAGATACTCAGTGTGAGGGATTACAAAAGACATAGCAGAGGGAATTGGCTGGTAAGCTATTTCTTTTCCCATGACTATGCTACTGCTGGGCCTTAAGAATGGAGGATCTCTGCTTGTTCTTCCAGATGCCCAATATATCTAGAGCAGCGGTTCTCAAACTTGACAGACTCAAGGTGCCCCTTGATAGACTTGAGGCACCCCTGCAAAATGTCATCTTAGTTTTCATTCAGTACTTGACTACAGAAAAATAATAGAGCAATTCTTCTGTTGAAAAGCATGGGAGGTCATAATGGTTTTAACACTGAATTTGAATTCTCTGAGTTTATCGTGTGACTCATGTTTGCACACTTTTCAATACTAACATTTTGCTGGCAGCATCCTGCAGCATTCTTGAAAGGATCTCAAGGAACTTTGATTGAGAATCACAGGTCTACAGAGACATCTCTACGACTCTCTAGCTGGTCACACCCTCATTAGTTGAAGAGGTCTAGTCTACAGCATACCAAAACTCATTTGCAAGGGTTTGAACAACAAATAGTTGCAAGACCAGTTTGAAAAAGAATGCCTGAGTATTTTGTTTCCATCCCTGTCCCTCTTTCTCAAGCAAGGCTATGTTTTAAAGGAAAAGTCTTTTTTGGTTACTGTTAATATTCATATATTATTTCTTCTTGAAATAGTAATTTCTTATTGAAAACAACTTGTAATAAACTTTTATCTGTTAGATAAAAGTAGCACAGAGATCTCAATATTGGGTGTTGGACCTAACCATATGTATGTACAGTTTGAATTCAGATGTATGATAAGGAACTATTACAGGTGAAGAACTGGGGCATTGGGAGATTATTTGCCGAAGATCACGTAGGTAGAAACTGAACCCCACCTCCTAAATCTCATAAAGTAACTACAAGACCATCTTTCTTTTGGCTGTCCTCCTTTTTAAGACTGAGAAAGGAGGAACTCTTGCTTCTCTGACTGAACTGTCACTTAACATCTCTCCAAAAATGGACACATTGCACTCTAGCAAACTGGAATTTAGCTTGGCATACATTCATACAGCTTGGACATAATGCAGCACAATAGACACTTCTTTAGGGATAGATAGCAGTTCCAGAGACTTTACCTAAATTAAATGAAGGAACCACTCACAAAAATGATGGTAAAATTCCTGAAGCCTGCCTTCTTTAATAACTATCCAAATTACTTTGGGATAGCCTGACAGATCTCTGTGAAATGCTTATGTTTCTCATGACTGCTTTTCCTACCCAAAATAATGACATGCAGAGCTATGGAAGATAATTGCTAATGCTTTTGAGATCTGACAACCTGTATAAGCTTTCCTTTAGTGACACACTTTATAAAGAAAAGTACCATATTAACCTGAATTGCAATGTATTGTATAACAGTAGTTCAGCTGTAAGAGAAGCCAGACTGGACCTGATTCTTTACTCTGAAAAAACTTATACTAAATGTAACCCATTGATTTTTATGCAATTGAATAGGTTGCAGCACAAAAGGGGTGAGCACCAAGCTGTAAGATGTCTGCATTTAAACCATAAACCCAAGTTTCTATGTCAGCAAATCCAATAGGTGAAGAGAACATGCTGGTTATAATGGGCTGTAGCTTCCCCTCCGCTAAAGTAGTTGATACAAGGCCAGGAGAACTTAAATGGTGGGTAGTGCAGTTGGAGAAATAACTGTGTATCTGTTTTTATGCAGTGACCATTGTCATGGTACCTATTAGAGGTGTGCAGAGTGGGCCGTATTTGATTCAGATTCAGCCCAGTTCGGGGGACAGTGATTCCATTAGTTGATTTGGATTACTGTCCCAATTTGATTCAGCTGAATCCAAATCTGAAGATTTCATGCTGATTCAGAGAATCAGTGATTCGGCCATAGACACAGCTTTAAATGTTATTTCTACATACCTCGAGGAACCAGGCACAGCTTGTAAAAGCTGAGATGGTGGGGCGGATGGAGAATTCCACAGGAGCATGGGGGTACCTCTGTGTCCTTGGCAGCAGTTTGGCAATCGGCCATGGGACCACCCCATGTTCCCCCCAGACCCAAGAGGCACCAGTCGCAAGCTGGGGGGGAGGGTCCCCTGCACGCTCTGCAGCAGACCTGGAAGTGGACTGAAAGTGCTTCTGGTCCACTTCCAGGGCCACTGCTGAGCACGCTGGTGACTGACCCCACGCTCCTGTGGGATGCTCCATCTGCCACACCAATTCAGCATTCACGAGCCGCCTGGTACCTTGAGATATGTAGAAAAAACATTTAAAGCTGTGTCTATGTCTGAATCATCAAATCTCTCCAAATTGATTCGGAGAGATTAAAGTGTGTCCTGATCTGATTTGGATTTGGAGATTCGGCTGCTGAATCGGGCTGAATCTCCACTGAATTGAATCAGCAACTGAAGCTTCGCACAGTTCCTAGAACCTATGCTAGTTAACTAAAGAAGGTTACTGTTCTCCCTTCTTCCCTGTGCATGTGTCATGGGCTTTCAGTGTTGAGGATAGAATAAACTGAGACCCATTCACTTTCAGAAGAGAACAAGAAGGCCTTCTTGCTCTCTTGTGCAAGTTAATTCTCCAAGACATGGGTCTGTCATCAAGGAAACTGTGGGTTGCTCACTTGAATTTTGCCTTAAGTTTACCAGTTACAATATGCTGGAACGTAGCTGTGATGGGGGTTCATTATGATAAAGAAAGAAGCAGACCTTCAAATAACTTGAGCCAATTCCATGGAATTGTCTGAAGACCCTGACTGAACCTTTTAATGTGACTCCCTCCCCCCCAATTAATAGAATGCCAGTAATGAGAGTACAGTGCTGGGGTGACAAGCCCAGTTGACCCATTGTACTCAGTAATTGAGCTTCTGTCTGATTATGAGCTCTGAAGCTTCTTGGCTTTGAATGTCACTTGAGCATTGATGCTACCTGTGAAATATCACCATATCCTTGGAAAAACTACAAGTAAGCACATTACAGGCTATGATTTTAACATAACCTATAAAGGGCTGCAACCTGGGTAGGCTTCTGTTGAGTTTGGTTTCTGCAATAAAGTAGAAAGCTCTGAAAGGTGCATGTTATGATAACTCCTCCTGTCTTCTCTTGGGGTGAATTTAGAGGAAAAAGGTCAGTCCTCCTCATTCCTTTGCCTATGTGACACCTATCATCTTGGCCTGACTTAGACAAGAGGCTCTGTGGTTCTGGAAGAGAAAGTATGGTTATAAATAGAAGTTGTATTTGTCCTGGGAGAGAGCCTTTTGTCACTGGAACCAATACATGTGCAAATTTATTATCCCATGTCAAATTCCTTTGAAGTATGAGGGGGGAAAATAGGTTAATAATTTATCCTAGGACATGTCCATGTGCATCTGTACTGTTATTCTGCCTCACCCAGAAACAAGCTGGGTAGCTTGTGTGCTCTTGCTTGTCACCTGCTGATGAGGAGCATTGCAATTTAAGGAGAGGACGAGCACTGCAATTTAAAAGGATATAAATATCTGAGGCATAAATGTTCAAAAGACTTGGGGAGATTCTTCTGAGTTTATTCTCCTTGTAGAAAAACTTACCCAGTGATACCTGAACAGACATTCAAACATAGAGTCCCTGAAGAGTAGAGAGTTTTAAGTATTACCTGTGGGCAGCTGGGTCCCCTGTGCACACATCTCAGCATGATCTGCAGGCTTCCTCAGTCTACCAGTTTGAGAACTGGCTTGTAGGTAAAATAGATACTGCCTTAGAACAGTGGTCCAGGTGAATGGTAAGGGTTAATTGATTTCTAAAAGCCTGTTTGTGACAGTTTCCTTCAAGGCCCACTGTGCCTGACAGGCAAGCAGCGAGCAAACACACAGGCTGGGAAATTAAAGCCATGTACCACAGTGTTCCATAACATGAGATAAGGTGGCAATAGGTCACAGTGCCAAACTGCAGGTCCCTTAAGATTTCTGACCTTGATAGATGGATCAAATTAGGAGAAACAGCTAAAGCCCAAATTAGGAGGTGTGCTGTGATGGGTTTGTGAAACAAAGGAATATGTTGACAGGATACAACATGGACAGTATGATGATCACAGGGAAACCAGTCAATGATGCCCAGAGATGAAGAGTCATTAAGAGGGGAAAAGGATACAAAAGGAGAAATTTCAGAGCAGCAAAGTGTCCCCAAGAGGGGAACCCAAGGCCACCATGCACAGAGGGCACACTTCCAGCCCATCTCACCCACCCCACTGGGGTGGGAGTGGGCCTCAGCCTCTGAGCTCCAGGCTGCTGGTATCTGACGTTGAAGAGAACCTCAGAGTGAAGCTTGCATACTGGCCAATGTACCTTGACTAAACCCTGGGACTGATAGATATAGAATTATTTTCACTATTCTTAGTTGCTATTACTGTATCAGTAAAATTTATTTATTATCAAATGGAGAAGTCGTGGTCAGTCTGAGGGTTTAGATCCACCCAGAACAAGGTATCTGCATCATAAATACAGTACCAACACTGCCTGGTGACAGATGGCAGCGATGGACAGGGCAGCTCTAATTGGCTGACACAGATTGATCCAAGGCATCATATTTCTCTCAGTAGTACAATATGAGATTATGAAAGGGGTATGTTCTGCTCCCTGCTTGCCTAGAGTAGTAGAGTCCAGCCACAGTAACAGTCCAGCCTAGAGTGGCCATTTTTGCTTGGGGAAAAAATCCCAAACTTCTGTACATTTGTGGTTTCTCCTGGGAAAGCAACAACTCTCACAGGAAAAAATTGAATGTCTGTATGTGGCCTTAGCTATGCTCATTTTGATCTGGGTCAAACCCCAGGATAATCAGACCCATCTCAAATGAGACGCCTGTTTACAGCCTCTGTGGCTTTTCAGATTAAGATAAACAAGCTAGCTTTGTAACTGGGGACTTTAACAGACTGGTGTCTTCGGCTCAAAAGGGATGTATGGTCTGTAATATACACTAATGGTGATGAGTCATACTGCCTTTACTCAACTTGGTTCAGCTGTGTTTTTCTCTGGAGGCATTTTTATACATGCCTCCACAGGGCTGGGCACTTCGAAAAGCTCCCAGTGCCGCGTCGCTTGCAGTTGTGTAAGTGGCTAAATGTGTGTCAGCACTGAGAAAATAGCAGTGGAACACTGTTGAACTAAAATGCATAGAAGGCGCTTTAGTTCAAAAGCTCACTGCTGCCATTTTCTGTGCACTGATGCACATTTCACCACTTATACAATTGCATGCAGCACAGTGCAGTGAGCAGACTTAATTCAGCTCCGAAACAGAGGATATCTGGAGCATCACAGGATGAAATGGTATGTGTATAAATGCCCTGGAGGACTGCCCCATCACGGTTATCTTGATATAAGTTCTACAGCATTTTTGAAGCTTCACTCATTTTAATCAATTACATTTCTAGGAGACTTTGCCAGCGCTTGCAGGTGTTTTCATAAGTATTTAGCTAGAGGTCGTAAAACTGATTTAGTCACTTGAATATGCCAGACACAGTTTGGGTTTGTTATTTTTATATTTCCTTTTCTTCAAAGTAAGTTTTCATATGTGTTCATATGTCATCTTACCACACACTTGTCAAAATACAATGTTCCATAACATACACAACATACATAGCCACTAGATTCCCTAAAACATCAGCAGGAAATGGAATTGGGCTTAAACTATAAGGAAATAATGAAAAGCATAAGAATAAATGTATAAAACTAAATTGCTACTTCCTTGGGGCAGGACAGGAAGCCCCCAGATTGGTTCTTGAGCTGTACGAGAGCCCAGTACTTTGAAGAGAGACAGAACCCTCAGTGCACTAGCCAAGTAAGAGCCTTGTTACACATTAATTTTAGGCAGCTCAGGGAGCTCTTAACCCTTGCATTGTCTACACATTAATACCGGAAACTAGTTTAAAGCATTTGTTATGCAGCTTAAAGTTATACCACTTCAGGGTAGGATTATCTCTGATCCATGTTACTCAGCTCCCATTGCACAAAGGTGTAGCTACTTTAGGCTACACCTAAGTGCAAACACCCCACCTGCCTCTTCTCCCCTGTTGTCCTGGGTTGGGCCCACTGCCCCCCACCCCAGCACTCCAGACCCCTGCTCACTGCCCCCCTCCCTCCCCCACTTGCTTATGGATGCCTGTGCTGTCTGTCCCAGGGAGCAGGCAGGGAAGGATTAATCTGCCTGTCCAGTCCCTGTGGCTGCTGGGCAGGCAGGTTAGCCTTCCCCTACCTGCTCCCCGAGGGCAGACAGTCAGGCAGCTAGAAGTAGGTGAGGGCAGGTAGGGTCAGGGGGCACCTTGAGGAGCAGGGGAGAGCCCTGGAGGTGGGTGATGACCAAGGGAGCCCTGGGGGTCAGGGTCCAGGAGAGAAGCCCAGAACTGGGGCGGAGGGAGGAGGACTTCACTCCTCCAGGCCCCTTCTGGTCTGAAGTGTGACTTCTCCAAACTTGAGCTAGTACTAACACTGATCAACATTTGTGCAGCTCACAGCATAAGGTGTAATAAGGTCCTAAGAAAAAGACCTCTTCCTTCCCAAGCAAGGGAGAGGAGCAGAGAAATCTGCATTTGCTTGGTTCATGCTCTTTGTTTTTGAGTTCTTTTAGGAAAAATTGAAAGATCAGAGGAGGAGTTCTGATCACAAAGCTCTCAATATACTAGAGAGTGACTCCCAAAGGTGAGCAGCTCTCTGACTGGCTTAGCTAACTACCATCCCTCCTTCTACCCCAGTCCCCTCAAACCTGGGAATCCTAGGGTGCCTGTAGGTGTTCAGGGATGCTGCTCCAATGTGCTGTAATTACAGATAAATCGATTCTCCTGGAGCGTGCTAATTAGTGTGCTCCAGCAGCCACTATGTCTCATGTATTCAGTATCCCTGTGCTTCAAAATGGTAGCAGGGGTGCTTTAATTAAAGTTCATTGAATGAACTTTAGGTAAAGTGACCCTGCCATCTTTGAAGTGTGGGATGCTGAATATACAAGATGCTACAGGCACTTTAATTAGAGTGGCTCTCAGAGCCGCTCTAATTAAAGCTCCCTCCCTTCACCCCCATGTAAAGATGACCCTACAGTATAGAGAACATGTAGATAGACTTAGACAGAGTCTAATAGACTCTGTATACTGGTGGAAGAAAGAGTGGGAATTTGGTATTTTGCAAGAGGAATACATTTCCCAGTCTTTTTATCCATTATCCAACAAATCCCTATCCATTGGACATCTATTCAGAGTCATAATACTAATTGTCCAAAGTTATATTTCATATAATGGAACTCTTGGCTAGGTAAGAATGTAGAAGAATCACAGACAATCGACAGACAAAATAAGTAGGGCAACCTGATGCTCAGAGAAGAAATAGACAAGTCATGGCTACATGGGTGATGTACACAAGTAGATGGTGTGTAGGATAGAGAGAACAAAAACTTCTGTTTCACATATATCGTATCAGTTTCAGTTGGTTCAGCCATTTAAAAATCTCTAACAATAATGTTTGCTTTAAAAAATACTCATTTTAACAAATTGAAATGATAACCACTATTTTAACCGCGTCCCTGACTGAAACCTTCCTGTCTAGTTTCAATAGGGATTTTCAAGCATTGTGGGCTCTAAGAATATTCTGTTTTATATAATATGATCTATTTTAAGGTTTTATGCTAGTATCCATCACTTCAATATCTGAGCATGTTCCACAGAAAAATTAACAGCAAGAGTGAATCCTCTAGTGAACTCTTTGGTTCTTTACCTTTTGGAGACAAAAACTGTACTTGTTTTTATTTATTTCCTTGTTTTGTTACAAATCTTTTATATTTCTTTTTTTTATGGGTGTGCAGGGAATTTAAATAGATGTGGGATACATGAATGTCTACTAGACCCTCTGATATGGTTCTATAGTACACTGTTGATAGCAACAGGAACTAGATAAATGTGCCTTAAGACAGAAGTTGGACAATGCTTTTTATAGCCAAAGTCAGCCCAGAAGCAGTGCAGATCTTGTACATGAAGATCAGAGCTTATACTTCATGGCATTAGGTTTGATGTAAATCCCACACTGAATCCTAGAATTCCTTTGGAGTTGTCCAGTGCTCCCCTTTATTTCCTGCATTAATTTTATTAAGCAAATTGCTTAGAAGAGGATGACAAGGTAGATAGATAAATGTCTCAGTGGAAGAAAGGAAACAATGCAAAAGTTCCTCACCCATCCTTCTTTGTCAGGAAGGAAGTATTTATTTTCAAGACTAGAAAAAAGCCTAAACACTAAAACTATGTTTGTGTTGATGCTTTAAACTCCAGTCTTTTCCACTTTTGGCATGCAAGCACAGGAAGATAGCTTCTCTGTACAGTTAAGGGAGAATGTGGACACTGACAGAATGTGTCCTTCTGACAAACAGTGCCTATGATTAGGAGTTAACAGCAGACCACGTGTAAAATGAATGCAGGTGATCTTGTGGTTTTATTTTTTTCTTCTTTGCCTACTTCTCAGAAATGCCTCACATTGACACTAATTTGATATTTCAACTCCAAAAGCCCCTTTGGATGGTGAAGGTGGAATGTAAAGAAATTCTCCTTGGTGTCAGTCAGTAACTTTCTCCTTTCTTCAAGTTACAAAAGGTGATTGATGGGAATAGAAGCACTACTCAATGCTGCAACAGAACCTGTACTGAAAGCTAGATTGACAGGCAACTGCTGGATTTTTTCCCCACTTTAATTGTGCAAAGTAATGACAATGAGCAAGATGCAAGGAAGAGTTGCTTGATCTGTTTTTAATAGGGTTTTCTGACCTAAATGAGAAGTAATAGAGTAATATTATGTTTAAAATGTTCAAAACACATCAGAGTCTATTACACAAAGTTTCATTCTGTCTCACATATACACAGATTTATAATCTTGCTTGGTGGGTTTCAGAGAATGGCTGACAGTGGGAAACAGATTACCCCAGCTGTAAACTCTGCTGTTACTCATTTTACCGATATTAATTTGTTCGTACAGGTAAAAAGGCTTTCAAAAGATATGATTTGACTTGGCACAATTCATTTAGGTTGTGTGTGCCTGTGGGGAAGATGCACCTGAAGGAGGACTTGCTCTGGGAAAAAGAGGTGATGTAGAGAGAAACCTGACAGCTCCTAGCAGCCAGTTCTATACATTGCCTCACTGGTACAGCCTTGATTAGTCATCTTAAAGCACTCTGGCCATGCCCTGTTGTCAGGTCTGTGGCATCTACTACTAGGAGCAACAGTGGACCCTATTTTATTTCGCTTCAGCTGCCACACAGAAAACTACTTATTCCCATTCTTGCTTCATCCATATGATCCAGTATCATCACAGCCCAGTCCTTGCACCATTCTCAGCTGTAAGCCTCTATGAAAATGGTAGGTTAAGGGAGGGCCTTAGCCCTGGCCCCATTGTGAAAGCTAGTGTGGAATATGGGAAGGATCCACCCGTTGAAGAGGAGTAACCCAGACATGTTTATGTTCATCTAGGTGCTTGTGAGAAGAGCACTACTTGCTCTTTATGCAGTACTGTTCTTAAGAAAAAAATGAGCCCTCGTTCTACAGTGTTATACAGAACAGATCAGAATGCCTACCTCTTCCTCATCTGCACTGTTTAATGATTATCATTATCCCAAAGGTGAATGTGCCCAGATGAAGAAAGAGTTACAAATATACTAATAAGCAGCTCAATTCACATCAATTGGGTACTGCAAAGAAATGGATTTTCAAACTGTGTGAGTAGAGGAGGGAAATGATCCAAAGTCCTATAGTACACAGAGCTTCTCTCCACTTGCTGGGTAGTTATTAGACAAGAGGAAACTAAAGCACAGAGGCACATCCTGCATGCTTTACTCTGGTTATCTATAGAAACTTTCCCAATTAAAGTTACTTTGGGTCTGATTAATGACTAAAGTCCTAGATAATGATCTCTCAAACAAATACGATAGGATTAACTTCTCTTTTTTCCTCAGAAATTAAAACATTTTGAAGTGCACCTGTATACACACATCTAATCATATGGTGCAATATATGGTGTTAAAAGAAAACCATTTAGGTAGTAAAATCAAGCATTAAAAATGCTGGAATTGCAGTTTTATTTATGCAGCCTTCATTTGGCTTCCTTGAAGTACATGACCTCAAATTATTTTTTTCCATATACCCCACTGAATAAATGGTGCAAGTCCATATTTTGTTTTGTTTTCTTCTTGTATTTCAGTTGTGGCTTGTCTTGTTTACTGCAAGATGTTTCCTTGTGGTAGTGTCTGAGTGATGTGGTCATGAGGGTCCAGGAAATATTTGGGATGCAGGGATTTTGTGGGTGATATTTTTTATTGGGCTAGCTGCATGATTGGGATAGATTTAGACAAGCTTTTGAATGAAATGTGTTTAATTATGCATTCAGAAGCAACTGATCCAATAAAAGATACACAGGAAGCAAGGATTTTGTGGATGATAATTTCCTTATGGGTATTTCTGGGGTGACTACTAGTATATTATCTGAGTATTTTTCAAATATTAATGAGTGCCATCTCACAAAACACCTTCTGAGGTGAGTGTGTATTATTTCTATTTACAGATGGGGAACTGAAGCAAAGAGAAAGATTAAAGTCAAAAGTGTCCAGCAAGAATGAGTCCTCTCATTTCAGACACATAGATTTGCTTTCTTTCCACCTCCCCTTCTTACTCTGAATACTTGTAGCCCTTCATATATTTAAAGCACAGCTCCCATTGCCTTTCGTGCATCTGTAAGCACTTCTGCAAATCAGATGCCAGAATACCAAATAGGGACCCAGAAAATAAAGAACATGCACACATATAATGACCAGACCATCTGTGAAAGATGTAGTACAAGTGACTTGCCTCTCACTACATAGAAACCTTGTGGTAAAAATGGATGCCTATACACATGACTCGAGGCTGCTCTGACATGCTGTAATTACAGTGCATCAGAGCAGTTTTGTTTAATCGAGTCTATTGGAGCATGGTAATTACCATGCTCCAGCAGACTCCAGTACCATGTGTATCAGTGTCCCTGCACTTAAAAATGGTGGCAGGGGTGCTTTAACTAAAGCTTGTTCAAGGAGCTTTAGTTAAAATGTCCTTGCTGCCATTTTTCAGTGCGGGGATACTGATACAAGTGATGCTTCAGGTGCTTTAATTAGAGCGGATTTAAGAGCCACTCTAATTAAAGCGCCCCTCCCCCCACCTCCTGGAGAATGTGTATAAATGCCCAATATGAACAGAATCCAGTTGCTAAGACAAGTGTGAAACTGCCTTAACCATGGTATTACTCTTCACTCTTCTGCAATCACTACACTTATTTTTAGAAGTGACTTAGTTGTTTTGGTCAAAATTTTGCAAAAACTTTTCCTTTGAAGCAGACAGAAATAAACATGCTGGGCCAAAGTATTAATGGTCAGCAAGGCTGTATGTAATTGAAAGCAGTCTTATACTGGAAAAGTGTTTAGTAATATTGATATGATGTGGTGCCATCAGCCCTACCTAAAATGCATTTGTATATTTTAAAAAAAGGACTGGTAAATTATTATACTAGTTTCTCCTGGATTCTTAGGCTAGAGGCTGAAATTATTTCTCATGTGTTTGTCTCCATGGCTGAGAAGGGGTTTGATTCACCTTTGCCTCTTGAAACCTTTTGTTGGCTGATGCAGTTTCAATTTCAGTCACAGAGGAAGTTGACTCTCCTGTCTGCCTTATTCTGGCTCACTTGCTCTAAAGGCTAGGTTCAAAGGAGACTAAAGAAGCAGAGTAAGAAGGGCAAAAACAACAGTCTTCAACTCCCCTTTGTCAACCATATCATTCAAAGAGAAAACTAGAGAGGAAGGAAGGGATTGTGCTCAGATGCCACCAGACCATCTAACATTAAAGGAACAAAGCGAGATTAAAAACTTCAAGCTGTCTGGATAGTGCTGGATGAGCATTTGATTTTACTCCATGCGAAGAGTTGTCAGAACTGTTTGTACAAGAATAGTCTTGACTATGGCCTTCCCCCCCCCCCCCCCC
>NW_017729000.1:30582685-30589819 GCF_001723915.1 Gavialis gangeticus
CCACAACTCTTTCCCTCAAAAAGGTTATGACTAGCTGTACTAAGATTTGTGGCTGTTCTAGCTCCAGATTCTCACACATGGAGGTTTATTCTTATCCAGCCTTCCCTGGAAATGTCACCCATCAAATTCTAAGTAACTGGGGATGCTTACAGATACAGAGCTTAGATTAGGAAAGGATTCTGTTTTTTAAGGACAGGCTGATTTCACTTGCCATGCCAAATGACCCTTCTGAGGGGAGGACAGCAACAGGGCATCTCTGTAACTTCCCATCTTCCAAAGAAACAGTGAGACTCCTGGTGAATCTGGGAGAAAGCTTTCATGTGCAGAGATGCCATAACTCTCTGTTGTGAGACAACCCCACAACTAAGTACAGATAACTCTCTGGTAACTGGCACCTTACAAGCTGGCATGCTCTGTTAACCGGCATGCCAGCTTGTAAGGAAAAGTGAAACCGGAAGTGCCCACCATGGCACTTCCCATTTCTCCAAGTCCCCACGGCCCAGGGCAAGGCAGCCTGTGCCGCCAAGTGCCCATGGCCCGGGGGCATAACAACTGCGTGGGGCTCACCTCCCTGTCCCGTGGGGCCCACAGCAGGGGTGGTGATGTGGCGGGAGGGGTGGTGATGTGGGGGGAGGGGTGGAGGAATGTCCCAGATGCAGTGGGAGAAGGGGTGGCCCAGGCCACTCAATTAACCAGCATATTTTGTTATCCGGCACCCTCCATTCCCGGGGGATGCTGGATAACAGAGCTTTTACTGTACTGTCAAAGCCATATACAAAACTCAATTCTTTTTATTGATATGTTGCTCCATGTACAAATGAGATTTCTATCTTTCTTGCTAAATAGGACACTCAGCTACCATGATGATAAGGTCATATAGATGGAAACAAGGATTATAATCAAGTCTTTTACATGAGTGTGCATATGGGTAATTCTTTTCAGATTAATTTGACAGACTGCTAGATGATTTGTGTGGTTATCTCTGTCTAAATCAAAGTGGGAGCAGAATCCAAGAATCCTGCCTTCCATTTTGAGAACATCTAAAAAATAACTTGAATCTACAGGCTATTACAGTAAATATGCAAATAGAGAGGATAATATTGTACAACTTAAAACATACTTAGCAGTCATTCAGCCATGCATGCAAAATAAGTAAGTAAATATGAAGAATAAAGAAAATGGTCTAAAACATGGTCAAGTCTGCTACCCATTACCAATCGTCTCTTACAGAACCTTTCAGAAAAACAATATTTGCATCCATGCATGCAAAATGTAGTGAAAAGTATACAGAACGCTCCCCCACACACACACCTGGTTACTAACCAGAGAATGCAAAGAGAGAAGCTTATTGTTTTTGCCAAAAGAAAATTAGCTTGCTCTTGGGACACTAGTAAAATTTTGGAAAATTGCATGTTCATAGTTCAACCAGAAGGGAACAATTGTGAAAGGCTCCCAGGATGTTGATAAACTTTGAAGGTGTCCTTTAGTGGAGTTATAAAGCATCCACATAGAAGCTATTGAAAAGCAAATCAAAGGCTTCAACCTAGAAAATGAACCTACAAATGGCTGGATTCATCTCTTCGGTAATAGAGCTGACAGCATGATTGGGTGGCAGTGAAAGTCAGGTGAACATATCTGGTTAACCTTCTATCATTAGCTTCCCATTAATGTGGCCTGGTTTGATTTATTACATCATCAGAAAAGCATAGCTATTTAGAAGTGGATAACTCTAAAGTTTAATGGCCAGATTAACTAATGCCCAGAAGTTTAATTTAAACGTCTTTGTGCCATCCTGACCCCTTTCAGCATGGATTAATTCCATGGAAAGACAGGTTTTGGTAAAGCTGCCCTCCAGCCCCAACTCTGCTTACAGAAGCAGCTTTAGATTTTGCCCTGTTTGAAATAGCAGTTGCTAGATGCTGCAAAGAGACTATATCATCACTGGACTAAAATACATGGATTGTATGACATCCAAAATTAATTCATCCACACCTCTACCAGCATCATATATACCATCACTTGGTTACAGTGCTCCACAGTCTGCATTGGGCAAACATGGCAAGCCGTTCATGAAAGAATGAGGGGCACTGATCTGACATCAAATCTAAAACTGCCCAAAAGCCTGTGGCAAAACACTTTAACTTCCCTGGACAATCCATTGCTGACTTCAGAGTATCTGTTTTTAAATAGAGAAATTTTAAAAGACAAAATGAATATGAAACAGAGAAACAAAAAAATCATTCCCACACTGGATTGTATTGAGTATGGTCTAAACAGAGACTAAGGATTCTTCTCATGACCTTTTTGGGGGATTGTCTTTTTTGAGCCTCTATGGGTTAATTACTTGTTTCCCTTTCAAACATTGCTCCCCGCCTCAACCTGTCTCAGCCCCTTTCCCTCCTTTGTAGTAAAATAACTCTATGTGATAGTTTGTGCATAGCCTTCATAGCACCTGATGAAGTGAGCTCTTGATCACAAAAATTTGTACATCTCTGACTCAGATAGTTTATAATGCGCCTCTCTACCATGCTTCATACGCAAGTCACAGTTGTACTACATCCTTGTCCAACACTTAGCACTCTTTTGATCTGCATAGTCTATCTACCTAAAATAGAAAAGTGACTCCACTGAAATCCATGAGAGTTTTTCTGCTCTTATAGTTGTCTTCTGGAAAGGCTGTTGTTACAAAGTCCTCCTCTGGCTAATTGACTTCCTTCTTGAGAAGGACCCTTCACTAACATTTGGGTTCTCCAGTTACCACAAACCTAGGGTGTATCTATCCTCAAACAATTAATCCATACTTTACAAATACTGGAAAATGTTTTACTTTTCTTTTAGACCTAATCATGATATTTCCTTAAGTCTTTACCTTCCTCCTCTTTTCAGATATTTGAGAGCAAAGCTCATTTTTTATGCACTTTTTTTATTTCCTGTCTGAGATGAAGAAAGTCCCAGGAAGCTATATCAGTCCCTTGGGTGCACAGTGATCTGAATTAATACATGGATGATTTAGAAAGTCATAAAATAATGATGCATAATGAGTGCGTTTAGCATTTTACGCATGTTAAGGATCCCAGTAGCTCAAAGGCAGAATTATTCTTGATTTTTTTTCTGGGTCTTCTTTATTCAAGGAATAACCAGGTTATTTCAAAGTTAGCTGATGACCTATGCAATTGTAAAAATCTACTTGCACAGGGCATCTCCCTAGACATGTTCTCACTTTATACAAATACTCATTGTTCTTTATTAAAATGAAATACACAACACCAATTAAAATAAACCCCTATTTTCAAAGAAAAATGTTGCTAGGTTTAATATACTAACTTCCTTTATGCTGGAGAACTAACATCACACGTGGAGATTATAATACTCTGACCAAAGTTTAAAAGGTCCATCATTAAATGACTTTCAAATTCTCATTCAGATTGGACAGCATAACATTAAAGTGTACCACGTGTAATTTAGACAGTTGTTATATTTGCACTTACTGATATATGTCAGTGATGTAATTAGGGCATGGCCACCAGGGCATCCATCCTAGTCACCAACTTGAGAGGGGAGGGGTATAAAACTGACTGCTGTCACAGCCATGCAATTTTACTGGTAGTTTGGTGGTGGCTAGAATGTGTTGCTGCTTTTGTGTATGTAGCAGCTGTACAGGCTCCCAGCTGCATCATTATACCTGTGAACTACATTTAGGTGGACAGTTTAATATCTGAATATTAATATGAAAAAAAACACCGTACTCTAAAATATTGAGTTTTAGAGAAATGTTTAGAAGGACAGACACAGTTGGTTGTATGGATGAGTAAATGTACAAATTGAAGGCCAGATTCTTTACTCTGCAACTTCCCAAAATGCCCTTTTACTTTGGGCACCTTATGGGGATGAAGTATACAGATGGGTTATACCTGATTACTCCAGAATTGGAACATATTAAAATATGAAGTCAAAAGGTAGGGTGGTGTTCCTTTTTCTTTCATTGGCTTGTTTACTCAAAATAATGTTTCACATGAAGTTTCAAAGTTTCTTGAAGTAGGCTAGCAATGTTTCCATCATTGCTTCCAAATGGAAAATTTCAGCTCAAATGGTTAAGGTTTGGTAAGTGAAAACAGGGGTATTTAATGGAAAGTGTTTGTAAACTTCCTTTTTCTTTCCTTTTTTTAGATATGTAATTATCTTTTAAAATTGTTTATGTCTGAATATATCTCATGATTTTCTTTAGAAACTGTACAAACACACAAATGGGCAAATGCTTATATTCTGTTTCTATTTTCATGAAGATATGCTACAGAATTAATTTTATACATGAAAAGAAGCTAATATGTTATTGTAAAGTCCCTGAAAAAAGGGATAAAAGATAAGCAAATTAGAATTCTTTCTGAGACAAGACCCAATATCCAAAAATCAAGATGTAAGATTAGATTTAACTTAAGAAGTAAATATCTCCAATGTCTGAGGTTCTCAAAATACAGAACTAATACCATAATATATTTTTTTGCCTGAACATAGCTATAAAAAATTCCAAAACTAAACTATAAGGTAGAGCACAGACCACTTGAACAAACCCCTGAAGCTATGGCAATAGTTTCAATATAATTGGTTTGGTTACTAAAGAACCATCAGGCTTAAGTGTTGATTTCTAGTGAAGAAGCTATGATGGAAATATTGCTAGCTTAGTTCAAGTAACTTAGAAACTTCATCTGAAACACTT
Source organism: Gavialis gangeticus (assembly GCF_001723915.1). Taxonomy (NCBI): domain Eukaryota; kingdom Metazoa; phylum Chordata; order Crocodylia; family Gavialidae; genus Gavialis; species Gavialis gangeticus. Next base: position 30,587,400 of record NW_017729000.1, read on the forward strand.
TTTTGAGTAAAGAAACAAACAGAAGAAAAAGGAACCCCACCCTACTTCATTTGACTTCATTTTTTAAATAGGTCTCCAACTCTGGAAGCTTAAAGTACTGTCAAATGTATTCTGCATCAACAAATGAAATGGTAAACTACTGGTACCTGCCAGAAATCACGTAGAGTCAGTTAATTATCTTCTGAATTGAAATGGAGACAGTACAGAAGATCAGAGCACAGAATAACAGTTGGGGGTACCTTAACTAGAAGTTAATAGGACTCTGTTACCTGCTGTTTGCACTATGCTTCCCTACTTACACACCTCTCACATTCATTGGGAAGCAGAATGGTGATGTTTAAGTCAAAAATTAAGAAATTGAAATAATGCATTATGCAGTTATAAACATAACAATGTAGGCAAAAAAAATCCCTACCACCACCCCCTCGTTCCAAAATTGGTAGGGGCCATAGTGTTGTAGCAGATAAAGGGGAAGATCTAATAGAATGCACAATTAATATATGCAGCATCATTCTTTCATGTGGTACTATCCACTTGAAAGGCATAATACAGCTGGCATGGTGACTTGGAAGCAGTGCTGTTTGTTGTCACACAATTTGACAGTCATGGGCAAATCTCAGTAGCTGAGAGGTTCAGTTTGGTTGGACATTAAAATACTTAAAATGTCATTATAGGTAAGGGTTTAGCACTGTCTGTTTTTAAAGTTACCAACACTTTCTATTAAATATCCTTGTTTTCACTTGCCAAACCTTATCCATTTGAGCTGAAATTGTCCATATTGAATGTTGCTTCAGGAAGAATTATCCTTGAAAATATTAGCTGAAATGCTCCAGCTGTTTCTAACAGAGAGACTTGGGGCAAAAATACCTTGTTTTTCCCATGTTAAAAAAATGTATAATTTACATAGTAATTTGTTTTACCTGATTGCCATTTAATAGTATTTAGGGAAGTTATTTTGTCATACAAGCCCTTAAAATAGACTGAGACAACCAGTTTATTTCACATACATCCCAGTAACTGTCAGATCATGTTGATTTCAATACGCTATTGAACTGTAGACGGAACCTGTGAATTGGTCCGTATCTCATGACTGATGACTGATACTTTGGATCAAACAATATTTAACCAGGAACATCTTGTAGTTCCAAAGGGTCTGCTGAATCTCATATAGCTAAGATATTAGTATGTTAAATATACAAAATAAAACAGATTTAAATTAATATGTGGGCAGAATTGGTTGATTTGTGCTTATATTAATGAGATAAATTTAGTTCTTTTTTCAATTGATGAATAATTTGGAAATGAATTATGTTGTTAATTATTTTTTCTTTATTTATTATTCAGTAAGTAGTTGAGAGAAGCAGCCTTGAGTAAATAGTGATGGGTAAATGGATGCTTATTGCCAGGATTACCAAAGGAGTCCAAGGGCCTGGTACTTAAGTGTGTGCCACATCTGTGACTTTCCCATTTTGCACATGCCAAACCCCAGAAGTAAGGTAGTCAGCTACAATTTTGCACCAATAAAGTCTCCTTAGTCAGTGAGCCAAACAACAACTCTGGCTACAGCACTAGATGACTGTCCTGCCTCATTTTAGGGGGCTTGTGTGTGCAGAGGATAGGTCTGAAAGGGTTCAGTATGCTTCACAGGGACATTTCTAGAAGGCCTTGCAGATGTGTCCTTAAACACCCATATCCTATTAAACTGTAATGAGAGTTGGGCATCTAAGACTTTTGTTGGACACTCAAGACTATAAGTTTTAGCATCATTTCTTTGGCAACTAAACTCTCAAGTATATTTCTCCTTAGTTTTCATAAAACTCCAAAATATTCCCTGAGAAGATTTTTGTTGATATTGATGTGCTAGATCTATTAGGATAAACAGTAGAAAAGTGTTTTCTAGCAGGGGATCTGAAAAACACTTGCAGAGTGAAATGCTTCCACTTTTATTGTGATTTTATTTTCCTCAGACATTGTTGTGCAAGAAAATGAGGCCCACTGTGGGTAACCATGGTGAGGGACCTCATTGGTGGGAGATATTGTTAAACTTGGGAGGGTTTCCATGGAAGGCAGTTCCAGCTGCCACACCCATCAGCAATCCTGCTGCCCTCCTGCTGGAGTAGAGGACATTGTGGAAGCTACCAGGTCCTGTGGGAGGGACTACCACAGGTCAGTGTGGGAGCCTAGGACTGGCTAGAGGGTCCTCTTACCCTGGCTGAGCTCTTGGATGCCTTCACCTGATGCCTACCAACAAAATGCCAGGCATTAATGGGCTGACTATGGAGTTCTACAGTGCCTTCTGGGACATTCTTGGTCCAGACCTCGCTATGATCTGCTCTGGGGATGAAGGGGAAGGGGAGCTTTCATAGTCACTCAGGAAGTCTTTCCTGGCCCTGCTACCCATGGAGTAGGATCCCCATGAC
>NW_017729000.1:30594819-30596536 GCF_001723915.1 Gavialis gangeticus
TTGGATGCCTTCACCTGATGCCTACCAACAAAATGCCAGGCATTAATGGGCTGACTATGGAGTTCTACAGTGCCTTCTGGGACATTCTTGGTCCAGACCTCGCTATGATCTGCTCTGGGGATGAAGGGGAAGGGGAGCTTTCATAGTCACTCAGGAAGTCTTTCCTGGCCCTGCTACCCATGGAGTAGGATCCCCATGACCTGAGGAAATGGCTCCAAGTCTTACTCCTCTGTAAGGACTATAAGAGAAAGCCAACTTGCTGCACCTGAGGTCCATGCAGGAGACATGATTCATCCTGACCAGAGGTACATGATTCTAGGGCGGTCCGTCTTCTATAAGTGGTACCTGGTGTGGGACATCCTCAAGCTTACTTGCAGAGACAGCCTGCCATTCACCCTCCTGTCCATTCCCTGGAGAAGGTGTTTGACAAGGTGGATCACGGGTACCTCACAGACATATTGAGGGTGTTTGGCTTTGGCCCCTGCTTTGTGCAGTTTTTCCAGGTACTATATGCCTCTGCAAAGTGCATCAAATGCAGCTGGATGATGATGGAGTCCATCCTTTTCAGGCTGGAGGGGAGTCCATCTTGTTCAGGCTCTATGCCTGTTCTTCTGCCTCTTGTACAAGTGAGTGGCAGGGCTGGTGCTTAAGGATGAGGATGAGCCATGAGGATGGTCCTATCAGCATATGCCAATGATGTTTTCCTGGCCATTGAGAACATGGGTGACCTGGTGCAAGTAGAGGCCTGTCAGTCCATATACTTGGCAGCCTCCTTGCCCAGGTTAACTGGGTTAAGAGCTCTAGTCTAATGATGGGTGATGGGTGGCAGGTGGACTTGTTCCCACCTGGTCTTAGAACATTCAGAGGAGTGTAGGATAGCTGCTCTATTTGGGGTCTATTTTTCCTCCAGTCACCTCTCCCCACCAGAGAGCTGGTACCAGCTAGAGGTCAGGGTTAGGGAGCAGATGCAGGCAGAGTGGGTAAAGTCTGGTCTGCCTCTGCAGCCAGGTCCACACCTTTTGCCCTCAGACCCTGCAGAGGCTTGTGTACAGTGCCAATAGTCAGGTGACGTTGCCTGATTGGCTTTGCCTTCCTCCATTGCCTCTGAGGGTTCTGATATGACTGGAAACTGTTCCACATGCAAGGTCTCCCCAAGCAGTACCAGAAAGACCTTCTAGATTTCTACCAGGACCTCCTTGGGGTCTGGAGGCTGGTCTTTGCTTCCATATCCCCAAACACAGTCACCCAGGATGCCAACCTCCTCAATGAGCCTCTGCTGATAAACCCACAGCTGGTTATACTGGCAACAGAGGTGCCCTACATGTATTGGAGCATGGTCCTGGCCAACATCAATTGTATCAGGGACCTGAACTATGTCAGCCAGGGTTGGGCAGATCCCTCTGCACTGGCCTGGCACATGGAGTTGTCCCTGCTACATTCTCCCTGCCACTTACTCCAGGATGTAAAAGCTGCCCTATCACCCACTGCCCTCACATATATCAACTAGGCCCTGTGTGATGACAGTCCACACCTCCAAGTTTCCCCCCTCTCCAGCTAGACCCCCATGACACTCCCTGTCCCATCTCAGCAGACTGGGGGATACCAAAACAGTCTGCTTCTGAATGGTCCACTGGCACCAGATCTACATGCTACACACACTGCATCATCCTATCCTTGTGTCCTTCCCCAACAACAAGCGGCAGGACACCTTAGGCAA
>NW_017729000.1:30601536-30602748 GCF_001723915.1 Gavialis gangeticus
CCCCCCTCTCCAGCTAGACCCCCATGACACTCCCTGTCCCATCTCAGCAGACTGGGGGATACCAAAACAGTCTGCTTCTGAATGGTCCACTGGCACCAGATCTACATGCTACACACACTGCATCATCCTATCCTTGTGTCCTTCCCCAACAACAAGCGGCAGGACACCTTAGGCAAGAATGGGGGTGAGGGTCACAGGGGGGTATGTCTCTATTCCACCTTGATCCCATGAGCCACTGGAGGCTTGGCTGGAGGCTCCTCCACAGAGCTATCACCACAGCTGTAGATCTGGTGCACCTATGGATGACAATCAGTGAAACTCTGCCTGGAGATGGTAGCAGAGGAATGAGAAGAAGACAGCTCCATATTTGCTGTAAGACATTATGGATGTCCCTGACATCCAGAAGGAGATCCTTGTGAATGCCTATCTCAAGAGCATCAAGTTGCTATTGAGGTTCTGGCTATATTTCTCCACACACTTGTTTTTTATGTACTCCCCATCTATGGCCCCACCAATCCCCTGGACCTCCTCCTGGCCCTGGCCAAGAAGGCCATCTACAAGACCAGAAAGGAGACTGTGGCTGGGAAACCTGGCCAAGTGTAGGGCTGTCTTTGTCTCATTCCTCTGTTCACATCTCCAGGCAGTTTCACTGCTCCCTCAACTCATTCAGGGGGCAGTGGTCACTGGCTGGTGTGATCTGCTGATGTTCCCTTCCAAATCACTTGTTATTACCTATGACTCACCCCAGTTCTTGTTTTATTTTTATTTGTCCCAAGTAAATAGTTGGTGTGTCCCCACTGGCCTCCTTATTAAGGGAGGCTTACAGTTTTTCATAATGTGCCTAAACCCATGACCCTATGGCACATCGATTAGGGCTGTGTCACAGTGGCAGAGAGTGAATGTGAAAAGGGAGAGTGAACTGGGTATGACCAGGGATTTTTCCACATTTCTTCTCTCACTTGCAGCCTCCAGCATTTCAGGTCTGGAACATTCTAATTCAGAGGCTGTATCCTAATACCCATGCTCAGTAGCTACAGATGCCCCTTTCCTCTAAGAATTTGTCCAATCCCTTTTTTGAATCTGGCTAAACTGTCATCTTGCACAGCATCTGGTAGCAATGAGTTCCACACTTCCTTTACATGTTGTCTGAAAAAGAACTGACATTTGTTAGTTTTAAAGTGTGTGTGTGTGTGTGTGTGTGTGTGTGTGTGT
>NW_017729000.1:30602759-30610387 GCF_001723915.1 Gavialis gangeticus
TGTGTGTGTGTGTGTGTGTGTGTGTGTGTGTGTATAGTTGTTGCAAACCAGCTAGTTGCTAAGGGGACACCGTGGGGTGAAACTGTGGACCTTCTGCCCACTACTTTTGTAATTTCATATAGAACTCTTTCTGTATACAGAGAGGTAGAAGGTCCACAGTGTCACTCCACAGTGTCCCCTTAGCAACTAGCTGGTTTGCAACAACTCAGTTCATTAGATGGTAGAATGGATAGTAGTAGGGTATCTTTCTTTTCTCATCTTTCTCTAGCCTCCAGTAGTTGTGACCTAGTTAACCCTTGGAATGTTGCCTATATGTTTAATAGTGTAATTAAGCTTTATGCCTTAGGTCAGGGCTGCTCAACTTCTCAGTGACCAGGGGCCATATGCCATGCCATGTGCCCCCCACCCTGCCACAGCCTACAATGCACTGACACCCTTTTGTGCCAAATAGGATCCCCCTCACACCCACCATGGGCACCCTTGCTGTACTGCATTGCATCTCCAGGTTCCCTGAGCCCCCCAGCTATGGGCTCCCTCAGACCTACAGGTATGCTACCCCACCTGCCCTGTCCCAAACACAGAGTCAGGGACAGATAGTGTAACCTGGAAGAGGGAGGGAGAGCTTGGAGACCCCAGCAGTAGGAGCAACAGGAAAGTAATGGCAGGAGCAGCACAAGACTAGGAGCCTGGGAGCTGCAGGATAACCCCTCAGGGGCTAGATGTGGCCTGCAGGCTACCAGTTGGACATCCCTGCCTTAGGCTTTTCACCCACATTGGTCTTGATCCTTCAAGATGCTAAATATTCTTGTTAAATACTGAGCACCTCTAGCCATATGTAGGGAGCTACTTAACTCTCAGCAATACAAAGCCATTTCTGCAGCTTTGTCTTGGGACAAAGAGTCCATTTCGCAGGACTGTTGTAGTAGTCCTGCCCCTTGGTGCTGATTGGTGGAGAGGTCCTGGAGGGGAGAAAGGATAATGGGGCAGCCACCATCTTGACTGCTGGCTGCCCTTCATCTATCCCTGCTTGGTTAAAGGCCTGAGTGGGAAGGAGGAAGGCGGGGCAGCCACCATCTTGTCTGCTGCTTCCTTTATGTTTCCCCAACATCTGACACCTTCCCCTCACAGGGGTAGGGGAGTGTGAGGTGCACCTGGGAGGGGAAAACTTAGTAAAAACATTTTTATTGATTTTTAATGGATTTTATGGGCAAGTGGGCAACCCCGGATTTTGTGGTTTCTAGGAAATCCATGAAACCACAATTTAGGTAGGCCCCTAGTCATATGGAATTGAGAGTTTTCAACATCTCATGCGAGTGGTAAAAACACTGCAACTTCTAGCTCAGAGAGACGTGACAGTGAATTTGCTTTTCTTAAAACTGTATTCATTTTGTTTAATGGGATTTGCTGCTGTATTGCAATGGTGTTGTGATATAGATTGAGAAAAAGGCATTTCTGCCCCAGTCTTAACACCAGTCACCTGTAAAAAGGAGAGAGAAAGTTGAGTCAGTGCTGATATCCAAGATTTTTTACACTCTATAAGTTTTGATCAAACACAAAGCTAAAATCAAAGGCTTCCCACAGGTCTTGATGATCAGCAGTTTCCTAATAATCAAAATCAAGCATCCCATTAGCAAATGCAATGAATCTAGAAATAGTGTTTTTCTAGAAAAAATCTAGGAGGTCAACAGTTTTGAATGTCTTTTAGCTACAGTTTTCCTCTATTCTGTACATACACATATTTCACAAACTGGCACAGCTGCAAAATGCTGTCATTCCTTTTGTTTATTGTGACTAAATACATTGAAATTGTATTGGCTCTTTGGCTGACACTTGGGTCAGGATCAATGGGGGAATAATCTGGGACAATATTTATGTTTCTGGAAACCACTGAGTTTTATACACTATCACTTCAAAGCTTTTGGAAGCTGTGTCACAATTTCATACAAGTTTATATTTTTTCTAACCTAAAACTTGATGCGTCAGGATATGAATCAATAGTAAACAGGTTCTTTTGTATTAGCTATAAGTGATACAGGCAGGCAGGCAGGCTGGCTTATAGGAAGATCTTTATTAAATATGCTGAATGGTCCACACGAAACTAGAGTCTCCACGTACACATACCAGCAAGACCTCGGTAAAAATTCTGAGCCATGGTGCTATTAAGATCTTCTTGAAATCTGACCTTCTTCCAAGGTTTTCCTTATCTTCTTTATCTCTACCAAATGTTCATTGGAACCCTCCTCCTCCAACTAGATTTCTGTAAGGAAGGATTTATGTAAGAACTATACTTAACACAGCTACTTTTATAACTTGTACTAAGTGGCTACACAGGGACCCGACAAATATCGCATGATGCTTCCAGAGATAACAGAGCAGCATACAGACATGGCTTATCCTGCTTTCACTTTTTTTTCATCATAGATTTGTTAAGGTTTTTGGAGGTGAAGGGCTTTGCAATTCATTGCCGCTCCCTTGGACCCAAAACCACGAAGGGGCATTTGGTGAAGTTCCTGTCATTTTCCTATAATCTGACTCTTTCAAGGAGCTCAGACAATAATATTAATAGTTTTGTTTATTTTTGCACCCATGCAGCTTTTAAATTTTCTAGGAGAGGAAATCTATTCTCCTATTAAGTTTGTGTCTAGGGTGTTTGTGTCAAAAAAGTTGCATTATATATTTATCCTTTTCAAAGAACTTTGTCCCAAATATTGTGAACTTTCCAATAGTAATATTAACAATCAGGGACACTGAAAATAAAGTTCACATAATTTGTCTAATTGCTTACCCATGTACTTGGGACAACAATTTACACTTCATAAATACTGTATGTTTTTGCAAGTTTGTTCCTTTTGGACACTGATCGTTAAACCAGTTAGCTTCACTTCCTGGTTATAATCTGTTTACCAGACACTAACACCATGGCCACTGGCTGCGTTTCTAGCACTGCAGAGGAATATTTATTTAAGATAAAAAGCAAATTTTTCATTGAAAGAAAAAAAAAAAACATTTTTATCCTACTGTGTTTTGCAAAGCTTTTGAAGTGGCTTCTCAGTTGGGCCTAATTCCATTAAGAAACCTCTTCTGTAAGTTCAGCAAGGTTTCCGCAAAGAATATTTTATTAAATGTACCAAAAAAGTAGGAAGAAGTGTTCTTTACAATTTGGACAATAATAAAAGCAGCTTGGATAAATCAGTGGTTCCAGAAGAGAGAAGCAGAAGTCCTGTTACTTGCAGAGAATCAGGTCCCCCTCCATAGCAGAGGTGTGGTCCTCAGCAAAAGTTATTGGTGCAAGTCTTCAGTGAGGAAAGCATGATGAGTTTGTCCGGCTGCGTTTAAGGCTTGTCTGCCTGCTGAAGAACAGCACAGCACATCCTTGCAGCTCTTATCTACAGAGTGATGTGGTGCACTGGTAGAAGGCTTTGTCTTTATTCACAACACATTCGTGTGTCTCGGCAGGAGAGGAAACAGCAGAGTTGTCTTAGCCTGTTCTCTCCCACTGTCTGCAAAATAAACTGAATACTAACTCACCATTAGAGAGAAAGAAAGGGAGAGAAAAAAAGAGAGAGAGAGAGAGAGAGAAAGGGGGATGCTCTCTGGCTCTTTCATACATTAGGTCTCTCTGCAAAGGCAGAAGGCAGAAGGAGCAGCATCAGCAACCTTGCAAGCAGTGACTGTAACTGTTTCCCATTAATATCATAGTCTAAGATACTTTGTGAAGCTAATGTATTACTTTATACATGTAACACTTGAGCTCTGCTGAAAACTGGAAGTGTCAACACCACCTTTCTTTCTGATTTATTTATAAAGATTTGCATCTTCCTCAGCGCAAACCTTATCAAGAGAGATTCACCCAAGACAGGTAAGAGATTTGTAACACCTTTACAAGTTATCGTATGCTAACAATGATTACTTTTTAATACTACATCTGGATATTGCTGGACACTTCAAACTATTAAATATTTTTCATGCTATCATTTTTAATAAGTTCATTCCCAAGAATCTTCAGCATAAATCTTTGCTGAGCACTAAAGATCATGGCTATTTATTTATCTTAAAAGTTAGAGTTCACAGTGAGGGAACTTTGTTCTCAGAAATGTGACAAGATACATTTCTTAATGTCTCTACTGTTTTATTGAAATTGTCTTATGATATTATTTTTAACTATTGTCCTCTGATTAGTGTGGAGGGGTGGTTTTTAAGGTTTGAATTTTTTTTCTTAAATGCATAGTCCAAGACTACTACTAGTGGACTGCTTAACCAATGTAGTTTTGAGAGTTTAGTCATTCTCATTCTATTTGCTGAAATGAGTCTACAGTAATTTTACAGCATGATTGTATTACATACAATAGGCTGTTTCATCAAAATGTGATTTACAAAAGCAAGAAATTATGAGAAATATTGAACAAATTATTTTAGATATTGTACCTGTGGAAACTGCACGTAATCTGCTTATAATTCAAGATCACTTACATGACTGTTCTGGTAACATCTATCAAGTTTACTGATAACAAAGTATGTCCCTTGCACAAAGTTGTAAATAAATCTTTGAGAAGTGAGTAGTATTGAAAATGTTTTATACTTTGAGGGGCAAAAATTGGCAGAGGTTTTACTTAATAAATGTTATAATGATGCTGATTTCTTTGCCACTGCCTGGGTATACTCTTATACATCATAGATCATTTTTGGGACACTTTGTGCTTAAAACAAAAAAAAAAGTTCAAATGAATTATTGTATCGTATGATGAGACGAGATTGCTAAGAAAACTGGAAAAGAATCAATAATAAAATCTGCTCTAGTGACACTGGACATTAAATTAAAACTTCACAGATTCCAGTAAGTATATAAGTAATTTCTCAGATATTTGCAGGCCAATCTGTAACTTTCTTATTTCTAGCTCTTCCTACTAAAACACTTTTTCCTAGTGTGTTGTTCCTATCTAATTGCTTCACACAAAGAGCTCTCAGGGAAAACCTTTTAAAGACTTTGTGATGACACTTTTATGGTTTCTGGATTTAACTTGTGAGGCACCATTAATAATGAAGACAACTAAAATAAGCTGTAGTACTGTACATGCTTGGGGTGGGGGTTACATTTAAATCCAGTATTGCATTATTGTAAGAGCATATAGAATTTTACGCTGACAAATGTTATGACCCCTGTAATATCTTGTGACTTTTCGCTCACTTGCAGTTCCATAACATCCTTAGGCACTGGGCAGTTTTTTGTAGTTCAGAACAGGACTTTAGAGAAGTACTTTGTGAAACTTTCCAGATTTGAGAGATGCCAGTGGTTTTTTTTTCTCACAAGTTTTCATAGGGCCTAAAGGAACTTCCTGCTATATAGAGCAAACATGGATTTTTGGCTGAGGAATGGATAACTTCATCTTCTAAAGAGACTGAGAAAGAAAAAATACCAGTGACTTTGAATAGATCAGGGGACCACCCCTAGCTTTCAATGAAGTTGCTGCCTGAAACCTGATTTTCAAAGAAAGGTCTGAAGGGAGTCAAACTAAAATATAAGAAGTTTGAAAGGGCACAGGGTAGTTTTTTTCTCACTGCTCCTGAGCTCTGTGCAGAAAACAGCCATAACGCTGTATCTAATACTTCTTGGACATGATCTCTTAGCTGGTTTGAATCAGTATGGCTCTATTAACTTCACCGGAGGTATACCAGTGAACACCAGTTGATGATGTGCCTCCTGGGTGCAAAGTGTGTGCAGATATGAATGTGTATGTATGTATGGGGGGAGGGGAGGAAGTGAATAGTGTACGGGTGACTTAGGGTGTTAGAGCTACCTTCAATGCTATATACCACAACAGGGCTACACTGGGGCATCTGAGAGCATAGTCATGGAGTCAGGATACTGGTCTCTGGGTATTGTAGACTAAATGAAGAATACAGTGTAGCATCCAATGAATACACTCCTCCAAAGTAGGTTACCCTGCCCCTGTACTTGAGGAACAGATAAAAAGAGAACAGTATCTTTCTTATATGGCCTTCTATGGTTTCCAGGAAGCAAACAGCATCTATGATTCAGTACCATCTAGACTCACCCCCTAACACATCAGTGGTCCATTGCACATTCTGGGGCCTTAAAGCACTGCTGAAGAGCCCTTCTGTCAGCTCTTCCATGGTGAAGAAAGTCTCCTAAGCAAAAGGCATCCTCAGGAGGCACTTTCTTCTCAGGAGGCCCATCCATCATAGGGATGATCCTGCCTCAGGCAGGGGGTTGGTCTAGATGACCTCTTGAGGTCCTTTCCAGTCTTACATCTCTATGATTCAGTGATTCTTAATGTAACTAATAATTATGACCTCCTGTGCCACAGCAGGAATAATGTCTATTCCCACGGCCTCTGGCACAAGATACCTGCCCTCTGTCTACCAGGCTGGTTTGGCTCTGGGATGTCTATTCCAGCATTTGTCATTACAGCTTTTTTTAAAGGGCTGTAGTAGACAGGTCAGTTCTAACAGAATTGATATGTATTAATTCCTGTCACTTCAAGGTTGTCACCATGCAGCTTAAGAATATATTTTTCTTCTCTAGAAGTTTGAAGGACTTTTAGTTCAATGCAGTTACAGGGAAAACTCTTTTTATTCCATCACTTGTATTAGTAGAAGCACACCTCTACAGGGGAAACCACGGAGATAGCAAGGATACCTGCCCCATGAGTTCTTGTCGGAAGGCAATATTACATACTGCTGTTTATATTGTAGTGTTAGCATAACTCTATTCAGTTAATTGTCTGCCACTGTCATCTGGGGTTTGTAACTCATTACTTTAATTCTTAAATTTTTCATGTATACCTCCTCTGTCCTTTACAAGTTACAGGAGGGAAAATAACAAAAAGCTTCGTGACTTTACATGCAGCTTTGCACGCCTGTAGTTGAATTTTTTTTCCTTTTAGGAATGTTCAGCCAACCAAACTGTGATTGGAAAGCATGTCTCTGACAAACCTATTTTTCTTTCACTGAAGGGATTTATATTTCATCCTGAAATGTATCCCTTTGTGCAGAAAATGTAACTTTTTAATTAATAAAAATATACTTTATGTAAGGGCATTAACCAGCAACACGCTTAAAACATACTTGTTACAAAATAAACTGTGAAAGGGCACACCGCTGTGCTCACCATAAAGCACAGACTAAAGACAATAGGACTTCTCGTGAGAAGGCAAACAGGTTTTGAAGCAAAGAACAAAGTCCGAGGGGTGTCCAAACTAATTTAACTTGCACCTAAAAGACTCTCTTGGGCAGCACACTTTAAGTTGCACATTTCCATTCATTGCTTTTGCTGCTTCTTACCCTTTAGTCAGTCCCTAACCAATTTAGACACCAAGAGAGTTTGTGGGACAAATTTAGAAGTGGTAAGTTACATGCTTGTAAAAAATATGAGCCTAAAGTGTGGAACAGAATCTCAAAAAAGTCTATTAATGAAATATCCATGATGAAGTGGCTAGAGGGAGTTGTATTTGTTCAGCCTATCTTGGGGGAGGAAGGGAGATGCAAAGATACAACACCAGTAATTTGTCCTAAGAGTGGAATTTAAGTAACTGATGTACCATTAAGTAACATCTTTATATGTGCTGTGGGGGGGGGGGGGATGCTTTAATTAAAATGGCTCTGAGAGC
>NW_017729000.1:30610514-30612582 GCF_001723915.1 Gavialis gangeticus
TAACTGATTTACCATTAAGTAACATCTTTATATGTGGTGTGGGGGGGGGGGGATGCTTTAATTAGAATGGCTCTGAGAGCCACTTTAATTAAAGCACCTGCAGCTTCTTGTGTATTCAGTGTCCCATGCTTCAAAATGGCAGCAGGGACACTTTACCTAAAGCTTGTTCAACAAGCTTTCATTAAAATGCCCCCACAGCCATTTTGAAGTGTAGGGACACTGAATACATGAGACGCAAAAACTGCTGGAGCACGCTAATTAACGTACTCCAGCAGACTCAGTTAATTTATTCTGCTCCAATTCATTGTAATTACAGCACATTGGAGCAGCAACCCTGCATGTCTACAGGCATCTTGTAAGATTAAATCCAGACAATCAAAATCCCAAGGCTGAACTGATTCAATATTCATAGATTCATCTAAACTGTGTAGATTGAACCAATAAGTGAACAGACATTCATTTTTTATTCTGAACTGTCTCAGGCCAGAAGCCATGGGAAGCTAGAGCATGTCTCCCGACTCTGGAGCAGACAGCTTGGGCCAAGACTAGCCCGCCCTCCCTAGGGTTTGCAGGGGAGGTGCAAAACATCCTGGGATCCTGGGAAAATGTCCATTAACTTGAATCTGGAGGGGATGTGGGACAGAATTTCAATAAACCAGTTTCACCTAAATCAGTTAAGTCTGATACTACATCTGTCCTGGTTTATTTTAAACTGGTTTTATCCACTTTGAAAGGGGTTTATGTACAATGAACTTCTGTCGTGTTACAGATCTGAACCAGTTTCCAATGACTTATATTAGTTTATGTGTAATTTCTGTCCCTAGGCTAACAGTTTACAGTTATCGTATCTACAGAACTGAACTCAGTACAGCAACTGTTTATTAATGAAAGGGATTGGTTGTTTTTAGCTGGCCAAGATATAATATTTTTGTGTATTCAGTAAAAATAGCCTGTTAGTACTCCAAGTATTTTCATAAATAATTGCTAAAGCAAAGAGGTGAAACACAATGCCCATATGTATGCATTAAGTACTTCTTGTATTGATTCTCATTATGCTGTCAATAAAATAATTTGTAGGGTATTGTCTCTGTTCCAATTAAACATTTCTTTCATTCACAATGATGGCACTGAAAAGCTGTTACAGTGAATGTCATGAATATGTATTAAGCACCGTCAGCAAGAAACAATTAAAAAACAGTTAAAAAAAAGTTAGGCCCACAAAAATCATGAGTTGGCTTGGAAGTCCAGTGATTTTTTAAAAATTGAATTAGGACTTAATGTTGCTCTGAACTTGGCTTTATTAATAAATCCAGATAGAGATGGAATCAGTAAGGCATGGAAGGCTAGATCAAGTAAAGGACTTAGATCTCTGCAGTGAGATTTTTTGTACTGATTCTGAAACTTTAATTATAAAGACTACCAGGAAGTTGTCAGCTAAGCACCATAATCATCTTAACTTTTGACTTTAGATTTTCCCACACTCTCTCACTTGCATGTATTAGGGACTTTCCTCAGTCTTAATATTGCTAAGCAGCTTGGTGTCTAGATTCTTTTCTCCAGTTAAATACCCTGAGGGAATAGGTCTTGATGACTTTTCAAGAACAACCCTAATGCACATGAGCAGGATCAGTGTCCCTATAAAATGCAGTGGTAGCTGCTCCTCTGTTTTAAAGAATGTGGTGGTGATGGTGTTCCTCCTGCTTCTTCTATATAATAGTCTAGTGGTTAGAAAGTGGGAGAGCCACATTCAATTCCATACTCTGCCTACAGGGGTTCAAACCTTCATTTTCTGCCTCTTAGGAGTATAGTCTAACTACAAGGTCATACAATTTTAATGAAGAAGGATTCATAGATTCATAGATTCATAGATTAAGGGTCAGAAGGGACCTAGTAGATCTTCTAGCCCAACCCCCCGCCAGGGCGGGAGAACAACAAAAAACCCCAAAAAGAGAAATGGGACTCAAACGAGTCCAGCCAGGTAGGCATCCAGCCTCTTCTTAAAGACCCCCAGGGTAGGGGCCAGCACCACTTCCCTTGGAAGTTGGTTCCAGCTCCTAGCCGCCCTAAC
>NW_017729000.1:30613035-30617975 GCF_001723915.1 Gavialis gangeticus
CCTAGTTTTTTAACTAGGATGGGGTGAGAGACGGTGTCAAAGGCCTTGCTGAAGTCCAGAAAGACTACATCCACCGCGACACCTGCATCCATGGCCTTTGTGACCTGATCATAGAAGGCAATCAGGTTGGTCTGACATGATCTCCCCCTAATATGTGTGTACATGTGTGTGTGGAGGGTGGACTCTCAATGTAACCTGTTGAAGTGGTGCTACTATGGAGAAAAAAAAAGGTTGATCCATAGAGGACGTATGGATACAAGTGTGACTCCGTAGTCTTGTGGTTAGTGCACTCAGCTGGCAGAAGGGAGATCCAAGTTAAAGTTCCTTTTCAAAGGACTGTTTCTGTCTTTTATCTAATGACTGTTAATGTAATCCTTTACTGGATTATTGACTCCAAATGAAGGAAGGAAAGAATGTTTGGGGTTATGTGAATTATTTTGGGTTAAACTGGCAAAGCAAAAAATAACTTTTTAGTAGATTTTTTTTTAATTACATTTTAAAATTTAGGCAAATTATTTTTGAAACACCAAAACATACCTTATTCCCTATTGAAAATGGCAAAACATTTCTATTTGCAGAATTTGGTATGCTTTTGTGGGATTTCTTTTGACATGAAACTGCTTTTGTTGGCAAATGTAAGTATGCCTGAAAAATATCACCAGGATACATTAGTGATGGGTGTAGTCCAAAAATTAACAGACAAAGCATGATTTAGGGTGATATTGGTTTAAATTCCAAAACAAAAGAGGACTAAGAGAGAGATACCTAAATGGTATTGGTTGTCAAAGCTTCACTGACCTTAATTAGCTTTTACCAGTTTACATAATTGAATAACCTGTCTGTAATGATACCGGTGTAGCAGGGCACTCGGATGTGCCTGCTCCTTTAAGAAGGCAAGCCATCCAAGAGACTGCTTGCAGGTGGCAGAGGGCAGCTAATGAGAGACTCACCTGACCAGAAGAGGACTCAGGCTTCAGCTATATAAATCCAGAGCCTGCAGTGATCAGGAAGTCTCTTCCCGGCATTCGTGAAGAGAGGAGCTCCTGGCTGTCAGGCATCAGGGCTCCTGAAGGGACCTGGATTTAGTTAAACTGCATTGCAGGCCTGGGAACAAAGGCATGTGCAATGGGCAGAGAAAAGCAAGATTACAGGCAAGCGGCCTTTGATTTATGTTAACTCTAGAGCTGTTGTTGAGCCCAGAGAGGGGTGGAGTGCAGCGAGCTGGGGGCCAGTGCTCTGGTGCTCAAGAGGAGTGCGGACATACAGGGGCTAGGGGCGTGGTGACTGAAGGTAACAGATTGAAAGTGGTGCCTCAAGCCAGTTCTGATGTAGTGGGCCTAGGTTAGAAGGCCTAGCAAGGTTAAAGGGGCAGAGGCCAAGGAGGTCAAGGCCTCAACAGAGGGAACAACGTTATTGTAACATCCACAAGGCTTGGGGCATCGTGTAGGGGAGGAAAAGGAGCCGCACACTTTGCTCTTAAGGCTACATGTACTCCGCAGAGGCTTGGTCAGTCTGAGAGGGCTGGATTCTGGTCAAGAGTGAAATTATTAGGAGTAAGGTTCACTCTAAGGCCTACTGACAGCCTCCCTTAATCAACCATTAAGACCAAGGCATGACAGGTGAGCAATCCAGAGAGTGGCATTAGGTTCTGAGCCAATCAGGAGCTGCAGGGCCACTAGGGGCATCATGGCCAGCCCCGTGGCCATGAGTCCTGTCACAAATGGCAAAAAACTTCATTGTTGCTTTTATCAATGTCAAATGACATTAGTTTATTTACATATTTATACTTCCATTCCAGAGTGGTTGGAAACTTTCCCAAGTATCTGGGATGACCATATTGTTATAACTCATCTCAACGACCATACATGTCTGCATGAAAGTTAAATGTGTCATTCTGCAGCCAATAAAATGTCAGAGATTAAAGAGTTCTTTCGATCATGAACTTTCTTTATTTGATTAAAGGGTTCCTGACATTTTAGAAAAATTATTTTCAAATTAACTCTCCATGCTGTTCCTTTAATCTGTGCAGGGAAATATTACTGGCCTTAAGGTTGCTTTGAGACTGTGACAGACTCCAATTAATTAGTTGCTTCTGACAGATAGGTATATTGTAAATAAAAACCATGGGGTTCCTATAAGAAGGTTAATACATTACCTACAAAAGAAAGTAGGGGCCCTGTCCACCACTCACAAGTGCAATGAGATTCTTCTAGCTTGCACTGAATGTCTAGATGATATAGAACCACCGTAGCAGGTCTTCATAACTCCAACTCTCAGATAAAAGGGATACTCCAAGAAAAAGGTGTGTAGTCAAGTCATACAGGATCTTCAGTGATTTAGGCTGATAAAGTAAGTCTGGGGGATCCATACACAACTTAAAACCATTAAAACTGACTGAAGATGAAGATGGTGCTGACATGATTGTAAGGGTAGGGTGCATGGCATAAGAAGTTGTATACCTCCCCATCAGATCTGTACCAAGAACTTGATTTGTAAACTGGAACTGTTTGCAATTAATACTATACAGGGGAAGCTATAATTGTGCTAAACCTTTATGTTAACTAGAGTAAAATTAAACTGATACCATATAAAATAACCTTCCTATAGGTTCTGGTGAACATCTCAACAATAATATACTACATAAGCTTCTGAAAGACAAACTTTTAGTTGTGCTTATCTTATAATCTACTAAACATATGCAGCCTCATCTTCATTTTTCCCCTTTTAGTACTCACAACTCATAAATGATGATTTATTTCCAGTAAGAAACATGTGGTGGGGCCAGATGTTCAAATAAAATGACTCCCAACAGACCCACAATACAGGTTTAGTTGAGAATGGGTATGTCTAAATACACATAGGACAAAACTTACCATAATTCAAAATGAGGATGCAGGGCATGAAGTGCTGTAAAATAACAACAACAACAACAACACTGTTTGTACCAGTTTGAAGTCTGAGGACCATATCCTGTGCCTCCTATGTGTCATGTAGTTGTTGTAAGTGAATTATGCATTCTCTAACAAAGTTGATAAAAGTGATCAAACAACAAATAACTAATAAGACTTAGAGAAGCTCACAAGAAATGTACTTTTTGTCACTTTCAGAAATAGAATTAAGAATTCCCAAGTTTATTGGTAAATGCCTGTCAGCTGAATCTTTGTGGCATCCAGTGTAGTTTTATCTAATTTAGTCTTTCAGAAGTGAACACTGACCCTGGTTAACAGTGGAAACTTGAATCTATAGTCCTCCATTTGATTATTTTAATGTTCTATGGCTTACCTTCTCTAACTAGCAATGCCCTACCCCATGGACTCTGCTTCCAAGTGGATTAGTTTCTCCTCTGTAACCTGTCCAACTTGCTGGCAGCTGCTAAGAAACACATGATGGGGAAGCCTGAGCCCATCTTCACTCGTAACATTTATTTATCAATAACCTGTATTTTTCAAAATGATTTATTTTGCTTTATATAAAATGGACATTTCTAATTTTGCTTTTATCTAGTTATAAAACAGGACAAGATATATTAACAAGATTGTCCATATTAGAAGCAGGCTTGTCTCTATAATGACTTGTCATAATGGCTGACTAGCTGCTGTTCATTCGTGAGGTCTCATTCTTTTGAGATGCAATGCTTCCTGAGGGTAACTCACTAGAGTGAAGCATTTTTTAAAATCTGTTCCACTAAGTTTGGGAACAAGGAAGACATTATCCTTGTCCTTGTGAAGCACCATTTAGTGTTCAAGTCAGAATCCCAGAATGTTGCTAATAATTGTCATCAATTAATGTCTTTCAGCCAAATCCTGAAAGACATTGTGTACTTTGAATTAATGAGAGTTTAAGGTGCTTATCATGTTTCAGCATTAGTCCCTGAATAAAGCAAATACTTTTATTAAATTATCAGCAGTAAAAATATACAGGGCTGTTTTTATGCAAGTGTCCAAAAATAGCAGTTTCCCCATGAATTACACTAATTCCTTATCTTTAGATACAACACAGTAAATTATAATTCCATTTTTATGTTTTCACAGCAAGACGCTAAACATTTGTATACTTTTGCTTTGAGACACATCTGAAGGTATTTCTATTTTCTGTAGTTTTTGAGATGTTTGAAAGGCTTTAATTGATGAGCAATGCATGACAAAAGTACTCATGCCTTTACATGATCTGTTTTCACATTTGAAACAACAAATTCTGTTTGCTGCCTGCAGGAAATATTAAGAAAGTTATTAACATTTTTACATCTGGGAATAAGCATGGTAATCATTGTCCTAAATTTTAATCTTCACTTATGTTCATTTATGCCTTTTCTGAGAATGAGTTATCTTGAAATCTTGGAAAAGGTTCAATGCAGGTTGCTGGAATCACTCTACTGGGTGTTAAGGAAGCAGTCCATGGGCCAGTGCAGCTATCCATCATGCAGCAGGTATGGCTATACATGCACACAATGCTCCAGTTAATATACTGTTAAAGATGGGTAAGGTGCATTGACTTTTGTATACCTGAACACAAATACAACATTTCAGTCACTTTCAGGGTGAGGGAAGGTCAAAAGTGGGGTCCTGCAGGGATCTGTGCTACACACAGTTTTGTTCAGCATTTTCACCAATGACCTGAAAATGGGAGGGGTTTACAGTGAAATTTCCATGTTTACAAATGATACTAAATTATTCTGAGTAGTCAAATCCCAAGTTGCCAGAGAGGGGCTGCAGAAAGATCTCACTAAGCTGAGTAAGTGGGCAAAACATGATAGATGGACTTCATTGTTGACAAGTGCAAGGTAATGCATGTGGGGGGGAAATGACCTCAGCTATACAGACACAGTGCTGATGGTTATGTACTGGGTTCAGGAAAGAGACCCTGAAGTCAATGGAGATAGTTCTCTAAAATGTCAACTGAATGTGCAGCAGTGACCAACCCCCCCCCCCCGCCCCCAAAAT
>NW_017729000.1:30622975-30642758 GCF_001723915.1 Gavialis gangeticus
TCTTTAAGAAGAAGGCTGAAAACAAAATTGAGAAAATCATCATGCCACTGTAGAAATCCATGATGCATCCATATCTTGAATATTGTGTGCAGTTCTGGTCTCCACAGCTCAAAAAGGTTGTAGTAGAATGAGAAAAGGTATCAGAGAAAGACAACCAAAATAATCAGAGGTGTGGAATAGTTGTGATACCCTGATAGACTAAAAAGGTTAGTACTGTTCATTTTGGAAAGGAGAAGGATGAGGGAAAATATGATAGAAATGTACAATATCATGAATGATGTGGATAAAGTAAATAGGGAACTGTTATTAACCAAATAATTGTTGGAGAGTAGGTTTAGATTAGACATCCATAAAAACTACTTCACAGTTACGGTGGCTAGGAGCTGGAACCAACTTCCAAGGGAAGTGGTGCTGGCTCCTACCCTGGGGGTCTTTAAGAGGAGGCTTGATGCCTACCTAGCTGGGATCATTTGAGCCCAGTTTTTTCTCCTGCCCAGGCAGGAGGTCAGACTTGAAGATCTACAAGGTCCCTTCCGACCCAACTTCTATGATTCTATGAAATCCCAGAATGCTAGAATTAGGGGCATCCATTGAAATTAGTAGGAGTCAGGTTTAGTAGGACAAAGTACTTTTTATACTGTGTGTAGTTAACTTGTAGGGGCAACATGAAGTTACAAATAACACTTAGACCATACTAAATCTGTGAAATGTTAAGCTGTGTTAAAGTTAAAGCATGCTGTGAGTAGTCACACTTTAAAGATTAATACTGTTTCTTGCTTGCACAGATATGAATTGCCACTAAAGAGCTAGTGAGTAGGGGTGTGGCTAGGATTTCACAGATTTCATAGACATTAGGGCTGGAAAGGACCTTGCAAGATCATTTTGTTCAGCCCCCTGCCCAAAGGCAGGAAGTCAGCTGGGGTCAGAGGACCCCTGCAAAATAATCATCCAATCACATCTTGAATGTGTCCAGAGTAGGTGCATGCACCACTTCTGGGGGTAATCTATTCCAGACTCTGGAGACTTGGATGGTGAAGAAGTCCTTTTTTACTTTCAGTCTAAAACGGTCTTCCAGCACTTTGTCACCATTGGACCTTGTTTTCCTTAGGGGAGCCCTGGTGAACAGATGTTCTCCAAGGTCCTGATGTGCACCTCTGATATACTTATAGGCTGCCACCCAGGATCTAGGACAGCTGGACTCTGTCCCTGTTCTGGGTGGGATGAAGGCTGGGAATGGTGCATCCTAGGATCCTGAAGGGCTGCAAATTGCTCATTTTATCTCTGAGGAACAGACTGAAGTTACCTTTTACATG
Organism: Gavialis gangeticus; assembly: GCF_001723915.1. Lineage (NCBI taxonomy): Eukaryota > Metazoa > Chordata > Crocodylia > Gavialidae > Gavialis > Gavialis gangeticus. The sequence continues at coordinate 30,624,289 of NW_017729000.1, forward strand.
AGCTAGGTAGTACAGCCCAGAGATAATGAAGTGATGCAACTTTGAGGTGCTCAGAGGGCACATAGCACAAGTTAACATGCTTTAATGTGTGAATGCCCATGTTTTAAGTGTCCTTAGTATTGTACAAGTGTAAGGTGTAACTTCACCCATAGATAGTATAGCCACTTTAAAAAAGGATTAAACAGATTCATAGATGATAAAGCTATTAAACAGAAGAATCAGAGATGTTTCCATTGTCACCTGTAAACTAATGACACCTTTAAACTAAGTGCTACACCTGGGCAAAAAGAACCACCAACACAGTTAGGGGCTGTGGGATGACCTTCTCAGCAGCAGAGCAGTCAAAAGGGATCTTGGAGTTATACTAGACTCCAAGATGAACATGAGTTATCAATGTGACAAAGTGATCAACAAGGCTAACCACATTTTCTCATGCATTAGCAGATGCATAACAAACAGGTCCAGGGAGGTGATGTTTCCCCTCTATGTGGCACTGGTCAAGCTGTAGTTGGAGTACTGCATCCAGTTTTGGGCACCACACTTCTTCAAGAGTGACGCAGAGAATCTTGAGAGGGTTCAGAGGAGGTCCACTAATATGGTTAAGGGCCTGCAGGCAAGGCCCTATGAGAGACTGAGGGACCTAGATCTCTTTAGCCTTTGCAAGAGAAGGCTGAAAGGTGATCTTGTGGCTGCCTATAAATTAATCAGAGGAGGGCAGCAGGCAATAGGAGATGCTATATTTACTAGGCCACCCTCTGGAGTAACTAGGAACAATGGCTACAAATTGATGGAGAGCAGATTTAGGTTGGACATTAGAAAGAAGTTCTTCACAGTAAGGGTTGCCAGATTCTGGAATGGGTTTTTAAGGGAAGTGATCTCCCCTATCCTGGGGGTCTTCAAGAGGATACTGGACAAGCATCTAGCTGGGGTTGTCTGACCCCAGCACTCTTTCCTGCCCAGGGCAAGAGGTTGGACTCGATGACCTACTGAGGTCCCTTCCGACCCTAACATCTATGAATCTATCACTTGGGTTCCATAGAGGATAATCATAGAATCATAGAAGTAGGGTCGGAAGGGACCTTATAGATCTTCAAGTCCGATCCCCTGCCAGGGCAGGAGAAACAAAACTGGGCTCAAATGATCCCAGCCAGGTAGGGATCAAGCCTCCTCTTAAAGACCCCCAAGGTAGGAGCCAGCACCACTTCTCTTGGAAGTTGGTTCCAGATCCTAGCTGCCCTAACTGTGAAGTAGTTCTTACAGGTGTCTAATCTAAACCTACTCTCCTATAATAAATAGGGGATAGATCTCTCTAGTTATATCTGGTTCTGTGCTCTCCCTCTAAAGCATCTACTGCTTGCTACTGACAGGGACATGTTCCTGTGTTAAATGGATCATTGGTCTGACTTCGAATGGTACTTTCTATGTTCTTAATCTCTTCTCCCCCATCCCTACACCACAAAATAAGACACCATATTTATTAGAGCCTTGTGTGCATATGTGTCTGTGAATTTATACACACACTTTTATATATAAATCAACTTCTATTCCGTATTTCATACATTATTCTTACTCCCTTTTTCTTGGTGAAAAGTACTTATGTTGGTTTAAGAAATACTAAGATTTCAAAAATGCAAAAGAGAAAAATAGAAAGTAAAAACATTCTTCAACAGATGGGGTTTTATTAGATTGACTAGTGACACTGGAAGTTTGTACACAGGTAAGTGAAAGTTCTAGTAATTCATTACCCCACTTTCTTGTAAAAGAAAATGACTATAAATATTCCGGGACAGGCCCAAGAAGTTCTATCCGCAATTTTTAACTTCAGTGGTATGAAATGAGAAATTTGATAAATGTGGCCATTTAAAAAAAAGCAAGAAAGACAGGAGAAATGTTTGCTTTGAATTATATCTTCAGGGAGTGTATGGGGAATGCAGATTTGGATAAACTATGACAGAAGTCAAGGAAACAAAAGGTGACTTTGAAATATTTTACTGCTAGGCTATTTTAACACACACAGATCACTCTCTACATCCAAGAAAGACTAGAGTAATGTTAGTAAGTTAGGAGAAACAATCAAAAAAGGAAGTGGATGTGAGATCTTTATTCTAAATGCAGGGAATGCACCTGCCATTTGCAAGTTAGATTTCTTATGGAATTGTGTTCAATATTAAGATGCTCTTGGGAGACCAAGTAAGTGAAATACACTTTTCCATTTGCACTTGGCCAAGAGTTTGATTTTTTTTTTTTTTTTTTTTCCTTTTGGATAAAGGAACATAGTAATTATCATCTTTGTTTGGATAACTTCAATACTGGATAACTTCAATATATTCTACGTGGGGCTACGTTAGGACCACTTAAAAATTGAAACTCATGCAGGAAGAGCCTTTTGGCAGTGAATTTAATTTGCAGTTTTCTGTATCTATCCAGTGCTCCCTCTATTCCCATTTATTCCAGTATCAAGACCTTTAAAAACATATCCTCCAAATGCCACCTCAAGAAGTATGGTTATCCCCATTTTACAGATGGAGAACTGAGACACGGAGAATAAGTGATTTGTCCAGTGTCACACAGGAAGGCTGTTTGCGTGGTCACACTGGAACAGGAAATTCAGTTCCAGGCTGGTACATTAAACATTGGATCATCTCTCCCTTTAATAACAGTAATCTTTTGTCAGTGGGCCCCACAATTTTAATAACATTTAAAACAACCTGAAAGGCTGAAAAATATTGTCAATTTGTTATCAAGCAAAAACTAATCCCTTTGTGCAGCTTATTATGGAAGGTAGGTGGAAAAGGTAGGATGATCTAGTCAGTGACCTAAGAATTGAAGGGAAGCTGGGTGACAGTGACCACAAGTTCATCACTTTCACTATCCATTTCAAGGCTGGCAAGTCAGTCAGCAATGCAGTAGTCCTCAACTTTAGGAAAGCTGATTTTCATAAGCTCAAGAGGCCCTGAGAGACCATGATTTGCAGGGAGGGGAGTTCACAATGAGTGGTTGCTCCTTAAGGAAGCAATCCTAGAAGCACAAGGGAAGTCCATCGCAACTGATAAGAAAGGTAGCAAAAGGGCTCAGCAACCCCCTTGTCTCAAAAGGGAATTTGTGGACCTCCTACATCTAAAAAGAGAGGCTTATAAAGAATGGCAGATAGGAAACACCATTAAGGAGGAGTATTTTACATTGGCCCACACCTGTAGGGAGCAAACTAGGAAAGTCATGGCTGCAATCAACCTCAAACTGGCTACACAAATCAAAAACAATAAAAAGTCCTTCTTCAGATACTTGGGGAGCTGGAAGAAAAACAAGGGTGACATTGGATCTCTGCTAAACCAACTGGTCTACCTGACAACCAACACCCAGGAAAAAGCCAGCCTGCGTAATGATTACTTTGCCTCAGTTTTTCACCAGCCCAAAGGGACCACCCTGCCTAGAATGATGCAGGATGACCAGGGTGAGGGTAAATAGATGCCCACCATTGCTGTAGATCTTATGAGACACCCACAAATCAGCTGGTCTAGATAGACTGCACCCAAGATTGCTAAAGGAACTGGCAAACCTTATAGCATGGCCACTGGTAAGGATATTTGAGAATTCATGGCACTCAGGCAAAGTACCTGAAGATTGGAAGTGGGCCAATGTGGTGCCCATCTTCAAGAAAGGGAGGAAAGAAGATCCAGGAAACTATAGGCAAACCAGTTTGACCTCAATACCTGGAAAGAACTTAGAAAAAATTATCAAAGAAACCATTCTTGACAGGCTAACAGAAGGCAACATTCTGAGGGATAGCCAGCACAGGTTTCTTGTGAGTAGGTCTTGCCTGACCAATCTCATTTCCTTCTATGATCAGGCGACATATCACCTGGACAAAGGGGAAGAGGTTGATATCATATATTTGGACTTTTAAAAAGCCTTTGACCTGGTGTCCCATGAAGTCCTCATGGAAAAATTGGGCAACTGTGGCCTCGACTATACTACAGGTTGATGGCTGGGGAACTGGCACTCAGGTCGGACCCAGAGAGTGGTAGTTGACGGAAACAAATCAACATGCCACTCAGTGACCAGTAGGCTCCGTTCTCAGACCTGTATTCCTAAGTGTCATGCCAAGGCTCTGTTCTCAGACCTGTATTCCTTAATGCCTTTATAAGTGATCTGGACTCTGGTGTTAGAAGTGGTCTGACTTAGTTCACTGATGACACCAAACTTTGGGGAAGAGTGTCCACACTTGAGGACAGGCTGGTGATCCAGGCCAACCTTGATAGGTTTGCAAGGTGGGCAGATGAAAACCTGAGTACAGAGAAATGCAAGGTGCTCTACCTCAGGTCAAAAAAAACCCCCACATCACACTTATAGGCTTAGCAATGCTAAACTTGCTAGCACCACAGCTGAAAGAGACTTGGTGGGTCATGACTGACCACAAGATGAACAAAAGCCACCAATGCAATACTGCAGCCAGCAGAGTGAACAAAACTCTGGCTTGCATCTACCGATGAATCTCAAGCAAGACCCAGGATGTCATCTTTCCACTATTCAGTTGGTCTAATAAAAGATATCATATCTACTCAGAGAACCTTGCCTGCCTATGTCCTTAGACCAACACAGCTACAACCAGCAACCCTATTATTCACTGTGTATATAATAGTCTCAAATTTATTCAGAAGCAACCATTTCAAAGCTCATCTCCATTTCTCATTAGTACAATTAGTACAAACATAATTCTTGTACTACAGCAGAGTGGAATGCTATGGCAGACTGAAAAAGGACAACGTTTTCTACATATTACTGCAGTCACAACAGCTTGCTTCTATGTAAAACTTATACTGGGAATGTAAAAACAAGACACTTTTTTTCTTCCCTGGCTGTCTCTGTTATTTCTATTTTTATATTAAGTTATGCTTGTCAATACCTATATAGCTGAAATTTTACCTGTCAACTTGTGGTATCAATGGCTGACAAGTTTAAGCATTTGAGAAAGAATTATTTTGAATAACTGGAAGCAAAAAAGCTGTCAATCAGCATTGGTTTTGGTCATGAACATATTTATTGAAGTGTAAGAATTACACCATATCATGGCTTTTCTATGCTATAGTAGGGTCAGTGAAGGAGTTTTCATTAGAGGTGTCCCCTAATCACTTTGATGCTTCAGCTTTGCATTTTCCTTCAGAAAAAAGGTATGTTCAGAAAGATATGTTGACATATTCTGCTGCACTTGGATGTAAAACTACATAGCTCCTACTTAAAGAAATTAAGGGTATATTAAAAAGTCTCTACAGAGTTGCACCATAAATATCTCATGTCTATTAAACATACTATCAGTGTGTGCATCAATCATAGGTATCCTTGGGTTTCTGTGACTTTAATTTAGAGAGTAATTTCTGCTTTTCTCAAAGGATGGTAAGAAATGATGGTGCCTAGATTAAGGTATATGAGCCAAAATTCAATCATTTCATTTAGTAACCTATTTATCACAGCTGCCACTTTCTTCATAATTAAAATCTAATCTCTACAGAACAAGCAAGCTCTGGAATCAACACTAGTGTACCTCTCTAAATTGTGCCATTTGGAAAAAAATGTTTAAATAGCTAGTGTGAATTATGACTTGTAAAAGATTGTACTGTTCTTGCCTTCTATGATTTAATATGATTAGTTTTTCAGAAAATGAAAGCTATAATTCAGTGGTTCCAAAGCATTGGGTGTATGTGTGTGTGTGGCATATATACTGTAATTATGAAATTAATGAAGTGTGTTCACCAATATGATCGGTGAAGATCACTCAGATATTTATTCATAGAAAACTGTCTGTCTGTGCCAACTCTGTATTTGCCTACACTTGGAAAATTTTAACAGTTAGTGTGCTGGAAATTTTCTAGTAGGAGCCACAGAATCTTCTCTTCTTGATAAGTCATCTGGATTTATGGCAGGCATATTTACCTTTAACTGAGTGTACACCTTCTTACGTAGAGAGCAATCTCTCTGTTATTTCTCCTTTGGATAGTCTGCTTACACTTGGAGTTACAACTTACTATTTACTGATCCTTACTGTTTTCACTTATGTGTATAGCTAATAAATCACAAATTAAGCAATGGGTTATGTTTCTTACATGGCCTACAATTGTAACCAACAGAGTTCTGAAATAAATAGACTCTATATCTATTTTGATTTCCTGGTGTCACTGGGACATGTTCCTAATCAAATGGACATTTAGGAACTCAGGAGTTGCCATAAAGTACATCAGTGATCCATCACTATCCAGTTTCTGACACAGACTAATAATGGAGGCTTCTAGGGAAAGGACTATAATGGAACATTATGGAATTACTTGCCATAGGTGAAAATTTCTTCCCAACCCCCAACAGTTAGTGGTTCTCCCTTATACTCTCACTTACACTAATGCAACTCCATTGATCTCACTGGAACTCTGGGTTTACCCTTTGTGCCATTATACATTACGAGGTATGCAATGGAGGCATTTGTCATACTACAATAGTAACAACCCACTATTTATGATTTGCAACTGAATATATTGCATTGATAACAATTATCAAGACCAAATGCATTTAACAGAAAATGAGATCCAAATCAGTAGGGAAAAGACTGCATAATCTATGGCAGTTTCAGGTAAATTTAAAAAATGGAAATTTTTATTGAACAAAAGTATGAGAATAAATAATTGAACTTGAAAAATATGCTTTGTGTTCCTGAAATTGATATTAAAATCGATCGATTTTACCCTGCCCTTAAATGTTGTGATTTGAATGTGCCACATTTCGTTCAAGGATGTGGAGCAGAAGAGAAGCTGGAGAGTTTGACATCTGAATTGGGCAGTCTGGTCTTTCTTACCCCTTAGATAACAGAATAGGCAATTTGCATCTGTGGGATAAGCACATTGGATGACATTCTTTCTTTCTCTTTTCTTTCTTTTTTTTGGCTAAACAAAATCAGTAAAGAGTTAAACTCATAGCCATCATTTTTAGAACATGTAATTAAAATCTTGACTGCGATGAACTGCACCTTTTTGTAGACGGTGAATTTCCGGCTTTCTGCAGACTCGAGCACACATTTGCAAAGGTTATAAATACTAGAAACACTTCTTTTAATGAAGGCCTATATAGTGAAGCCCATGTTCAGCAGCAAAGGGTTGATGACAAATTTGGTGCTGCCTTTGGATATCTGTCTGGACCCCATTTGAGCTACACTAGTAACTAATAACACAATGTAGCTCTCTGATCTGAGGACTTGCTGTTATTAATCAAGGGTTTTTTTAATTAGATTGTTAATGACAAGTTTTAATTATCTAATAATGATACTGAATGTAAAATTGCACAGATATAAATTGTCCTCTGAATTACAGGCTGCAACCACCTTTCCTGACAGGTTTCACAGGGTAAAGACATTTAATTGGAAACTGAAGATTAGGGCAATTCACTTACATTAGCTAGATTTGAATCAGGATACTTCTGCTACTAATTCAGCCACACACAGTGTCATTGCAATCTGATGGCTGTTTTAAGGATTTATGTGGAATAAGTAGGTAGCATCAGTCAAATACTAAGCAGGCATTGACATTAGAAAAAAAGCATGGCTGCTTAAACTATAATAGATGCCTTTGTTGGAGTTCTTAGCAGTGAAAGATAACAAGGAAGCTGAGCACAACCTTGGCACCTTTATAGCTGGTCTTTTAGAAGTCAGATCTCACATGCATTTGTGGGACAGCATATCAAGCTACTTGTCTACATCCTATTCAGAAGCAGGCTAGATTCTGCATTCATTAGGCTGCCTCGCAGTTATACTACTGCTCTTCATAAATCCTGTTTTGGTGGTCCATCCCTCATCGAAGGCAGTGGCCTTTGAGGCTCTTCTGAGGGACTCCACTCATCAAATCTGATGTACTCTCCTTCCCTTTCCTTCCTGTCTTTTTCTCCTCCTTCACGTGCTCATGCTTTCTTCCCCCCCTCCTGGTGCTATTTTCCTTCCATTGGAGTACCTGGTGCTTTCTGCTTGGGATGAGACTTTTCCCAAGGGATTTGTTTGCCCATACCCTCCCCTGGAGTTACAGATTGTCAATTTTTTTGCAAACATGAAATTCACTTTTATTGAAAAAACAAATGCAACACAGCAGAAGCCCAAAGCTGATTATGTTTGTCCTCACTGGCAGCAGTTAACACTGCGGTGAAGGAAAGACTGAAACAATTAAACATTATTTGATGCTTAAAAGATTTCATGCATAACCACCAATCACTCTTTCTGGGAAGGCTCAGGAAAAGGAAGATGGACTGTTAAGAAAGAAAAGGAGCTCTATAAAATGCACGTGTATATGTGTGCGCACATGTACATACCCTATATAGAATTAATTCAAGGCACTACAATAGTTAAATGGCAGTGGTTATCTGTTGTGATGAAATTAATTGCTTGTTTAGCATTAACCAGAGGTTTTAATAGTTTATCTTGTATTCAAAGGTATTTGTTTTCCTTCTTTTTTTGGAGGCCTAATTATTTTTTTTCCTTAGTTCAGTTAATTGAGTTGTAAGATTTTCTTTTGCAGTAAAGTTAATTTCCTGAAATGTATTTTACCTTGTAGCTGCCTCCTGTGTAAGTAGTTAATGTAATGCATGTGGTTCTCTGACTGCAAAGGCTGGCTAAGAAACATGTCCATAAGTTTGTTATGCATAGAAATGGAGTGAAAGAAGCAGGGACCATGTAGCTATTTTTCCACAGAGAGGAGAACAACTTACACGCTCTTTAAGAAGTAGCACAACAATATTGTTGCTCTCCAGTAGCAGTGAACGGTATTTGGCACTTATTACCTATGGGGTGCTATGAATCCAATCTTCTCCTTATTTTAAGCTGTACTGAGTTACACAATCAGGTTACTGTTCTTTTTATTATTTTCTAACTAGAAGCAACAGCAAGGGCCTGAGCTGTGATCTCATTTACACCAGTGAATATCTTGGTATTCACTATTTAACTAAGGGAGAGACTCTAGATATAGACATGAGTAGATGAAATCAGTCTCATGTCCTTAATAAACAGCAGCATACTGAATCTGATCGTGCAGTTTACTTGTGCTAGGGGGGAGGAAGTCCCAATGAACTATAATAGAAATTTTGCTTGGCTAAGGGAAGCCATTTCCATTGTAAAGTTTTTACTTAAGTCAACATTTAAGTTCAAGATGTCCTTCTCTTATTCCGTTTTCTTCATCCCCTTGATGAGATAATGTTCTTGTGTCCCTAAGTACATGATCTAACCTTTTGTCTTTGTCAGTAACAAAAAGAGGAGGGCAGAGGGGGGAAGATTTATCACAGGGAAAATTGAGCATAAATGAATGTAGCTCATCATTTTAATCATAGGTCAGGTCATCTTGGTGACCCCCTGCCATGTTTTGGCACAGTCACATGCCACTTAAATATAAGTGCTTCCTTTATGAATTAATAAGTAGACTTGCTAATTTTCATTCTTATGTGTGAAGACAAAGTCCATTAAATGCTTTAATCCAATCAAAAAAAAAATCACATCTTGAATTGTTGATGTGATTGCCCTTCTGTCATTAGTTGAAGGAAGAATTAGAGGTTGTCTGGAGTTTAATTTCATAAATATCAAACTTTCCTTTATAATATACCACCTTTAACTAAACCTGTCCAGTCAATGTATCTGATTAGCTGTAGCCTTTATACTGACTCTTCTATACAAAAACAAAAACAAAAACAAAAACAAAACAAAACATAGTTTTATCTAGACAGGGAACTTCTAAATCATGACATCATTTAGAAGTTCAAGAGTCAGATTTTTCCCCTCATACTGAACAGAGCAAAAAACATGATGAGAGAGTAGCTGAGAGGACAGGAAAAAGAAAATTTCTGATACTGATCAGTTCCTAGCAGAAAGAAAATGGGATCAGCAGTACAGTTGGTCCCAGACCTAACTGGGGCTTCTAGGATACAGGCAGTCCTTGACTTACAGAGTTTTGAGTTGCAACATTTTGCACTGACGATGTTTATAAATTGACACCCTATTTCAACTTTCTGATGTCAGTTTTGACTTTACAACACTTGATCTGACGCCAATCCATGCCAGCAAATGAGTTCTCTGTGTCACCCATATCCCTGCAGAACATCTGTTCAAACTTCCTTGGCCACTTTCTTTAAGAAAGCAGAGAAGGCTCCAGAAAAAACCTGCAGCCAAGACTCCTGAGAAGACTGAGTGAACTCAGCCTTCTACCAGGAAAAAACTAAAATAAGTGAAGATTAGAGTCAATAACTCCTCCCCTACCCATATAGTTGTTCTAACCCCAATATTCTACCCTTTCTGTAAGCTTTTTTCCTCTAAATATGAAGATTAAGAGCACAGTTTCTGAAATGACTAGAAAAACTATAGCAGCTTCAAATGATATTAAGAATAAGAATACAGGCAACCCCTGCTTAGTGCTCTTAATTGGTTCCTGAAAAAATGAGTGTTAAGCAAAACAAGCGTTAAATTAAACCAAAAGTGTTTGATGACCCAAGATGGTGACCGTGAGTGTTATAGAGAAACTTGCTGAGTGCTAAGTGAAATCAGGTATCAGTTTAAAATGAGTGTTACAGCAAAATAGTGCTAAGCAAAACAGCATGAAGCGGGGGTTGCCTGTACTATATCAACAGTTTTACCTTTATAATTTTAGGTGTTGTAATAAGCGATCATTTCATCAACTGCCATAAAGTTACAGTTGCACTGAACAAATGTGTGATGACACTGAATTCAGTTTTCTGGCAAATAGAAGAGGTTATGCTCTACTCCTCTAGCTCACAGTGGGTGCATCTATATGTGTACTTTACTGCAGAGCTGACCAATTAGCTTCTTGGTAAAGTGTCACCATCTACATATGTGCTGGTATTAGAGTGCAGTAAACTCCACCATAACTCCACCATAAGATACTACCATCAGAGTAGTTATTTACTGTGCAGAAACACATGCGGATGGTGACCAGGACCACAGCAGTTTGAGCCAAGGCAGAGTAGCCCCAGGTTGGCAGCAGACTCGGGGGGTCAGCTACACTGCTCCACAGTTTTGGGACTCTCATGGCTTAGCCAGACCCTCTGCTTCCCAACACCACTACCTGGAGCCCAGACCTGATCCCCAGAGCCTGTTGCGAGCCTGGGGATGCTCCACCACAGCTCAAACGGCTGCAATCACAGACACTATCCACACATGCGTTTGCACCTGGGAGCAGCTGACTCTGGTGCAAACTGCGCTGGAGTTTATCACATTGCCTTAATGGCATGTGTAGATGCACCCAATTTTCCTAAAACTTACTTAACTGGCCAGGAGAGGTTTCCCTGTAACTGGCAAATCTTTCAGTAAAATAGAACTAACCCCCTGGACTCCTGATCTATTAACACATGGGGAAGGGGAATGTGCAGGCCTTGTAACTGAATAGCATACAGCTGCCCTGTGAAGTGAAGTGGTTGATAGATGGGATGAGTTAATAGTACTGTGAAGTGGTTTATAGATGGCATAAGTTAAAGCAGCCTTTAAGACATAAATGACACAAATATAGACCTCATTTAAATGCAAAAGTTAATTTAAGTCACTTTTACTTCTCCTTCTCTGCCCTCTCCGCTGTCCCGTTGAAAGCTATACTCCGAGCTTCTCAGCCCAAATTCAGAATCTGGCCCACTGTTGTTTGCATGAATTCTTGTTGCTGGGATAGTTCATTTCAAAACAGAGAAGCCATTCACATAGGAGCATGCTTTCGTATTTTAATAAGTTGTCAGAACTTTTTCTGTTGTCCAGCATACTCAAGAGGGGAAAACAGCACAAGTCAGTTTAAATATTTTCTTACAACACTATTCAGCTCATTCATGGGACTGCTAAAGTCAGTAAAATACATTGGCTTAATTTCAATAGTGCTTAAGCCTATACAAATTAAAACCTATACAGAAATGTTTTGCTGAATCAAGGCCTTAGATTGGGGGTTACAAAATATATTTGTTTCTCTTCTGTGCTTTACTGAATATTTGGCACAGAGTACAGTTAAAATATTGTAAATGAAGAAAAATTTATGGAATTGAGAACACCAGACTGGCAAATACATGTTCATTAAAAACAGATTAGCAAGAAACAAGACTCATATAATCCTGTAATCAAAACTTGATACACAAACCCACGAAATGCTAACCAACTGCTGTAAATATTAGATGATTAATTTCTTTTTTTTCCCTCCCAAAATGATGATCCATAGTGAGAAATATTTCTCATAAAAGATAATTTCTTATTTTAAGATTGCACCTAGTTTGCACCTGCCGGATGGTAAGAGAATGCAGCTATAATTAATAGGATGAAGGCATAGTTGGTCCACTGAGATAGAGAACTTCACAGCATAAGTCTTGTATTAGCAAATATCACAGCAATTGTCAGATATGGACGTAGGTGGATAGGTGCTTTAAATCTCCAAGTAGCTAAAAAACTGTGTGGGGAATAGTGGCTTCACTGAGGATGAGTGGCTGTCAATGACGAATAAACACTGATATTTTGTACTACAGCAGGGTTTTTTTTCCTGATTAAGAAACTTGACTGATTACTCAAACAGTCATTTGGGGTGGAACAAAAGGGGAGGAGGTGTGTTGTATATGAGAAATTTGCAAAGATTCATTACTAGGGATTACATATAATGAAACGCATCCAGAGCATGAGGCTTTGCAGTTGGTGCACTTAATATGTACAAATTAAATCTTTGCCTAGAAATATACTAATAAAAACAATGAATTAAACATCAGGACCAAGAGATTTTGGCTTATTAATACAGTGTAACCCTATTCAGTGAACTCTAATTTACTGAACACAGATGTTGCCAGCAAAATAATTAGTGGAGAAATTGTATATCCAAAAGAATATCAAATGTATTAAATATTAAAGTTTAATAAAGATTTAATCTCTTATTAGAAGTTAGGTAAAAGGATTTGTGGTGGGAAACGTTAGATAATTTTATCCCTTTTTACATGTTTAAACTCCAGAAAATGAAGCTTAGTAAACAGAAATCATTCACATAAAAGTACACATTGAAAGAGAAAAAAGGCTTTGCATTTGTAGTTAATGCATTTAGTCATTTGAATTTTTTTCCTTCTCCAAGAAAATCCTCTTGAGATTTATTAATCCTGCACTCACTGGGGACCTGGAGAAAACACATTGGTATCTATCACTAAAACTACTGGAACACCAGAAGCAGCATTGAACTTTGTACAATATTTAATAGATATTAGTTTATAGGCTCCATTGCAATCTCATGGCTGTGATTATCCAGACCACCTCTTTTCTGACAACTCTTCTCTGGCAACTGTAGTAATTGCCAAGATGGAAAAGTTTTATTAGTAAAGTCTCTTTTTAAGTGTCTGGGGGGTGTCTACACGAGACACTGACTATGAAGTAGCCAAAAAATACTGCACTGTAGCATGTCATAGCACAGACAATACTAATATTCTACTGCACAGTAGTATTAGGCTACTGCCCTGTAGCATAGTTTAAAAGACGTTCCATGATGCTAGTGTGCAGTAACTCCAGTTACTGCACATGATTTAGTACTTGCTAATGCATCAGTACTAAATAAATGAGCAGTAATGACTGTGCAGTAGCATATCATGTAGATGCGCCCTGTAATGCAATGAATTAAGCTCCTTGTCCTGATTTTTAGAGGAATTTCCAAGCAATGAAGAGCCCAGAGGGTGAAAGAAACCAATATAGCAATAGGCCTGTTTTGTATACTTGGATTCTGAAGTTAACTATTATGCCTTTGAACTGCCTGAGGAAACCTCTATGCTGGAGGAATTCCTTGTCTGGGGATGGGGAGAATCTTCCTGGAGTCCAGCTTCCTTATGCCATGGAAACAACCCAAAACATATGAGTGTCAGGGCCACAGGGCTTTTGGTTGTTCATTTAATTTTTCACTCTCATCTACTTTGCTTCTAGCTTTTTCCTGGCACCGGTGTCTCTGAGGCTTTGACCTTCTGCTAATTCTTTCTTCCTGAGTGTGCATCCTGTTACATCATTCTCTTCTCCTATATGTTTCCTAGCCCCATGGTTCCCTTTCCCATGTGGCTTGGTCCTCTTTTCTCTCCCCTGGACACATTGCTTGACTGTTTCGTTCTCTTCTCACATAGATGTTCTCCTGAGGGTGGCTGGCATTTAGTTACCATACACTTTAATCTCTATGTTCTAATAACATCTCCTGGTTCCTCACCTTCTTGTCTCTCATAGCAGGTTTCCATAGAGTCATATGGCCTGGCTCCAACATAAAGGCCAGTCTATGTAGCAAATTTAAGATGTGAATGAACACAAGTAGGAGGTGCGTGGTGGGGTCCCACAGGGTTCGGTCCTTGGACCGGTGTTATTTAATATCTTCATCAGTGATTTGAGCAAGGGTGTGGAGACTACCCTCTCCAAGTTTGCAGATGATACCAAGTTATGGGGCAAAGTCAACACACCGGAGGGCAGGGAGCAGATACAGGCTGACCTGGACAGGTTGGATCAATGGGCGGAATGAAATAGGATGCAATTCAATAAACATAAATGTAAGGTACTCCACCTAGAAAGGAGGAATCACAATCACACCTATAGGTTGGGGGATGACCTCCTCAGCAGCTCAGAGGCTGAGAGAGATCTTGGAGTCATAGTTTACTCCAAGGTGAACGTGAGGCAGCAGTGTAACAAGGCCATCAACAAAGCCAATTGCACCTTATTGTGTATTAGCAGATGCATGACCAACAGATCAACGGAGGTGATGCTCCCCCTCTATGCGGCATTGGTCAGGCCACAGTTGGAGTACTGTCTCCAGCTTTGGGCGCTGCACTTCAAGAGGGGCATGGAGAATCTGGAGAGGGTTCAGAGGAGGTCCACCAACATGTTTAGTTGTCTCCGTGAAAGACCCTATGAAGAGAGGTTGAGAGATCTGGATGTCCTCAGCCTTCACAAGAGACCTTTGAGGGGAGACCTTGTAGCCACCTATAAGTTTATCAAGGGAGGACAACAGGGAATTGGTGATGCGCTATTTACCAGCACACCCCAGGGAGTAACTAGGAATAATGGGTGCAAACTAGTGGAGAGTAGATTTAGGTCAGACATTAGGAAGAATTTTTTTTACAGTAAGTGTGGTCAGAATCTAGAATGGACTTCCAAGAGAGGTGGTACTATCATCTAACTTGGAGGTCTTCAAGAGACCATTGTGGTCCCTTCCGACTCTACAGTCTATGAATCTATGCTAGATTAACTTTAATCCCGGTCATTTGGGTAACAACAGTGCAGAAGACATGGCAGTACAAACACCATGGACTCTAGGCATCTTCTTCAGTGGTTAGTCTATGCCAAAATCTGTGGTACCACACCTTCACTGCTGTTAATTCCTATGTGGCTAGACTAAAAAGAAGCAGAAACAAGGAAAAGAAACATATAAATCTGAGAAACATTGCTCTGGCCTTGTGTGACTTCTAACCTTACAGAGAAGCAAACTCTACAAACCTGTACAAATTGTATATCTTGATGATATCCCTATCTTTGAAAATCACTTTATGAATCAGTAGCTATAGAAGATTATGTCTATATTTAAAGTGATGAGGTAATCAATTAAGTAGCAGTAATTCTGAATTATTAAAAGTTTCTATCTGAATATGGGAGCAGTTTGGGGGTGGGACATTCATGTTTAAAAGGAAACTGTATATTTAGATATCACTCTTACATCTTTGGCAGACTTGTAAGCTGAAGTGACAGGATACAAGCAAGTCCAGGCTGACACTGTGGGAAAATCTGTACCATAATTGCATGCTATAGGAATGCTACAGGCATGAGAATTAGCATAAACTGACACACAGGAAGCCATAAAGGGAAGAATAGGAAAGTTATTCATGAGAGTAAGGAGTAAAAGGGAAATGGTAGAAAGAAACAAGATTTGAAAGATGATTCTGAAGAAAAATGTCAGTCTTTTGTACACAGAGAAAAGTGATGAGAATTTGAGCAGCAGGGAGGAATGTCTGTAAAACAAAGTCAAGACCTAAATCTCAGGAGGACACAAAGATTAAGGAGCATGCTACAAACTGTGATATCCTAGCCATTTTAGTTATTTCTTAGAATACATAGAATCCTCTACTTTCTTTTAACTTTAGAACATGGTTTTGTCTTAGAAGACAAGAAAACTTGTAGAAGCTAGTTATTCTATTCCATGAAGCCACAGCCACATGGCTTTAGAATCCTGAACATTTACATTTCTGTGTCTCCAAAGCTTTCATTATCATTTATCATTGAGTCAAGTTAATGTGGTTGTCTTAAATATCATAGATGACATTATGAATTATAAGGAGGATATAGTTGCTAAAAATATGCCAATCTTGAGGCTATTGAAGAAAAAAAGTAATAGAAAAAATTAATTTAGATTCAACCAAGTAAAGGTATAGCAAAAGCCTGCGAGTTGGCTATGTGGCCTAGATTGGAACACACAGAAACAACTGCAAGGAACTGGCCTTGAAACAGCATATTCAGCTCTGAGAAATCCCAGGACAGAGGTTTAGGAAAATGAAAATGTGTTGCTGGCAGGAACACTTATCAAATTGGAATTAAGGTGCATTGTTATAAGAATGGAAAATGAGCCTCTGAAAGATGAACCACTGGAGTTTCAACCCTGTGCTGAGTCTGTTTACAGAAACAAGAAAATCTCAGATGGAGTTCCATAAATTGACCAGGTGCCAGCTCTATTATTTCCTAATTACTTTTAGTATTGCAGCATTGTGAATAAACCTAGCGTGTCAGTTTCCAAATGCATTCTTTTATACTTTTATTTCCATTGCTAATTCCCAAACTTATCTCTTCTTTCTCAGCCCTGGGAACATCAGTATTTTTAGAGTAATGAAATCTGGGGAAACAACTAGAATCTCCCTGGTAGAAGGGTCACATTATTCAGCTTCATCATACAGATTAGGGCCTTAAATTGCTAACTTTTGATACTTCCATCTGGGTTTATATCCTATTAGAAAATGTTATTGAGTGTTAAGGGTTACTCATATATTTTGCAGGTTCCTTTTATAGTTAAAGACAGAAAAATGCATTTTTGTAATATTTTATTGCAATTTAAGTTAAGAATATTTTTGTTCTTTAACAATAAAGAAAAAGGAATATCAGCTCATAGTTCAAAAGACTGACTATTTCCTGTGCTTCCAGTCTTTTCTGAGTGTTCTGGTTTTACTGCATTTAGCAAAATTAAATGTGTAAACTATTGTGAATATAGGAAGGACACATCATCAAATTGTGCTTGCATCTCTAGCTGGTCTTAGAGGAGTACTCTGGAGTTGTCAGATGGTATCCTAGCTAAAAAGGCCAACTAGCTTTAAGGGATTCCATCCGGTTCCCTTTTCTGCACCACTGTGCTTCAGTTTTTGCATTTTAATGAAACAGAATGGGCTGAGAGTGGCTTTTGATTTGCAGTAAGTACAGTAACCGGGATGTCATTAATGCTGCAAATGTCCACAAGGTCTTTTACCAGCCAAGTTACTACCTGATTTCTGTTATTTAAACAAGGTTTGCACACTTCTATTTTTGTATACAACAAGCTTCAAAATACAGTGCTTGGAATTCTGGGCTGCGCAATACAGAGAGATTCATCCTGATTCAGGGCTATAGC
Organism: Gavialis gangeticus; assembly: GCF_001723915.1. Classification (NCBI taxonomy): domain Eukaryota; kingdom Metazoa; phylum Chordata; order Crocodylia; family Gavialidae; genus Gavialis; species Gavialis gangeticus. The sequence continues at coordinate 30,641,916 of NW_017729000.1, forward strand.
AAGAGTTTGTGAGGCCCCAGCATACAACAATCCTCCTGGACACCTTTCAGGCTGCCCTGAAACTGCTGAGATCCCCATTGCTTGCAAAGCACTCTCCTGTTTCTGGCCTACCAGAAATCATCTTGATTCTCTTCATATGACAGTGTAGGGTCTCCCTCTCTCCTTTCCCTTTCTCTTAAGGCACTTGAGTTATAACTACCTAATTGCCTCAGAGGCACTGGTTGCCTGTTATAGGAACTTTTATTTCCCAGCATGCCATTCTAGATTTGGCCCTTTAAATCTGCCAAAGTGAAATAGTTGCAGCTTTATAATAGATATACTGTGGCTGGCTGGTTATTGTATCTCCCTGTGTTCTAGGTGGAAATACAATGACTTCTTGTTGTGATTTTGCTTTCCTCATTCTTAATGTAGCCCAGGTAACTCAGGTATATACTCCCCTTCCCCAACTGAAGGGGATTGTTAGCTGGCAGGTGTGTTGTGTGGGGGCAGGAACTGCTTAGTTTCCCTCCGTCCCTATAGAACCAGGTCAAGACAGTCAGGGGACTTAACTATATACAAATTTATAGATTCATAGATTCATAGATGTTAGGGTTGGAAGGGACCTCAATAGATCATCGAGTCCAACCCCCTGCATAGGCAGGAAAGAGTGCTGGGTTCAGATGATCCCAGCCAGATGCCTATCTAACCTCCTCTTGAAGACCCCCAGGGTAGGGGAGAGCACCACCTCCCTTGGGAGCCCATTCCAGATTTTGGCCACTCTAACTGTGAAGAAGTTCTTTCTACTGTCCAGTCTAAATCTGCTCACTGCTAGCTTATGGCCATTATTTCTTGTAACCCCCAGGG
>NW_017729000.1:30643627-30644253 GCF_001723915.1 Gavialis gangeticus
GCCCAATGGGCCCCTTATTGCTTACCTGCTTATTGCTTACCTGTGCTGTACTGCTGGACGTCCCATGATTGCAGGTTCCTGATGTTCTCCTTCTTCTGCCTCCCCATCCCCCGGGGAGGCAGAAGAAGGAGAACATCAGGAATTTAATTTACATTAACTTATCACAAGGAAAAGAAACATGGATATAAACATATGTACTATATACAGATACAGTTAAGTCACAGGTAATTATCTGATCTGAAACAGATAACCCCCAAAGTAAACATAGATAGCTAACAGATAAAGTATAGATAAGTGTGAGTGAACAATAAATAAGCCACAAATAAACAACAGGTGAAATAATAGCAACAGGGGGTCCCAACAGAGCCCTAGGACTCTACTCATCTACTCATTTACAAACATAAGAGTTCACAAAATATAAGGCATGACATCACACCACTTATGGTTCAAGAAACCCAAAGATAAACTTAATCCCAACGGGAAACCCCATTGCCCTTGGACTTTTCCCAAGCCCTACAAGGAAGCTGGTATCTTTAGAGGGGCCTCCCCAGTGGGACCTCCACTTTCACAAGCCCTTAACTAACTGGGGGGGGACTCCCCCTCCCCTGTGGGAATCCTCTTTTCCC
>NW_017729000.1:30654392-30654971 GCF_001723915.1 Gavialis gangeticus
CGTCTCCCAGGCCTGGAGTGTGGCCCTCGTCCTCTGCACCAAACTGCTCTCTCGCCTGCAGTGGGTTTTGGGGGGGTGGGGGTCACTGTCCCCTGGAATAGGGCTCCTCTATGCAGGGCTTCTGTGGCCTCTGACTTGGCCCTGTCCGCTGGCTCAGTAGCCCAAGCATCCTCTGGCTCCCTGGGCTCAAACTTTTGGTATGTGTTGAGGCCTGGGCTGCCCCATGCAGCACCAGGCTCAGTCTGCTCCTGGACCCTCCGTGCAGCACCTCCTGCACCAAGCTTCCAGCCTCATTTTGGGGGTTGAGGACCTGAGCCACCCAAGCGCTCCAAAGGTTCTACTCCATGCACCAGTCTGTGCACTGTATCTCTGGCTGCATGCCAGAGGTTGAAGATCCGAGCCGCCTCACACAGCTCCCAGGGTCTGGACACTGTGTGCCATGCTGCACACCAAGAGCCGAGCTGCTGGAGCAGTATGCCGTTCCCAGCTGATGGAAGTTTTCAGGGGCACTTCAGGGCTACTGCTTCACCCTGATGAGCAACTGTCCTCAGCTTTTCTAAGCCCCGCTCTTCTCTTTCC
>NW_017729000.1:30665150-30666241 GCF_001723915.1 Gavialis gangeticus
CCGAGCTGCTGGAGCAGTATGCCGTTCCCAGCTGATGGAAGTTTTCAGGGGCACTTCAGGGCTACTGCTTCACCCTGATGAGCAACTGTCCTCAGCTTTTCTAAGCCCCGCTCTTCTCTTTCCCGGATGCGTTCCCCTCATGCTGAGCATGCAGCTCTTTTTATACTCTCCAAGCTCTGCCCCTGAAGCCTTCCGGACCTGAGTGTTAGTCTTCAATCAGGTCCAGAGGAGGGCGGAAACTCCTGTCTCTCTCCTCTCAGAAAAGGGGCATGACTTGACTCCCCTTTCTACCTCCTGATTGGTGGATGGGCTCCACCAATCTAAACAGCAAGATTTCAAGCCTGGGACTCAACCCAAGCTCCAAAAGGCAAGCCCGTTACATTAATATGGCACATTTCCACAAGACAAGAATCGGCAGAACTTTGAATGGATGTGTGAGAGCTATTTATCCAGTCCCAACAAAACATATCAGAAGAACTGGAGTTGGTTTTGTATACAATGAATGAGGCTATGCAACAAGGCAAAGAAATATAATTGAACTAGGTAAGGCCAACATTGCCAGATTTGTAGTATAGCTCTGAAGCTTAAGACTTAAGCAGTTTAAAATATTCCTAGGACAGTAGTATATTATTGTCAGCTAGGCATGGAATTCTATGCAGGTAACAGAATTTAGCCATGGACACTTCGTTTTAGATATATCTTCTTTGAATTAGTTTGTGTGTCAGCTAAGACAGGAGCAAAATGTGTGGAAGCTGTTTGTTGTTCTTTGAAAGAAGATCTATAAAACTTTTCCTGTTTGATGCCTTCTTCTGTAGCCCAAAAGTATGCTCTCTGACTCTGTCATATGTTTTCTTGATGTTTGATCATCAACTTTTGTATAAAAGCCATGGCAAGATTTATTTAGTCCATAGTTTATGTAATGATTCATAAAGTCAGTGGGATTGTATTAATATGGTTTGATGGTTGACAATTGTGAAGTTTTAGTTGGGTTTTCCTTTCTAAGTATAAATTGTGGTAGTGCTGCCTAAAAATAAATAAATAAGAGGAAAAAAGAAACTACAGCAACCCACACAACTTATTAAATAGATCCA
>NW_017729000.1:30671241-30703940 GCF_001723915.1 Gavialis gangeticus
CAGTCCCAGGTTTCTGTTAACCCCACTAAGTCATAAGTGTTTTCTTCAAGCAGGAGTGCTAGTTCATTCTGCTTGTTCCTCATGCTCCTAGCATTAGCGTATAGGCACTTGAGCCCTGTGACTGGCTCCTTTGTTGCCCCCTGGCTCTAAAGCCCAATGGGCCCCTTATTGCTTACCTGCTTGTTGCTTACCTGTGCTGTACTGCTGGACGTCCCATGATTGCAGGTTCCTGATGTTCTCCTTCTTCTGCCTCCCCATCCCCCGGGGAGGCAGAAGAAGGAGAACATCAGGAATTTAATTTACATTAACTTATCACAAGGAAAAGAAACATGGATATAAACATATGTACTATATACAGATACAGTTAAGTCACAGGTAATTATCTGATCTGAAACAGATAACCCCCAAAGTAAACATAGATAGCTAACAGATAAAGTATAGATAAGTGTGAGTGAACAATAAATAAGCCACAAATAAACAACAGGTGAAATAATAGCAACAGGGGGTCCCAACAGAGCCCTAGGACTCTACTCATCTACTCATTTACAAACATAAGAGTTCACAAAATATAAGGCATGACATCACACCACTTATGGTTCAAGAAACCCAAAGATAAACTTAATCCCAACGGGAAACCCCATTGCCCTTGGACTTTTCCCAAGCCCTACAAGGAAGCTGGTATCTTTAGAGGGGCCTCCCCAGTGGGACCTCCACTTTCACAAGCCCTTAACTAACTGGGGGGGGACTCCCCCTCCCCTGTGGGAATCCTCTTTTCCCTGCAACTCACGTCTCCCAGGCCTGGAGTGTGGCCCTCGTCCTCTGCACCAAACTGCTCTCTCGCCTGCAGTGGGTTTTGGGGGGGTGGGGGTCACTGTCCCCTGGAATAGGGCTCCTCTATGCAGGGCTTCTGTGGCCTCTGACTTGGCCCTGTCCGCTGGCTCAGTAGCCCAAGCATCCTCTGGCTCCCTGGGCTCAAACTTTTGGTATGTGTTGAGGCCTGGGCTGCCCCATGCAGCACCAGGCTCAGTCTGCTCCTGGACCCTCCGTGCAGCACCTCCTGCACCAAGCTTCCAGCCTCATTTTGGGGGTTGAGGACCTGAGCCACCCAAGCGCTCCAAAGGTTCTACTCCATGCACCAGTCTGTGCACTGTATCTCTGGCTGCATGCCAGAGGTTGAAGATCCGAGCCGCCTCACACAGCTCCCAGGGTCTGGACACTGTGTGCCATGCTGCACACCAAGAGCCGAGCTGCTGGAGCAGTATGCCGTTCCCAGCTGATGGAAGTTTTCAGGGGCACTTCAGGGCTACTGCTTCACCCTGATGAGCAACTGTCCTCAGCTTTTCTAAGCCCCGCTCTTCTCTTTCCCGGATGCGTTCCCCTCATGCTGAGCATGCAGCTCTTTTTATACTCTCCAAGCTCTGCCCCTGAAGCCTTCCGGACCTGAGTGTTAGTCTTCAATCAGGTCCAGAGGAGGGCGGAAACTCCTGTCTCTCTCCTCTCAGAAAAGGGGCATGACTTGACTCCCCTTTCTACCTCCTGATTGGTGGATGGGCTCCACCAATCTAAACAGCAAGATTTCAAGCCTGGGACTCAACCCAAGCTCCAAAAGGCAAGCCCGTTACATTAATATGGCACATTTCCACAAGACAAGAATCGGCAGAACTTTGAATGGATGTGTGAGAGCTATTTATCCAGTCCCAACAAAACATATCAGAAGAACTGGAGTTGGTTTTGTATACAATGAATGAGGCTATGCAACAAGGCAAAGAAATATAATTGAACTAGGTAAGGCCAACATTGCCAGATTTGTAGTATAGCTCTGAAGCTTAAGACTTAAGCAGTTTAAAATATTCCTAGGACAGTAGTATATTATTGTCAGCTAGGCATGGAATTCTATGCAGGTAACAGAATTTAGCCATGGACACTTCGTTTTAGATATATCTTCTTTGAATTAGTTTGTGTGTCAGCTAAGACAGGAGCAAAATGTGTGGAAGCTGTTTGTTGTTCTTTGAAAGAAGATCTATAAAACTTTTCCTGTTTGATGCCTTCTTCTGTAGCCCAAAAGTATGCTCTCTGACTCTGTCATATGTTTTCTTGATGTTTGATCATCAACTTTTGTATAAAAGCCATGGCAAGATTTATTTAGTCCATAGTTTATGTAATGATTCATAAAGTCAGTGGGATTGTATTAATATGGTTTGATGGTTGACAATTGTGAAGTTTTAGTTGGGTTTTCCTTTCTAAGTATAAATTGTGGTAGTGCTGCCTAAAAATAAATAAATAAGAGGAAAAAAGAAACTACAGCAACCCACACAACTTATTAAATAGATCCACTGACATTTAAGAAGCTACTTCCAATTTTGTTTCCATTCAGTGACAGGTGAAATAACTTCAAAATACACACAATTTAAATGCTTTAGGCTTAATCCTGCTTGCTTAACTTTATCCCAGATCATTCAACTAGCCATATTATTCCAAAGTAACATTACCATAACTCCATTGAAATGAATGGCACTATAGTAGCATGGACATATTATATCTCCATAACCATTTTTATGTGGAGACACACTTGTTTCATGGTAGTGGGGAGGCACTGAATACTCCCTTTTATGATAGACATAGTCTGTAAGTGGGAGATCATTATCCCTTGAACATTTTCTCCCGTGAGGCCTCTTGGCTTCACTAACCATAAAGTCACTGATCAAATTGTTATTTTCTGACAAAACATATGACTTTGCATTGGAGGACCCCTCAGAAATCCTGCTTATTCAGGGATATGCTGAAGGTAATTTGTACACATATAATGGGGCTGTATGAGCAACATCATATGCCCGTGTAGCCCATCACTGTCTTTACCTGGGTTTTAGATAGGTGCAAAAGCCCTTGCCTATGGGGCGTCTTGTAGAACCAGGACTATGAGTAGCTGGTAATAGGAGAAAGTGTAGCAGAGGTAAGAAGCTGATGAGTGGTAGAGGATACAAAGACAATTGCCATGGCAGAGTAATGCCCTATTTGTCTAGGCACAATGACAACTGCAGAGTTAGTTAAAGGATAATCCTCCCATAATAATAAAAGAAATAATATTTTTGAGGTTTCTTTTCTTTTTCTAAATGAAGACGGATGTTTCATAAAGGGAGAATTGAACTAATTGTCAATGGGGATTTACAGAGCACTTTTTAAAAAATAAAATTGTTTTCTCATCAGGCAATCTCCACATATTGAGCTGTAAAGAAGTGGCAAAAAACGATGACATTCTTTTTAGAATTGCTGCTTCAGCTCTAGTGAGACGTTGTAGTTTAGCTGTAAGTGCTAGGAATAATGTTTTGCATAAATAGTCCACAATATTGAGCACATTCTGTATCTATAATTACAGCTTTGATTTACTTACAGACAGAAACTAATTAGGAAGTAATAATTGTACTGTAATTCTTCTGTTATAACCCAAACTGGATTTTTCTGTCCCTTGTTAAAATAAAAGGTGCACAGATGTATTTCTTTAACTTTTATAAAAACACTGTAAAAGCTGTTTAGGGATAAATGCACTTGTTGCCATAGATGAGAGCATGAACTGCAATGAGCATGCTTCATTTATTATATAATTCATATAGGTATTACAGTACACATGGAGTTCAGTGAGAGAATCCCTCAAATTCAAGACCACCAAAACTTCTGAATGCTTTTATGATTCTACAGCAGAATGATGGATTCCCTTACTGCTAGAACTAGAGGCCATATCTTTCACTGTTTACAGTGCAGTTACATTTGCCTCACGTTGAGGGCCTGCACAGCATCTAAATCCAGCCTAAGCCTTCAGAGCTTAAATAGTACAGTGGCCCAAACCTGCCTTGCTGTGCTCCCAAAATGTAAATGACGTAGCTTAAAATGGCAAGGCACAAAGCCAGGCTGCAGGAACATTTCTCGGAGATTAGAAGGCCTGCTTAAAATTGCCTGTGTTGGTGGGGTCTCCATCCTCAGAGGTTTTTGGGATCAGGGTAAACAGAACTTTGGCTGGGATGATCTAGTTGGGGCTGGCCCTGCTTTGAGCAGGGGGATGGACTGGATGACTTCCCGAGGTCCCTTCCAACCCTCACTTTCTATGATTCTATGCCTATGAGCAACAGAAATCAAACATTATCCATAAATTGAATCAAGAATGGCATAAAGGCTTCAAGGAAAGGTAACTATTGTTGACGGACATCACTGGAAAGCGTGAGGCCAAGAATTGAAGGAAGACAGAGGATTAGAAGTAGCCTGCACCTGGTTAATATCTATTACTTCTTGAGTTGGACTTTAGCAAGCTGATACATTTTATGCCCTGCCATAAAAGGAAACACCAGAGTAACTAGCCAAAGCAGGCCAACTAGTGAGGTGGCAGCTAAATTCGTTCTAAGTTAAAGAGTCTACTCATTCCCATAGGCACTAGTTCTACTACTGGTGGTGGGTATGAACTGCCAGTATGAACTGCCTACTACTGACAGTCCCACTTGTTTCTTTCCCCTTGCTACCCCTCACATCCCCAGCTGAATGCTGGGAACAAAGACAGGGATCAATTTACCATCCAGGAATTAACACTTCTCATACAGGAATGCACCTTTCACCATTTTTACAACCCCAGTGAATACATTATTTATAATCAATTGATATTGAATTAGTGTATAATTACTGCCCAATTTAATCTCAGTTAAATTATCTGGGATGCATAATTCAAAGTGGTGACCATTGTTACTGTAGCTTTGATTTTTCTCCTCTAACTGCTAAAGTCTTTAGTAACAAACTATTTAACTTCCCATATTTCAAGGTGACTGTTGCCTGGATAGAATTATCCTATTTTACTAACATGCTGAAGAGAACAATCATTTAATAGTCCTCACCTTCCAGTGCCAAGAAGCAAAGTGCAGATACTCTAGGTCTTAGTGCTCGATCTTAGCATTGGATCTTTAGAACTCTGGAGTGTCTCTGCCTGTCATGCCTGGATAAAATTCAGAAACACATCTGAGAAAAAATGTTACAGGTTCATCCATTTACCCTTAATCAGTGATGGGCAGTGTGATGCACTTTAATGTGACAGCACATTGGCATAACAGTGGATATATGAATTCAGAGCAACTTGTTCAGCAGAAGTCCCTTTTGCCAAGGCTGTAGCCAAATGCACAAAAATTGCACATACCTCTCTCTCTTACCCTTTGAAGTAGTGAATTTTCATGGGGTAAACATGCTTGCAAGCAGTACAGATAAAATGGAAAGTACACCTGTAGGCTGGGTATATAGATTCTGCAAAGGAAGCACAGGTACAAACCTTTTGTTTCACTCATTCCCACTGTTGTTTTCTGACGTAGAAGTGCAGGGATAAAAGGGGTGCTGTGCACTGACCCAAGACTCACTATATCTTCAGTATATCTACACTCCATCTTCAACTGATATAGGCAAGTAATTCATGTTACTGCCGTGCTTGTGGTAAATTGACTATATGAAATATTGCGCACTCCTTGCTAATGATAACAAAACTACTGGCAAAATTTTGAAGATATTATAAGTGACCATGATGTTAGGCTGGTGAATCATGTGACACAGTCCTCAGGTTGCAATGGTTAAGATTGACCTATTGTTTTTTGGGCCAAAAGTGTTCCATTTGATTTTTCATAGAAAAATTGCTAGAAAGTATTTGAGTCACAATTGTGTGAGCTCTCAAGAATGTGCTAGTGTAGTTTCTCTGTTTTACTTTAATTCATGTTTCAAGAACTGAGCATGCTGATAGAAATACAAGAATTATTTACCTGTTACTCGAGAATAGTAGTGAAAATACATATGCTTGAACAGAGTCAGAAGTGATTCAGTCACAAATAATAAAGAATGCTTCTGAAGATGACACAGATATAGCTCCAGTTGTAGCTCAAATATTTGATGAAAGCTATTTATGTTTGGATTTAAGAATGGATACAAAATTATATGCCTAAAATTTAATTAGCAATATCTACTTATGGGATTCCTGTTTATCTCTTACATGTGAATTTAGTGCTATCAAAATGTATCAGGCCAACAATGCTGCAAACAGTTCTCTGAAGCTTCATCACTCTGTCCTAGTGATAGAGCACTGGACTATAAGAGACTATAGAAACTCAGTTCTTGGCCTGTCTAGTGGTTAATGTACTGCTATTTCTGTGCTTTAAATTAGATAAACCAAGGTTGAAGCAGCCAAAATCCATGTTTACTTCTAAGTCTCTTGACAGTTAAGGTCAGTTTCTTTGAACCAGTTAGCCTGTAAGATGCTGGTGCCCTGCCTTTTCTCTGGCAGTAGATCAAGATGCAAGACTCAAACCTGGATTTTGAAAACCACCAAAACTGTAGTATTTGGACCTGGGATTTTGTTTGTATTCGTTCAGAAATGGGACTGCTTATATGTTTGATGTTAAGAGCCAGATTTTTAAAGGCATATGGATGCCTAAAGGTGCTGATTGGTGCCTGGTAGGATTTTTTTAAACGGATATGTCTTATTCTAATTGACTTCAGTGTTAATTTGGTGAACAAGTGCTTTGGGAAATTCTCCGAGCTGTACCTTTAAAATCAGGTTTTAAGTGCTTTGAATGATAAGGGCAGAATATTCATTGCTTTGCTGGAGCAAGTCCACAATGAGAGACAGCCTTAGCTCCAGGAAGAACGTACAAAATATATGAGATAGTTACCTCAATGGGAAGTTAATTGACAGTCATATAATTTACTAGTAAATGGGGTCCTGTTTCATCAATAGTAATTTATAAGGCTATGACTATTGCTGTAACATTTAATAAAAAATCAGCAAAACCATCCCAAACAGTGCTGACTAATGTTTATCATAGTGTTACCTTGTTTCCATAAGCCAATAGTTCTCATTTGAATGACTAGACTTCTGAAAGATTTTTCAGCTTCACTGAACTTAATTCAGCTCAGGTCATAAATTGTTTCCAACCAATGTCTGTTGGACTTATGGGAAATGCACTATCCTCTAGAGACAGCTGTCCAATAAGCCATGTGGTTTAGGCATCCTGTTTCATTCAAACTTGTGCACCAGTTGTCCATGGTGTGTCTGTTCTACACATAGAAAAATCTAACAATTTAGCACCTTTTACAAATAGTAAATTCAGAAATCAGTTCCACACCAAATATATGGTAGCATCATTTTTAAGGTAGCATCAAGTAAATCTAATGCCTAACACTAAAAACCCATGATGTTCAGGGTAAAAGTATACAACCTTGTAACCTTTCTCCACTTGCTCACTTTAATGAGTTGACACTTCAGGAACTTTTCCTAGTTTGCTATCTTCTAAGATTCTGGCCCCTTGGTTAGCCAAGGGTTATTTTCACATTGTGTTATAATCACTGTGTCAAACAACTGTTCAATAAAAATCAATCTATGTTGAAATACAAAAAGTGTTAGGCAGTAAAATATGTATTAAGTCATAATACAGAAAATACAAGGTAACTATAGGCATAAATATAATATGCTTCTCACATTACTTGGAACTGTTGATACAGAAATGGAATTACAGTAAATGAATGATTACATGGCATATTTGATGTGCAATCCTGGTTATAACTCTTTTGAGCTACACTGTTCAAAAGGGCACTGGTGATGAGCACAAAAGGGCCATACTCCAGCTGGAAATCACTGCCAGAAGATTCTTCTGGAATAGAGGAACTCCCTGCAGGTGTGGCTACATGAGACATTTCATTGTTGCAGTCCCTCAAAGTTGAGGATGATGCTCGTCAGGATTGATGTGTCCTCAGGTGACTGAGGAGCCCAATTCTGGATGCACATGTTCTTCAGCAATGGGGTATGTTCTTGCACAGGGGAGTAGGATTTGCAGCCCCAGGTTGATCTCCTTCTCCTTCACCCACTACTGCCATTCCACCTCAGTATCAAGCTGTTGGACCTCAAAGTGGTGTGTGGCTTCATGGACCAGGTGGCGCCATCCTGAACAGTCATCAGTTTGCTCCTCCCAGCCATTGATGTCGATGCCTCCATGCTTGAGGGCAACCTTAAGTGTGTCTTTGTACCATTTCCTTTGGCTGTCCTTTGAGAATTGGCCAACAGACAGCTGGGAGAAGAGAATCTGGCAAAGAAGGTGATTCTTGGACATCCGGATGCAGTGGCCCGTCCATCAGAGTTGATTCCTCAAGAACATGGCTTCAATGCTGATGGATGCAGTTTCATGGAGGTACAGTAACACTGGTCTGGTGGTCCTCCCATTTGATCTCCAGGATTCGATTCAAGCACCATTGGTGAAAGCTCTCAAGGCTCTTAATGTGGCATTGATAGATGGTCCAGGCTTCACTGCAGTAGAGGAGGCTGGTCAGCCTGATAGCCTTATAAACCAGGACCTTCGTCGACTTCTGAAGATCTCTATTTTCAAAGACACATTGTCACAGCTTGAAGAAGGCACCACTGGAGCAGTTGACCTAGTGCTGGACTTCTTCATCAATGGTAGCTCATTGAGAGAGGTGGCTGCTGAGATATGGAAAGTGCCCCACATACTCTGGAGCCTTCCCATCTACATAGATAGTGTGAGGGATGTTCAGCTACCCTCAGGAGAGTTGGTGAAGAACCTTCTTCTTGGCAACATTTAAGGACAGACCAAGTCTCTTATATGAAACATCGAAAAGATTAAGAGTTGCTTGCACATCCTGTGCAGAGTGAACCATCACGCAGCAATTGTCCAGAAACTGAAGGTTGTGGATGTTCTTCGTGGTGAGTTTTGTTTTTTCCTGGAAGTGCCAAAGATTGAAAAGTTTCCTGTCCAGTTGATGTTGGATACTGACACTGGATGGTAGATCATTTCAGATGAGGTGGATGATGACAGGTGGTGAACAGGGTGGGGGCTATCACACAACCTTGCTTGTCCCGGTCCGGATGCAAAAGACACTGGTTTCAGATCTTCCACTCAGGATGGTGGCAGTCATATAATTATGCAGGAGTCTCAGCATGGTGACAAACTTCAGCGGGCAGCCAAGGCATTGGAGAATGGTTCATAGAGCTTCACGATTTAAGGAATCAAGTGCCTTGGTCAGGTAAATGAAGGTGAAGAACTTGATTTTGCTGACAACATTTTTCTTGGATCTGCCTGGCAATGAAAACCATGTCCGCAGTGCCCTGGGATGGTTGGAAGCTGCACTGGGTTTCCAGAAGGATCTCCTCGGTGATGGGATGAAGGCAGTTGAGGAGGATGCAGGCCAGGATCTTACCTGCAGTGGACAAGAGGGAAATCCCCCTGTAGTTCCCACAGTCAGATTTGTCCCCCTTCTTGTAGGTGGTCATGATAGTTACATTCTTGAGATCCCTGGGGATGTCCTCTTCATCCCAAAGGTGAAGGATAAACTGGTGGAGTCATGATGTGAGCCAGAAGCTGCCAGCATGTTAGACGTCTGCAGGTATACCATCTGGCCCTCAGGCTTTCTTGGTTTTTATCTGTTGGATGGCCCCCTTCAGCTCTCTGATGGTTGGTGGATCGTTGAGGGAATCCACCACAGGGCATTGAAGGATGGCTTAGACGGTCTCCTCTGACACGGTGGACTCCTGGTTAAGAAGGAGTTTGAAATCATCCCTTCAACACAGATGGATGGCATCATCATCCTTGAGGAGCTGGGAGCCGTCCTGTGATCAGAGGAGGTTTTGTCCAATGAAGCGGGGTCCACAGGTTGTCTTGGTAGCCTAGAAGAAGTTTTGCATGTCATGCTGGTGAGCATAGCCCTGGATCACATGCGCCTTCTCCAACCACCAGTTGTTTTTCATGTAACAGATGCATCATTTAATGAGACATTCACTGCGCAGTTGACTAGTTAGTTGTGCAGTAAATATCCTGGCATCTACACATGCACCTCTGTTAGGCTAGAGTAAACTAATTTACTCTGCAGCAGAATAGTATTTGTAAATAGTACAGGATAGTAAAAAGTAAAAAGCTCTGCAGCAGCACATGTGTAGATGCTGCCTCGCTGGCTGGAGTGTGAGGGTGCTTCAGTGCTCATAACATCATTCACCTTTCCTACTGAACACTGGGCGGTCAAGAAGGGAAGACACATGGATCCAGAAGAAAAGCAGATGAGAGAGAGAGTAGTTTAGTGATTAATGCTGCCATGGAAGGGGCCTCACAATGGAGCAGAAACTTTACCAGTGCTCATTATCCATTTTGTAAAATGAAAATCAAATGCAAGGTGCAGTACGCTAGTTTTAAGCAGGGGGTTGGAGAGTACTCTGCCTTGCCTGTGGCTTAAGTACTTTTCTACGGAGCAGAAGTCACAGGTATGCAAACCTTCTCTCGGTGGTGGGTAGCCTAGAATCCAGTCTCCAGTTTCCTAGGCAAACACCCTAACTGTGGCTGGCCTAAAACATGGGAAATGTTACTCCTCTATTTTACTTCTGACAACTGTATGATAGTCCTATTTTTCCACAAATAGAAATAGAATCCTAAACTGGCTTAAGTGCCAAAAATTGCCAGATAGACTGCTGAAGCTGCCCTATGCCCTCTACCTACTGCAGCAGTCTGGCAGTGGGACCTGCTGCCTGGCTGTGAACTGCTGCCACCTGCAGCAGCATGTGGCCCTAAATCTGCATGCCTGCCTGACCCAGATGGGGACTGCACAGTCCGTATAGGTGTGTGCACTTCTGAGCCAGCTGCCAGCGGGCTGTGACTGCACAGTTGGCCTTTGTGCAGCACTACTGCCATGTGTGCCTCTGCCTGGCCATCTGGGCAGCTGTTGCCAGGAAGATGTTCTCAGTGTGGTGGCCTGCTTTGAACTCTCAAAGCATGTCCTCCTGGCTCCAAGTAGCCAGGTGTCATCCACCTCCAGCTGGGTCCTGGGTGCCAGCTCTGAGTAGGCTTCTCTGCCTGGGTCCTGCCACCTGCCTCACTAGCAGGAAATGGTATTCCCTATTGAAAAATCCCTACTAAAAAAAATCCCAAAGTCGCTCATTACAATTAAATTTAAAATTTACAATTTTAAAGCAATATGGAAGCCTACTAGTGCCCCTGTCATCATAATAAAAGTAATTCCAAATATCTATACAGTTTGGCATGTACTTTTGGTTTTTTTGTTATAGAAAATCAGAGCTTCCCCTACCCCTTCACTCAGCAGGATGTGCAGTGCTGAACAACACTAATACGCCAGTGCCCTGCCCCTGCCCTTGCCCCTCATTCTCAACCCACAGCCTGCCCCCTGCCCCAGTCTCCTCACTCCAGACCCACAGGGCCAGGCATGTGGGTGAGGGGTTTGTGGGGGATGCTTGGGAATGTGATGTTTGTGGGTGGATTGTGGGGAGACTGTGGGTGTGTAAGGGCGTTTGGGAGGACTGCTCAGGATGGGTGGGCCACCTGCCCCCTGTAGGGTGCAGCCCCCCCACAGTTCACAGACTGCCCCCCCATGGGGGCCACAGCTCCTTTCCAACAGGAGCCATATGCCCCTGCCTGGCCTAGCCCCCTCCCCAGCCCCACCACCCAGCTTCAGCCCCCCCCGCTTGCTTCCCCATTGTCTCAACCATCCTCACTCACTTCCCACCCCATCTTCAGCTTCCACCTCACTTCCCAGCCTGGCCACAGCTTCCCACACCACCGGCAGATTACCATCAGCAGCAGCGGCACTCAGGGCCTCATGGCACAGCGCCCCCAAGCAGCGCAGGGTGGGTGACAGTGCAGCTCATCCCCAGCTGCTGGGTACATGTGCTGTCTCTGCCACACTGCACAGCTGCAGCCCAGTTCATAAGGGCACCGTGCAGCACCGTGTGCTTTCAGGCAGCTCAGGGCTGTGCCAGGCTGGGTCCTGCATGCACAGGCCCTGCGCCATTGGGCTGGGCCACTTCCCATGCTGGGTGGGGGAGGGCTGTGCCATGAGGCCTCAAGCAGGTAAGCTGCAGGCAGTGTGGGAGGCTGGAGTCAGTCAGGGGAACAAACAGGAGTCAGCAGGAGACTGGATCTGGGTGGGGGGCATGAGTGGGGGGCTAGGGCCATGCAGGGGGGTGGGCGGGGGACCCACCCCTCCTGAGCTGCCACCCCATGGTCCCCCGCACCTTCAGTAGTCCTTTCCCTCCTCCAGCCCCCTCCTCATCCTCTACTTACCTGGCATGGAGCCCAGGTCCCGGTCACTGCAGCATGCACCACTGTCTGCCTTGCATGGCTGGGGAAAGGGCTAGCCATAGGAACACTCTGACTGGCTACCAGAATGTCTCTGTGGAGGTCTGAGCCTCTGGTTGCCTCAATACACAGTCCGGGATTGTGCCCTGCTCTGCTTCTTTCCACAGGGTATTTTTTGGTGCCTGGATCTCTAGGTATCATATTTTGCCCCCACTCTGCAAATATGCAGCACAGGGAATTTTTTTTGTTCCTGGCATGCATGTTGCAACATCTCAAAGGGGTTAGAGATGCTGCAAGAGGCACACGTGTGCTCACCTGGACATGCCAATAAAAGGTAAACAGCCCATAACACTATATTTTCCTCAAATTGGGAAATGAGTACCTTAGAGATACTGTTGTTATGAATAGCATACTTTTTAATGTTGATTAATGATCAGACGACAATATTAAGGTCAGGTACTGACTCAGTAGGGAGGTAATTTATGACTACCTGGTTGTTGGGCTTGGGCTTCTAAACCACTAGGTGTTTTTCAGAGGTTTTGAATGCAGTCAGATATAATTTCCAATACTTTCAAAATGTATAGAGGCAAATACTTTATAAGACTGCTTCTTCACTGTTTGGGTGTTCAGATAAATCGATCTGAAAGTGCAGAAGGTTGTGCATAGGATTACAGGAACATAGGAAAGTAGGGTTGGAAGTGACCTCACAAGTTTCAGCCCCAATTCAGGGCAGGATCATCCCTGACTAGACTGGAGGGGCGAGATTAAACTTCACAGTTAGACCATGTTAACAGCACTTAAAGCTGGAATTATCACGCAATAAGGCTCATTAGCAAGCACTAAGTACCCCCTAGGCATTTTAAAGTTATGATGATTTGGACAAGGATTATCTTTCAGCTGTGCTACCTACCTTGAATTAGTTACATTTTGACTATTCAGCTGAGATAAAATCACCAATCTGCAATCCTCTAGTATCTCAGGAAGCACTGTTCCCAAGTGGCCTAGCTATCATCTGGTTCTTTACAGCTCTGGACTAACAGTGGTGAACAGCTGGGCAGCAGATAAATAGAGAGTGAGGGGAAAGATGAAAAGGGGGACAGAAGGAGGTCTGCCTATGGTCTACTGTAATCTCCAGGTCCTTTTCTGCAGTACTTCAGCCTAGCCACTCATTCCCTAGTCTGTTTTTATGCATGGAATTATTCCATCCCAAGTTTAGGACTATGCACTTGTCCTTGTTTCATATTCTATAGTTGCAGCATATTCCAGTTTTGCATGCTGTAAGAGGCAAATTTCACTGAAAAAAATCTTTCACAGTGAATATTTAACCCAGATGTTATCATTTCCCATGTGCCTTCAACAAGAAAAAAATATGATTACATGGCAATAGAAATTCTGCAGCAACTGGAATGATGTACTGAAAGAGATGTCAAACTCTATTATATAACTGATTTTTTTCTAGGCCAAATAGAAAATAAAATGGAGACAAACTCTCCTTTGTAGGATATACCTGAAAACAAACTAAACTGCAGAAGATATACAGCATTCAATTTATAGCACACACCAATTCCTTGGTAACTGAAAATAAACTTAAATCCCCTAAACAAGACCAAATTGTCAAAATGCCTTCTTCCATAACATAACCTGACAGTGTCCACAGTTTTGTAGACAGATGGAACATGATCTGAGTCCAGACTTGCTGAGCCTTCTTTTGCCTTATGCAAGCTTTTCCAGGACGAAATAACCTAAAGTCTTTAAACTCAAAAAGATAAAAGATCTTCTTGGCTTTAATTCTAAATCAGCTAATCTTTTGGCATAAAACAAGCCTTGCTGTAACAATAAAAGATACTCACCTCATGGGTCTGCTCTAATCACAATTCTCCAGAGGATTTGTCAGAGCTTGATATGTTCCCAAGGTTTCCTGGAGTACAGCTTGCACAGATTTCTGACTGCCATCCTTACAATGCTTCAGTCTGGCTTGAAACTGGAACACTGCAAATTGATCCTTTTAGGTTAAGTACAGACAGTCAAAAAGCCTGAGGCTGAATCAATTCAATGTCCACAGGTTAGTTTAAGTTGTACAGATTGAACTGATAAGCAAGTAAACAGACATGCACTTTTGATTCAGAGAATGCTGTCACATGCCTGCAGTGGCTCAGGCTAGAAGCTGGGGAGTGCTAGAGCATGCTTCCCTGTCTGGCTGGAGAAGATAGCTTGCACTAATGCAAGGCACGGTTTGTCAGGGAACTGCAAAGCATCCTAGTATGCTGGGAGACTGTGAGTTAACTTGAATGTGGAGGGGAGCTGGGATAGAAGCTCAATAAACTCATTTCACCTAAATCAGTTAAGTCTGATATTACACCCATCCAGGTTTATCTTAAACTGGTTTCAGCCACTTTGAACATGGTTTATATGCACTGAACTTCTGTAGTGTTACAGATTTGAACTAGTTTCTGATCACTTATACTGGTTTATGTGTAATTTATGTCCCTAGCTGTAATGTTTATTTTGATTAAGATTGAGAATTATAGTATTATGGGAAAAAAATCATCTGACTTTTCAAAATCTGAGATCTGCATCCACCCCACAGGTACATGCAAAACTCCTCACATATGCACTCATGTCTCATTGCTGTGTTGCATAAATAGGTGTTTGTGCCCACTAGGATCTATTTACACGTTTCATAAATGGATTTGTGTCTGCAGTTTTATGTTGTATTTTTCTAAGCAGCTAAATGTGTATTCAGCCTCAGGTTTTGTAAGTGTATATTTTGGGATTGAGGTTTGAAAGATTTTGGTGTGTAAAATGGAAACTTGTTCAAATGCAGTTGTTCTTTGTTTTAAAGGTTTTCCTGCCTTTTACAGGATATTCAGTTTCAAAGCTGAGGACCCCTGATTGTTTAGTTCTATAATAGATTTCGAGCAGCCATGATAATACTTTTACTGGAAAGATCCTAATAAATTTGTTGAAAATGTCCAGATGAGCACTTGAGCAGGAGACAGAGCTAGGAGATATGTTCCAGAGTTCAAATTTGTTCTGCTTTTCCAGTTCACATATTGCAGTGGCAAAATATATGTGTGTATGTGTATTGAGAGAAAAGCAATAAATATATTGCAAAACTTTTATCTCATAGATCTTATCCTCGTAAAAAATATAGTTGCTTCCACTCTAATGGGTATGTACCAGCCAGGCTTCTTGGGCCAGATTCTGTTCCAATTATAGAGTGTAGAAGTGGACGTAGATGCCTAAGTACTATTCTGTTCTACCCTGCTAAAGTCCATACATCCATCTAGACTTGCAACATGTTGCTGTTTTATATTTAAGATCGAATCACAAAAAAATAATGAATAGTGAAGAAGAAGACCCACCCCTTTCAGCATAAACTTTTTTCAGGGACTCAAATATGTTAGCATAGACTCACACTTAGGTGCCTAGGTCTATTTATGGGCCTGATACATGGAATAGAATTTAGACCCTTGCACTATAGCTAGTGGTGTAATATTGGTAACTATACTACCTTTCAGTGGATTGAATACAATTAAAATCCCTCAGTCTAACAGAAAGCAAAGAACTCAGGGGAAAACCCAAAAGAAAAAAAATCCTTTAAACAGAAAACTAACAAACAAAAAGAAAAACCTAATGGTTCAGAGAAATTCATTATACTTTCCTGTACTAACCCAGAACACTGCTCATTTGCTTTCTATTCAGCCATTTACATGACTTCATTCACCATAATATTGAATTATTTTACAAAAGTAATTTATTTTGTACAGTCACAGTGCCCCTCTGAATTTAGGATATTTTACAGCAGGGTAAGCAGAGTGATAGTGCTAGGAACTGAATGAAGGTTTCTTTAGTCTCTCTGTTGTAATTAATAGTCCCAAGACTGCCCTGTTTTTTTGGTATTAAGGGTGTGACCTTTAAATGGGACTTTGAGAGTAGAGGTTGCATTTATATTTGAGCAATGTAAATTGTATTTTTTAATTTGAATTTGTTTGAACTAAGATTGTCCAATATTGAGTAATATGCTTTAGCAACTCTCTCAGATGACATTTTGGTTAATAATTGCTCTTGAGTTTTATCGTGTCCAGTTATTGGAACTGCACAAAACAAAGTAACTGCAATGTTTTTTAAAAAGCTGCTTTCAGTTTTTCAGCACAAAAAAGAACCACAGGGATTTTAGTTAGCATCTTTTGAAACAAATGCCAACAAATAATAAGAAAACCAATTAAATATAAATTGAATAAAATATTGCTTGGCATTTGTTATGCACCTAATACTCCAGTATCTGACACATTTTGTTATTGATGGGAATTTTATGAGATTAATGGGAAGACTATTCAGCAGAGTTTCAGGGGCAATTAGGTACCTAACTTCCTCAGATGCTGAAAAACAGTCTCACCCGTAAGCTTATATTAGTGCCAGGAAGAGCTCTCTGGCTTGAGCTGAACGTGTCTGCTATTTAGCTCTGATGCTTAATTTTCAACCCTTCTAGGGGAATGTGTATCTGTGGAGTCTAAGGCCATGTACAGGCATTACACTTCTACTGGTATAAGTGATTGGAAACTGGTCTATTATAACCTGGAACAGAACAGAAGTTTGGCACACAAAACTGGTCTATACCCATAACAAAAGGTCAGCACACAGAGTCTGGCTTAAATATGAAGGAACCCAGTCTGCCTCCATGAACAAAGGATGAATATGTGTTCTGTTTGCTACTGATCTAAACTCATTCCTTACAGAAAACTTTGCAACTTAGATCAGTTCCTTCTCAGGCTCTTTGAATTTCTGTACCTAGCTCATTACATCAAGGTGTGAAGGTAACTGTAGTGTATAAAAACAATCAAATGCCTTTGACATCAACACTGGGGTGAAACGGGGCTGTGTTTTAGCCTCTCTGATTTTTAAACATCTACTTTTCATTCCTGTTTCTTTATGCATTCAAGGACAGGAATGATGACATTTATTTTTGAACCAGACTAGACAAAGGCTTGTTCAATTTTGCAAGGTTAAGAGTGAAAACCAAAGAGAAAGAACTGGTTCTGAGAGATTTTGTGTTTCTGGATGGTACAACCTTGGTTACCCACAGTGAATCTTCCCTGCAAAATCTCTTGAGCAGATTTTCTCAATTATGCAAGAACTTTGGGATGGCAATTAGTCTCAAGAAGACTGTGATCATGTACCAAGGGGTGAAAGAATCAATACCTGGCATCACTCTGTAGGATAAATCTCTTGGTTTCATTGAGAGTTTTTGTTACTTGGATTTTATGATCAGCAGGAATATTGACCTTCATACTGAACTGACTAACAGAATCAGAAAAGCAGCTAAGAATTTCAGGCTATTAAAGAAATCTACATGGAATAATATAAAATTATCAACTAAGGTGAAGATACAAATCTATGAGAGTTGTGTGCTGTCATCCCTGCTTTATGGCTCAGAAATGAGGACTACATATGCTAGGCATATAAAAAATCTGAACAGCTTCCACATGAGATGTCTGCATAAGATCCTGAAAATAAAGTGGGAAAACAGAATATCAAAGACAGAGGTACTGGAGATTATAGGACTGCCACACTTAGAAACCACTATCAAGAAAACAAGGTTGCAACGGATAGGCCATATCAGGAGAATGGGAGAAGACCATCTCCCCACCAAGAGTAATTTATACAGTGAGAGTCAAGATGGCTCTAGAAAGTGGGGTCACCCTATATGGTAGTATCATCAGGTGTGCAAAAAATACATGAAGTCTGTCAATATCAATGTAGAAAGCTGGGAGGAGTGTGCAGAATCTAGTCAGATCTGGAGGGAACATCTGGCACTGGGTGCAGCTCAGCATAAAGCAGCTTTGATCCAGAGGATGGAAACAAAGCGAGAAAAAAGAAAGCAGAATTCTGTAAAGTTGGCTTCCATGAATCTGTGAAACTTGTAATAAGCTGTGTCACTCTTGAATTGGGCTTGTCAGTCAAACGGATTCATCAGGCATCTTACTAGACAACTTACATGTGCACCATGATTCAGAGTATGAACAGTTGCCTACTACTACCTAGTCTAAGACAGCAGTCCTGGAAATGGAGCTGTAAACATGGACTCTTAACTTCTGTGTTGAGTTCCACTTCAAAGTTTAATTTCTGTTGGTTTCCATGCAGGCTGGAGGATTCCATGTTTTCACTTCCATCTGTAGATTCCAAAGTATTGTTTGTACACTTGGTGTAACTGTCCCTTCTTGGTTTCCATGCTGTTACTTTAACAGAAGTAAAAGGTATACAGAATTCTGATGAAAATACATTTTAATCTGACTTAGTGGCAGATTTAGAGTTAGTGGGGCCCTATGCACAGCTTCATAGATTCCTAGAGTCAGAAGGGACCTCAGTGGGCCATGTAGTCTGACCCACTGCCCCGGCAGGCAAGAAAAGAAGCACCAACCCTGGGGTCATGCCAGGTGCCTGTCCAGTCTCTTCTTGAAGACCCCCAAGGATGGGGTGAGCACCACCTCCCTTAGGACCCCATTTCAGAGTCTGGCAATCCTGACCAGTGATGTAGAAATTCAGACAGGATCACTGTTTGGCTAAGAGAAGGGGTTTATTTTGCATGGCCATGGGAGAACAGCAAGGGGCAGCTCGTTCTTAATGAGAACAAAGCACAGGTTAACTTATATACTGGTAAATCTCACACAAATCAACCCACCCTGTAACATAGTCTTGGCAGCCTGACAGCAACTCATCTCAGTGTCTGGATGAATCAAGCAAGTTTTCTCAAGCTGCTTTCTGATAAACTTATCCTGAAGGCTGCTGTGTTATTCCCGCTCAGCCTCCACCCACATCTCCCTCCTCCATCCTGACCCGACACATATTCACTTCTTCCAGTACTTCTCCATTCCTCATCACCATGAAGAACTTTTTCCTAATGTCCAGCCTGAACCTTCTGTTTAGTAGCTTATGGCCATTTTTCCTTGTTAATCCAGGGGGTGCCCTGGTGAAAAGATCATCGCCTACTTCATGTTGCTCTCCCCTTATAAATGTGTATGCCACCACAAGGTCCCCTCTCAGCTTTCTCTTGGAGAGGCTGAAGAGGTTAAGATCCCTTAGCCTTTCCTTGTAGGGCCTTCCCTGCAGGCCTCTAATAAGGCAAGTGGCTCTTCTTTGGACCCTCTCCAGGTTATCCACATCCCTCTTGAACTGCGGCATCCAAAACTAGACACAGTACTCCAGCTGCGATCTGACCAGTGCCGCATAGAGGGAGAGAATCACTTCCCTGGACCTGTTTGTGAAGCACCTACAGATGCACAACAAGGTGCAATTGGCTCTGCCAACTGCTTCATCACATTGGAAACTCATGTTCATCCTGGAGTCAACAGTGACTCCAAGATCTTTTTCTGCCTCAGTGGAGGTGAGAAGGTCACCCCCAGCCTGTAGGTATGATAGCAGTTCTTCCTCCCTAGGTGCAACACCTTGCACTTGTTCTTATTGAATTGTATCCTGTTGCTCTCTGCCCACTTCTCCAGCCCATCTAGGCCAGCCTGGATCTGGTTCATCCCCTCCAGGGTGTTAGCTGCACCCCATAATTTTGTGTCATCCGCAAATTTGGACAGGGTGCTCCCCACCCCCTCATCCAGATCACTGATGAAGATGTTGAACAGCACTGGCCCCAGAACTGCACTGGCCCCAGCTTCATTTCCCACCCCCCACCTCCCCCCAGGACCCAGCTAAGAAAAAGAACATTTGAGACAGCGAAAAAATGGCGAAGCAAATTTTTGCTAGACTACTTCAAAAAACCATGTTTAGAGCACAGTTCACAGAATAAGTTTACAGAATGCAGAAAGCCTGGACCACTTTGCAACTTGAAATGCTTATTAAGTTCAGTCATTTATCAGATTTGTCATGTATTTTGGGACCCCCTGTCATTGGGGGCCCGGTGCCACTGCACGGTTTGTTTCATGGTAAACCTGCCACTGATCTGACTCTATGTTTAGTTTTCTAGGGCAGTATCATGGCTTCTCAAAGTAGCAGAACTGCCACTGGTAAAACCACTAAAACCACATTGAATAAAAAAAAGTGATTTGAACATTTCCTCCTCCCTCAGATCAGTATATTTAGTTGCTCAGTATATTTGGTGTGTCTGTTCTTTCTGATTACTTTTGTTGTTCTCTCTGCCTGGACACATTTGGATCAAGACCAGGACCAGAAATGAAGTACCAAACTAGTAGACAAAATTTGTTTTATTTGGTATCCTGATGGAAGGGGAAACAAGGAATGTCAAAAACCTCCCCCAAAGCCTGTTATAAGATGATTTCTTGAACAATTTTCAGACGTAAGGTAGTTTTTATAAGGTTTGATAACTGCAAAAAGTTGGGCTATTTTCTTCTAACCTTCTTCTTGCAACTTGCATTTCTTCTTCCAAAAGAAGCCACATAGATGTGACCATTTGGTGAGTCTCCCACCACTCTTTGGCGTTTCTTCTATGCAGCCCACATCTCCTGTGTACGTAATTCTAGGTTTTGCTGGAAAGGAGATCATAGTTAATTGAACTCACTACCAGAAAGTTGTAGATAACTTCTGAGACCTTTGTATAATCAGTGTTCACTTTCATTTCCTTGGGTATTTGTGAAGTCTCTCAAGAGCAAATATTTGGTTCAGGTTATTATGAAGGACTTGTTAAATTATGTAAAGTAATAATAATTAAAAGCTTTCCTACTATCTGATATAGCCTTGTGCAAATCTCTCTTTCTCTTTTTTAACTGTAAATTAAGTGTTCAAAAGAAAACAACCTTGAAATGTCCTCAGAAATGCAAAGGGCCATGAGCTCCAGCTTTTGCTTCTACAAACTGTACTGTTGATGTAATTTCTGCAGTCAGTAATGAAGGTCCAGCTTGTCATTCTTCCATTCTTGAATTCTTATCATTTTAGCTAAAGTAAAGGAAGAAGAAAGCTGTCTACATTTCAAATAATAATCTCTGTAGGTAGTGGGAAGAATGTTTTAAAGTTTAATGACCTCATTCATTGCATCTGTTCTGAGCCTGGCACAGAATACCAAGGTAAAGATATATAAAGATGACTTTACACACCCATATATTGGGGCTGTTATGGATAGTTCAGCCCCCTAGCACAGATTAGAACAACCTTGAAGTCTGCCCCCATCATCAAAGAATGGTCCTGACCATGCCTCCACTCTCCTGTTCCAGAATCACCTATCAATAATATTATAGAATGAACTATAACTGCTCTGCTCCTGTTTCCCTCTATTCAGATGGAGAAGGATCAGGTTGACATTCACATTTTCTCTCACCATCCTATAAGATTTGAAGTGCATCAATTCATTTGGCCCATGCTTAAAATTCTAAAGATAGTTTACAAACTGAAATCTGAAAGCAAATATTTGCCAACTCCCATAAATTACAAAGGAACATTCAAGTTACATGCACTTATCTTGTCTGCTTCTTTGCATCATGTCTGTCCAGAACTAACTGTAAGCCAAGGAGGCCAATATTAATTGCTGACAGGTGTGTGGGTGTAAGTACATGATGAAGTACCTACAATCCAATGTTGATCAAAAGATTACAGCTTTCATCTATAAATACAAGTAAATGAATATACTGATGGTATTGCAGAATGTTTACCATGTCTTGATTCCTACTGCAGACTGGGCATTTGGATGGTTATAGTTTCCTTATCACTTGGAGGGTCACAAAGTAGCAAATAGCAAGCCAGGTTGCCACCAGCACCCAGATTCAGCCCATGGTCTATATTTTGCCCACCCCTGCAGTAGCTGAATTTACACATGCCATTAAGACTATGTGATAAAATCTGGCCCAGTTTGCACTGGAGTCAGCTGCTTCTAGGCTCAGAGTCTACATATGCTCCCAGGACCACAGCAGTTTGAGCTGGGACAGAGCAGTCCTAGGATGGTAGCAGCTGGCTGGCAGTAGCAGGGTCAACCCCAGGCGGGTTGGTATTGGGTGGTGGAGGAGCTGTCTTGGGCGTAAGAGGTCTGAAGAGCCATAAGGCTGACCTGCCCTGAGCCTGTTGCTAGCCTGACAATACTATCTTTGGGCAGAGTTAATTAGTTTACTGTGCCCTAATTCTGGTGTGGTTGTTGATGGTGACACTTTACTGCAGAGCTAATCAGTCAACTGTACAGTAAAGCACATATGTAGGTGCACCCACTAAATACAATATATAATCTGACAGTAGCCACTTTACCCATGAAAAAAAAAAGCAGTCTTAAAGCAGGGGCACACTTTGTTTATTCTTCTCACAAATAATATATTAGACTCACAGCTATCTTTGCTCTAAAAATGAAGTGACTTACAAACATAAATGGATTAAGGCTTGCAACTGTCTAAGATAAGGAAGGGACAAAACAAAAAGAGAAATTCCTGGTTTAGGAAAGAATTTAGACATTATTTTTCCTTATTTAGGATGGCATTGAGTAGGAATACATTAAAAAATCACGGACCATTACTGCCAGCCAGCAGAAGAGATGGTGAAAGAAGCCATGAATTCTGACTTAAGTTGACTGTGCTCATCCACACCTTCTTACTCAGAGCCTTGTTGCATCTTTCACTGTGAGCCACACAAATGTTGATCAGTGCTAGTGCTAGCTGAAGTTTGGAGCAGTCACACATTCAGGCCAGCAGAAATCTGGTGGACTGAAAGGTAAGAATCTTCCCTTTATCATTTCAGGCTTCCCCCCTGCCTCCTGCCCCACAGGGCTCCCTTGGTTCTCCCCTCTCCCTTTGTTCTCCCCTCTCCCCTGGAGCTCCCCCCATGCCTATTGGGGTTGCCCTCCAGCCTCCCCTCCCAACTTCCAGTGCTTCCACACTTTCCTGCCCTGCTTATTTGTGACTGCCTATGCTGTCTGTCCCAGGGGAGCAAGCAGGGAAGGGTTAACCTGCCTTCTTCACCCTTGCCTTCGCCACTGCTGAGCTGCTGCTCTTCTCTGAGCTGAGCCCACCCAGACTGCAGCAGAGGTGGTGGCCAGGGAGACAAGTTAACACTTTGCTGCCTGCTTCCTGGGACAGACAGTACAGGCAGCCACAAGTAAGTGGGGAGTAGGGAGACAGGATCTGGGGTTTTGGAGTGTGTGTGTGTGTGAGGGGGCACAGGCCTGATCTGGGACATTAGGGGAGGGGGAGCAGGTGGGTGTTTACACTAAGATGCAGCCTAGAGTGGCTACACCGTAGTGTAACAGGAAGTGGGTTATATGGATCAGAGATAACACTGCCCTGAAGTGGTGTCACTTTTGAGCTGCATAATGAGTGCTTAAAACTATTTTCAAGTGTTAATGTGTGGATATTTCAGGTGTTAGGAGGTCCAGGAGCCACCCAAAATTATTGTGTAACAAGGCTCTCATACTTAAATATGCCTCTTAAGAGTTTGAAGCAGGTGGACTCTTAGTTCTGCCTCTGGTTTTAAACTCAGTATGAATACTAATAACTATATCTTATTGAAAAAATAAACTTTTATTGGGAAGTATGGTGGAAAGTCTCTTGAGTAGAAAGCACGATATGTTCTTACACAGGGAAATTCTTTTCAACCTCTGTGTCATGAAAATAGTCTTCAAACCAACTCCCTTACTCCTTATATTGTAAGCAAGGTGACAGTGAATTAAATGTGCTATAATTACATAGATCTAGTTGGCTTAGTTCACTTTACAGGTGATATGAATGGCTGGGTCACTAGTCTAAGTAGGCACTAAATGGATGTGGGTGGGATTGTGCTTTATGTTATTAGATTTCTCCCCAGCCTAAACCTTTTACACTTGAATAGCTTCAAAATATCTTTGTCTCTTTTCTGAATAATGTATAATGCAAAACTGAGACTGGTACCTTGGACCCTATAGTAAGAAGCTCATCCCTCTGGGGCTAAATAATAATCCACAGTACAATAATATCCCAAATCCTATTGATTTTATTTATATCCTGATGTTATTATTTTGTATCAAATCTACAATTCTTTTGTTACTGATATAGTGCAACTCCTATTCTGGGTCGTCTATGCATTTTATTAGGCATGAAAATGTTGCTGAAACACATTCTCCCAACAGGTTATTTACTTCTCCTATTATTGTTTTATCATCCTCCAAAGCACAGTCAAATTCCTACTTAAATCCATGGAAAGTGTCCCATTGACATCAAGGGGGAACAGGTTAGACCAGTGATTAATTTCACCATTTCTCCCAACCATGGTGTCTTTCTAGGTCAATATTATCTGACTCCAGATCCTGCTTGCATTATACATTTAGTCTCAAGGGGCATCTTTACATGTGTTCTGGGATGTGTGTGTGGGGGGGAGTGTTTTAATTAGAGCAGCTCTCAGGAGCCACCCAATTAACACACCCACAGCATCTTATGTATTCAGTGGTGGCAAGGGCATTTTAAGTAAAGCATATTCAACCAGCTTTAGTTAAAATGCCCCCACCATTTTGAAATGTGGGGATGCAGAATACACATGATGCTGAGGCTGCTGGAGTGTTCTGATTAGAATGCTCCAGCAGACTTAATTAATTGAGTCTGCTTTGATACTGTCTAATTAGAACACATCAGAGCAGACATTGGGCATGTCTATATGTGCCCAAGAAGCTGTGGCCAGATAAATATATGTAAATGTATCCTAGGAAAGTTGGTGCTACTGTTGTCACCACCAAAATTGCTGAGAGTATAGAATGGAACTGTATGTGACCTCAAAATTAACACTCCAGCCTGCTGGAAAAGTTAGCATCCTGTAGTTGTACAAAGTTTTATGGCAACCTTCTTTACCTTACTGAGAGGAAGTTACAGAAAACCACTGCAGCAGAGATTAGCTAAACTGAAAACTGAGTGTATTCTGTGAAGAACCTAGTTAGACTTGAGCTTTCCATAAAGAAGACAGTGGTATTTCAGGAAAAATAGGATGTGGCTATATCTTCTTATTAAGAAGTGGCTAAACTAGCCAAAAGTAATCATGAAGGGAATATGCTCCATATAAGCAGGGGAAAATATGTTCAACACAGGCTGATAGGCTTCAAAATCTACATGCTAATAGTATCAGTTGAAAAGGTACCATTAGCGTAGCATCCAAAGAACACTGTCTTTGTTGCTTTACACTTCTTAAAAGTTTGCAAGCTGTCTCCCTATAATTTGGGAATAAATGTGTACTAACTTTACTCAAGAATAGTTATTGAACTTCTGTCTTCTAGCAAATTTATCCTTTCAAAAACCTCATTTAATAATAGTTTCATAGTTTCATAGTTTCTAGGGTCAGAAGGGACCTGAGCAGATCATTTAGTCCGACCCCCTGCCATGGCAGGAAGAGCACTGGGGTCAAATGACCCCAATAAGGTGGTCATCCAACCTCCTCTTAAAAACCCCAGGGTGGGAGCCTGCACCACCTCACATGGAAGCTGGTTCCAGACCCTAGCCGCCCTGACCATGAAGTAGCGTCTCCTGATGTCCAACTTAAACCTTCCCTCCGCCAGCTTGTGACCATTGTTCCTGGTCACTCCTTGCGGCGCTCGGGGGAACAGGGACTCCCCCAGCACCTGCTGATCCCCCCTAACCAGTTTATAACAGGCCACAAGATCCCCCTCAGCCTTCTCTTTTGAAGGCTGAACAGGTTCAGGTCCCGCAACCTTTCCTCATAGGACCTACCCTGCTGTCCCTTGATCATACGAATGATATCAAGAATTACTTTGAATTTTTAATTCTTTCCATAAGTGTAAGTCCTACTTACATTTGAATTACAGCAATACCACATATTTATACTGTAAAAGTATATTGTCTCTTGAGAGGTCATGTACACAGAATTATGACTAACACTAACTCTTCCATAAAGTATGTTCTTTATAGGATAATAGAATATATAGTAGCTATTTTAGAAAAAGAAAGAAAACATGTTTATGGTTAATGAGTGCTTTATTAAGTATGATTAATATAATATTATTACATATTGTATGCTACAAAATCATCATGTGGAGAGGTATTGGTAGAGAAAACAAAATATGCATAAGTGACTGCATGCCTATCTTTTGTGCTAAATCCACATGCTGTATCATACCAAAATGGTCACTATTTTTTAAAACAACCTGAAAGTTATGTTGATGCCTCTATATCCTAGGGTATCCTAGTAAAAAGAAAATTAGTAGAGTCTTACAAAAAATCAAAGATTTTTTTGAGAAATAGCTTTCTGATGATTTTTTAAAATATTCTGTTTTCATACAAAAACAGTTTATAATTTTTTTCAAGTTTTTGGCAAACATTTTAGTAAAAGTAGTTATTTCGGTTGAATCCTTGTTTTATAAGGAAAAGTATTTTTAGACCAGCTGTATGCTGAGTACTTTGTTTCTTCTATTGTTATGCCTGTAATAGCAGAGCCGGGTTATTTAGCTGATGAACAGATTGGAAAATGAGTGCTCTTGCATGTCTTCTGTTGTTTCATTATACCTGCATGCAAATCAGCCATTAAAAAGAATTACACTGATGTTAAAAAAAAGATAAAATCTTCAAAAAAAGGTCTTCCTTTTCCCAGGGACATTAGTAGTAACTCATGTTACTGTGTAGTTTAGGAAACTTAAAAATATTCTAGATGTGGATAACTTAACTACATATAGCATGATGAATCCTTATTAGCCTTTCATATGCACTGACCTGGAGCTCTGAAGATGATGGATAGATTGTTTGAGGGTAAGGGCAAATGAATAAAGTATAGGGAGACAAACAGGGTAGGGCAGCTAATGTGTGGTAACGTTCATCTTTGTTTTGAGTCCACAGTAAGTGAAAGCTAAAGTGAGGCAATTCTGAAAGACACAAGATTTTACTTAATATATTATCTGCTATGATAAATATACCTCGAGGTCAATCAGGCAGAAGGTGAAAACGTGAAAGCTATTCACTTTCTGCACTGTTGGCCTTTATAGGAACACAACATTTATAAACAAGAGATCCTGTTTTGATAAGGAGGGGAATTAAGTAGGTTTGTTGAATCCATAGGGGACATAAACGTGACTTGACTCTCTCAGATAGTTGGGAGCTCTGTCACATGATTCATTATTATAATGTATGTGTTAATAAATGGTACGTATTGTTATTCATTCTTATGTTTATTATAGCTGGTTAGAGGCCAACTGAGAATGCGGTTCTATTGTGCTAGATGCTGTAGAAACTAGGATAAAAAATCTAGTCAACAACTCTGGACCTTTGTTTTTTAAAACTAAGAACATTTTGATTTCACCAGCTTTATTAGAAATTCTTAATTGAGGTAGTAGGTATAATTCACTTTTACACTTTATATGAATACTTAGTCTATTGCAAGAAGCAGCCAACCTTATTGCTGAGTTTATCACTTTCCTGACTGTTTCTGACCTGCTTTCCTTTCTTGCACTTACAACTCAACAGTGTTTTTTAAAACAGTGCAAAAGAAAGGTACTGGAAAAGCCACCCAATGGGCAAGTTGACTAAGAATGTTAAACTTAAGTTACTGTACTAGAGATTTCCATCCCTATTATGATCTAAGGAAATAATTCACAAATATTACAAAAATATGTTGCACAAACACAATACTTTTTTGCTGTAATAAGAGTTTCAAAATACAAATTCAATATTTAGCACCACTTTTATCTATTCAAAAAGGCCAAATCCAGAAGAATGTGGCTATGCAGCGTATGTTGCTGCAGACCCATTTGTGGTGCTGCACATGGCACATTCAGGTATTCCCCACACTGCTGCCTTGCAGTGCAAGGGGTTTTTTGACTCCTGGAGATCCTGGAGCCAAAACTGCAGCCTGGCCAGCTGGAGCCACGTTCCAGCTGCCAGCAGGTTGCAGCTGCAGGAGCACTATGGCTGCAGTTTCCCAGGCCCCCAGGATCCCAGATGAGGCTGCTGGGGCCAGCACAGTTGCTGGCCCCAGCCTCCCCTACCCCATCCGGGGTAACCTGCCATAGGCCAGAGTGCATGTGGCTCAGGCGTTCTCCAGGGACAAATAGCAATGGCACAAGATACGCGGTTGCTTCTTGTCCCCAGGGAAACAAATGTCCATGCTCATGTGGACATGGCTAAGATGTGCAAATTGCCCTGGGTTTCAAACCTCAGTGCCTTATATGTAGATAACTGACAAAGTTATCATGTTTCTTTATATTTTATATTTGAGTGCATAAATTTTTATTAAATACAATATGTCGGTCCAGGTAATCAATAAGCTGTATCTAGCTCAGGAATAGAGTTGGTTCTTAATGCAGGATACTGAGTCTTGTTACTTTTTTTTCTTGTAGTTCATGGGTACAAACAGCAGATGTCTGAAAATCCCTGAGTTTCTGTAGCTATACTTGTAAGAATTTACCTTTAAGACAATAATTTTATTTGGCAAATGTTCTTGAAGACACAAAACATGGGTTAATAAATATTTAATAGTTATAATTATATCCTTTTCCTGAAATGAGTTGTAAAAAGGGTGCTATCAAGTCCAAGTATTAAATTTCAAAATTTTAATAACAGCTCCTTGAGTTTTATGATTAAATATAAAATAAATGACAAACTACTGTGCTGTAGAGATATTTAACATATTTATTTAATATCGTATAATATTACTTTATTAAATCTTTGGATTTTTGGTAGTAAAAATATTTTTCAATGCTCTAAGTTCTAAGATCATTGTAACAATACTATGCAAAGTCTAAATAAGGAAAATAAACAGCACAAGAAAACAGCTGATTGTGAGCTGTCCTTTTGCCAAGACCTGGGTCCAACGTGTCCTTTTCCCTCTTTCAGCATTAAAAACAGTGAAAAAAATGCAGGTCCTTTTCTTGTGTGTGTTGGCAATGTCCATTTGTGCTGCAGAAAAAGCTTCATAAATCTTTCATATTAAGCTATTTGGTATATTGTGTCAGGTCAGATCAGAAAGCTTCTGGTACTGAGCTCTGTAGACAGCACATGGGATCCTCTCACAGAATCCCAGGCCTGATTTTAAGCCCAATGAAAGTTATGGAGAAACTTTCATTGATTTCACACATTTTGGATGAGATCCTTATAGAAATCAATAGTGAATTAATGCAGAAAATACGTGACTATCCTGAACACCTGCAGATCATCATTGCCATCCTCAAGTCTCCAAGCTTCTCAGTAAGCCACTACCTGGCTCAGTCACTGAGCTTTCAGTCCCTCAGATCTCAGCCATTCCAAAAAATTGCTTTTCAACTCCCAGAAGTGACAATGCATTTGGACAATCAGATTTCTACTATATTTCATTCATTTGGAATTGTGATGGAAAGAGACACGTGGAACTGAATCCAAAGCCCACTGAAATCAAATGAGTCTTTCTATTGAATTTAATAGGATGTGGGGCTAGTCCCAGAATGTCTAATAATAAAGCTGTTCAAAATACGTTGATTAGGATTCAGAGGGATTCATAAAACGTATTTTCCTCATTTTTCACCTATCCAAGTTCACTCAGGATTGGGGATCTTGGCTTTCTCTGTTTAAAAATCACAGATTCTCTGATTAAAACTGCCCAAATCCATGTTTGTTCCACAATTAACATGAAATACCACTCAATATATAGGTATCAGTTGAACAAAATGTTTTATTGATATATTTTCAATTTTAAAGTGATTTGGAAGCCTACCAGTGCCTCAATTTTATAATAAAATAAATTCTAAATAACTATCAATTTTGGCATTTGATTTTGGGGTTTTTGTTGGTAAAACCAACCTCCTGTTGGTGCCCTCACTCTCCACCTATATCCCCCTTGACCCTGCTGGTGCCCTTCACTCCCCACCCACAGCCACCCGTGTCCCCCGTGCTCCCCCAGACCTGCAGGAGGGGGCCTCCAGCTGCCAAGTCTATGGGGCTAGGCCCCTGGCTGCTGCCTGTGGGAGGTGGCGGCTGCTGCGGCAGAGTGGAGCATGGAGCCAGCTCTCCTTCCACCATGGGCAGCACAGCTGGAGCAGAGCCCATTGTGGGGTAGAAGTAGGCTTCCTACTGTAGGCTTGGGGCTCCCCACCCTGTTGCCCTCCCCTCCAGGACCTCCACAGCTCATTGGGTAGGACCCAGCATGGCACGGCAGAGTGGGGCCAGTCAGGGAAGCTTGTTGCTGCCACTGGAAGCCCTGTGTCACTGTTGTGAGGAACTCTGCCAGCCTGCAAGGGGAAACCCACTGGTTCCCATGTTTTTCTCTTAAAGGAGAGAATCTGGGTTTTTCTCCTTAAAATGAGAAAATCTGGGTTTTAGCATGTTTTTCTGCGGTGAACCAAAACCTGAATCCCTGCTCGTGATATCAAGTACAGTGATCAATATTAAGGACAGATGAAGCCATTGGAAAAACCTGAATAAAACAGTAAAGGAATTATGTAAAAAAACCTCAAAGGAAAACTCTTTCAAAGCTTTTGTGTTGAAACAAAACCATAAAAGTCAATGGGTACTCCAAGATGGATCTACTTTTATTCTGATGTTTTTCATAGCTCAGGAAAGCTCTGGGTAAGGTTGAAAGCTAACAATTCAATAAGAAATCTAATACACTTTAAATCTTTACTTGCTGCCATACCCCATATTTCTTGTATTTTACCTAAAGAATACTATGACGATTTTCAGAGAAGTAAAACATTTCTCTTCTGAAAAATAAAATATGAGAAGTAAAATGGTAGATAAACAAACAAGTTTGATAAGATGTCTTGATGGTTATTGAAAAGGAAACTTCTGAATAACTGAAAGAAGAAAACCATTAAGTCAATTTAATATTTACGTTTTTCTTGTACATTTCTTGTCCAAGTTCTATTATCTGAAAAGAACATTAATTATTTAAGAATCACCTTTTGTTGTGCTGCTGCTAACTCTGTCAGTTAAAGGAAATTGAACGCCAGAAAGATAATAATGGATAATAACCCCACCTCTGTGGGAAGGGGCAATGAAATAAGTAATACATTTCTATTTAAAGTTTCATTTTTTCATTGCTTCCTGTTCCATCCTCTGTTCTCTTTTCTATATTCTTAGCTAGTTGAATGCAGACTTATGAAATCACTTCTTTGTGTAAATGCAGTCATCAGTTTCCTCTCATATATATACATATATACACCTTGGTTACAAAGGTATCCAAGTTTTGGTGTTGCCCTGAGGGGTCAGGCCAACACTCAGGATCTGAATATTGTGCTGTTAGACAGGAGGTCGTGGTGTACAATTGCACATATGCAAACACACAAATTAATTAGGTGTATACATACACACGTACTAGCAACTCAGATACACACACGTTCAAAATAACCAGTCTAAGTTCATGCATACCTATCACCAGTTTAAGCCCATACATGCTACACAACCCAAATTTAGACAGAATCAGTTACCAACACCTGCACATCCAATACACATATGTGGATTACTAATTCTTATACCACACACACACAATGCTATCTATATATGTGTATTCACTAATTCACACACATACCACCCACCTATGCATACATACAGGTGAGTTCCTAAGTTGGGTGTTGTGATGTGTATGTATGTATGTGCTTGGTGTACTTGGGATACCTGAGGAAAGGTTAAGGTAAGGAAGAAGAAGTGTAGGGAGTTAAAGTTACCAGAACCAGGATTAGAACTGGTAGATTACAGGGGCCTGGGCTGAAGAACTGAGGCTTGGGGGTAACTTTAGGTTAATTGATCTTAATAGATTAAAATACAATGCCCAAAGCCTGCAGAACAGGAAAGCATGCTGACACAGAGTCTGGGACCGGAGCCAGAGCTACAGGGGAGCTGAAAAGGTAGGTGGGGAGAGGGAAAATGGGACTAAGGGAAGGTGTGGTTGTTAAAGAGGGACTCTGGGTGTGGGGAGACAGAGAATGGCTCTGGGGCATCTAGAGAAGTTGCAGGGAGCAGCATTAGGTGCTAGGAGCTGGAAAAAGGATCCAGCTGCTGGATAAAACTACAGGACAGCCACGAGGAGCTGGGAAGCTGCAGGAGGTGACTGCAGAAGATGCGGGGGAAGCCTGAAAACAGAGAGATGGGCAGCAGGAAATCACAGGAAAAGCAGCAGGAGAGACTAAACGGTGGCAGGGCAGCAGGAAAGCAGAGAAAGGCAGCAGAAAGTCACAGGAAAAAGGCAGTAGATGTCACGGGAAGCTGAAAGGCAGCAGGGAGAGCATGAAAGCAAGGAGAGGTGGCAGAAAACGGGAGATGGAATTGGGAGGAGATCAAGAAACTAGCAGAGAGGGGGGGCTGGAGCTGAGAGAGAAAGAGAATGAGGCTGGAATTTAAGATAGGGAAAGGACTGGGATTCAGTAAAACATGACCCAACTTAGGGTTGCAAATGACAGTGGTTTTATTGAACGGGGAGATGGTGAAACAATATCTTATAGGTTTCCTTGCACCCACCCACATACACAATGATAGCAGGGGTTAGAGAGGCTTGGTGAAGGGGTTGAAGTCTACTGAAGTCCAGGAGGAGCGAGAGAGACAGAGAGACAGTCCAAATTGTAGGAGGAGGTGTGCAGGTAATATCTACCTATCCCAGGCTGAAAAGGGGTCCTTGTCCAGTAGGTGTTGTCCAGATGGGGGTCGCCAGTAGGGCTTCTGGCTAGGTGGTGTGGCATGGTGCTGATCCAGATGGAGGCGTCCTACTGGGTCTGTCTTCACTGCCCCTTTTTATAGGGGC
>NW_017729000.1:30704484-30711402 GCF_001723915.1 Gavialis gangeticus
TCTTAGCTTACTTATACTTACCTAGGGAATAGAGAGGGAGATAAAAATTCAGAAATGGTTGGGAAGGGGAGGGAATGCATTTTGAAATAAATTTAAAAAAAAGGAAAAACAGGGTTTTGCTACATTGGGGTCGTTTATATATATATAACTGTAAATCTCAACATCAGTAGACACAGCAGGAAGAAGTATAGCTGGTATAGCAAGAGTATGGTGCTGTTATGTCCTGACAGGTATGAAGAAGTTGTCTGAGCCACTTGGGGCTCCTTGATATCTCTGGTATTGGATTGCAATGAGATGACTAAGCTAGGTACAGATATTCAAAAAGCCTGAGGTGGAATCAATCTAAATTGCATGGTTTTCTGTAAATAGTGTAGTTTAGATCAGTAGTGAACAGAACACACATTTGCCCTTTGTCGGGGGTGGGGGGCACAAATCTGAGACCGAGGTCCATCATTTTAAACCACTCTGTGTACTGAACATCTGTTCTGTTATGGGCATAGACCCTTTTCTGATCACCTGTACCAATAAAAGTGCAATGTCTGTACTAGCCTTAGGGATAATTTCAGAAGAGAAACAATTTAAGTAGGACAGTTATTCTTGTTACCATTGATACTTTCTCTTATCTACCTAGAGGACAGAGTATAAGAAAAAAAAAATCACAATGTCATGTTGATTAATGCAAGCTTCGTGGTGTGGTGAGCTATTAAACTCCATGATTTAAGATGGAAAAGATACTGAAAATGACTTAGATACAGATAGAACAAATGCAGACAAGTATTTGTCCTATGTCTATTCAGCAGTTTCCTGCCAGATAAGTCTGCCTGTCTTTACATGAAACACAGTCATCATTAAGATCAGTAGGGTCAGTTGAGTTGGGTTTCCCTTTGTCTATACAACAGAGTTCACTGAAGGCAGGGAATTTTTCTGGGGGTCCCTCAGCTTAAATACTTAATATCTATCTCCATGACCCGAACAAGCCCGGCCTATTACACCGTAAGACTACTGCAAAACTCCTCTGTTATATATATGACAGGTTAACAAGGAGAGAGTTTGAAAGGGGAGATTTTATTCTGACTTAGTGTTTTGCAGGAGTAGCGACGAGGAAGTTTTCATTTGGTGCACTAGCTTCTTTGATTGAAGAAAAGCTGTTGGGTTTGCTGCTCCTGGTCATGTCCTAACTGGGTTGCAGTTTTAATTTTTTGTCAAGGGCACCTAATCCTGGTAGAGAAAGAAAGAGTGGTCTAGTGTGTAAGGTGTCTAAATAGGAGTCAGACTTGAATACATGTATCTACTCAGCTACACATTTCCTGAGCAATCCTGAGCAGGTTACCTAGCACCATTAGCATATCTATAGTGGCAGAGCTATATCCTGGCTACCCATTCTGGCCTGCATATTCCAAACTCAGAAACACACTAGTGAAACATCTCCAGAGACATTCTCTCAAGCAAGAGACCAAAGTCTTAAGAGCAGCCATAGAGGAGTGCCCTGAAGTTACTTCACTGGTCCCTTTCTGGCTTTAGAGCAGGTAAGCCTCGTGTGTGAGGCCAAGCCTCATGTTTAATATTGAACTTCCATGTCTCAACTGATGTTAGGATACACATTAAAAGTTGCAATACAGTCTCATATTACAGTCATCTGGCCAATACAATACAGTAAGATAGGATTATTTTAGTTTTGCATAAAACCATTTACTTTTGGAATTTAGAACTAGGCATCAGCAAGATGAACATGCTGTTACAGACTTACTTTGGCTTGACATATTATCTATTAGATTTATTATAAAGCCAAGATCCATTACCACTGTTTACCCCCTTGCTTTTCATAACCATCATATTCTGTTAGAGAAAATTCTAACATTAAATTATTAACATACTGTAAGTACTGATATACTTAAGCATCCTCTTAAGGAGATGTGGCAATCATCTCCTCTTTTTAATAATTTACTAATATAACAGCATGGTTGCCCTATGGTTAAAGGGAGAAACAATAGGTCAGTTCATATTACACTTCAGTCAAGCCACCACAAAAAAGCTTTAATTATATAGTAAATCATGCACTATGTTAGTTATGTATTACAATGTCTTCCTTAGCCAGTAAGTTTACCAGCCTCTCCACCCTCAGCTCTTCAAAGAAGCTTGTGGAACTCCAAAAACAATTAAAAACAAATCCTAGTATTTACCAGAAAGTATTTATCAATGGCCAATTCATTTTTAACGTATAAATCTGCCCAACCTAGTCTCAATGGCTAATTGTCCCAGACAGGACAAGTAATTAGAATGTACAATAATTCAAAGAGAGTTTCTCCCACCTCTGCCTATGAGATGAGTTCCTTGACAGCTGTTGAAAGTCCTGATAGAAATCATATTAAAATTAGTAGGGGTCTTTCCATTTATGTTGGACCCTGACCTAAATGACTTGTATTGCACACAGCAAGTTTTGAAATAATAATCATGTAGGCCCCCATTGATCTCCTGATGTGTGAATGAGAGCACATGCTTCTCCACATTGCCTTATACCTATCCTTGAGCCAAAAGATGGTTTGTTGGTGAAGGTTGGTGACTAAGTGGCCAAAGGGTTGGGTTCTAGTTCTAGTATCTTGTATTAAAATTTTGTTTAATATTAGAAAAATAATTGAATCTCTATGCCAAGTTTTCCCATGTGTAAAACAGAAACATAATTCTTCCCTATTCCTATTCCAAAGTTGATATGAGATTAAGTTCATGTTTGTGAGGCACTCCAAGCACATATAGCACCCCAGAAATTGCTAAACAAATCATAGTGATTTCATTTTGGTTTGGTTTCTTAA
This sequence comes from Gavialis gangeticus, assembly GCF_001723915.1. Classification (NCBI taxonomy): domain Eukaryota; kingdom Metazoa; phylum Chordata; order Crocodylia; family Gavialidae; genus Gavialis; species Gavialis gangeticus. The sequence continues at coordinate 30,707,292 of NW_017729000.1, forward strand.
TTTCCCAGTGTAGCAAGAAGCACACCCAAGGGGCAGCCATGATACTGCCACTGGTCAAGTAGCTCCTGCCTTATTCTTGCTTCTTGGGTTCTCTTCCTTTTCCCTCACCTATCATATCTTGGTTTAACTAGTTGATCTGTGAAAAGGGAGGCTACCCATGGTCCCAGAGCAGGCCTGTATCTATTGTCAGTCTGTGGACTCTACCCAGACTCCCCTGATCCCTGTTCTGCCCTCAGGCACTAGGCAGGACCCACCCAGTCCATACATGCTCAAGTGTACTAATTGCCTTATGGGCCAATTTTGGGTCTCCAGCCTCCCCTCCAGCCATGTCCATGCCTCACAGGGATTTCCATTCAATCAGCCTCCCATGTTGGGGCCTCAGCCTTCCTAGCCCCTGCCCCTTTCCTCTCTCAGGGTCTTTTAGCCTAGGCCCACTGTGCTGGACCTGGCTTCTGGCTTCTAGCTTCTGTCTCAACTTTTCTGGCTCTGGGCCCTTGGCTTTGATGATGACTGTCCCCTGAGGTCATGGGTCCCCTGGCCCTGGTTTTGCCCTTCTCAGGCAGTGGGCCTGAACTCCACCCTGGCCCTACCTCCACCCTTCTGGTGCACTTGGCCCCTTTGCGGCCTTGTGCCCTTTGGGTAACACTGGGATCTTCTCCACCCCTGAAAGTCCTAACCCAGTCTACTGGTTTAACTATAAGGGAAAAGTAAGTCCACTGGCTATACCACAAACTAGCCCCACACTGGTTCCAAACATAAACACTAGCTTACTAGCTTTGCAACACGACTTTCCCTTACTCTGGATTGTACGCTGCTGCAAACCATCAGTGTCTCACTAACAGCCTCCAGGGCAACTCAGCTGTCAGCCAGGCCTTCCTCTGCAGCCTTCTTGGTCAGGAGGTCTTCCCCCTACTGCCTGCAGGGCCAGACTCTTCACCCTGGCTCAGGCCCTGGGTTCATATGCCTCACTAACCCTGCCCACATCCGATCAGGGGGCTTGCTAGCTCTGGCACACTTCTTTTATTCAAATGGGCTGCTTAGGGCAGTTACTTTAGCTTCACAGCAGTGCCTTTACTCCTCAAGCAGGACTCTGCCCTACTCTGTACTATCCTTGAGCAGCTATCCCCACAATAGGCACCCTTAATCTGAGGTTCCCTGTCTGCCTACTCCCTTAAAGTAACATGAGCCCTAGGTTCCCTGTTACCCCCAGCAAATTAAATTATTGAACTCCCTTACAATTTGAGTATTTTATGAAACTTAAAAAAAATTAGGATAGGTGAATGGGATTAAACAATCACACTTTTCCTTCAAATCACTTCTGTGGATCTGAACCAATGACTCAAGGGCTTAGCTCACACATTTCTGTATTTTTAGATTGTTTTAATTCTGCTTTCTCCCCTCCATTCTACAGTCATTTTATACTGAATTCAAACATTAACCTAGTCATGAATATTTTTTAACAATGTAGATACCATCACCCTGCTTTATTTCTGTTTAGCTGTATTTTGGGGGGGAGCTGTATCCTTTCTTTATCCAATTGGTATTTTGTTGCATATGTTGCACAATGTGCTTTGCATATTGCAGCAACTAAACTAAGAGAAAAATCATAAATCTAGTAAATTCTTCAGTCTCTCACAATCCTCATTTTGCAACTGGTCTTTGCTCAAACTGCCTAAAATTGGGACAGAATAGTTTGAAGGTGTTCATGGGGGGTATGGTGATGATGATGATGGTATGCATTTCTCAAGTGTTATCCTTGGACTTGTTCTGTACCTAACAATTCAACTGCAAACAGGTAGCTGTTTAACTTCTACACTCTTGTTTTCTGAATAGTGCATGTACACATTTGTAAGAGGCTGCTTGCTGCAGAAGCAACTTCCATTTTGTGAGGTGGAGCACATGTAACTACCTGCAACGTGTTCTCTCCCTTTTTACCTTGTTGTTTTCCAATTATCTAAAATAAAGGCCATTCTTGGTGACAGATTGTGGCTGTTTTCTGCTTTTGCGAAACAGGCTAATGATTTCAAATGGCAAAGAACCCTCAAAAGCTCATAATCTGCGAAAGAGACAAGGGAATTGGAACAAAAAATATGACACAACCAACTTAAAGTTTCCTTAAATCAAAAAGGTGTAGGGAGGAAGGAGTGGGGAGGCTTTTACTCGACACTACAAATTAATGTGTTTAGCTGGGAGAGTGTTTCAGAGTTCCCCAGGGAAATCCTTTTGAATTTATATCACCCAGCAGACAACATTTCTAATCTTTCTGATTTTAACGGCTAAGGTTACACATATCATCTCCTTTAAAAACTCAATGTGTTAATTTAATTGGCACTTGTAGATGGACAGACAGCCAAATGCATGTGGTGGGGTGTCAGTTTCACTGAGTTTAGCATCTTACAGCCCTGAAATATAGTCTACCATAACTACAGCCTATGGATAGTTTAAGGATAAGCCCACATAAAGAATGAAAGTAATGTCATATTGTATTGTCAGACTAGACATCATGAAACTAGGGTGGACAGGTGGAAAACCCAAAGGATAAAATCCTAAATGCTCTGAAGTAAGAAGTAAAATGCATATTAATTTTGATGGGTTCAGGATTTTGTGCATAGACTTTCAAGGATACTGGTATTTATCAGTGAATGTGTAATCCTTATCTGAGAATTAGATAAATCAATTTAATTATGTATATTATATCAGGAACGACATCTCTTAGTGTGCTTCAGTTGTACCAGTGTCCCTACTATTTGAAATTTGGTGCACTAACAGCAGTAAATATAATTATGCTATTCCTTATGGTAGTGATTTTCTAAAACATGCACATCTGCTACTATGGAGTGATCTGCCAGCTCTGGGGAAATATCACTTAGCAAAACATGTAGTGCACACAAAGCAATTTCCAGCAAAGTTGTTTGCTAAACTAAATCCAACATGTTGGAGGGAAGAAAGCTGTAGATGAGAAAACCCTAGCAGTATTAAGAACTGTTGTATCCTGGGAGATGGCTGATATTGTTCTACATTACAGTACAGCCCTTTCCAGTGGAGAAAAATGTTAAAAAATAAAAACAGCCAAGAGACTTTCCGCAGGATGTGGCCAGCTAATCTGCTTCAGGGAATCCCATAAATATATAGTCAATCAAATACTGCCATTTTGCCACATTAAAATATCAGTAGTGTCTGTAATATGCCATGAACTGGCCCCTTTTTAAAAACAGCAACAGAGTTCACAATCCTGCTAGCAGAAGGACAATCGTAAGAACACTGGTACTGAAAAATGAGTATACAATTTTCTTATAAAGATAACTCCATTTCACTTTTTATGGTCTGGTGTTCTTACTTTGCATAAGGCAGCATCAAAGCTGAGTATTATGAGTCTTCTATGGTGTCTGAATATTTGGCTGTTTTTTTCTTACCTATTTCAGATCCACAGATATGGTCTACTGACTTATGTGGGATTCTTCATGTTTGAGGTTCAGCATTTGCTTTCCTTTACCAGGGCTAGAGTTTTGGATCAACGCTTTATACCAGGGTAGGCAAAATGTGGCCTGCCAGGCCATTATATCCAGCACGCGGGGCCCCTAAAAGTTTTAGAAAGTTAATATTTATCTGCCCCTGGCTGCCTGTTATGTGGCCCTTGATGCCTTGCCAAAACTCAGTATGCGGCCCTCTGCCTGAAATAATTGCCTGCCCTTGCTTTATACTAAGCAAGTCCTGAAGTCCAGAAAGCATGTGTAGGTCAGTAGAGGCCCATTAATCCTAGTGTGAATCCTAAGTTTTCTGAGTAGATGCCATCCTGAAGTAAGTAATGTTCTTCTTTTACTATTTATTATATCTACAGCAGTGCAGAAAATATTTCAGTAAGTCCATGATTAATACTACAAGTTTTCTTACTAAATCCCCATTTTAGCTCCTCTATAACTTCAATTTAGAAAATGTGTTTGACCTGAAAATTGTCAAGCTTACTATGAAGTAAAAGCCACAAAATACATTAATATTATTATTAACATGCAGTTTTGTGACTTTTAGTTTTGATCTAAACTAGTTTTGAATTCTATCATTTGAAATGTTCACTTTTCAGGAATATGTTTTTGTTTATATATATATATATATA
>NW_017729000.1:30712156-30722684 GCF_001723915.1 Gavialis gangeticus
GATATATATATATATATATATATATAGTCAATCTCTCACAGTCAAGGATGATTATCTTCCATGATTGCTTTATCTTTGCGTCAAAAGATGGCTGTCTAGGCTAATCCAAGATTGACAGACTGTTGTTGCAACTCAGATACATATTTCCATGTGGGTGGGTGGGTCTGAATTCTTGATTCTTTCCACAATATGCTGTTCCTGCTGCTCCCACTTTTCTTTCTCCTGTTGTCATCATAAGGTTTCAAAGTACTGAGATCATTGCAACACTCTTCCCCCATTTGAGCTAGTCCTGGGTGATAGTTTCCCATGAACTGATTTTGACATTACATATTTTCAAGTTGGTCTTGAAGATATCCTCAAAGCACTTTGTCTGCCCTTCTCCTGAGCATATGCTTTGACTGAGCTAGGAGAATAAAACTTGCTTCAGGAGTTTGGAGTCAGACATATGGATTACATAGCTGTCCCAGTAAAGTTGATGTTGGGTGATCATTGCCTCAACGCTTGTGGTGTTTTCTTACAAGAGGACAATAATGTTCGTGCATCTATCTTCCCACTGGATTTGAAGGAGCTTCCACAGGCAGCATTGATGGTACTTCTCCAGTGACTTGAGGTGTCTCCTATCTGTTGTCTACATCTCAAAACCATACAGTAAGGTGGGGATCATGACTATTTGATAAACCATGAGCTTGGTTTCAGATCTGATGTTTTGATCTTAGAACACCTCTTTTCTTGAGCACTGCCAACATTCTTCCACTGTTGTTGGAATTTGCCAGTTTTTTGTTGAGGCACTGGTCAAAAAGGTCTTGCTTGTTTGGGTCCTTGAGTGCTTTAATACTGATTTTCATTGGCATTCGTTGTGCTAACAGGACATACAGTATAAATTAAAACAAACCAGTATCTTATCAGGGAATAAGGTACGCCACCGCATTTATTGGAACATAAAACATAAACCATGCAACATGAAAAAAATAAAGAACAGTAAGGTTATCAGCTTCACTCATTCCCATGCATACTAATTAATTAATTAATTCATTTATTCATTCATCCATTCATTCAAAAGAGACAAGTGCACACACACAGACATTAGACAGTCCTGCAAAGGTTAAGGTGTTACCAAGTTCTAAAGTCACTTGGGTCAGCCTGGCAGCCAGCCAGCCTAACTAAGAGGGCTGGAGTCAGGTCTTGTTGGACGCACCCAAAACTCCTTCTTGCAGATGGAAAAAGACCCAAAGTCTTGTCTTTGTGTTCATTCTTTATAGTGACAGCTGTCCATACAAGCCTATGGATTCTGCTGAGTCAGACACCAAGGTAATCCTCCTTGTTCTGTTGGCAGGCTGGGATTGGTAGGACATAGTCTTCTGGCTTTGTGGTCTGCAGTCTTCAGTTATCAGGGTGAGGCATGATCCAGTATTTGGTCATCCTTAACTGCTGACTCAACATTGCTGCAGACTTTAACCGTTAAACCACAGAAGGCTATTTTCACCTGTTGCAAGAGAACTGTCTTCCTTCACATTGTCACATACATACATCATTCACTCTTTTGTTACCTCTTTCCACATATGCCGGACATACTGCAAACCCTTACACAAGTTTTCCTTATACTAAATTTAAGTTCTAAAGTCATGAGACCAAGAGGTCAAATATGTTTAAAATCATGAGCTCAATATGTTCAATATATTTATGCTAAGCAATAAGAAATTTAAAATAGATGATTCATTCCAGAACACTAATAATGACTGATCAAATTATTATAAAAAGTAGATCATAACAAGACTAACCTTTATCTTAATAGTTAAATATTTCATTATGTAAAAAGAAAAATAACAATATAAGCAATCAAAGTGATTATAGTCACTGCAATACTACACATAATAATTCTTGCCATATAGCCTGTGTTCTGGTGGCTGGGAGCCTCTGTGAATTCTGATAGACATTCAACTGATCGAAGAATTCTGATCTGTGAATTCACATAGATGTTAAACTGAGACAAGAAATTACTTAGATATTTAAAGGGACCTTTAAATAGAACTTAGACACTTAATCCAAAACTGTGTTCCTGAAAACCTCTGTTCTTTGCCATCTAATGCTATAGGGACCTAAATTCCATAAGCATTTTAGGTTTATTTATTTATTTACTTTAAAATTCCCCAAGCATCTGGCTATCTTCTTCTGAGCATGTCTAGAACTGTCAAGGTCTTGTGCTCATAAGGCCCAATGAGATTCATAAATGTTCAACTCCTATGCCTAAATCTGCTAATGGTATTCCTAGAGCATATCCTATACCACTGACAGGGTCAGGCTCCACACAAAATGCACTGTACTCACCAATGTCTTTTAAGACACAGCAATGTCTACTTTTATATTAACGACCTAGTCTTAAGGACACAGCACTAGTGCCAGGCTCTGGGATCTGCCCGAGCAGAACAACCTGAAGGATCAAGTCAATGTACAGTGATAGTTTAAATGCGAAGATTGAACACCCAATCAGTGCTAGGCAAGAGAAGGAATTTTATATCCCAACCATACCACATGGGCTCATTCACATGAATGTCAGATTTCCTGCCAGTCAGAAAACTTTTTCTGTTATCCTCACCATATGGAAGTTCAAGACACATTAAATGGTCTTTTCTGTGCCAAGGTTGGCAAAAGGCCTAATTCAACAGCAAATTTTTATACAAAATCAACAGGCTTTAACAAAACGACAGTCACAATTCAGCATGTTACCAACTGATGGCCTTATATCTGTGCATCTGCTATGTTAGAGGGGGAAAAAAAACCCTTTCTCCCTTAAAGTGACAGCTACCTCATTAAATGCTTTAAATCCTAATAAAATAAAATAAATAAAACTTTTTAATATTCTTATGTAAATGAGAAGTTTCTATTTGAAGGAAATTAAATCATATGACTAGAGAATTAAAAGGAAAATATTTCATCCAAAACATTTACAGCTAAAGATCTCATTTTTGAACTTCCACTGTACCAGTGCAAATGTCCATGCAAACAACTACAGTTTATAATAGTGTTACTGAGATCAGAGTTTGGCTCAAAGGATAATCCACTATTAAGAGGCGCTGTAACCCAGCATGTTAATGAAGACCAGGAGGCATTTCTGTCAACAAGTATTGGCCTTTTCTGAGCGCTTATGTATAATAAATGGGCCGAGATCATTTTCAGCTGTGGGCAGCGGGTATCTAATATGTAGGGACATTGCACTAAATCTACAAAATTACTTGTTCCACTAAATTAGCTATGTTTAGTTAATGAATTGTTTTATTCTTTATCACTTCATCAATAAAAGACTATCGTATCTATTGGTCAAATTATATGATAGAACTGTGACCTAGCTAGTATACTGATATTATGGAAAAATATTAATATTAATTAGAGATTCAGAGATTGCTAGAGATGATAACAGGGCAGAGGACTTAATCCAAAGACCTTTGAAGTCCATGGAAAAATTTGCATTGGTTTCAATGGGCTTTGAATCAGGTCCAGAATGAACAGCTGTCTGGCAGTCACATATCTGTGAGCTGGAATCCCAAATCTACCATCAGTCATCCACAAGCCTTTTGAGTAAATGAAATTGTATGTGCCCACTCACCTTTCTTTAAAAGGGAGCAAAGCATTTATAAGCATGAAATATTTAATACTGCCTTATAAGATGGTTCTAAACAAAGTTGTAGATTAATGTCCTTATGGGTGCATCTACAGGAGACACTACTGTACAGTCATTACTGTGCATTTGTTTAGTATGGGTATTAGCAAGTACTAAATAAATGCTCAGTAACTGGAGTTACTGCTCAGTAGTGCCAACAAGTGTCTTTTAAGCGATGCTACTGCTCAGTAACCTAATAATAGTGCACAGTACCGTATTAGCACTGTCTGTTCTGTGACGCACTACTGCAGTTTTTTTTGCTACTGCAGAGTTAACATCTCATGTAGACATGCCCTATGAGACATACCCTATAAATGCTTTTTACTGACATTCATATTTTTCTAACAGTATTTTAGGTCCTAGAAGTGCGATGGGAAGTCCAGATATTCTCTACTCTTTGGGGCCTGCAGAGCCTAATACAATATACTAATTTTAATATATTTTCCAAGGATATCACCAATACAATAAACTTACATATGACTCATGGGAGAAATTATGATATCCCTTTGAAGAAATGGGGTGGGTTTCTATAAAATCATCTTTTTCAATTAAAAGGATAAAGCTAATAAGAAATGAAAGCATGTGATCTGTCCTCCATATTACAGTGTCTACACTTCATAGGATAGATCCCATAGCTGAATCTTTTCCTAGTCCTGTGCTCTTTGCACCACTGACAGAATTTGACTAAACAGCCCCTTCTGCCAGCTGTTCAGGTTAGCTTATTTTATAAAAGAAGCTTCTTTATGATTGCTGTGTTACTGTATGAAAACTCTCTGTTCATTCAGAAACAAATTGATTATCAGTTCTTTATTATCAGTAGTAACATGGTGTCCATAAGGTGCTAGATGCTGTCCAAATGGATAGGAAGAAAATCCTTGGGTTCTCAAGAGTAACTTTACATTTGTGAGTAGAATTATTGAACATACAATGCACAAATTCATGCTAAAACCTGTGCATCTGTCTAAACACTCAACTACCTTCTCTGAGTTCTCTGACTCCCTCACTAATAACATTAAAAAAAAAAAAGCACAGAATTCTGACAATGTAAAACTATGGCTTTATGCTTGGATGCATTTGTCTCCTGGAATAACCAGAAATATCTACCAGAATTAGCTACTTGTTAATAATAATTACACTCATTCCAATGGAAGCAAGATCAAACAATAATTACCTATAATTTTTATTTTGCAAAATACTCTTATTATGTTAAGAAAGTAGTTTCTTATAAAGCTCTCTCTCTCTCTCTCTCTCTCTCTCTCTTTCTCTCTCTCTCTCTACTTCCCTCTCTTTTGCAAAATACTGAAACTTTTTCCTGATGTCTAAGTGGGGTGAAATCTTAAGCATTGTAGATTTCTTGCCATCTCAGGAGTATAAACTAAGGTTGAAATGTTCTTCAGATCTATTCATTCCATAAATTTGTCTTCATAAAGGCTCAAAAGATTACTTTCCTACATAAAGGGACCTAGCTTATAAAGAAAGAAGTACATACCAGAGGAACCACTGGCCATGAATACATGAGATGCTGACTATGCAGTTGTTATTCTGCAGTCATTTAGTACTTGCATACACAAGTACTAAATGACTGAGCAGTAACCAGAGCTACTGTGTAGTAGCAGCACCAGATGGCTTTTAGGTGATGCTGATTGTGCAGTAACTCATTACTACTGCGCAGTAGCATCGCATTCTGCTTTGTGCCATGCGACACTACTGTATAATGAGCTACTAATAATGAGCTACTGTGCAGTCAAATGCACAGTCAGTGTCTCATTTTCATGTGGCCTCTGTGTCATAAAATAGAGTTTCTAGAATTTGAAATTCTAATGTTTCCACATCTCTTTAAGTAAAAAGAAAAAGAGTTAACTGTAGTTGGTATATATATAGCAACTTATTTTGTACATTTATATACTTATATAGAACTTTTAATTCATATAAACTTTTTTCCAGTTGCATCTACATAGCGATACTACATACAGAAGTAGTTGTACTGGATTAGAAAAGTGGGCTGTGGAGTCCCAGTCATTCCCAGAATTCTAATTATGCCTTTGGCAGTTCACTTTTGGGAAGAGGCAATAACCAGTGCTTGTCTGAGAGAGATTCAAACAGCAAAATTATTACATTACTAATCCAATGCGAGTTTTAAAGGTCCATCTTGTAACTTAACCCTGTCTCTGAAGTATCTCTCAGGTTGTGTGTGAACTAGACAGTCAAAACTTCTGTAGATTTAAAAATGCATTGGGATCATGCACTTTTAAATCTACTTTTTAAAAGTGCACAATGCACTTTTAAATCTTCTTTGCTTTGGGAAGCAAAGAAATCCTCTTGGTGAAGCAGGGAAGTCCAGGAGAGCCTTGAGGGAAAAAAAAGAGGCCTACAGGCTGTGGAAGCAGGGGGCTGCCACCAAGGAAGAGTATACCTGCTTGGCTCGAGCTTGCAGGGAAACAGTGAGGACAGCCAAAGCCGAAACGGAGCTTAGGCTGGCAGCAAAAGTCAAGGATAACAAAAAGTCATTATTTAAGTACATAGGAAGCAAAAAGAAGATGCAGGGTAATTTAGGGCCCTTTCAAGATGAACTAGGACAAATGGTAACAAATAGGATGGCCAAAGCAGAGCTTCTAAATGATTTCTTTGCATCCGTATTCTTGGACATAAAAAGAAATATGCATCTCATTGGGACCTTAGGTAAGCCCAGTATAGATACCAGCCCACCAACTGTTTGTGCTGACCTAGTAAAGTAGTACCTGGAGGGGTTGAATGTATTTAAATCAACAGGTCCCAATGATCTTCATCCTAGGGTACTTAGGGAATTAGCTGGTGTCATAGCAGAGCTCCTGGTACAACTGTTTGAGTATTCGTGGTGCTCAAGACAGGTCCCAGAGGATTGGAAAAGGGCCAGTGTGGTCCCTATTTTCAAGAAGGGGAGGAAGGAGGAACCGGGTAACTATAGGCCGGTTAGTCTCACCAGTATCCTTGACAAGACCTCTGAGAAAATTGTTAAGGATCACATTTGTAGGGGACCAGCAGGTAAAATGATGCTAGAGGCAATCAGCATGGGTTCATAGCAGGCAGATCCTGCCTGACTAAGCTGGTCTCATTTTATGACTGGGTCACAAAATGCTTGGATGAAGGAATAGAGGTAGATGTGATTTACTTAGATTTCAAGAAGGCCTTTGACACAGTGTCACACCCAAATCTTATAAATAAACTAAACAGTTGCAATGAAGATTATTACACAGTCCAGTGAGTAGAAAATTGGCTTAGGGGACGCACCCAAAGAGTGGTGGTGGACAGGTTAGTTTCTACCTGGAGTAACGTGGACAGCGGAGTCCCCCAAGGCTCTGTCCTGGGACCAGTACTATTCAATATCTACATTAGTGACTTGCACAAGGGAGTAGAAAGCACCCTGCCCAAGTTTGCTGATGACATCAAACTATGGTACACAAAGCAGATGGCAGGGAGTGAATCCAGGTTGATTTGGACAGGCTGGGGAAATGGGCCGAACAGAATAGGATGCAGTTTAACAGGGACAAGTGTCATGTGTTGCACCTGGGGAGGAAGAATCATCAACATTCCTATAGCCTGGGAGGGACCATTTTAAGTAGCACAACTATGGAAAGGAATCTCAGAGTCATAGTCAACTCCAAAATGAACATGAGTCACCAGTGTGATGAGGTAATGAATAAAGTTAACTGCACCCTTTCTTGCATAAGTAGGGGCATCGCAAACAGATCTAGGGAGGTGATACTTCCCCTCTATGCGGCATTGGTCAGGCTGCAGCTGGGGTACTGCATCCAGTTTTGAGCACCACACTTCAGAAGGGATGTGGATGACCTGGAGAGGGTTCAGAGGAGGGCCACTCATCTGATTAAAGGCCTACAGAAAAAACCCTAGGTGGACCAACTGGGAGACCTGAACCTCTTCAGCCTTCACAAGAGGAGGATGAGAGGTGATCTCATAGCTGCCTACAAACTCATCAGGGGAGGACAACAAGAAATAGGGGATACAATGTTTACCCAGATGCCTGTTGGGGTAACTAGAAACAATGGCCACAAACTGGAAGAGAGCAAATTTAGATTAGACATCTGGAAATAATTGTTTACAGTGAGGGTCGCTAAAATATGGAATAGGCTTCCAAGGGAGGTGGTGCTGTCCCCTTCCCTGGAGGTGTTTAAAAGGAGCTTGGACAAACAGCTGGCTGGGGTCATCTGACCCCAGCACTCTTTCCTGCTCAGGGCAAGGGGGGTTGGACTTGATGATCTAATAGGTCCCTTCCAACCCTAACAACTATGAAACTATGAAATAATCATATCCCCTCATATGTTTCTGTAGAGCCAAGCATACTTAGCTGTCAGTTAAGAAGTTATTATTAATAGTTAATCTATTTTTTTGTAAATTGGAACTCTCTTTTATGTTGGTGCAGTATGTATTTTATACATCTAGTTATTCATCAATTAATGTTATAAACACGGATATTCAGAAATGTATGGATGTTTCTTTTTGCGCACTCTCAAGATTTATCCCTTAATGGAAAAATCCAAAAACAACTTTGAAAATATACTCCAGTTCATAATACACAGTTCTATAATGGAATTGTATTTGAAAGAAAAGAGAGTAACTGATGCATAATTTTATGTCCCTTCCACCATATATGCCAACCTTAATGTAATTTCCTGCACTCTGGCTTGATTTATAGTGTCTAATTTACACAATCAGAATATGATTATCTAAATAACTGTATAACATGCAAATCCCTGTGCACTGATTGGCTGACAGTCTTTATTAGCCATTCAAAGTGCATGAATTAGCATAATAACATTGTACTTGTTTCTCAGTGACTGTACTGTGAATATGACAATTATGTACTCTGGCCACCACAATCTTTCTGCTCTGATTGGCTTCTGCATTCAGAATTTTCAAGCTCCTTGCCAAAAACAAGCATATCACCTTGACTTCTCCTTTCTAGAGTGGCAGCAGAAAAACTCTCAAACTCATATGAAAAGAGAAAAATGAAAGTACAAAGAAGGGATGTTAAACTGTTAGATGTTGCTGTGAAAGTTATAAAACTTATGCATTTTTCCCCTCTGCTTTTCTTGTCCCTCCATTCCTTCTTTCTCTCTTCCGAAGGGTCAGGAAGGCTCTTTCCAGCAGCGGGGAGGGGAGAGTGAGCCACTGGCAGGCAGAGCGGTTCCTGAGCTGGGGGAGAGAGGGCTGGTGCTTCCCTCCATGGCAGTGGAGATGACACTTTAAAGTGGGTTAAATGCCTTTTGCACTGCTTTAATGGCATTGCTGTTTGCACATTCAGTGGCATATTGCATGTTAATTCCAGCCACTGTAGCACATTTGGTGGTGTAATGCACCTTAAATGACTTTGGGATGCAGCAAATGATTTTAGGGAACTGCAAAGTAAAACACCTCCAAGGAGTTTTAGTTTCCTACCCTACAGCCATGGAAGAAAGCACTGGGCTCCCTGCGGCTCAGGGACTGTGCAGGCAGACCATGCAGGCAGCCTGGCAGCAGCCCGGGAAGGTAGGCTCCACAGAAGGAAAAAAAGCGGTGAGCCTGATTCCCCCCAGCCAGGAGCCTGCCTGCCTACCTGAGCTGTGCGGGGGCCTGGTGCTTCCCTCCACAGCTGCAGTGGCCCCAGGGGCTGCCTGAGCTGGGTGCCTGTGAGCAGGTGCCACCTCAGGGAGAGGGGGCCACTGCTGCCATGGAAGAAAGCACCAGCCCTCCCTCCCCCAGTTCAGGAATCGCTCTGCCTGCCAGCGGCTCACTCTCCCCTACCCGCTGCTGGAAAGGCAGGTAAGGATCAGGCTCCAAAACAGGTGTACAGGACACAGGGGTTTCCTTTGCCCTAAATTGAAGCGGTGTTTTAAAAAAATTTAGGGAGAATTAAACCCCCGTGTCGTGTATAAATGCCGTTGTTTCTCGATTCACTCCCCTATATTTCATGGCTTGTATTTGGAGAATTTTAGCCCCTCTCTTCCTAATCAGTGCTAATATGTTATCTGGACAAAAATCTGGTTATTCTTCAGGGAAGAGCGTTGATATAAAAAAAATGAAGGAAGGAAGTTTGGGAGAAATAATTGCTGCTATGGTTCTTTGGAAGTGATTGTGATAAAAAGGGGAGAAAACAAAACAAAATAAAATCCTGAAATACATTACTACAACAAGCCTTCATCTGTCCAAAAGAAGATGGTCTTTTAATAAAAAGCAAAAAGAACTTAAAGACAGGTAGTGACTGCCTTGACCTTGGTGCTCCCACGTTCCCTACTGCTTTCAGACCTAGCCGAGAACAAGTCTTTTTGTAACATTGAAAAATCATACCTTCATCCTGCAAGCTGTTGCAGATGACAGACCCATTCACTTCAAGTATGCTAGATTCAGATGCATAGTTCACATATGTTACTATTAAGCATGAGCCAGGGCTAAGTGGATTACTTATTTTTCAGTCTGGGTAGGGACTGCTGTGGCTCTTTTGGGTTTTATATTTAGCATTTTTAAGTTCCTTTTCCTTCTTCATTTTTGATTCTTTAGTGAATCTCAACTTTGTTTCAGGCTTGTGCAACATTTAGGGTTTTTTTCCCCTTTAAAAAAAAAGTTTAAGACAAAATTTCCTGTGCTTCATTGAACAAACAGTTAATATTTTTCTTATTGAAAAAATAATGAGTTACCTGGGCAATGATGGCCTAGTGCTAGCACAGAAAAGTTGGTGTTCATGTTAAATCTGAAGAGGAGAAAACCATTCAGTGTAGTTTCCTGTTCCCAGTCCAGATGTTGACCATATAAGACCTCTGTTGCTCCCTCCAACACCAAATACCATTGGGGTAATCTTGAACCTATTTTTAACAAATACATATATTTAATGAATGCTTAATA
>NW_017729000.1:30727684-30732098 GCF_001723915.1 Gavialis gangeticus
CAACACCAAATACCATTGGGGTAATCTTGAACCTATTTTTAACAAATACATATATTTAATGAATGCTTAATAGTATGTACTGGAACAGAGTCATTGATTTTAAAAGGACGGTTCACATAAAGAATGAGGAATTGCTAGACATAAATTAATATTAAGGTGGTGGGCATAAATTAATATGTCCACCACCACTAGGTTTAGTGATCCTGGATTAGCGATCCTGGAGCCGTAAAATACTCTGGTCCTTGAACCTCAGCCCTTGAATTTCAAGCAATAACTGTTAGTTCTCTAGTAATAATATTTTTCATTAACATCACCAAATTGACATGGGTTGAATATGAAGTACGGTGCTAGCTGAAATTCTACCAGCTAATCCATTTATTCCCCCTCGTACAGTGACCCAATTCATTAGACAAAGTCTGAATGTCAAAGTTTGAATGAAATTTGCCCACTGGCTTCATTGGAGATTTCTTCTAACCACATGCCCTCACAAGTCACTCATTTGTAGTCTTGAAGTAAAGTTACAAAAAAAAACAATTTTGGGACGTAATTTATAAAAGTTGGTGTCTGTGAGTTTGGCAGTGTCACACTGCTTAACAGTAAGATCCTTATGACATTTCACAATATTCTTTGTACCAAAAATGAGGAGTACTGCTAGAACTGAAAATATTTGCTAAACCGAAAAGATCTTTTCCACTGTGAACATTGTGGAAAATCTGAGGTAGAGTTTGAAATAGAACTCAAGCTGCCTTATATCACTTTCCTCGTTTATGTTGTTGATGGGTCACTTTGCTTTTTCAGTTCTTTTCACTAAAACAGTTCTCTTAAATTTGGGTTCACAGCCTTGCAGGGGATTGTTCTTATCCACGCGAAACACATGTCAATCTCTTCATTTCTATCAAGCAAATATTTGTGATTATTCCTTTTATAAAATACAATACTTTGAGTAATGGAATGGCAGCACTCTCCTGCTTCTATATGATCTTCAAATGAGTGAACATCAGGAGGCTGCGTGTTATATGATTTCCTTGAAGAAAGGTGGGACTTAGACTTCTAGAAGAACCTGAATAATTTAGCATATGAAACAGAATGCCGAATTATATCATGGGTCCCTCCCATGCAGGATATGTAGTAAAATACAAGCTGTTTAAGAAATGAAGGCCTGAATTGCACTCCTAGCACCCATTATTCAGTATCAGCCTGTAAATGTTTTAGTAAACTGTGGAAGAGTGTCTAGCAGTGATTGGGTTAAACTGGGGAAACATTTTGCTCTTGATGCTTGCTCAACAACCATAGAAGCCCATGTACATTTTTTGCACAAATGCAAAAGTAGAATCTGACCCCAAGTACTCTTTTGTCCTTGATTATACTGAAACAATTATGTGCAAAGAGAGAAAGAGCTATCAGAACTATGTTGTGTGCAAAGGCAGAAGTCTGATCAAGTGTTGTAAAATGTTATTTCTCTCCCTTTCAGCATCACTATTAGTTTTACCATAGTAGGTGTTGCCTGCATCTATTTTCATCATTCACTCAGAAAGCAGAAAAGGACTATTTCATTTCTTCACAACATGCCTGGCAGGAAGCACTGAAGTGGTGCTTTGATGAGAAGGCATTTGTTTTCTGATTATCTGATCCCTCCAACCATGTTTCTGACCGTCTTTCCTGTTAGTGTCTCTCTGATGCTTTTAGCAAAGAAAATAGAAGAAGCCCACTTTGATAGGAAGGAGAATGGATGTGCTGAGGCCAGTGCTGAAGGCCTGACCTGCTGAGAGGATCACAGCCAGAGTACAAACTCATTCTCTGGGATTTTGAGTCAGGTTGACTTCATGCAGCACTAGTTTGAAATCCTAAGCCAGGCAGCTCCTGTGTAGTGATTTCATGTGAACTTGCTGCCCACAGTCTTGCACGTTCGGCAGGTGTCAAAGCAGCTCTAAGTCTAGCTGTTCCTCATACAAACTTGACTCTGTTAAGCTGCATCCCTGGCTGGCTTGTCATAGGTATATCATACAATAGCTTCTGAAGCTACAGGGACAAAAGCTAAGTACAGATGTTCAAAAAGCCCAAGGAGGAATTAATCTAAATTACGTGGATTTCTGTAAGCAGAGTAAGATAGATTGCTAGTGAACAGTGTACATCTTTGCTCTTTGGTGGGGGCACACAGGCTGCCTGCACTAGCTGAAGCCTGTAGGTTGGGATGTGGTTGGGATGCTCCTGTATCCCTCCAAGTTTGTTCCACTCCTCAGGCTTCCAGGGACTACCAAGCACAGCTGAGAGCCTTGATTGGCTGATGGGTATGGGCAAGCATGTCCACAGACATCCCCTGCCTCAGTACTTTGGGACCTTGTAGCTGCAGGCCAAAAAAATCTTGCAGCTCCCCAGGTGCCCATGGCCTGGGTACTTGCCAGCAGCAGCTAAGCCAAGGAGGTCACAGGGTTGCCTCAGTGCAGGCCCAGTCTCAATGTTCTGCCCTCTGTCATCCTGACCCACCAGAGGTGAGCCACCTGCACTGGCTCCTGCTCAGGAGGGTCCATGTTGGGGTGTGGGTGGCAGGGTGCCAGGCACTGGCCATGGAGATATGGTGTGTGGGAGCCAGAGACGGGCTCTGTGGGGCAGTGCCCAAGCATAGAGACATGGAGGTCCCTGGCTAGGTGTGTAGGAGTCAGCGTCCTGCTCTGTGAGTTTGTGCCTGCTCACAGGAGTTCTCCTGGGCTCAATGTCAGGTGTGTATGTACATTGTGGGGTGTTTCATGATGGGGTATGGGGCCATGGCCCAGGGATGCAGATGCCTAGGTCCTGAGGCTTGTGTGGGGAACACAGATGCCTCTCTTCCACCCTATTCCCTGCCACTGCCTGCCTGTGGCTGACATGGTCAGAGGCAAGATGCAGGGCTGGGGAAAAGTTTTGTGCTCGCTTGGCTCTGGGAGAGCTCAGCAGCAGTGCCCACTGGGCACTCAGCCAGAGCAGTCAAGTGTAGATCAAGTGCTAGTGCACCTCCCTGTGAGGTGGGAGTTGCAGGAGGAGGGGGGCACAAAGGAACCTGGGATGCCATAGGACAGCAATCTAATTTGACTCAATAGGGGATCTGGTACAGAAGTTTGATTCATTGATCTAACCTAAATTGATCAGATCTGAATGCATATCAAATCAGGTCTATCTTAGACCAGGTTCTGCCATATTTAGACCTATCTATGTGCACTGAAATTCTGTGTGGTTATGGGTTTAGATCAATTGCCATTTACTTAGATTGCCCTATGTGTAATGTCTGTACCTGGTCAAAGTGTTACATTTCCTTAAAAAATAAAGCTGATTCTCTTTTGCTGCTTTCTGTTTTTCAGTAAGGGAGCATTATTCTGAAATCCTTTCTAAGCCCCATGCTTGGGGCTAGTCAAACAGAGTGCAGGTTGACTTACATAATGTATGGGTCAGTGGCCTCCTAGGGGTATTGTTTCAAACACATCATTTTTCAGGAATTCCAGAACACTATTTATTGATATTTTAGAGGTGCACAAAAGCTTGAAACTCTGCCTATTTTTGCAGCTAATTTATTCCCTTGCTGAATGTTAGCCTAGCAACCAAACTGACTGAACTGGTCATATTTCTCACCATGGGTGAAGTTGAATGTTAGGGAAAGGTTCATTCTGAATGTCCTGCTCTAAAATTCACTGTGGAGAAAATTAATTTTCAATTCATGGGGGCAAACTTTTTCTCCTAAAGCCATCGCTAAGCCTATGCTTTAACAGACCATAGAACAAATGTATTTTTAAGAAGACTGAGGAATGTATCTGAGGTGAGGAGGTATTTGGAATTGTGAAATGCTGCTTTAAAAAATCTATCTTTTCAGACCCTCTCCATATGCAGCCTACAGTCATTTTTCTCCTTTCTAGTGAAGAGATATTGATATGTATAATTCAAATGTTGGGGATTTGGAAGAAAACAGAGAAACGACATAAATAAAGCTTCTTTAAAAGTTTCTTTTTCCCTCAGAGAGAATACAGCATACTCAAAAGTAGGCAGAAGGCTACCTTCTTCATTTTAATACTCAAATTATAGTCTGTTTTCTAGTTCTGGATGATGATTCAGTACAGCATCTAAGATAAGAGAGTTCAGGTCCATGGTTGGAGCTCCAAAGTGTTGCTGTAATGCAATTTTTTCACAATAATTATTATCCTAATGGTAGCTTCAGCATAAAGTCTTCATCAGTCTTCTCATATTTACTTCATCTGGGGGATATTAACTCGAGCACCTCAGTTGCTACAGCACAGCTTATAAGAGACAGTCTTAAGTATGATGCGTATGTCTATTATGTGCACAGCTGTGCCAATAACTAACATATATTTTGTTTTGTTTTCCAAAATACTTTATATCATATTTTCAGTGAAGTCATAGAATCATAGAAGTAGGGTCAGAAGGGACCTTG
>NW_017729000.1:30735109-30744200 GCF_001723915.1 Gavialis gangeticus
ACTCACCGGAAGAAGAGAGGAGAATACCACCTGCACTCCCGTGTCCTTAAGCTTGTCCCCCAGAGCCTCAAATTCCTCCATAATGCGGTCAGAGTTGCCGCTGGCCACGTCATTCATTCCCACGTGGATGACAACCATAGGGTACTGGTCTGCAGGTCGGATGTAGGCCAGGATCCTCTCCATGATATCCCTAACCCAAGCCCCAGGCATGAAGCAGACCTCTCACGCCATGGGGTCAGGCCGGCAGATGGGACCTTCCAGTCCTCGTAGGATGGAGTCTCCAATGATGAGGACCTGGCATTTCTTCCTGCTGGTGTTCACGCTCTGCCCATTCCTTGTCATGTGGGCAGTGGCATTGTTTCTGCCAGATGCAATTTCTCTGTCTTTCTCCGTCACAGCTGCCAAGGTGTCATTAAGACTCCTGCATTTATAAAAGGTTTTGGTTTTATTTATTAGCTGTTATTTAGTCCTGTTCTTCTATAGTGATCCATGTGCTTAAAAATGAAAAGGTAGATAGATTCTTATTTTTCAGGTTTGAGCTAGGGGTTGGTAGTTTTTGTATGATTTAATGACATTTCAAATGCCTCAAAGGAAGTTTGAAAATCAGCACAGCCTATGAATACATGCCACTCTCATGCAAACCTAGGAAATGTAGTTTCTTTAAATTTACCATGTTATGCAGTATGATAAGGAGTAGCATGGAGTAGTTCATTATAAAAGTGTATGCTGGCTGTGGTAATGTAGCATACAGTGTGCTTTGATACTAACTACCTATGGGCTTGTTAAATTCCTATGATCCAAATATTGAGATCTTAATTGAAATTCCATGCTTCTACCCTTACTCAGATGAACTCTAAAGAAATGCAGACATGTTAGCAACACCTGCACCTTTATCTTTTCCCATATTCCTTTACTATCAGACTTAATTACTTATATTTTAGAATGAAGGGAAACTAGACAGAACAAAAGTAAAGTTGCCATAGGGGGGAAAGGTCACAGCATGTTCATTTTCTCTGCACAAATTACGGCAACCTGGAATAAAACAGCCGCTGGCAGGTCAAAAGTATCTTGTTCATTTTATATTTAGATAATCAGTAAAATGATTCTGTTGGAATCTTGTCTCATTGGGCTTGTTGCTGTGATATATTAACCATGATTCTTCCTGAAGTAAATAGAAAAACTATTGCACTTAATAATTCTTTACAACACATAGAACCCTTAACATTCCTACAATAGTTAATTAGTTGTTTGTGCATAAAAATACTGCCATATGTATGCTTAGGAAGGGTAATAGTATGCATCTATTAAATATGCATACAACTGTATCCTTAAAGTAAAAAGAAGTTTCTACTAGTGAGGAAACAATAATCTTTTCATAATTATTGCTGCAACCAAATTTAATAAGACAATTCCACAAAAATTACCTTAGATTTGAACACCTATATTCATAGATTGATTTTTATAGACCCTTGACAAACATTCAGGATACCAAACTTAATGTTAACTAAGATTTTGTACAGTAAAGTGCATAGGCATTTTTACCACATAATATGTTGGTGATATCCATTTCATATTTTGTTAACCTGTGTAATAAAATGCTATCAATTTGTAGCTTAAAATATATAAGTGTATTTTTGTTGGATCCTTCCCAAACCTCTTGAGCAGCTTTCCAATAGAATTCATTTTTTCCCAGAGAGAGAGACTAGTTGGGCATGTGTGTACGAAACAGGGGCCCTAAAATGAAGCGGTGAGTTTTAAAAAACACTGCTTCAATTTAGGGCTGATTGTGTCATGTACACACCCTGCTGACTTACCTGCCTCTCCGGTGGGGAGGGGAAGGTGAGCTGGCTGAAGCAGTCCCTGGCCTGCAGGAGGGGCTGGTGCTTCCCTCTGCAGCAGTGGCATCCCTGCCCCCAGACAGCACCCACCCACAGGCACCCAGGGCAGTCCTGCCTACACACAGCCTTTGTTTCTAGATCTGAGAAGCTGTGAAGAAGTTAAGACACATAATTTATGTATTATTTATTTTAAATGGCTTGTATACATTTCTAAAATTATTGTTTGTAACTTCATTTTCATCCTTAATTGCATTCAAATGAGCACTAGGATATAAGCATACACAAAGAACAACAATTATATGGTGGAGTCACATCTTACGTGGGGGTTAGGGTCTAAAGTCAGCACATAAGGTGAAAATCACATATAGTCAAAATTACTCTTGAACATCCCCCCTTGATGCAGCACAGCTCAGCAGGGTGCCGCGCACTGTGTGGGAGCTGAGGTGCCTCCAGCAGTCACGCAGAGCCCAGCACCACTCAGCCCCAGCAGCCCAAGCTCCCAGGCAGCGCACAATGCCCTGCTGAGCCACACTGCACTTGCACCATGGGGCAGCTGCCACATGGGAGCCAGGCAGGAGGGGTGATCCCCAGTGCCCTCCACTGCCCTGTGCTGCATGGAGGAGCTCTGCCATGAGTGGAATGGCAGGCAGAATCACCCACACTATTTAAATTGTTATTTTTCTCTTTTTTTTTTTTTGCCGAGCGCTTATAGTTGAATTTGCATAAGTTAAATGTGCGTATGATGTGACTCCACTGTACTGAAGCAGGCATAAACCTGAGGTGACCCTTTTGTGCTTCTGTACCGCCTCCCAACAGGCAGCACTATACTGAGATAAGCAAATCATCAACAGCAACAAAGTTTGATACATCTTACATATATTAAACAATTAAGTGGTTAATCGTGCAATAAATATAGACAAGCCACAAGTGTAAATTAATTATCACATGATAAAAAATGACTATCCAGCTATATAAAGGGCCAACCAGTAGGGCTGTGTGAAGATTTGGTAGCAGATTTGATTCGGAGGAGATTCGACCAGATTCAGGGACCAAATCTCCAAATCTGAATCAAATTGGGAGACCAATTAAAAGCTTGATTTGAAGCATCCAAATAAATTTGGAGAAGCTTCAGAAAAGATTCAGCCACTTCGGAGATTTGGCCATAGACTAAACAGGCAGCTGACACACCTGACTCCAGCTGGTAAGTCTGTTGGGGTTAGGAGAGGGGGAAGAGAAGGGTAATGGGGGAGTGAGGCATTGGGGCTGGGGCAAGCTGGCCAGCCAGGGCAGGGGGACATGTTACTTGGGGAGGAGAGTGGGGGCACGGGATGTGGGCATGGCAGAGCCTCCAATCCAAGTGCTGATGTGAGTGTGGTAGTGCTGGGACCAGGAGCTATGCCCTGCTGCTGCTGAGAATTAGCCTTGCCTGCATCTCACCCTCCCATGCAGGCTGGACTGGGTGGGGGATGGGGCTGGGCAAGGCAGCTATGGGGGCTTCTCCCATGGCTCCCCTCACCGGAGCAGAGGCAGGCACAGCCAGAGAAGCTGTGTGAGAACCTCTCATGGCTGCCCTGCCCAGCCCCAGCCTCCTAGCACTTTAAAAAAATAAATAAATAAAAAAACCCAACACTTACCAGCTCTGGCAGCAGTGATCAGGGCCTCTGAGGGCTCGTGGAAAAGCCCCCCTGTGCAGTGAGGGCAGTGGGGATCATTCCTCACCACCTGCCACCCACACAGCAGCTGCCCCATGGCACAAGTGCAGTGTGGCACAGCAGGGTGGTGAGAACTGTCTGGGAGCTGGGGCGGCTCCACCTGTCAGCCGCAGCCTGCCATCAGTCAGCCCCAGTGGCCCCTGCTCCCAGACAGCATGTGGCGCTGTGCCGAGCCACGCTGTGCCCGTGCCATGGAGCATCTGCTGTACGGGTGCCAGGCAGGGGGGAATGATTCCCACTGCCCTCACTGCATAGGGGGGCTCTTCCACGAGCCCTCAGAGGTCCTGATCCCCGTTGCTGCAACTGGTGAGTGAGGGGCTTTTCTTTTTTCTTTTTTTTTTAAGTGCCAGGAGGCTGGTGCCAGGCAGGGATGAGGCCAGGCAGGGCAGCCATGGGGGCTTCTCCCACAGCTCCCCCCTCCTGGGGAGAGGCAGGCACAGCCAAAGGAGCCAAGGGAGAACCTGCAGCCACCCGACTGTGTGTGTGTTTCCCCGATTGATCCGAATCTCTGAATCAGCGCCAAATCTCTGATTCTGATTCAGCTGAATCAAATGGGGACAGTGATTCAAATCACTGAATCGAATCACTGTCCTCTGAATCAGCCAAATCTGAATCAAATACTTCCCTATTCGCACAGGCCTACCAACCAGCTACAAAGTTAGTGCTTGAAAATGTATAACAACTCCATACCTGTTTTCTCTCTAGCTTTAACTTGAATATGTTGCAGGGCCCTTGGAAATGTATCTGAAATATCTTTCTGCAAAATAAATTCCACAGGTAATACAAAGTGTATAAAATGTTATTGGAATGAATAGGTTGACCTGCAAACCTTATTTATAGCTTTTCTATGTCTGAATAACAAAAAAGGATCAGAAAAGATCAGCTCAGTGAAAGGGGAGAATTTTCTTAGACAGAAGGGCTGTGCACGTGCATGTCTCCCATTAAAAATTGGAATCTTCAACCCATTTATTCCTTTAGACAATCACCCCAGTATACAGCATTACCTGTTCTGCTATGTATATCGCTGCATATCCACCTCAATATATTCTCTCCATACACAGTAAGAATTATAGGGTTTATGCATTATGTCTTGACTTGATATTATCTCTAGTTCTACATTATTGCATCCAATCCTAACTCCTTTCAGAATATACTTATTGCCATTGTAGGCAGATTCCTTACTAATCATTGAGCTCAGTCTCCAGATACAGTGTCTTCTTCTGATAAAACAATGTCATTCAGGGGAAGATGAAACTGTAATTACAATCAGAGTTCAAGCTGGCAGGAGATGGAGCAAAAATTAAAAGTGCTAAATCTCTGGCATTTTGATTATCTGAAAACTCCCCAAATCTTGCAGACGGCTGCATTTAAATATGTAGCCAAGTGGCTCTCTATAAATCAAGTCATAATTGTTCAGAGCTTGGTTGCAGAAGCCGCTGTCAATTTTCCACTCCTTGTGAAATTCTAGGCTTTGATTAAGAACTAAAGTATGAATAATGGACTTCCTCCCATTAAATCCATAGTCCACTAAGGGGAAAAAAAACAACAATCCCCACCCCCATTTGCTCCCCCCGGCTGCCATTTCTAAAAGCTTTTCATAAAGAACTAAGGTATTTAGAGCATTTATTTGAGAGGACTTTGAATTCCAGTCTTGGACATACAAGCTCTCACTTATTAAAATGCTGAAGTGATAAGCATAACTACTTTCTGTAATATCAATCTGCCCCTCAATTAGTGTCCCTTGTATTCAGTCACATATCAATATTCACTAAGGATACTCACAGACATCTTAAATTCAGCTAATTTGGTAGCCTATTTTCCTTTCCCTATTATACATGTAACTGATATTGGTGGAAGGTTTGTGTGCATATGGTGCAGATAATGGACAATTTAAACTCTCTTTTCAGTTAATAAAATTATTTTAAACTATTTTTAGTGCTTTGGCTAATGGTCTTTTCTATCATGTTTATCTTTTAGAAAAAACATATACACAGGTTACTTCAGAACACAGGAAGTTTACTTTCTGTATGCAAATAGGAGTGCTTAGCAGTGATCTTGTTGGCTGATCATCATGGCTCAGAAGAAGAGATTTGAGAACGTTTTATATATATGTGGAGCATGAACTGCCATCCACTGAGAATAGTGGAAGTTTACTGTTAGCTCATATTAGTGCAGAAAAATGTTAATATTTGGAAAGGAAGAGAATGTAACTCTCAAAATATAACTTGGGAAGTTATATAAATATGCTTGGGAAGTTTCTGGTTTTCTATTAAGGCCACGTATAGACATTCAGTTTTTCCTAAGAGAGTTGCTACTTTCCCAGTAGAAGCCACAAATGTACAGATTTTTCTCCTGGAGCAAAAATGGCCACTCCAGAAAAAAATAGCCCAGAAACAACCAGTGTTAAGTCATTCCCAGGAGAGTTTCTCCTGGGAGAGTGAATGTCTGTACATGTTCACTTCTGAGTGAGACCACAACACAGTCCTCCAGCATCCCAGTGTGCTTTGCTCCCCTCCAGCAAGACTGTGGGAGCATCTACCTGAGATGCTTTACTGCACAGTGGACTAATATACTGTGTAGTAAAGTCTCACCATTTATATATGTGTGGCATTTACTGTGCAATAAATTAGTTTACTGCACAGTTAGCTAGTAAATACAGCTACTAGATTAACTGTGCAGTAGTTACTGTGCAGTTGCTCCCGTGTAGATGCTGATTGGAAGCAAATTTGTCCCCAATCAGCCATACCAGCAGAGGGCTACAGGGAATGGGGGAGTTCGCTGTCCCTCGTCCTGGCACTGTTCAGCTTCTGGCTCTCCCTGGGAGCTGATCAGCACTGGGGCAGTGTTGCTTTCTGTCCTCCCTCCCCTTCCCCCCCATCCTGATGCTGCTTGGCTCCTGGCTCAACACAGGAGTGAGGAGTCAAGTAGCCCCGGAACTGGGGAGATCTCTCCTTCCCTGCTCAGCTAGGGACTTGCAGGGCGGTGGCCAGGACCTGTCCCACTGCTTATGCTGCATAGCTAGGGAGCCCTTATGCATAAATCTCAGTGTGCTATGCTGTGCAGGCTTCCTCAGTCTGCCAGGAGATGGATAGTAGCAGTATACAGGGCACCTCTAATTGCTGACCCAGACTGCTCAGAGTCTATGTCTCTCTGCAGCACAATGTGTGAATTGTGACTGAGGCATGTTCTGCTTCCTGCTTCACTGCAGCGTTAAAGTCCCATCCACATACACACTGGTATGTCTACACATGCTAACCATGAGGTACAGGCTTACTGTGCAGTAAAATATTGCACAGTAAGCCTTCCCTAGAAGCACATCTACAAATGCACCCTGTTGGGAGCAAATCTGTACAGAGCTGCTCCTCTCCCCTTGCAGCAGCCAGAGGGACCTCCAGGATGTCATGAGGCATGGGTTGGTCCTGATTCACATGGGGCCAGGTGATTCCTGCCCTGCTGGGAGCTTGCTAGCACCTGCCCCGGGAGTGGGACAGCTCTCAGTGAGCACCCCACTAAGCAAGAAGTGCTTCTGGACACAGGGCTTGCTAGAAGTGATGTGTCCCAATGTGCATGGGGCCAGGAGAGCTCTACTGGCTGCAACAGCAGCTGTCTCTCTTCTGTACCAGATTCCCTATTGATTCAAGCAGATGTGCACACAACCAGGAGACAGCTGCCACTGCAGCCAACAGAACTGTCCTGGCACCATGTAAATCAGGACCAGCCCCATGCTTCGTGACATCCTGGAGCTCCCTCTGGCTGCTGCAAGTAGCGAGGAGCTGTCCTGTACAGATTTGCTCCCAACAGGGTGCATTTGTAGATGTGCTTCTAGGGAAGGCTTACTGTGCAATATCTGACTGCACAGTAGGCCTGTATCGCATTGTTAGCATGTTTAGATATACCCAGTGTGTATATGGATGGGACTCTAATGCTGCAGCGAAGCAGGAAGCAGAACATGCCTCATTCATGACATCAAGAAAAACTTCTTCACCATTAGCTTAGTGTGGCAGTGGCATAGACTGCCTAGGGAAGTTGTGGACTTGCCATCATTGGAGGTATTTAATAGAATGACCAGAGAAATGAGGTATCACATAGCAGGTTTTCTTTGAATCTATCATTATCACTTACTGAATAAATAGTTTCATTTTCTTTTTATTGTTGGTTATCTAAAGTCTTCCAAGCATTACAAAATACACTTGAAATTATAATGAAATAAATACAGTTTGGATTTAAATTAAGAGGATATGGTGATAAAAAGGATATTAATTTTTAACTATCATATTAGGTTAGTTTGTTTAAATTACTTCACCTAGCCTAAGAAAAGCAGTTTGATCTATTATTATATAACAACACAGTCCCACTAGCAAAGCATTTGCATAAAATATGTAATCCACATCTGGCTGTTTAAATTGACGACTGATTTCTGCTGACAGATCTTCCCTCCTCGTGCTCCTTTAAACAGCATTAGTTATTCCTGTTTCTAGCAAGAATAATGTTTATAAAAGGTTTGTGAATTGACTGGCTTCAGTTGAAAATATGGAAATCTTTTGTGCCATATACAGGTCACCATTTCTTTTTCCATTACAAGAAAAAGATAGCATTTCTGGTAGCAGTTCTTTTTAGGACTTCAGCTTTGCGAATCTCACTGCAAAGTTGCCAAAGTTAACATAGTATGCGGCACCTGTACACATGCTCTGGGTTGGGGCATTTTAATTAGAGTGGCTCTTGGGAGCTGCTCTCATTAAAATGCGCACAGCGTCTCATGTATTCAGCTTCTCACATTTCAAAATGGCAGCAGGGGTGTTTTAACTAAAGCTTGTTTGACAAGCTTTAGTTAGATCGCCCCCTCTGCCATTTTGAAGTGTGAGGGTGCTGAGTATATGAAACTCTGCAGCACACTGGAGCATTTTGATTAGAATGGTCCAGCAGATTCAATTTCATAGATTTCGTAGATTTCATAGACATTAGGGCTGGAAGGGAACTTGGAAGATCATCGAGTCCAGCTCCGCGCCTGAAGGGCAGGAAGTCAGCTGGGGTCATAGGATCCCAGCAAGATAAGCATCCAGTTTATCCTTGAAGGTGTTCAATGTAGGTGCTTGAACCACCTCCAATAGCAGGCTGTTCCAGACCTTGGGGGCTCGGACAGTAAAGAAATTCTTCCTTATGTCCAGCCTGAAACAGTCTTGTAGTAGTTTATAACCATTCAACCTCATCATCCCTTGGGGTCCTCTGGTGAACAAATGTTCCCCCAGATCCTGGTGGTCACCACTGATAAACTTATAGGTGGCAATTAAGTGAGTCTACTCCAATGCATTCTAATCAGAATGTGTAAACATGCCCCTGAGTATGCATTTAGGAGGCCTGAACAACAAAAGACATTGAGAAAAAAAATCTGAGGTACATAAACAACTGTTAGTTACCTAGGGGCTTGGGGATAAATGAGGTTAAAACTGTAATCTAAAAAGGTATGGGTAATACTACTAAGAGGTTGACAGAGTTATACATAGCAAGGCCGAAAGAGAAAGACTTGAGAAAAGTACTGCAGAT
>NW_017729000.1:30749200-30753746 GCF_001723915.1 Gavialis gangeticus
GCTGCTTGATTCCCATTAAAGCTGACCAAGAATGTTTCACTAATCTTAATGTTACAGGGATTTGTAATTGATTTGATTGACTTTAATTGATTTACTTGCTCTATGGGCAGGCTTTAAAAGGAGCACCTGAATGTGCCTAGGAAGCAAAGAAAATAATAAGGAGCTTTATAAATTGTCAGGATTCTGCTGCAAAGCTGCATTGTTTTCTTTCTCCTCAATGTCAAAGGATTATTTTGTATTGCTACTAAGATTTTATTTTTTATCTATCTGAGAACATCTATTAATTCAAATTATTGAAGATTACTATTAGTTTTCACAGTGCCACAATTACTATAGGTGCTATTTAACACAGGGGAGAGGGAAGACTGATGTAGGTTTATATTTCTGAAAGTCACAGAGCTTAAAAACCAAGTCTTAAAGCCAGGATTTTATACTATCCATATGCGTTTGCATTGTAGCTGCATGAACAAATGATTACTTTTTTTGAATATTTTCCCAAGCCCCTCATTCAGTATGAGATCTAACACCTTATATAAAAGAACCATTAATAAAGACAATACCTATTTTTTTTCTCTTTCAATAACAAGCTATAAGAAATGGAGCAAAATGTATTTTGAGGATGTCCTTTTCTTCAGAAGTAGTAATGCAGAGTGAGATACCTTTACAAATACTCCATGTTGGACTGGAGTATTGCAATGAGATAGTTCTTGGGTAGGAACCCTATGCTTAATGAGCACTACATGGACGTTCAACTGTTGCAGAAGGAAATGGTTTGCCTGTTCTGTTGTGCATTTTACTTGGTGCATATTCCACCTTTCTCTGCAGCCGGAACCAATTTCCACTTTATTTCTGCGAACATTTTAAATGGCATTTTGAAGCTCTAAATTTGGAAGATGCTTTGAGATGTGAAAGTGAACTTAAACTGTTTAGAGAAACTTTCTGCAGAACTCCCGCTATTCAGAGAAAACTCACCGCAGTCACCTGCTGCTGAAGTCAAAGTTTTACCATTTGTTACAAAATTACACAAAAAGCAAGAGAGGAGATATCAGAAGCAGCTTTAGGTGTGTCAGATGAGAAGTTCACTCATAGGCATGGTATAGCGAGGCTGGTCAACTTGATTCTCCAATGGGAATATCTTTGAGAGTACTTGGAACAACTGATCCTCTGCAGCATTTAGTTAGGCCAAAAGGAGTGTAATCAAGCTGTTAGTGCTCCTTCTTGTTCTACTACACCTTATCTCTGTTGAGGTACAGTAGAAAATTGAGTAAAATCTTGTGAGTATTTTAGGCCCAATTCAGGCCGACTGAATTCAGTTGAACCACTCTCCTTGAGATTTAAATCAAGACTTTATAAAGAGCAAGAGCTCTTTTTGTATGCCTTATCAGTTGAGAACAGGTAAAATCCTCAGATTTAAGACAAGAACCTTTCAGTACAGTGACCTTAAATTTAAATGTATTTGTCTCCTTCATACTACAGCTTTAGCTTTCTAACCATAACATGCATTTTTTTGCTATTAAAGCTGGGTCTGGGTTCTTAATAAATGAAGAGTAGAGAACTTGAGTTCTCTTACTAAGATTTCCTAGTGCATTCAAATCTGAGAGAAGAGAATGTTTCTTCAGTCTACTGGTATAGTATCAAGTATCAGCGAGTCCTCTGTCTTGTGAGAATCAGTGCATATTCTGTCTCGTGCCGTTGAATTGCACCTTCTCTTTGACATAATTGTACAATTCTTGTTACTTTATGTTCTAATCAATCCAAGCTGGCCAAAACTGCAATTACAATCAATGCTTATATCGACAGAGACAGAGCAATAATGAGAAACTGCAGATCAGTAATAAACATGTTTTGGTGCTCTTTTAACAGCTTGCAATAAAGAAGGGCTAGTCCTATTGACTAACTCATAAACTATCTGTAAGCTATTTTCAAACCCTGAACAGTCAAGAGCGTCCCAAAATAAACAAAGCAGATTATTTTCTGGGAAACAAAGTATATTCAAAACAGCTGGCTCAAACATTACATTTCTCTAACACCTGTGACTTGCAGGCACACTGTGATCCTGCTAGATCTTGCAACCTGACTTGGCCAGTTTTTTTGCCTCAGAGATTCTGAAGAGCACCTAGCTCATTACAAGCAATTCAGTAGAAAACAGTTTATCTTCTGGGTCAGTACTGAGGTAACGGTATAGCATGGGGTTAGAGCACTCTCTGGTTTTGTATTTGCATGCTGCACCCTGCTTGGAATAGCTAGGTGAATGTATGGACCGTCTGTGTTGCTTATGGTTGCACAGCCGTAATGTTAGGGAAGCAGATATCTCTGCCTTTTTACTGTCCTGTATACTCCATTGGTGATCGTTGTGCTATTGGTAAGGGGATTTTGAATAGGTTTTGTGCCTTTAATTTTCTGGTTCTCTGTCACTGGTACAAAGATGACATGTGTTACAGTATTATAAACTAAATGGAACGAATGGAGAAATAGATTAGTGAGAGAAATGCATTCCTGTATGGCAAAGTTACCTTCAAACCATACCAAGAATTATCCCTGAGAGGGACACAAGTACCAGGTTCTTTGTTTCTCTCAGCTGCAATGAATAGTAACTTTAAAATTATGATTGTTACTTTTGGGGATGTTCAGCACAGAAATTATATAAAATGAAATGCATTTGATCAGTATACCTTTGATATATTGGGTGATATTTTTGATTCAGCAGAAGACATATTTGAATCAGTTGGTGAGTTTGATTTACTGTAGGAGATATCTCTTTTGATAGATGATGCATCTTATTCAATATTCAGTAAGTAATGATTCAATAGGGGATGCATCTGATTCAGTGAGTGAAGTATTAGATTTGATTTTGAATAATTTTTCCTTGTAAAGTATACATTTATTTTAATAGCTAATGTATTTATTTTACTGTGAAGTGTGTCAAATTCAAAATATAATAGTCTTTCTTCTATGGGTGTGATTTTTAGATTTTACAAGTAATGCATATGTTTCAATTAAAGGTAATATAAAATATTCATTACACCTTGTCATGAATTCACAGTCCTTTTAAACCTGTCTCAAATGGCACCTATGATGGAAGCTGCAGTGGCTTAAATGTTAAAGAGATTGCTTAGCGTGGAAATGGAAGCATATCTTTAGCCGAAGCTAGTTAAATACCATTATTATATAGGTGAAACCTTATCAATAGCAACTGCCTACACTTGTGCTGTGCCTAGCACAATTAAATTTCAAATACTATTATAGTGACATAAATAACAATGTATTAATAAGACATAATAAGTCAAGGGTTGGTCCTGCTCTCAGTCATTTCAACAAGAGGTTTTACATTGGCTTCAGTGGAGCAGAATTTGGGGCTCCATACTTTCTATGTTCTACCACTGCTAAGATTATTTCAGTTTTTCCTTCCCTGCCCAGGAACACAGTGGCTTACAGAGTTTGTGATGACCTTTAATTCCTGCCCAATCAACTAGCCACACAATGCAATTTGTTGCCTCTCTTCAATAGAGGCCAACATAAATTAGGTTTTAGCTGGCACCATATTACCCTTGTTTTAAGTGTTTAAATTTTATAGGACTAAAGGTTATCTCTCTAGATGCTTCTTATTTTATTTAGTGGCATGCTATGAACAAAATTATATTAGGTTCAACCCTGCCTGTTTTTTTTCTATCTTACTATTCTTATTTAACATAGAACTATGGCTAGAAGGAAGGGGAAAATGATAGAGAAAAGGAACTATTTTATTAACAGGTTTTAATGCTAGTACTGTGCTATGTACAAATATCCAACTAGAAATGAGAAGCTGAATGAGGCTTAAAGGAATCTGAAACAAAAATTATTACTTAAGGAACCAATATTACTTACAAGGTTTTTCAAGAAGTTATAAAAACAATATCATTTGAATCAATCATTTTACACTGTTCTAGCTAACTAAAGAGCGTTGGGTTCTATTTCTTGTTTTGCTTCTGACCTCCTTGGGTAACCTTTGTTGTTTTATGCCTCAGTTTCCACTTCTGTAAAATGGGAATATGGATGCTACCGTTCTTTGCAATCTACTGATCAGTGGTTGGAGCTCTAGTGGTAGCAAAATAAATAAATATATGTATAATGCCAATTAAGCAGTTACCATAAATAAGGGCCAAATAGATAATGGCTGACATCTATTAATGTTCTCCAACATTGGATTTTGATTGTGTACAAGTGTCCAAAAATAGAAAAGGAAGGATAACGTAGGTTTAAAATAAACTAAAATTGTGATAAGAACTTGGGCTGTGCGAAGCATTGAGTGGTGATTTGATTTGGAGGAGATTTGGCCTGATTCAGTGGCCGAATCTCTGAATCCAAATTGAAACAGAGGACCAATTAAAAGATCTGAATCGATTTGAAGCTCGATTTGGGAGAGTTTTGGTGATTCGGACAGTCCCTGGTGGCTGAACTTGGAGCTAGTAAGTAGGAGGTGGGGGAGGGGAGATGAAAGGTGGGAAGAAGAGAAGAGAAGAGAAATGTGCAGCTCTGTTTAATAAAGAAGGAGTGGGGAAGGAAGGGG
>NW_017729000.1:30758746-30775776 GCF_001723915.1 Gavialis gangeticus
CCCAGCTCCCCCATAGCTGCCCTGCCTGCTCCAGCTCCTGGTGCTTTTAAAAAAAGCCCCAACTCACTGGGTGCTGCTGGGCAGGGGGGGGTGATTCCTGATGCCCCATGCCATGTGTGGGGCTCAGTCATGAGCCCCCTGACCAACCCCCCCACACCCCCCTTATGGCTGCCCCACCCACCCAAGTTCCCAGTGCTTTAAAAAAAAGTGCCTCATATAGATGTACCTTATATGTGGGATAGGGACAAGCGAGCTCCAAGCCCTTGCTTAGATCATGGTGCTAAAAGCTCCTCTTGCTTGCTAAAGGCTTCTCATAGCTATGCCAGATAGAACTGTCCTCCGCAGACTGTTTTGCAGCTCCCTGAATTCACTGAGGTATGCTGTACCCCAACCCTCAAGAAAAGCCTCCTGTACTAAGAAGGAAAGGCTTGTAGGGATATAGAGCCAACTAGGTGTCTCTGCACAAGGCTTTCTGTCTACATCAAGGGAATTCTTTTCTGATTATTTAAAGCAGATTTCCAATCCCTTTGTTGCCATCAAATCATGCAAATGGGATATAGCTGGGGACAAGGACCAATCCTGAGATTTTAATCTGTCAATCTATTCACCAGATGAGTGTGGAACATTCATTCCCTTTTGAGCAAGCTTCTACTGGGACTTCTGTCACCTTTTCTAATTAACTGACTTCCAGTTTTCCTCTGGAAATGTCTAGGGCTGTGTTTTCTCTCTTGCTCTGCACCCAGTGGCAGGGATATCTCGTTGTATCTTTTGTGTTTTGCTTTGTTACATTTCTTGATATGTTCATAATCAGTTTGCTATTCATGTAGCAGTAGTTGAATTGCAAATTGTATAAAACACTATTTAAATGATCTAAAGCCTCATACGATTCAATATAAGTTTAAAAGCAGTCCCAATACTTTTTCTATAAGCATTAATTTTGGTAACAGTATTGTTCACTTTCATAAGGTAGCCAAGTTTTTGGGTAGCACAGTACCCTTTCCCAAGCCTCACTGTGTGAATGTGAGGTCAGAGGAAGGATATTGTGACACCCAATCTATTCCAACCATGCGTTTGGTCCAGTAAAAGATAATCCCCAAGAATTCTTGCCCCTCTCTTATTTCCTTGACCATCATGGCAACAGCATCACCTCAGCACTACCATCTCTGTGGAGGCATTTTAATACAAATATAATGCAATGCTAGAGGTAGATAGGAAAATACAGTGGCTTATAGATAATTAACATTTTAACTTCCTCCTAAGTACCCAAGCTGTTAACATACCTGGACTGTTTATTGAATAATGCATGCTTTTGTTGTTACAAATTAAACATGAAAACAAGCATGCTTCCTTTAAAATATTATCTGACTTGTTATATTGCATAACACTGCATTATGCCATATCACATTGGCATGATAGGCAAGTGAAACAAGACAGTTCATGCTAATGAACAGGGAAACACAGCAATGTGCTAGCTGCTAAATTCACTTAGGGTATGCAGAGAATTTGGAGGTATTATAAGGTAGACAGTTATTATTGAGAGTACCAGAACAAAAATGAAATAGTGAAATATAATATTTTTGCCTCTGCTTTAACCAACACATGAAGTATTCGCTCACTTGATAAATATATTTAATGTTTGTAAAAGTTAAGATGTGCTGTAGGAGTATTCAAATAGGATACAAGCAACAGATCTGAATATTAATTGGAAATGCATTTCATCACAGCGTATTCTGTCTCCATGGTGGTTTCCACTACCATTTGCCTGAATATTCTCTGATTCTATTCATTGCTTGCAAGAAAACAAGCTGTGTTATTTTTCCTTTTGAGAATATGGCCTGCTAGGAATAATTAGATAGAGTTGTAGTAAATAACCCCCTGTGGAAATTATTAATTTAATTGAAAGAAAAAAAACTACTTTACGATTGTTCTGGCCATTGTGAATTATACTGGCTATCTCTAGCCAGACAGCTCATATTTTGAGTAAATAACATGAGATTCTCAAAGTGTCAGTGCTTATTGTTTTCCAGATTCCTAGCACTCTTCGATTTTTTTTTTGTTAATGCTGAGCTGTTTATGATGTAAGGCTACTTTAAAATCAAGCAGGGTTTCAGATTTCTTTGGAGCAGGTGGCATTGGATTTTCATGACACTGTAGTATTAGTATTGTTGTGCTGCTTTTGTGGACTGACAGAAGCAAAACTGTAATTTGTGTTAATGCTATATTTTATTTTATTCTTTTTTTAATTTGCATATTAGAAGTGGTCTTTTTTTCTCTTTGGTTATAGAAAAATTATCTGATAGGCTTAGCCCTTTTTTCTATTTGCATACAAACAAAATGTTGATCTTTACCAATTAAGGTCCCAATTCAACAAAGCCCTTATGCATATGCAAAATGTTAAGTATGTGATTAGCTGATGGGAAGTCAAACCATTCTATACTTCCTCTGCTATATGGCTTTGGAAACAACTGAAATTAAAAATGTCAAATATTTCAACAACACTTTCAGGTTTCAACAGCAACAAAAATATACTTACATAAACTAGTGTTTCCATTTTCAATCAGATTCACTTTTTTTTCCCACAATAGGCCATTCTTACCCAGGAAAAACAAATCTTCAGTACAAGCAGCTGTAAAAGGGCTTCTACAACCCCGAAGACAGCAACTAAGTTCTACTTGATCAGACCCTGTGCTTTGAACATTTTAATAGCATGTCGCATGTCCAATTACCTTAATAAAGTTTCACCATCTCTCCTGCTTTTTAGTAATCATTAGCTGTCTCATATGAACAAAAAAATGGTTTCACTATCATTACAAGTAAGTTAAATTGTAATATAGGTGTGCTGCACAGATTCAAGGACATTCCAGTTCTTGTTCTGGGACTGAGATTAGCCCAGGTGATGTATGTCCTTTATTGTTATTATTGACTACGCAAAGATATCTAATTGTTAAACACTCATTTTGATTATTTTTCTCCTAAATTTAAATATGTTTCTATATATAGGCAACTGAGAAATATAGGATTTCCTTTGAAGATTTGATTTGAAATATTGGTTTTTTTTTCTTTTTAGAAGACTATAATATACTTTCAAATCAGTCCCAGTTTGGAGCACAGCCATTTCTCTAATCAAGTCAAGTTTAGTACTCATAACACTGTGTAGAGATTCCAGAAACTTCTTCAGGCTTTTATCTCTGTAACACTGGAAGGCCCGATCCTGGCAGAAATATAAGGGAAGGACTCCAACAGCAAAGGGCAGAAGAGCAGTGCAGGAGTTAGGCTAAAAGAAGGCTGGTCCCTGGACCTGAGAGAAACCAGAATAGGATGAACGAGGCCTGAAGAAAGGTTAGGCTAATGAAAGCCAAGCCAAGGGACTTTAAATAGGACTGAGAATGGCCAGCCATGACAGGAGACTAACAGAAATCACTAGAAACAAACAGAAAGGTATGGGGAAGGTAGAAGGCAAACTTTGAAGGAGACCTTGTGTAGTGTCAGCCCTTAAGGCAAGGCCCTCTCCTGGTGGCCTGATCACTAAAAGAATGGGAAGACCCTCTCCCAGTGGCCTAAACACTAAAAGAAAGACAAGGCATGGCAGGAAACTCAGATGGAGAAGCTGAATTAAAGGCTTGGACAGTGGGTGCCAAATGGACTGCACCTCAAAGTAAGGAGGTGTTGGTACTTGCTCTCAGTCCCTACTGTGACTATATAGTCCATTGTGAAAAGGCCACTAAAGAGACCTTTGATTAGAAATGAGCAGGTGTGCCTATCTGAGATGCTTTACTCAAGATTGGAGCGGATTACTGCACAGTAAGCATCACAATTTACATGTGCTTACTGTGCAGTAATTGATTCTTATCATGAGTAAATTTGAAACCTCCAGAAGGGGGCAGGAGATTGCTCTCTGTCTCCAGTGATGGCACTGGATTTATGACCCAGATACCTTGTTCCAGGTAGACCCAAACCCTCAAACTGACCATGATTTCTCCATTTGATAACAGGTAAACTTTACTGATACACAGTGATAGCAGATAAGAATAATGCAGGCAAGGCAAATAGTGCAGGCTAACACCCAGGGAGAGCCTAGAAGTTCCTCTGGCTGCTTTAGGGACCTGGTGCAGGGCTGTAGGGAGCAGGAGCAGTCTGCTGCTAAGAGCGGGAAATGTTCTCCCATGTTCCTGCATGTGTAAAAACATGTCCAGGAGAGTTTACTCTGAAGTAATTTACTGTAGAGCAAACTACTCATGGATTGTTTGAACATGTAGATATGCCCAATGAGTCTTTCCTTGCAGAAATTAGAGTCTTTCCTTTTTAACTAAAACTCACTGAGCAATTATCTATGAAACTTTTGATCAAACCTAGGTTGAATTCTGTGTCAAGAGTGAAAGGAATGGATCTTGGCCAAAGCTATACAAAAATTGCTTTCATTCAAAGGCAGTTTTTTCCAAGTTGCTTGCTATAGACAGGACTAACCATCCCAGGTTAGGTGTATCGTTGGCTAGGATGGTTTCATTAGCAAAGATCCTACCTTGAACGGGAGGCTGGACTAGACAACTTCAAGAGGTTCCTTCCAGCCCTACTTTCCTATGATCCTATGGACTGAATTACAGCCAGGGACTACATCCTGGGCAGCAACTTCAACAGGGATAGGACTGCCTGCAGTGTCTGAGGCAGATGGTCCAGCAGCAATGACAGCTGCTATTTGACTCCCTCTGAATGAGTGCCTGGGGCAGGCCCCCAAATCACCCACTGCTCATTATGCTACCACTTGTGGCATATGATTTCAACCAGAAACCAACCAAAGCTCTGTAGTTTTTACTGCTTGCTTGTAATTTTTGTACAAATTCAAATGGCACTCAAGGGATTTTACTCATGGTTTAGTCCCTTGTTGTTAGATAAGGTAGATCTTTAATAGTTCATAGCAAATGAATGGGAACAGTGAAGACCCATTTATTGTAAACATGCAGTCAAGGCTTGGGTGACACAATTCAATAAAAAATCAGCAATATCTGATACTAGTAAGGATCATCACTTTTATGGTTGTTGGATCTTTTCTCCCCTCCCCATGAACCATGGAAATTGGAATAACAAATACAGTAAATTCATAAAAAGAAAGAAAAAAGAAAGCTAACTTGGAATTCATCAAATAAACAATACACTGTGGTTAATTCATCAAGATCTGAATGCTTCCCTACTGTCCCACTTTTGGCTGGCTTGTAGAGTCATAGATTGTAGAGTCAGAAGGGACCCTGAAGGATCATCATGTCTGACCCCCTGGAAAAAGGACTGAGGTCAAGCAACCCCAGCAAGGTGTCTATCTAGCCTCCTCTTGAAGACCTCTAAGTTAGGTGATAGTACCACCTCTCTTGGCAGCCTGTTCTAGATTCTGGCCACCCTTACTGTAAAAAATGTCTTCCTAATGTCTAACCTGAATCTACTCTCCACTAGTTTGTACCCATTATTCCTAGTTACTCCTAAAAGTGCCCTGGTAAATAGCGCATCTCCAACTCTCTATCTTCTCTTGATAAACTTATAGGCTGCTACAAGGTCTCCCCCTTGTGAAAGCTGAAGAGATCCAGATCCCTCAACCTCCCCTCATAGGGTCCTGCACAGAGGCCACTAATCATACGAGTGGCCCTCCTCTGGACCCTCTCCAGATTCTCCACAACTCTCTTGAAGTATGGTACCCAGAACTGGAACCAGCATTTCAACTGTGGCCTGACCAGTGCCACATAGAGGGAGAGCATCACCTCCCTTGATCTGTTGGTCATGCATCTGCTAATGCATGATAAAGTGCGATTGGCTTTGTTACACTGCCGGCTTATGCTCATCTTGGAGTCAACTATGACTCCAAGATCCCTTTCAGCTGCTGAGCTGCTGAGGAGATCATCCCCCAACCTATATGTGTGCTGAAGTTTCCTCCTCCCTAGGTGGAGTACCTTGCATTTGTCTTTGTTGAATTACATCCTGTTTCGTTCTGCTCATTCGTCCAACGTGTCCAGATTGGCCTCTATCCACTCCTTGCCCTCTGGTGTGTTTACTTTGCCCCATAACTTGGTGTAATCTGTGAACTTGGACAGGGTGCTCTCCACACCCTCATCCAAGTTGCTGATGAAGATATTAAATAACACCAGTCCAAGGACCGAACTCTGTGAGACACCACTGCCCACCTCCTTCCTGGTCGAAAACGACCCATCCACCACCACTTTCTGGGAGTGCTCCCTAAGCCAGTTTGCCACCCATCTGACTGTGAAAGCATCCACTCCAAAGCCTGCTAGCTTTCTTATGAGAATAGGATGCGAAACTGTATCAAAGGCCTTCTTAAAGTCCAAGTAGGTGACATTTGCCTCGGTTCCAGTGTCAAGGCAGTGTGTGACCTGATAAGGTTTGTCAAGTAGGATCTACGTGTGACAAACCCATGCTGTTTTCCTTTCAGCATATTTTCCCCTGCTGGGCCTTCACAAATGTGGTCTTTAATGATTTTTTTTCCAGTGTTTTCCCAAGGATAGAGGTAAGACTGAGTAGCCTAAAGTTACCTGGCTCATCCCTTCTCCCCTTCTTAAAAATGGGGCACCACGTTGGCCCTTTTCCAGTCCTTAGGGACCTGGCCAGAGCACCATGAGTGCTCAAACAGCCATGCCAGCAGCTCAGGTATGACACTGGCTCAAGAACTTTACTTCCAGGGTTATGTTTCTTCAAAGGAAATATGCTGTTAAGGCGTTTCTACAAATACTATTCAGTTCTAGAAATGTTAATCCACTGTATCTGAAGGATGTCCACATGCTGATGCTTTTTTTGGATGCTGCCAGAACATGTTTTCTGCTTTTTCTCAGGAATTTAGATAGATGCAAATTATGGACTGTGCTATATAGTTTTGATTTTAGCTTTAACAGTTTCCTCTTATTCCTAATAGCACCCACATTATGTATGTTGCAGTGTATTCAGTAGTTTTTATAAAATCAATCTGTGTTGTTTCAAAGTAGAAGCTATTTCCAGTGCTTTCTGTACAGCAAGGACAGCTGGCAGTGCCCCAGGGTCATATCTATCTTTGGTGTTATCTGCCTCTAGTCCATCAGTTCCTTGGAGTGGAACAGTTTTCATTGTACTATAGCTGAGTTGGTCAGTTCAGATGAAGGCAGGCAGTCAGCACCATATAGAAACCAATTTTTTACCTCCTATTAAACTCTAAACACTAAAGGCAAGAAGTGCAGGCTATCTTGTCTTCTTCATCTCACTCTCGTACTACCCAGTGAGCTGCCTACAGTGGAGTTCAGGACTCCATTCAAACAATGTATTACCTTGCTGTGCTGTTTTATTGTTGAACTCTGTGAGGGTTGGGAGTGCTGAAGAGAGTAGGTGATGGCATTTAATCACAGGTGATCAGTAGTTGGTACTGGATCAGGTGAAGTGGGATGCTCAGGTCACCCTCTCGGATTACAGAAGATGAAGCACAGTATTTGAACTCTCTGAAACAGCTAAGGGCAAATTCTCTCTCTGATATGATGGTGACCCAAAATATGAGTATCTTAGCTTAATAAAAGAAAGACACAAAATTAATTCTGTATGTCTGAACTAATAAATTCTCTCTACTTGCCTTCATGTGGCTATCCTAGAAGTAGACAAATAAGCCATTTTGAATGTTGTGGGGGTTGCATTTGTTTGGCTCTTTTTACTTTTTTAAATAGAATTGCCTGGTTTTCTATTCAGAGAACTTCTGGTCTTCATTCTAGCTGTTCATATGATGCTGAACTAATCTTTCACTTCAAGTTTTGTATTTGTGAATTTAAAAAATGTTTTAATAGGAACTTAATCTTCAGAAACTCACATGACCCATTGAGAATCTGGAGGTCTTACTGTTAATATTCACCTCTACCAGTGATGGTTCTCCATACTTGACACACATGCATAATATCATACACATATTTAGTCATGTAGTTTATTTTCATAATTATGTTATTCCAATTTTCCATCTGAAGAAAGTAATGCAAGAGAAGAATCAGTTCCAGAATCAGAAATGCTCAGTTACCATTCCTGAATGTGCGCACTGGCCAACTACATGTTCAAGTAGCAGTTAAATTCATGAGGCACCATTTGCACATTTGTTTATTCATTTTTTCACAAGCAGTTATATGCACATTTGGTGTAAAAAGATCCTAAAATGATATATCCAGAGTCATTCATCAAATTATTTACACAAGCAAGACTGGAAACCCAGTCTCAAAATTGCTATGTAACTTTTAATAATTTGAAAGGAAGCTCTTATAAGAAGAAGGTTTCTTCTATGTCCTGCTGCCTGTTGGGTTTAAATAAGTTTTCCAGTCTGCTACTGCCAAGATTCGCTATTGTTCTACTACAGAAAAAACTCACTATGAACTCGGCAGCATTGTAATTTCTAAAAGATGGGTATGTACTACAACAGTGGGACACATGCTTTAATAATCAAAATGTATTACTACCATAAAAATGTTGTTTCAGCTCTTTTTGTATGAAGCAAAACAGTGGCACCCAGTGGCCAGATATGCTAAAACCCTAGCCAATAAGCTTTTACAAACTTCTTCTTCAATGGAAAGAAAAAGAAATTTACTCCTGCATATAAATTGTTTTCTCTAATGCTCTAACTGTCCTTTTAAGAATAATAATCAATCTCCTAACAAATGTCAAAGTACTTCCTTGTTCTCAGATACACAAGGCCTTGTGTGAATCCAGGTATAGGGGTAATCAGCTACAATTACAGAACTTAATATTACAACGTTTTAAACAATGGAGCTCTATTTTGTGGAACAGCATTTACATGTTTGTATTTTACTATTTGAGGGAAACAGAATTCCTCTAACTATGATTTTATCCTAGTGTTTTTCATTGTTTATATATATATTTTTCTCCAGAAACCAGTGTAGTATACATCTTTCTTCATCACTGCAAAGATCCTTGAAGGACTGATGGCCTTGACCCTTTTAATAACTACTAAGCCCTGGCCTTCCTATCCCTTCTCAGAAGACTAAAAGTTCTCATAAACTCATGATAAGCCATCCTTTGAGGCTTTTAGGTCTTTGGCCAGTGGGGATTGTGGCAATTGGGATATTAGCATTTGTAAAGCAGTAAGTTAGTCATGAAGTGCTTCAGAATGCATGTGCTGCCATGCAGCTGCTGCACAGCCCAAGATGTCAGCATAAATTTATTTGAAACATTGTCTTTTTTAGCCTTTTCCTAAATGAGAAAAACAACATGCATCTCAGCAGCACCAACTGAGTTTCTCTTCTGTAGCCAGATGAGAGTACGGATGATGTGGATACTTAACACTAGGCCAAGTACGGGCTCTTCACTCTATGACCAAGGCCACAAAAGCCTTTGCTACTCAAGCTGAGTTTATTCGTTCTCTGATAGCATAAAAACAGCTACTTTTCATGCGATTGAAATGAATTTCCTTATGACTACATGTCATGCTTTATGAAATGAATTTCCTTATGACTACATGTCATGCTTTAGGAAAGAACAAGTCAACTTTCTTCAGCCCTACCAGTCAGCTCAACCTAGTTTGTTTTCAAGGCTCTGTTATGAAGAGAAGGCAGAAAATAGCATTTTCCTTTTGTAAATGGCAGCAGCTTTACTTTTCTGCATCTTGGGTATAAGGGGTACCTGTACCCAAAGGCTTTTTGGTCATGTGGCCTTTGCCCAAAAGACCACATCTGCCCTTTGCAAAAAAGGCTTGCTTCTAAATCTGTTGTTATTCTGTTCATGTCCAGGAAAAGCGATTCTTTGCTTGGCTCCACATCAAGGCACTGGATCATTATCATTAAATGTTTTTTTGTCAATTTTTTTTTTCTGGAAGTCTGAACTAATTTAGATGATGTCAAGATCTTTGCTACCCTTGTGTTAAACAGAACACTTATTCTTGAAAGATCTTTCACGCTTTCCCCAAGGCAAAGCAGGAAAAGAAGGTTAGTGGACGATTCAGTAGTTAAACTACTGACAAATATTTGATATGCCTCTAAGGCTTTACACTTTAGTTTGTATCTGTTAAATTTCCATGAGTTTTTTTTCAGTAGTTAATTACCCTCATGAAATATATGGAGCCTGCTCGCAGCGATGCCTCACTTTTAGAAATGTTTCTGACTGTCGTTCTAGAAGTAAATTAATCAATGTGATGGGGTTATCGCCCTGTGCTTTAGACTGTCTTGAAAAAGGAAAGAGAGTAACTAGTGAGCAAGTGACTTGTTTCACTGTCTTTAAAGGATGTGACAGACCCATATTATCCCCACACACCTATGTGTAGAAATGATTCCTTGTAATTACAGGTTTCCCTTGCTTTATGCAAGTTCTGTATGTTCAAATTCACTCTTATGCAGTGACTCTTTTTATACCAAAAATTCATTGTATGAGAGAGAAATTCACTGTTATGTGATCAGTGTGGTGGAAGCCTGCAGTCAGCTGCTTT
This sequence comes from Gavialis gangeticus, assembly GCF_001723915.1. Taxonomy (NCBI): domain Eukaryota; kingdom Metazoa; phylum Chordata; order Crocodylia; family Gavialidae; genus Gavialis; species Gavialis gangeticus. The sequence goes on from NW_017729000.1 coordinate 30,769,173, forward strand.
ATGTGGTGCATTGTGGGAGTGATGTGCACCAAAATATAGCCTCCTGTGTGGATCTGTGCTCCTTGCTCATTGTCTGCGACGTGTTTCTGCAGTTGCCCATCCCCGTTATGATAGTATCCTGTGCTTGTGTGTACTGTTTGCTGTTGATGAGTACCAAAATCATCTTGTAAAAGTGGTAGTAATGGGTCTGGGGGTCAGTACAGGCGGGGTCTTGGAGTGTATCCCTGTTTGTTACATTGTAAAGTGGGTTCCCTTTATTCAAATTTAGGTTATGCACTGTTTTCTAGGAACATGTGTGCAGCATAAAGTGAGGGAAACCTTTATTCCTTCTGCTACTTTGAAAGGAGAGCAAGCCAGGAGCCAAGTTATATACAACTGACTCCTATCTGTCTTGCAGTTAAGATAGAAAGGATCATTCAGCTTAGGCCAATAATCATCTTTCCTGCAATTTTCAAGCACCACTAGGAAACAGAGAGAGATCATACAGCAAATAAAGGGGCTCCTGGAACTTATGAGAACAGTCCTCTCTTCCTACAAAGTTCTTGGGATTTTCCAGCCTTGAAAAAAATCTTCCAGGTTTTGTGGCCTATTTCCCTCATTTCAGTAAAAAGGATGGCAGGACACACATCATGGCTTGATGTATCGAAGAAGAAGGAGATCATTCTCACAGGATTTTTTTCCCCCTTGAATTGCTCCTTGAAAGTAGGATGGATGAATATAGGCCTTAAAAATTAAGAATGGGCTGCAGTTACTGATATATTAGGTTCCTAACTGGACCTGTGTATCCCATTTTCTCTGGCAGATCTTTAAGGGATTGTTCTTGCATATTTACTAATGTAAAAGTATAAACAATATTTAAAAAATTAAGTCTGCCCGAGCATTGGAAAATGCCACAATTTGTCTGAACTGACCTGAAATCTTCCTTTGTTTGCTTTTTTGTAATTTTTTATGACATCTCAGGGAAAATAAAACTGTCTTGTATGCCCAGCAGCCTAGTATACATCATTCTGATGTAGAAACGATAACATTAACTTGCATAATCATTTTGATGCAGGACATGGCAATTGGATCCCTGTTATTAATGGCTTGTGCTAACTTTATCTAAAGCTGGCAAAGTACATCTATTGGGAAAAAGCAAAGAGGTGGAGGTGAAAGAATGAATAAACAGAATTTTTAAAAGTATATTAAGAAATATTTTCTTGAATGTGTTCAGAAATTCTCAAAGCAGGTCCTTCATCCTGACAGTTTTATATCCTGTATGTGCGTCTGTCCTTTATTCCTTCATTTTGTTTTTTGCCTTGTTTTGCTGGTATTTTGATAACTGTCAGCACTGACAATAATTCTGAGGAACTGAATACTATAACAGTCACCTGTGTCAGTATAAAAGTGGGAGTACATGTTGCTTCCCAATATTTGTTGAATATGAGACTGAATAACTTAATTGACTGGTTTCAGCTGTGTTAGCAATATTTACATTCTAGAAATGCATAAACCTTTTTCTTTAATTTCTTATTTAAGTTTTTTATAAGATTTTAGGGGTGAGTTGAAGCCTGAGGCTAACTTAAATGTCACTAAATGAAGTTTCACTGGGTTGTGCATTTAGAAACAATGTACAGTACCCTGTGGAGTTGCTGACACAAAGGCCAATAGATATAGGAAGTTATAATTTGGCAGATTCAAAAATTAATTCTATGAGGAAAGACTATTTTATATACACAACAGGGAAAAGATAAACTTGTGTCAACAACCCTAATGCAGCAAAGCCCAGACTAAGCAGCTTGGTGATCATACAAATTAAAAGCAAATACAACCACAATCTGAGTCTCTTAAGTCAAGCGAAGTGCTGATATTTCTTAGGAGGCAGGTTGCCTTTTGTCTGTTACCATCTGTAAAGGTGTACTTTGTTTCCCCTATCAAACCCTGCCCTACATTCGTAACTACCGTAGGACTGGATTGTGCAGCAAGAATACATTGACAAAGTGGAACTGTTTGGGTCAGCAGTTCTGGCTAAGTAATTCTTGTGCTAATGTGCATGAGGTAAAGAAGGGGCACTAATAAAGGGACCTTGAGTCAGGCTTCCTGCCACTGTACCACCACTCCCATAAATTGCAAATCTGCACAGTGGCTGAGCAAGCAAAATTATCTTTACTCTTATCTTATAGGTGGGGAATATATAGAGACCCTTCTCAGCATATTTGGATATGCATCTTCTATCTATTCCTTTACCTCTGAACCATTATACTCTAAATCTAGACCTTGCCAAAGAGTTTGCTTTTGATCATTAAGTACATTTCCTCACATTTTTTGCTTTCTTGTCCTGTAAGCATTCACATGGTTAAGTTTTATCAGTAAGAATGTTAGAGGAAAAGAATTTAAAAGTTTTATAAGTGTGTACTTCCAGAAACTGAATATTAAATCCACACTTGAAGTATTCATGCTAGAATTGCTATCATACTCATTCAACCAGGGAGCAAGAAAAAAAAATAAATAAAAGCAACTCACTTGCCTACTTGTAATTGGGTAAAGCAGTTTTGGTTTCAAATGTACAATGTTGAAAAAGTAGAGAACTGTTCATAAAAAATGAAAAAGTCACTTGGAGAAATGAATAAATTCAATGTTCTGCAACCCTCGAGGGTATTCTCAGAGCAAAAGAAGAAACTAGTTATGTCTGATAAATTATTCAGTCCAGCCTTATCTCTACCTAAATCAGAAAGCCAAACATTTTTTGCATTTCATTCTATACATTTTTTTTTCTTAGGTATTTTTTGTGAGCAAATTTGTAAATTTAATCCTTAAACATTACCTCCACATAGAACACTATTATATATTCAGTAAGAGCTATTGAAAGAGTAGACGAGCATTACTCTGATTTTTGAGATTCTATGCGTCTGTGGCCAACTGGGAACACCAAGGGTTAAGCTTGCCACGTATTCTCTGTAAAGCAGATAAAGCGAGAGTTAACAATCTTGCTAAAATCTTGTTGGCTCAGTCTTCTGACTATCCACAACAACTCTCAACGTTACTTTGCAAATTAACTTGATCACTGTAGTGTATGAGAGAGGTCTCAATCTTGTCCGTGAACCTTGTCATTTCCCCCTCTGAATTCTGAATAAATAATTAAACTCTTGATTATTTCTCCACATATTATAAAAGGGATTACAGAACTCAAACTAGTTCCTGGGAAACATGAACAGGATATTCATTGGCTGTGTGCATTTACCTTCTCTCCAGGTTTTTAAACCTAAACCTTCCTATTCCAAAGCTGCTCCATAAAGTGATGAATGTTATGTCTACAGACTGTTAATTACTGTGTAAAATGGTAGTTACATATGCCTGGATGCACCGAGGGATAGCAAATGGAGCGCATGCCTATGCACTTTTTGAATAAGATTTGTTTGCCAAGCACAATCTCCACCCCACCCCACCCAAAAAAACCAAAACAAAACATAACAAAAACGCATGGATTTGGGCTCTCAAGATGCACAGCTCATAGCAAGATAATAGTAACTTGCTGCAGGTGGGTCTAGCGTATAAATCAGAAGTCTGTGCTTCAGCTAGTTCTACTTATTCCAAGTGTGACCTAATAATAAATTTATTGTTTTTCATTTATATTCAAGGTCAAATAAAAAGTATGTTGGGACTTATTTCCCTAGCCACACAAGCCAAATAAATATTTCAGATACTCTAAGGAATACCTACTAGCTACTTCATGAATGAAATGCTGTCTTTTTCAGAGGTTACCATATCACCCACCAGATCCTTCTTTATTTACTCAGCCAAGTAAACAGAAGTTTGCACGAGCACCTCAATCCATGTTCTATATTCTTGCCTTGTGTGTTGTAGGGTTATATAATATACATACAAACTGTATAGTGTATAGATATTTAAATGAAAATCACTGAATCTTCTTTCTGCCTCACCAACACAGCAATAAATTTTCAGGCTTGTGTCTGTCTTACTTTAATTATCAAGAGCCAAATAAACAGCAGAGCTAAATTCAGTTCTTTGATTTGCAGGGTGCTCAGGCCATAGGAAGACACTTAAGGGTATACTTTTAGCTGATTATGGAGGGTTACAAAGAAATGAGTTATTGGAAAAGAACTAAACATGATACTTTCAAACCTTCCTATGGGATTTAGACACCAAAACCAGGTACAGACATTACACTTTTACTGGTATAAGTGATTGGAAACTGGTCCACACCTGTAACAGAACAGAAGTTTGGCACTTAAAACCAGTCTATACCTGTAACAGAACAGAAGTTCAGCACACACAGACTGGTTAAAAAACTGGCAAAACTGGCTCTTAGGTTTGTCCTCCACACCAAAGGGCAAATGAGTGGTCTGTTTGCTACCAGTCTAAACTACGTGACTTGCAGCAAACCACGTAACTTGGATCCATTCCATCTTAGGCTTTTTGAATACCTATACCTAGCCCAGGCAAGGTTCTTTGGGTAGATGTGATATCTTTCATTAGACCAACTAAATAGTTGGAAAAAAAAGTTCTTTGCAAGCTTTTGGGTACAAACACCATTTTTCAGGCATAGGGAGACTCTGCTGGTGTTATGTGTTCTCCAAGGTAGAAAATAAGCTAATTTACAGTATGCTTTCACAGCCTTGAATGTTGTAAATTAGCTTCTTTTCTGTCTTGCAGAACACATAACACCAGCAAAGTCTCCCTGTGCCTTATGAAGGGTGTTTGTATATGAAAGCTTGCAAAGAACTTTTTTCCAACTTTTTAGTTGGTCTGATAAAAGGTATCACATCTACCCAAAGAACCTTGCCTGTCTATGTCCGTAGACCAGCACAGCTACAACCAAAAAACCTGTACCTAGCCCAGCTTCCTTTAGGCAGCTGTGAAGGTTTCACCCTCAAGTTGCACATCTGAAGGGACTCTTCACTTAGTTTTTATTCTGCACTTTGGGCAAGATAGTGGCTAGTCTTGAAGAGCTGACATCTCTGTATATGTACAGAAGCAGCCACAAATTGGATGCTAGACCTCAGAAGCATAAAGAGGAGTGAGATGCATACTCTGTCACTTGCTTAGAGACCTGTAGATAATGACGTTTGCCACTCTGAAGAGGAAGTACAAGCTTATAGAAATACAGGGCTAATAAAAACATTTCATCCAATTTTTTTTCCTATGATAAACTGGGTGTTTGGCTAAACTGAATTTTCATGGAAAGTGCGTATTTTTCATGGATTTTATTTTTCAGCAGAAGAACAAACATTTTTCTACTGAATGCTGATGAAATATTTTCCTTTTTAGATTAAAAATGTTCTTAACACAGGAAAAAAAGTTGTGACCATTTCCAAGTAAAAATAAACCTGGGCAAATTTCATTTGGCAAAAGTCTTATGTACTGAAAATTGTTGTTATGGTCAGTTTAAAACTAGCAATAAAGTTGAGTCAAATATAAATATCTGCAGTTGAATTAAAAAAGGAAGAGAGAGAATTCAACATTTGAAAATGTTGAGGCATTTTTTAAATGAAACATTCTGAATTTTTTTACTAGATTCACTCGGGCACTATTAACAAAACCAGTAAGCTACCATATGTCACTATATTCTGAGATGCTTATGTCACTGACTTGGGATATGATGGCCCTATTCTCAAATTTTTGTTTTGAAGCAGGTGGGGAGTAGGGGGTTAACCTGGGTTTCCTACAACTCTGAGCATCTTTATCACCACCACCAAGTTTCATAAGAGGTAGATGAGTTCCATTGTGGATCTCACTATTTTCTGTCATTAAACATGAATTGAAAAGTAATATATATTTATTTTATTTTTTTCCAAATAATAATAATAAAAATCCTTTTGTTTTTTAACAGAAACAATGTATATTTTTATTTCAGCTACTGAATCCAAAACAAAAAAAGAGCTCTGCATAAAAGGTTTTCCTCCAGATCTAACATACACCTTAAGAAACCTAGGACTGTGTACTAGTTTCTAGCTAAAACAGGTCAGGTAACTAATTTTCCATCTTTTTTTGCATGTATTCTTTATGAAGTCTGAAGTCCATTTTGCTCTTTTCTCTCTGTCCTAGTTCTGTTGTTTTTTCCCCGCAATCACTGTCTCTTCTGAATAGAATAAATATCCAATAATATTAAAATATCAATCTAATTTTCAAAGCCACAGAGTTCATTTTGGTTCAAAAAATAAGTGGACAGCATTTGCTTCCCCCAAATTTACAGTGTTTCACCAAATGAGTGACTTAATGGCTAAACATTGGAAAAACACATAGACACGCCCTTTGAGGCAGGGTTCAAATTAAAGGGGGCTGGGGGGGCTGATCCCCCACCCCCCGTAAGAGATGAGAGCCCCCACTCCTGACAGCCAGGCAGAAACTGCTGTTTAGCACAGAAGAAAACCAGCCCTTCCCCCTTGTTACGGCCGGGCGCTTTTTGCTGCAGCCACCCGGAGTCCACTCCCAGGCTGCCCTGCAGCTTCTAGCCACTGCCACCACACACCTAATCACCCATACCTAGATGCTCAAATGACCACAAAAGAATTAATGCAAAGACAAGTGCGTGCCCGCACAATGTACGGTTGCTTGCACCTGCACACTACATAAATATTTCTTCTCACTTCAAAGACGGTCGAAA
>NW_017729000.1:30780776-30792270 GCF_001723915.1 Gavialis gangeticus
CACCCCAAGAGTCAACATGTAATTCAAATCCTGCTTTGAGGGGTTTGCCTCTCCACTGTGTGCATTCTCTTACCGAGTTGTGGTGTTGCCCTGTCCAAGATGTGTAAAGGTTCAGTATGGGTCATCTTTGTATTTCCACACTCACTCCCAGATCCTTTCAGACCTCGGAGGATTGCTTTCAGATAGTAGGATATACCTTATCAAGAAATCATCCATTATCCTTGGAATTCCCTTCAAGGAGATTGATTCAGTCGCAAATGGGGAGTATTAACTTATCCAAGGAGTTATGGTAAATTTGGGAATGAGGTGATACTATGGAGAATAGCCCTCTCAAATACTATGGAGAATAGCCTTATCAAATTCCCAGTTTTCTAGCCCAAACCCCAATGGAGTCTCATCAGAATGATTTTGCCCCAGTGGAATGGCACTTTCTAGGCCAGGACAAAATGAATGTCTATGGGCACATCTACATGAGATGTTTTCTGTGGAGTTGCCTGATTAGGTCCTCAGTAAAGGTCTTGGTGTCTACATTTGTGGCCCTGTTAGGCCGCAGGAAACTAATAAAATCTGCAACAGGTTAGTTTCCAGGAATCTGAAGTTTTTCATGTATGGCAATGCATATGTAGATGCTGATGGAGCTGGCTGGGGCACGGGTGCTCCAGTGCAGGGACTGCCTGCCAGCTAGCCCCACAATAAAGCACCCTTATGCCCCCTCTGAAGCACGTTGTGGCAGATCAGAGCAGTTCTAGGCTGGCAGGATGACTCCTGGGGCCGTCTGCCAGCTGGGGCTGCTCCAACCCAGCTCAACATGCTACAGTTCCAGGTGCACATGTAAATGCAGTGCCCAGGAGCAATAAACTCTGATACGATATGCACCGGAGTTTATTACTTTGCCTTAATATGCACGTGTAGATGCACACTATATATCTGGTTCGTGGGAACAGCAAATACATTATGGTCTTAATGAAACCCAGACTCGGGGCTTAAAAAATATAAATATTATGGCTTGTTAGCCAGCTAGCTTTATGCTCTGTACAAAGCCTGTTTGCAAAACAGAACTCCTTGTTCTCTCATGTTGATTTCTATAACTGCAGCAGCAGAGAAGCATCATGCTAGAGTCAAGGGCAAATTGATCTCTCACACTGGAGGCAATTTCCTCTTTTAAAAAGCTTAAAATGAGATTTAAAAAAATACAAACAAATCTAGTAAATCCACGGAGGAGATTATTGAACTAAGTGAAGCTAGATGAGCTTGAAAATGTATTTCCTGTTTCTCCCAAGTTGTAACTTCCCATTATTAGTTTGTCAGTACTGACCTAATGGGAGTTGTTAGGCTGAGCATATGTAGTAGAGGAAGTCAGGCTCTCTGTCTTGATAAAGAGATAGATACCAATCTATACCTACAGACAACTGAAGATAGATGCAAACTAAATATTTAAGTTTCTGCTGGAGGAGAGGGGGAATGCAGGACAGGAAGGTCCTCAACTCTGCAGGCCATATCCTTACCTATTGTAAATAAGCAAGATTTTGATCAAGTCACAAGAGTTAAACTGATATAGTCCCACAAGTGCTCTCTACTTTCCTCTGAATATTATGAAACAAGCTGGGAAATCATACTTCCCTAAATGAGACACAGAAAGGATTTATCTTTAAATCGTGAAGATGCTTAGCCCCAATTCAGAGAGATGCATGTTTTCTACTGAAAACTAGTTCCTTTATAGGTTATCTTTTTAAATAGTTACATTTTAAACATTTTGAAAAAGTGCAATTAACCAAGCAACTGCACACACAAATTAACAGGAATATTGTAATAAATACAATATAAGTCTTCAGCCATTTCAGAAATAAAGGATTTGTCATGCCTAGTAGTCTGTCAAGTGAAGAAATTAGGTTGGCTCATGTTATCAAATTTGAACAAAAATCAAAGTAATTGCACATTACGATTGTCACCAGTTGTTCTCCTGTTGAACACTCCAGTACAGCACAACCAACACACACTTCACTTTAAGTGCATGAACACGTGTCTCTCTGACTTGTATAAAAAATGCTCCCATTCTTAATGCTGAGTAGGTGCTTCAGTGCTTTGTGTGACCAAAGCTGAAAGTTCATATCAAATCTGCTAAACGATGCTTTTGTATGAACCAACATCAGGGAGATTCCTCGTGTTCCCATTGGAGAGAATATGTTTATCCCTCACTTGGAAAAAATGATTGTGGCTCTAAACATGGCAGATCTGTGAGAGGTTATGGCCTTGTGTCTCAGAGTTGACTTTGCTTCAGGGTTAGAGAATAATTAAATATCTGTGAATTGTTTTTAAATATGTGGGAAGGGTTTTTTAAGGCATAAATGACAGTTAGATCCCCAGGCCCTACAAATTCTCAGGGCATTTCAGGTTATGTTGGTCCTATTTCAAAATTATGATTTAGGGGTATTAGTGATCATAAGAGTACTGTGGGTTACATATGAACGCCTTTCCTCAGCTCATGTTTATCCTTAAAATGCTCAGATTTCAACAGAGCTGTATTGATGTACACCAGCTGACATTTTTTGAACAAATTTATAATAGACTTTGGCTATCAGAAGGAATCCACCTTTGAACAGCTGAGTGAAGTCAGAAAATGTAATCTAAAATACCATTTCAAGTTACTTACTGATATATTTTTCTGTCTTTAGCTATGTAATCCTGGCCGGCCACGTGCATGAAATCTCTTTTTGAACTCAGCCTATCCTGCTTCAATATGTCCTATAAACATGGCTCAATAGAGGGCACTGACCTGCTATAGCAGGCGACATAGACATAACGTAACCCAGGCATGGTTGGATTAAGCATGACAAAAGATATGACAGAGATAACCCATATATGCTTTTCAATTACGGCTAGTTCTTAAAATGAGCATATGTGCTCTGTTGCTCTGTCCCTAATAATTCAATGGTTTAACTGTTATTGTTGACATATCTCTCTGCCATACTTTACCCCAATTTCTTTTTCTTACACAGCTCCAAGCACTTGTGATGGATCAGAACAAGAGCTTACTTAATGCTCTTTCAGATTTCATTGACTGTGGGCAACTGAGCCTAAAAGCAATATTTTTTTGCCAAACAGCATGAGAGCTGGAGGCTACTACTTTGATTCTGATTACATACCTGGTGAACGCCATAGCGAGTCTTAGTGCTGTCAAGCCCCTCAAAGATTTAACTTGTGAGCTCCCTGCTGTTTGCCCAGTAGGTTCTCCCTCTAACATATAACTCTAGATGCATTTTTTAAAGCTTGTAGTAAAACACGAGCCCTAAATGAAGAAAGAAAATCATTCTGTTGGACCCATTCCTGAAAAGGGGGATACAGTCCTAGAATTTTATTCAGGAAATAGCATTAATAATCACACGTTTATTTTTATTTTCCAAAAAAACCTTTTTATAACAGCAGTTTCCCATTATGGTGTCAGTGATGCTGTATCTTTCCCCTGTCCCTTAGGAATATTTTAAAAAATGGAAAATTAACTAGATACAGTGATCTCCACTTTACTGAGGAAAATAACATTTAGGAGAGTAATGTGATCAGTAAAACTTTTATTGTTTTCATGAATAAAATGCATTAAGACAATGGGTGATTAAAACTTTAAGTGTAGAAAACAGCTGAGTGGTGGAAACTGAAGCCTAACACTCAGATCAAGATTGCTGAATTATGATCTCTGAATGTAATATTGCTATGTGCATGAAAGGTACATGGATGGGATCATTATCTGCCAGTTTTGTCAGAACCAAAGAAAGTAACTAGAATGTCATCCATTATTATTGGTTTTGTTGTTGTTATTTAAAGTTACATTGGAACATTAATGGGTATTTTGAAGGACAGACCTAGGATCCCATTTGTTATTATGCACCTATAACTCCCATCCTTCCCACCTCCCCCACAGTTTTTACTATTGGATATGGCTAAATTCAATCAAGACTCAGGCTTGTCTGTTGGCAAGATCTCTGGGACGCTGACCCACTTAGAAAAATCAAATCAACATAAAATAATGTATCATACTATTGTTGCATTGCTCTACACCCTTCCTGGCATTAATAGCATGCCATTTCACTCGTATAGATGAAGGAGAGATGCTGTAGTGCCTGTAATGCCCGCTTCTATGAGGAAGAGTTGCTTCTAAGAAACATCATAAGATCTCATGTGTACACTTGTGCAATTACAAAATAACACAGAGGGGCACGCTCCAATGTTTTCAAAGGACATGTTTTCAGGAGCCAAATGCACCTAGCATAAAGTATTGATCCCCTCAATGCCAACTGTGATGAGAGCAGGGGAGAATCCATAGAAACTTTACAGCACTACTTGGGTCTTAAGTCTCAATGTAGCAAAGGAGTTATTTGGCTGCTTAATCCTAAGAGATTAAATAGTCCTATTAGTGTCAATCGGGCTATTTATATGCATGAAGTTAAATGCATGCATACATTTTTTTTTGGTTGGAACTACATTGTAATTAATGTACAACTAGAATTATGCCTAAAGCTGGTCTGGAACTTTTTGTTGAAATATTTTTTCTAGTCAGCAATTGGAAAATGCTGACTAGTCAAAGATGTGCTGTATTGACCCCAATCCAAGAGAACTCTAAATTTCCATGTACCAAATCTAGTTAATGGAGTGTCATCCTAAATTCATCCCTCCCCACTGCTGTGGCAGGGCAGGCAGTGCGGGGAGGGAGGACAGACAGAGTGGTGTGAGTTAAGCAGCCAGACTGTTGTCTCTTGCCCCCAGTTCTCTCTCGACGTTCCTCTCCACTGTGCTTGCATGCCCCAGCATCTGCCCCCTTGCCTGCCTTCTACTTGTCCCCACCATGTGTGCATCTGCTGGCACCTACCACCCTGCACAGTCTCTGCTCCTCACATCTGCCCCAACCCTTCCCTCTTGCTTACCCTTTGGCTCTGGCAAGGCTCTACCCTCACTCTAACCTGGGCCAGGGAGCACGTAGTTGGTCTAGCTCCAGCTTGCCCCAGTAGCAGTGGTGATTATAGCTCTGGCAGGCCTCAGAGATGGAGCCTGGGTTAGAGCTGCTGCTGCTGCTGCTGCTGCCGCCACTGCCACTGCTACAGGACCAGGCAGGAGCCAGAGCAACTATGTGCTCCCTGCCCTGGGCCAGAACAGGGAGGTCAGTGGGGGGCAGAGGTTACAGAGAGAGTGCATGTGTGTGTATGTGGGGGGGGCGAGCAGAGGTGCCAGGGGGTCATTAGCAGTTGCAACTCTGATCCCAACCTTGGGTTGGAGCTACAGCAGCTGCCCACCTAACCACGACCTTGTACTGAATCCAGGACGAGTGGCTTCCCCGCTTATTAAATGGGAAGAAAAACCTTGTCTTAGATTCAAATAAACACGGTATTAGCTCCAAGATGAATTTTTACTCAAACTCACTTGAGAGAAGGAGAGAGAACTAACCATTGATCTACTGATTCTGCTAGGGTGGGTCTCTGTCTCTTTCTCTTAATATTTTTATTAAATTAAATTCTTGTCTTCTAGTCAGCTTAATTATGACTTTGCAACACAACAGCCTTCCCACCTCTGATTTCTACCCTAGCCCCACCTGCAAAATGAAAGAGAGAAAATGAGAGATAAATACAAAATACCTGAACAATAAATAAGTGACATTTTTTTTAAATCTTGGTTTTGCTGGATTCCCTAGTAACACTTTAACAATGAATAGATTGGTGTCCACAGCTCCAGGCTCCAGCCTCTGAAAGAAAGTGTCTTTGTCTGATAGTTTTATTATATGTTTTTAAGCTAAATGCAGTGGGGAAAGAGGTGATTTACTGGTTCTGCACTGCTTTACTGACTTTAGTTCAGATTAGAACAGGCTGCTAACCCCTATTTCTCACCTGTGACTCCAACCTATAAATTATAAACATACTGGCACAATCGTTATATTATTATTTTTTTATAGCTCTCAATTTACAACTCTGGCTGTCCTTGAGCAGGTTGTTTGTATTTGTTACAATCTCCTGAGGGAGGATTCATTGACTGGTGACTCTACATTTTGCCTCAAAGGAAATTCAGTCTCATTCTGGTGTCTTCAGTTTTCCACGTGACCCTACTGGTCCTCATTGATTATGTAGTGAGGATTAATTATTCTGTCACTTAGTGTATTTACATCCTTGGACAATGTATTAGCTCACTTACTTTAATATGGTCAGCTTTTTTTTTTTTCCTGGTGTGGGGCACATTTTTTAATTGCTTCTGAGCAACATGTTGCCATTTAAAGTGAATGACAGCGATCAGATACCTAAGTTATATTTATTCCTCCAATAAATCCATGAAGATGATATTCCTTTGCTACATTAGGAGCTGGAATTTCTAACTCTTGCTTCAAAGACACCAGAAAAAATGGTGAGTCATGAACTAATAATACATTAACTTTGCCAGTTGGTTGTTTTATCCAGTTCAGAGCACCGTCTAGATAAATGTGTTACTTTTTTGATAAAAGACACCAGAGTGATCACATATAAATAAGGAGATTGTGCCATCTGGACTCTTATTTTTAGCTATCTGTCATTAAGGGTACAATAATATCATAATAAAAATAAAATGTTGAGATGATTGGAAGGGATGGAACAAATTATGTGGGGGGGGTTGCATATTGAACATATAATTTAAAGCCTGTTTCATGGTAATGGGTTTTGTAGTGCTGTTATCCAAGTAGAGGACTCTGAACGCTGGTAGCTGCTATGAAGGCAAGGCAGAGTCCTCTACAAAATAATTACCTTAGTACTTTTAATGTGCTAAGCTGATGTTAAGGCACAGCTCTAACTGGCTCAGGATCTCTAGCACAAGCTATTGAAGTTGACTGACTCAGAAGTCAAATTTGTCAGCATGGTGTCAGTTCCCAGTCATCAGTGAAGCAAGCGGAATAACACCTGGAGGTATAACTAACAATTTTGATACCCTGGGTAAAGACTCTTTTGAGCACTGGAGAGTGGGAAGATGCCAAGGGCTAGAGAATGGGGACGTGGAGTGCTGTGGGAAGTTGCTGGTGCCCACTCTAAGTCAGCACCCAGGACTAGTGCTTTGCTTTCCCTATACTAGGTATACTACTGGAATTCACTTTTGGGGATGAACACAGTTCCTCTAATTTGCTCTGGGCCTTCTCTGAGCCCACTGGTTCACCTCTATCTTGAACGGTGATGTGAAAATCAAGCTCTTTGAAATTATTGTTTCTGTTAGAATTAACAGTTTCACAATGGTGACCTAAAAATAATAGTGTGCAACCCTAAATTGAAACTATATTGGCCACATATGGAAGACATTAATTAAGAAAATAATATTATTTTAGAGAGAAGACTCATTCTGTTCACGTTCTCCACTTTGCTGTCCAGGACATATTTGTCATCAGGTATATAAATTACCAAACTGCATTTAGAGCTGTTCTTGCATATGAAGTAACATTGTCCTTTACAATGGCTTTCATAATCTAGATAGAAATAGAGCAGTTAAAAACTATATACGATACATTGACTGAAGGTGTAAGACTAAGTGGCTAAAAAAATCGTGACTGAATGGAAGAAATGTGTGTTTTTTTTTAAAAAAATTAAGAGGAGAAAGTGAATCTATTCACAGTGTGAGAAAAAGAAGGTGCCATAAGTGGTCTCTTAGATGACAAAAGCGTATGGTCATTCATTTTGTATGTTTTCCTCCTTTCCTTATTTCTTCTTTTTTGGAGGGGACAGGAAGGAGGTCTTAGTTTTTTTCCATTAGTGGTCCATATTTTTTTATTTATTGTGTGTGTCCTAAAGGGACTTTTAAGGAGGTTTGAGAACTGTGTTTGTCATATGGGGGCTGCATGCTAATTACCAGTCTGACAGGGTATAATAACAATACAAGAGCATCAGTGAAGGAAAAAAATGATCAGAATATGCAATTATTTTATAAAAGAGTTTCTTTCCTTGAGGGAAAATTCTGCACATTTACCATCTGCGACAAAGGAGATGCTGAACTGTGTAAGTGAATTACCCCCAGCTCTATGTACGTGTGTATATAGAACAGGATGAACTTGAAATGACATTAAGCTATTTTGTTATTGCAAGGAAAGACTAGGAAAGGTACTGAACTGCAAAGATGCATTTCCCTCCCTTTCAAAAGCCTAATTCAGGTTGATAAATGAAACATGATGTAAAGCAGAAATACTGTATAGACTTCTACGGAAATGTTTGTTATGCTGCACAAAGATTTCATTTTTCTTCATCGTACAAGCAAGATGAAAACTTATAATGTATTGAACAAAAAAAATTAATAACTAGACTGTGTCAGGATTAACAATCTGTTTGGATAGATGTTTATTAATAGTACTAGAAAAAAGAACGCTTTAAGAATATTAAAGGGACAGATTCTACCTTCAAAACCCAGAACATTATTTAAAGTTCTGCCTCTCAGATATGCTGTTCATTCTTCTTTTGTAAGATCATTGGGCTTCAGAAGGATAGGTGATCTTATATATTGTGGGAATTAAGTTTTGGTTTTTTCTGCTTTAATTCTTCAAATGCAAAAAAAAAAGGCTGAAAAAGACACTATTTCTCAACCATACTGTAGTCAATCATGAGTTCCCACAAGACCATTAACTGAAGCACTGTATAATCATATATTATCTTCCTAAGAGCCACTCTGAATCCACACATTATTCAGTGTCTCTTATTTTGCTGCAGTTTTCAACTTGCAGTGAAACACAGTGCATACTGTGTGGCATCTCCACGGCACAGGAAGATGCAGCTAAGAAGTAGAGTGTATGCCTAAATACAGCATTTAACTGCCTGGCAGAGCACATGGTACTTGGTGCCTGCAAACAAGGATGTTAACCCAAGGCAGACTAAAGTGTTTTTTTGGCCTTTGTATACCACCTGAATAGTGTATAGGAACCACCCTCCCCATGTCATATTGCTGTTATTAATATTACAAAGTAAGTCCCAGACAAGATCAGATTCAAATGTCCATTGTATTAGACTCTTTTAAAATCCAAATACACGAGACAAAAAGGATTATCAGTTATCCTCATCTGAGACATGAGGATATGAGGTCTGGGCAAACCCTGTGGGAGAGTAGGGAAAGGGGAACCATGATTCTGAGAGCAGGAGGAAGTACAGAGGAGCCTTACCCAAAATAGACATGGCTCTTTTCTTATGGGGTACTGTACTATTTTGTATCTTTGTCCAAAATAAGAGCTTCAAGGGAAGCTGTTATACAGTCTGGAATTCCCTACTACATTAAAAGAAGCCAGAACCTCAACTGTGCATGAGAGTCTTTAATATCAGTTGAAAGGGAAAGTGCTTTGTCACCACTTGGACACAATTAGGGAATAACATTTTAGTTCCATTTGAACTGAACATCCCACTCATAGTGGCTATCAGTAATTAGATGGAGGGATTGCTGAGGATGAGCAGTAATTAGCTGCTTTGCAATACAAATGATCATTGTGGTCTGTGGTCCCTTTTTCTATCTGTCAGTATGAATGTACATACAACATACTATATTTACCTGAAACTTGTAACTAAGACCAGCTTTAAGGCATCTACTACAGACAACCCCAACTTAACACTGTTTTGCTTAGCACTATTTCATTATAACAATCATTTTAAATTAATACCCAATTCCATTTAGCGCTCAGCAAGTTTTGTTCAAACACTCACAGTTGTCATCTTGGGTCATTAAGAACACTTGCGGTTGCCATCTTGGATCATCAAATACTTTCAGTTTCACTTAACACTCGTTTTGCTTAACGGTCAGTTTTTCAGAAACCAATTAAGAGGGCCAAGCAAGATTTTTCTGTATAAGCATTTAGGAGTCTAACAATGATAGTTTTAACTGTGTCTGCTTCAGTATCAGGGCTCGACCAAGTTATCTTTGAATTGCATCAGAAAGTTTGCAGAGAAAATGGCATTAATGCAAGAGGCAAAGATTCTTGTGGGTAATATCTTTTATTGGGCCAACATAAAAACCTAATGGTGACCCTCCAACATAAGAAGAGAAATTGGAATCACTTGTTTCAACCAGAGCCGCATAATCACTTATCTCAACCACGAGCATTGAGCAGGGGGGAGGGGGAGACATGAAGAAACAGACTGGGGAGCTTGTTCCTTCCCAGATCCACACCCTAATCTCCCAGCCTGAGCTCTGCGGTCATGGGGCTCAGGCTGGGAGGTCGTTGTGTCCCAGGCTAAGGCCGTGAACTGCAGACCTCAAGCAGAAGATAAGGGTTTCCCAGCCAAAGCTCCTCGACCATGGGGCTCAGGCTGTGAGATAAGGGTTTCCTAACCTGAACCCCATGAACACAGAGCTCAGGCTGGTAGATAAGGGTCTCCCAGCTCCTCGATTATGATGGTGAAGGGGAGTCTGGGAGATAAGACTGCTTATCTCAAAAATCCCAGTTCAATAAAATGAATGGCAAAACTGCAATTGACTGTAGTGATGCTAGAATGTCACCCAACAGTATTTAAGAATCATGGAGTCAGCAGTGCCGAGGGGTTTGTGTTTGCCTTTAAAATGGCATGTGTCAAAGCTGTCTATAAATGATAAATAAAAGCTACTTGAACAGACTCAGTAATGTAAATTAACTAAAATAATATAATATTAGATGTCTTGGGGTAAAAATTTCTCAAGTTTGGAACCAAGTTGGTGGAAACAAAATGTATGTAATTTGCATTTTACCCAAAAAAGATGTTCCTCTCCCCTCCTGGTTTTAATGATTATAGCTCTCTATCACTGAAACCCCCCCCAGTAACTTCTGCACCTAAAACATTTCTCCTTCCAGAGGAAGTAAAGAGCTTTCACTTTTAAACTACTAAACAAAATGTGATTTTTTTAATCCTTGGATTAAAACAATATTCTAGTTATGAAGTTGGTCCAATAAAAGATATCATTGCCTCTCACACTGTTTTTAAACAAATCAATTGGCTTTCTATTAGTCCTATTATTTTATTTAGAAAGCTGCTTTGCTTTAGTGTTAGGTCCTTTTTACACATTGTACTTTAAGCTTCTCAAATGTTGATAGGCGTTAGTGTTAGTCTGAGTTTAGATTAGTTACACATTCAGGCTGAAAAACTTCATCCGCGGGTGTTGACCTTCATCCGCAGGTGCTGAGGGACTTGGCTGGTGTCATTGCAGAGCCATTGGCATGGCTGTTTGAGGACTCCTGGTGGACTGGAAAAGGGCCAATAGGGAAATAGGGACCACATTGGCCAAGTCCCTGAGGACTGGAAAAGGGCCAATGTGGTCCCTATTTTCAAGAAGAGGAGGAAGGAAGAGCCTGGCAACTACAAGCCAGTCAGCCTCACTTCTATCCTGGGGAAGGTCTTTGAAAAAATTATCAAGGGCCACATTTGTGAGAGCCCTGCAGGGGAAGTGATGTTGAGGGGTAACCAACACGGGTTCGTGCCAGGCCGATCCTGCCTGACTAACCTGGTCTTTTTCTATGACCAGGTAACAAAAAGCTTAGATGGGAAGGAGGAAGTCTACATCATCT
>NW_017729000.1:30797270-30799777 GCF_001723915.1 Gavialis gangeticus
ATACGAGTCGCCAATGCGATGAAGCAATAGGCAGAGCCAACCGCACCCTGTCATGCATCAACACAGGCATCACTAACAGGTCCAGAGAGGTCTTGCTCCCCCTCTATGTGGCGCTGGTCAGGCCACAGCTGGAGTACTGTGTCCAGTTGTGGGCGCTGCACTTCAAGAGGGATGTGGAGAACCTGGAGAGGGTCAAAAGGAGGGCCACTCATATGGCTGAGGTCCTCCATGGCCAGCCCTATGAGAAGAGGACCTGAATCTCTTCAGTCTCCACAAGAGGAGACTGAGGGGGGATCTTGTGGCTGCCTACAACCTTATCAGGGGCCACCAGCAGGGACTTGGGGAAAGTCTGTTCACTAGGGTCTCCCTTGGAGTCACCAGGAACAATGGCCACAAGCTGAGGGAGGATAGGTTTAGGTTAGATATTAGGAAGAACTACTTCACTGTAAGGGTGGTCAGAGCCTGGAACAGGCTTCCCAGAGAGGTGGTGCTCTCACCTTCCCTGGAAATCTTCAAGAGGAGACTAGATAGGCAGCTGGCTGGGGTCTTATGACCCCTGCCACCCCCAGTGCTCCTTCCTGCCCATGGCAGGGGGTCGGACTAGATGATCTGTCTAGGTCCCTTCCGACTCATTGATTCTATGATTCTCTGATTGTCCCCAACCTGCACAGCTGTGACTTGCCACTAGAAGGCTGGTGAACAGGGGGCCTGGCTAGGTGCTATATCTGTGAACAGGCAGGTGAGGGGAAGGGATCCTGGAAAAGTGAAATTTGGGTGGTTTAGCTCAGGAGAGATGCCAGACATTCGAACACAGTGGAACATGAACAGGATAATATGGATCAGAGATAATTCTGGACTGGAGTGTGTAACTTTAAGATGCCTGAAAGCTGCTTAAAATTAATTTACACTTCTTAATGTTTGACCAGTCCAGGTGTTAAGATCTCCCTGAGCCACCTAAAATTAATTTCTAACTGAGCCTTAGTGTGGTATTTTAGTTGTGTTCTACAAAAACGTGCAGTTCAGACAAGTGTTGTGATATAAGCTGTATATGGCAATGTTCAGAGATTTCAAAAGGTCATATGGACTGATTGGGTATAAAGAGGAAGCTGGCTCTGTTAGTCTGTCAGGTAGAAGGCAGGGAACCTTAGAGACTAAGTGGTTCAGAGAAGAAAAAGTTTTCATATGTGACAGCCTATCTTGTCAAAGGCTATTATATACACATATATAATCAATAATGAGACTTTCAAACCAAACTAACTCTACCCCCTCCCCAGAGGTATTTCCAAAGTGCCTGTATCTTCAAGCAGGGATCAGGGAACCTTTGTGAGAGTTCTCTTCTCTGCATTTGTAGATGCACACTGGAGAAATCCCCTGCAAAGGAATTCCCCTGCATGCATATCTGCAAGCAGGAATCAGGGAACCCCAGTGCCCCTGTGGGAGTTCCCCTCTCCTGCTTGCAGACACAAGCTAAGGAAATCCCCTGCAGAAGGATTGCCCCATGCACAAGTAGGGAGCAGGGAAGGTTCCCACCCCCCACTACATCGAGGGTTCCTCTGCAGAGAACTTCCCCATACACAACTGCTTGTAGATATGTATGTGAAGGTATCCCTCTGCATGGGATTCCCTCACTCCCCAACATGGGGTGCACATCTGCAAAGTGGGGTCCCTCTTGCAGACACATCCCAACTTGGGGCCCTGCAATCAACAACATCTATAAACATCTGCACAGCATGATCAGCATCTGTGGAGCTGTGCTGCAACATATCACAGCACTGCCATCACGCTCCACATATCATGTCTGTTTCCAGCCAAAGATATAGATTAGGCAAAGTTCAGATAGATATCCGAACTCCTACCCTACTCTAAGATCCACACAGCACAGTTTAGACTGTACTATATCAAGATGGATAAGGAACACCAGTTCAACCTAACCTGACACATAAGACAAACATGAATCTGATTTTATACCTATCAAGATTAAAAAGGAAATAGTAACCCCTCTAGGCAATGGGAATCCCTATGTAAAATAATCATCATCTATTCTTGTCTACTGGGGCATGAATAATGGCTAATGCCTCAAAGTGGTCTGGCCTTGCAGATAAACAGCCAGGTTCTAACTTCAGTAGAACTACATCAGCAGTAAGATAGTGATCAGTGGATGTGTCTACACATGCCTTTAATGGGCAGCAATAAACGGCGGAGCTATTGCTACACAGGTTATTGCTCTCGGGAAGCTCCTGGGCATATGTCTGCACATGCATCTGGACTGCAGCACATTAAGCTGGGTCACAGCAGCCCCAGCTGGTAGGAGGTTCAAGGAGCCAGCCCTCCAAGTCAGGGCTGCACAGGGGCTGGATGGGGCATGAGGGTGCTTCAATGTGGGGCTAGCTGGTAGGCAGCCCTTTCAATGAAACATCCTCATGCCCCAGCCAGCCACATGTCTACACATGTACTGCTGCGCGCGTGCGCGCGTACACACACACACACACACACACACACACACACAC
>NW_017729000.1:30799828-30828852 GCF_001723915.1 Gavialis gangeticus
ACACACACACACACACACACACACACACACACACACACAAAATTTCAGCAGGGTAGGACTTGTATTTACTGGTGCCAAGTTCATTAGTTGTGTGTGCCCTAATAGGGGCTTACATGTAGACACTGAGACATTTCCTGCACAGTTAATTAGTCAACTGTGCAATAAATGTCTCATGTAGATGTGCCCAGTGTAAGAGGAAGTCGTTATGTTCTAGTCCAAATAAGAGAATATTGCCCAAATTTCAAAATATCTCTATCCATGCAAGAACCAATAGGTTTTTTTTGGAAACAGATGCTTCCAAACTCAAGCTTCAATGCCAACATTTCCATTTTAGTTACCCAAATTCTAGTTTGAAGGTCAAAAGGTTTAAAATGGGCACTTTACCTCAAACATTCAATGCTGGAAATTGACCTCTCTTCAGGAAGTAAAAATTTAGATTTAAGCTTTCAAATTCCACTTTATTTTTCTATTGCACAAGCCCTAGATAATTTATTTCCAAATGCTGGCAGAAAAATGTTTCATGAAAACCTAAAATGTATGATATCTGCCCTTGATAGGAAAAAATCATTTAAAAGTAAGATATATCTGAAGACTAAATCATTAGTAAGCAATATAACTGATTATGATAGACTATAATAGAAGCCTTAAGATTGGGACTTGCAAAATGACTCTTTGCATATATTGAAAATGACAGGTGTATTAAATTCAAGGATATCTGCTAATTAGGAATGACAACTTATATTTCATCTACTTGATGGTAAAATATTCTAAAAGCTGGATCCATTCTATAGCTGCATTGAGAAGCACAGCAGAGTTTTTCCTCTCATTTTTCTTTCCCATCCTTTTAAGGCATTCTGAGACCAGACAAAGGAAAGGCACATTTCTATTGTTTTTCCCCACTTGTTTTTCATTTTTTGTCTTTTGCTTATCAACATTTTGCCATGTTGTGTGGTTTATAAATGAAGTAATAGCAATAATAAAAAGTGCATCTGCATTTTAATTTTTCAGAGCTGGAGATAACATAAATATTTTGTTTCAAAATTACAAAAATGTAATTATGTTTTTGTCTTCAGCACATTAAGCTGAGTAACTGAAAGCTTATATGTTTAAGTTTCTCTCTCAATCACATACATACACATGCACCTGCATTATACTAAAAGAAGTTCGGAAAATTGCATATTGAAAACTTAGGAAATGCTAGAATAAAAATTTTCTGTGCAACATCAATCAATCCCTCTTATGCATATAAATTATGAGAGGGTCTTTATTTACATGGTAACATATTAATTTTTTCCACATGACCCCAGCCTCATGGGCTGCATCCAGAGGAGCAATCACATGCCTGTTGTGGTGTCCCAAAGCAGTTTGAGATGCCGCAGGATGCACGCTGGGAATGAAAAAATGTATGCAGCACAGACTCTAAGCTTTATCCTTGGAAATCCTGGTATAAAAAAAAGTGCCCAAAAAAAGCAGCACAGGGCATGTTCCTGGAGCATGCCCTGAAGCAACCAGAGGCTGGGTCTTCCAAAGAGATGCTCTAGCACCCAGTCAGAGCATCTCTATGCCTGCTGCATGCCCTTGCTGCTCCATCATGCTGCCTCAGTGTGCTGGAGCAAATAGAAGATGGACATTGCTGGCAGCAGTGGCCCAGACCCAGGCTGTGTCCTCGGTAAGTAGAGACATGGAGAAGAGGGGGCCATGTGCGCGTGGGGGGGACTGTATGGGAGGGGTGGGTCCCCTGATCACCCACTGTGCAAAGCCCTCACCATCCCCAGCAGCAGCAGCCAGCAGTGGGCCCTCAGAGCCTGCCAGTGAGCCTCAATATTGCCTGAGATCCAGGGGCTACCCATGGTGCACAGATCTGGCCTGGCCTGCTGGTGCATGTCTTTGAGCATGACCAGACCAGCTCCTTTTGTCACCCAGGGCTCCTGGCACTTCACATGGGAGCTACACACCATTGGGCCAGGCTGGCTCCATGGAGGCACAGATGCAGGGAGCAGAACAGTAAGGGTTGGCACTGGTGCTGGGATGGAGCTGCTGCCAGGAGGGAGGAGGCAGGCAGAGAACTAGTGGGAGGTCAGGAGCAAGGGCCACTGGTCGGGCTGTGGGTTGGGAGTGAGGGGCAACGGCATAGGCAGGACACTGGTATGTGCACGCTGCTCAGCACCACAAAGCAGCTGCAGTTGTCCCCACAGCGAAGGGGGCAGCTCTGGTGAGTGAAGGGGGCAGAAGCAGCTCTGATTTTTCTATGCTAAAAATTCCAAAAGCAAATGCCAGTGTATAGATATTTAGAATGAATTATATTATAATGATAGAGGAACTCATAGGCTTCTAAATTGCTTTAAAATTGTAAGTATATCAATAAAACATTGCCCAACTGATCTCTCTCTGTATAATAGTGTTTCATTTTAATTGTGGAAGAACATGGATTTGGGCTATTTTAATGTCAGAATGTGGGGGGGGGGAGGCTAATTGAAGAATTTGCAATTTTTAAGCAGGGAACACCAGGATCCCTGCTGCTGAGGCAAGTGGCAGGACCCGGGCAAAGGAGCCTGCCCAGGACCAATACCTACGACCCAGCTGGAGGACAGACAAGGTAGCTGATCTCCTGGCCATTTGGGGCCAGGAGGACATACTTTGACAGCTCAAAGTGGACCACTGCAATGAGCACATCTTCCAGGCAATAGCTGCCCAGATGGCAGAGCGGGGGCACCAGAAGACATGACAGCAGTGCTGCATGAAGGCCAGCTGTGCAGCCACAGCCCATTGATCGCTGGCCCAGAGGTGCAGGAGGCTCTGCTACAGTGCCCATACCACAGCCCAGGCAGCCATGCAGTCCCTGTCCGGATCTGGCTGGTGGGCAGCCATGGGCCCGCAGGTCCAAGGGTGTGGATGCTGTTGCAGATGGCAGCAGGTCACAGCTAGGCAGCACCCCCGCTGCCAGACTGCTGCAGTGGGTAGAGGGTGCAGGGGCCACTCTAGGTTAGGGGCTAGTGTCCCCAGATACCACCTGGCTGGGCCTCAGAAGCATCTGAGGGCAAGTAGCCCTGAGTTTCTCACCAGGGCAGCTTTTTATACATTTTATACAGCCTCTAGCGCCCCCTGGTGGTAGATCCAGGACAAGGACAGTTTGCCCAAGTGGCATAATTTGCCCCACACCAAAGTGCATGTTCAGGCACATGTGCTGAGGCACAAATCTCCAGCACAAATTTGTGCCATTGCTATTTGAGCTGCTGCAAGTGCACATGTCTGCATGTGTGGTTGCACCCATGCAGTGCTAAGAATGGATGGTATTTTTTTAATGAACATTATTTAATGCCTCCCTTCCCCAAGTGTTCAGTCCATGGTTCTATGACTTATTTACTGTGAATTAACCAAAACCTGCTCTGAATACAGAATGCATCATTTCTTCATAGGGTTTTTATGGTGCTCATCTCTATAGCATTTGAGTGTTTCACAAATATTTATTTTCCTAGGATCTCTATGAGGGTGGGTTTTGTTGTTGTTGTTATTATTTCCATTTCACAGAAGGAGACTTGAGGCACAGATATATTATGGTCAAAAGTATTAATTATTTTCTGGTGTCCAATCAGGGACACCCCATACCTGATATTTTTAGACGTCTTAGCATTATAAATATATATGTCCAAAGCACAGTACACATTAGCATCAATTGCAGTAGTGAGTGGAAGTTTATCTACATATTCTACCCAATCTCTGTTCCCTGTCTTTGCCCAGGACATTCAATTCCTCTGTACCAAGCTTCCAGGCTCAGCATGTCCTACTAGTCCTACTGGCTCCTTTCCTGTCTCCCAGTCTCAATCCACTTGTCCACCCAATCTTAGTGTTCCTACCCCAACTCCTTATTCCATTTCCTTCCTCTCTTCTCCTTCTCCTACGCTTGTCAGTCCCAGCCTCCCCATATGGTTTTATTTTCCAAATTTATCACTCCTGCCTTGCTCCCTCCCTCTGCTTCCGTCCCCCTACAGATCTGGCTTGAAGCTGCTTGATTTAGAAGCAGAACAGACGTATCTTCCAGGACCCAGCAAGGGGGATAATTCAGAGCAGAAGAGAGAAGCTTCCATCTTCTGATTTCACATGTCCTGATGACAGCCAAGAACTGCAACTGCAGGGAAAGTTCTGCTTAGCCCCAGGCTGGAACATGCTCAGTACAGATAGAAGCTTTGGAGAATTTAGCAGCTAAAATGAAAGTCTCTAGCTGAGCATCACTGAACTGTGATTTTTAAAAAGGTTATAACTCGGCCAGGGATATGTGAATTTTATTGTGGCACATCCCTGACACAAAGGACTCTATCTGCCAAATTTCAAATCTAAGTGGTGACCATTGGAGTACTGGAGCTTTTTAAAGAAAATGCCACAACATTTTGTAACATGGGGAAGACATATGTTTTCCTAGCCTTATTCTTAGAAATGCTGAACTTTTTTTTTGACTGAGACTTTCTCAAACAGTTCAGCCTGAGGCAGACACCTGGCATGGAACATTTTAGACCAAGGAGTTAAAGTTTGGCAAAGTTCTAAAGCAGCTGAAAATATAGTCTCTTAATGAGAATAGTTGGACAACAGGGAAATTAGGCAGTGTTACTGGCTTCTTTATTCTATTTTATTCCAAATACTTCTAAAATCAAAGCATTCTAGAACAAAAATGTTACAAATCTATGAGGAAGCTTACTATGTTCAGGTGTATATAAGCAGAATATAAATAGTATAAGGTAGTGGGGTAGGCATTGGAATATTCATGTAATGCACAAATATACATGGCTTTTATGCAGTATTTTAAAGCTGAAAAGTATTTTGACCAACAGTTTCAAAGAATGGTGCCTAAAATTAGACATCTAAATCATATTTAAGTTAGCATTCCAGGAAACTCCCAACTGTTCTAACTTTAAGTTCTCAAGGGAGGTGTCTACATGAGACACTTTACTGTGCAGTAGATTATTCTATTGTGTAGTAAAGCATCACCATCTATATGTGCACACCATTTACTATACAGTAAATCAGTTAGCTACTACCTGTAAATACAGTTAGTAAACTAATTGCACAGTAGATACTGCACAGTAACACATGCAGAGACACTGACCGGGAGCAAACTTGCTCCCTGTCAGCCCCAACACTAAGGACATGTCCAGAGGAGCCCAGTCATGCAGTATATGGTACTGCAGACATGTCTGTGATACCACATACCCCATGCTTAGTTGTTCCCCACACTGCAAGGGAGTAACATGGATGTTTTTTGACCCCTGGATATTCAGGGGTCTGTACACTTATTCAAGCCACTTTGGTCTGAGAGTTTTATGACCTTGCCAGATTCTTTGGTTCAATATGTACTTCTAGTAATAGAAGTAGAGTGCCTTTGCTCCAG
Organism: Gavialis gangeticus; assembly: GCF_001723915.1. Lineage (NCBI taxonomy): Eukaryota > Metazoa > Chordata > Crocodylia > Gavialidae > Gavialis > Gavialis gangeticus. The sequence continues at coordinate 30,805,209 of NW_017729000.1, forward strand.
TCTCCCAGGTGTTTTGAGTGTTGGACAGAATGAACAAGTGAAGAGAAAAAGTTATCAAAGTTTTTGAACTTCATCAAAGGCTCAGGATTGCCCTTTAATTTGCTTTTATAATTACAGTGGCACTTGGAAGCCCCAGGCAAGTTTAGGTCCTCGTTGTGCTATTGACTGAACTGACATAATCCCTGCATTCCAGAGTTTATAATCTAATATACAGGGTTTACTTGAATGAGGTGCAAGTTAGGTCAAGGGATGGGAACATATGCTTTTGAATAAGACTTTAATAATCTTTCTATTTGGTATAGACATTAAAAATCCCATGGCATGTACAATAAGAGTAGAGGTTCACTCTTTCTGCTACATTTGGCTTTTCAGGAACGTATTTTATGTATAATGATATCATTAGATTATGCAAACACCCTCCATGTAGACCCATAACTGTGATGCACATCAAGAACCTCTGGGAGAAATTGTCAACATTATAATAATAAAGTGATGACTTTCAAATGCTGCCCTATTCTACAAAGCACATTCATAGCTACAATTTAGAGTGGAAGAATTTTATAGGGTATAAATTAATGGAATATTATTTTCCTTTTTTGTAGGTCGGTTTGGGTATCTAACTTCTGAACTAAACATTTACTTGTCCTAGTCAGAACCTGTTAGTTGTGCACTATAGCAGATAAAGTGGTTAATCTACTAACTCAATTCCAATGTGTCTTACCCCTTAAATGTGGCTGCAGGGTTGGATCCAGTGGCACAGTCACACCTCCCTTTCAGACTACACTACAGGAGAAGCAGCTAGGGACTTTTTTAAAGTCCCTGCATCATGTAAAGACCTTCCTTCCCTCACTCAGCAGCAGGTCAGCTCATCTTCCCTCCCTTGCCACTGTGCCTATCTGGTGTCTCTGGTTGCTCTAAGGATTAGAGGCGCTCCAGACTCACTCCAACCCTACTCCAGGCAGATTTGGGTGGGTGGGGGGCACACTTAGCTTGGGAAAACAGCAGTAGTGGCCGCAAATGGATTCCTCCTCTCGCCTTATCCTCTCTGTGGGCTTAGTGAGGGAAAACCCATCTAGTGCTACCACCACTGCTGTTGTCCCTAAATGAGCCTGGTTCTTTGCATGGATCAGGAAAGGGAGGGCAGGTGCTGCTTGCCAGAGGGTGGGAAGGGAGTGCCAAGAGCTTGCGTGTGTATGTGTGTGTGTGGGGCGGGGAGGATATGTTATTATCTGATTTGGGAACTTAAAAAGAGTTCCTGGTTTCTGCTTCCATCGCGTAGTCTGCCCATCTGAGTGTGTGGGAGGGAGAAGTTGGGAGCAGAGGTGCAGCCACCCCTGCAGTGCTGGTTGCTGTTTGCACACAAAATCCTGAATCCACCCATACCTAGCTGGAACCTTACCTGAAACTTTCTGCCATATGTTTATTTTAGGTTTTTTTTAGTTTTCCAGCAGTTAGAGCAGAAATATAAAAATGAAAATTATGTTCCTAATTTGACACTAGCATGTCTTTACTTTAGGCAAGTGACTTTAGCCCTTAGTGTCTCAGTATCCACATCTTTAAAATGATTTTGATAACTGTTGCCCTTCTCAGAAGGGTGCTTTGAGAGTTAATTATGTTTTTATGAAGTGCTTTGGGAACCTTATATTATACAATATACATAATCTGCAAAATAATATAGAATAGAAGCTAATTTGGAATTTTTTCTCATTCATATTTGTTTGCCATTTCTGCTTTTCAACTGATAAATGGCTTCCAAACCTACTAACACAAATCCTTTCAAATGTGTGCCATTTACAACCTTAAACACATGCAAAGCTTTGTCATCCCTATGATAAATATACACTTGAAATGGTAGCTATCCAACCATATTTGACCTGTTACATAAATATAGTCAAAACTGCCTGCAATTACTGTAGGATCCAACAGTTCAAACCAGTCTCATGTTAAAGACAAATTATACATAAACTCCAGCTAAGTAGTGGTCTCCCATGATTCTGATTCATGCTGTGCTGAGAAAATCTTCATGAAGGCAGATATGCTGCATCAAGAACTAATTAAGAACACAATGTTTTATGCCTCCTTTGCACAATTTTTAGCCATGAAAATAAGTAACAACATGCTGAAAATAACTAAAGCAACAAAATATAGCACTTCCCCCCCCTTATTCTTATGCTTAAGACTTTAAATCATATCTTGCGTTTTTCCTCTGCTTCAATTACTGGATGTGTCTCTGGGGTTTGAATGCCAAAAAATGAAGCCTAGTCAGTAGGAAAAGTGTGTTTATTTCATAGAGTATTTTATTTTTGTTAGCACATGATGATGTGAAAATTTTCAAAAATAGGCTTAATTACTCTTTATGAAATTAGAGTAAAATGTGTGTCAGCTTTACTATAGTTTCCATACACATAATTTCTACAATCTTTGGAGAAGGGTATGATACCTGGTCAAGCAATCAAGTGACCTTAGTTCATCCCAAACTGAGTATAGCAGAGAAGAAAAAATTCTGTAACCATTTATACTAGAGGTGCACCGATACATTGGTCTCATATGGGATTGGCACCAGTATAAGGAAAAGTGACAATTTTGGCAATCAGCTTTTTTTTGGCTGTGGCCAGTGAATGTCCCATGCATGTGCTCAGCCACAGCACAGCATGCAGGTGGCCAGGAGCGCAGCCCGGCAGCATGGAAGGCAGCCGGGTCTGGCTAGTAAGTCTGTTGTGAGGGATTGGGGGTGAGAGGGGGCAGATCCAGGGCCCAGTGGTGAGGAAGGGAGTGGGGCTAGGGCTGGGGCAGAGGCAGGCACTGCACAGCCAGGGTACAGCATGGGAGCTGCAAGTGGCTTGTCTGGGGTGCATGGCAGGGGGTAGCTCCCGCTACTGCATGCACCCTGGGAGGGTATGGGGGTGTGTGCCCCCAGATCTGTGTTTGGGGCAGGGCAGGCTGCCACTTTGGGCAGGGGCAGGTGTGATGCCGGGCTCCTCCTGGTGGGGAGCTGGCCTGGGCTGAGCTGGACTGTGCTCAGGGTGGGCAATGGTGGCACTGGGAGGGTTGGGGGGCTATGGTGAATTTGGGGTGGCTGTAACTCCCCCTGTAGCCCCCCTCCCAGGATTGCAACTACCCACCCCAAGCACAGCCCAACACAGCCCAATCCCCCACTGGCAAGACCCTGGCACTACCCTGGCCCCAGCCCACAGTGACAGCCAAACCTCACCCCACTCAGATATGGGGACATATGCCCCCCCCATGCCCTCCCGAGGTGTGTGCAGCAGCAGGAGCTTCCCCCCCAGATGAACTGCTCAAGACTGTGTGCCATGCCCCATCTTAGCTTGGCAGTGCCTACCTCTGCCCCAGCCCCAGCCCCACTCCTTCCCTCACTTCAGGGACCTTGATCTGCCCCCTCCTCACCCCTTCCCCCAAAACAGACTTACCAGCCAGACGCCATTCTTCATGCTGCCTGGTTGCACATCGGAATCGGATTGGTATCGGCTGATATGACTTGCTAAAAATTGGCCATCGGTATTGGCTTGAAAAATCTCTATTGGTGCACCCCTAATTTATACCAGGTATTGGTACTTCCCTCAAGTTTGCCTCTCACACACCTCTCAAAGCTATCTATATGACAAGAGCCTTCTAGAGAGAGTAGCAAACCTTCAGCTAATGTAATGCTTCCCAGTATTTGGGAGTTAAGAAGGAAGTTGGTGGTAATATAACACAGTGGTACCCAATCTTCTGATCCGGTGAGGCTAGTCCACAGGAACAAGTAGGGCCCCATGTGTCAAGATCAGGGTGGTAACATCTCTGCCAAGCTCTGCTTGGCCTGGTGCTACTCTGCATCACCCTGCTCAGTCCCATTCAGCCCTGCAGTACCCTACACTGCCCTGATTGCCCTGCACACTTGAGTACTCACAGCCAGGCTCTCCAGCCCATGGGTTTTCCCCCTGAGTCCAGAAATTTGGCAGCAGGGGAGCAGAAGTTAGCTGCCACTTTTCTCCTGTGCCAAATTTTTAGACTCATGGGGAACCTCACAGGTTAGATAGCATGGCTCCATGGGCCAGATCTAACCTGAAGGCCAAGGTTGAGCCCCTCTTCTCTAGTAGATCAGTAATGGCATGATAGTAAATGTGTCCTATATATAAGTTGCTCAGAATATTTTTTCTATTCACTAGAAAGTCAGTTGTTAGGGACTGTGGGAGAACATATGAAAGCCCATGTTGAAAATTAGCTTTTGAACAAAAGAAAGACATTTCAGTGTGATTAGTTCAATGAGGTGTTTTACATTGTACTGTCTTCAGCTAGTTCATAACTTCAGTGTGAAATAAAACAAGAGTAATTTTTTACTTTTTAAGGAAGTTTCACTTTGTCTATCACAGTACTGGCCACATTTTAAGCTGAATAATATCCCTATAAATTAGTGTCTTGCTTCATTCACAGCAGCGAGGCAAGGAGCACATGAACTGAGTATATTGAGATCTGCTTTACATTCGAAGTGGACAATTCAAAGTGAAAACCTACCACATAGAGAGTACAATGTTTTTTTTCCTTCTCTGTTTACAACATGTCATTATTTCTCAAGAAATTTCTGAACCACTTTGTGAGCAGCTTAGTTTCTTCTATTGGAAAGGATCACTGGTTACAAGTGAAAATTGCCAATTGTTTTTGTAGTTTTAGATTTTCTCTGTTTTCTTGGCATCCACAATTGATATTCCCTTAATTCTGTGTTATCTAAATTATGGATGCTTTAGTGCTTCTCCTGGTCACTTCCTATCACCCCTTCTTGTCATTTAGCTTTCTCCCAGTATTGTCTTTACTCCCTTTGTCTTCTCTGAAAATGGCATTAACTCCTATCAGTTCAGTAGATGGGTACATGGGAAAAATGATGACTTTAATTGTTGCAAGCTTTGCTTGCACTTGAGACAATGGTAGCAGGATTCAAAGAACTTTTAGCTGTGGGTCAGCACCCTTGACCCCATTAAGAACAACAGGGCATCTTGAAGGAATTGTTCATGGACTATTCAGCCGAAGAATTTGTCAACTGTTGATGAAGAAAATTTCATTTTTAAAGTGTAATGGTAAAAAGTTTTTCAAATGTAGCAAATAGGCAAGATGTCAGTGAGATGTCGCTATAACAAATTTAAAGTGTTTGTAATTCAATTATTAAGTTCACTTAGGACTTGGAAGAGAGAAATTATGTGATATTTGATGCTAGGTTTCCCATGTTTGAATGAATTTGAATTTAAGCTGGTTATACAATGTGTTATTATTTAGAATATTACAGTAATTTTTGTGTACATGAATGTCTTCATTCAAATTCAAAACTTAAGCTGTTGAATTTAAAAGTGAGTGGTAATTTAACTATTTTTTTTCCTGTCCCTTGGCTGGAGGCTCACAACTGATAGTGCTATGCATGTGAAAGTTTACAGCAGTCTTATTTTAAATTAATTCTTCCTGAGTATTAACATATAAGGTTAATATTGGCTTCTATTGCCAATAAGCTGAAAGTTCATGCAAAGTTACTACAAACTAGTTCAAATGTAATGGAAGCAATTTTAAAAAATATATTTAAATAAATTCTTTTTTTTTCTTTTGCTAGAAGTATTCATCTCCATATCTACTTGCATTATAGCTAATAGACCAGGCCTACCAAACTTGAAGTTCTAATTGCTCGTAACTCCTGTGTAAAAGCTATATCCCCTATTAGCTTCAGTGAGCTGGTTTCCAATAACATTTGGATCAAGCCCAAAGTTGGTAGGAGCTGTTTACACTTCAAAGATCTGCTTTCTTTTTGTAAATAGAAGAGGGCGATAAAAAGGAGCAGATGCGTATTCATCATGAAAGCATGCAGACCAATATACTGTGGCTACCTGAGGCTTTATTCATGTACTCTGTGTTAAATATGCGTCTTCCAAAATCAGCAAGAGTGTGCATTCATGGAAATGCATAGAAGCATTATCTATGTAGTACAAATGGAGCACATAATGCATGGACAGTTTTCCCATTGGAAAGAAGGGGAAAAAAGAATGTCTATTGTATTTTTAACATTTTTAATGATTTGAGTTATAGGGAGTTTCAGTCTTCTCAGATTGATCCTATTTGGAGTACCAAATGCAAACACATGGAGAATCTCTTCCATAAGAATCAGAGGTTCAAGGTTATTGATAGAGGAATACATTGCATCCTATTATAAAACTCTCTTTCCTAATGTATTTTCCTTACATAAGCAAATTTCTTGCCTTGCTACATTCAGCTTTATAGATTACAGGGAATTATACTTTATTACCATCAAATAAAACTATGAATACAGTGATAATGAAAATGGGGGAAAAAAACACCAACATATTTGCATCAGGTTCTCGTTGAAGAAGAAGATGGCATTTTCAGAAATGCATTGAAGAAATAGCCTCTGCATATTCTTGCTTTTTATCTTGCTTTTTTTTTAATTAACTACTCTAATTCCAGCCTTCTAATTAGATGGATGAGTCACTTGGGAATAAAGTACCACATATGTGTAAATAAGCAGACAGTTCTAATTCCTACACAATTACCGTATATACTTAAATACAAGATGATGCTTTTTACCCCAACCAGCATGGGGGGAAAACGTCCCTCATCTTACATTTGCACACAGGGTAACCTCATAAAATACATTGTGGGTACATCTATACGTGCACTTTAATGCACTGTAGCCAATCCTACTGTGCATTAAAGTAGCATGTAAAAAACTGTCATACACTAATGTGCAGTAGTATAGGCAACTGATCATTAAGTGTCTCCTAAAAAGCATGTGCTTGTGCAACTCAGTATTAGCATTGCCTAATAGGCATTTATTTAGTACCTCATACTGGAGATACTAAATTTAATGTGTATTAGGAAAAGCACAATAATGCATGTGTAGATGCAACCTGTCTGTCATTAAACTGCTGCCAAAAGGAGCATGTGTTCCGTAATGGAAACCAACCATTAAATTGATTAAATGCAGCCAACACTAATCAAAACTATAAAACACATGGCCCATATTGGGCAGACATGCTGAAAAGAACCATATTTTTCTTTTTGGCCCTTAAAAAAATGAATCAATGTTTCCTTCCACAGGGAATTGGCACTAGGTCTGGAGGTACTGCAATACCAGGCCAGCACCTGGAGGGCTAGTGCCAGCTCCGACACCCTCCCCTTGGTGCCAGAAATGTTTGATCTTAGCCAAAAGGTTGACCTGCTTATAGAAACCTGCCACACAAGATAGGTTAGTGCAGCCCATCTGTATAATATATATGGTAGTGACATTGCACGCTGTCCCCCTCAGTAACAACTCTTGGTGAGGCCCATGTCATGGTGAGCTACTACATTGATTACATTTTTACTTCCTCTTCACTCCCACAGCTTTGCTGCACCTTTCTTTCCCATTGCCAGTTATTCCTGTTTCTTCACCAATCTTAAATGTCTGGCAAATGTCACCTAACAGACCCCAAACAGTTCACCCAGAATCTCTCTGTCACCCCCACCCCTCCCCTTGCAGCCTGTCACATATAATTAGTGTGGCCTCATGCACCATGAGGTGGAGTTGGATCAGGTTCTCCTGAATCTGTTTTGCATATAAATTTTTGGAGGATCCCCAGGACTCATGACAAGAACACCCAGTTTCAGTCATGAATGAGGGCTAATTCATACATGGATCCTTTGTGGGGAGTATCTGGAGTACACACACATACTGAGTGAGCAATGCTAAGCTGCGGGGTCACCATGGTTTAAAATGCTGTTGCCTAGCCCAGTGAACTATATGGTGAATCATGAGCCTTTTGTCTTTGGACTAATTTCTTGCATAGTTTGTACTACACATAAGTAAATACAAATGTGTTGCATAAAGGTGTGTTTGTTGAGTACCTGTGCTGAAACTTGCAGCAGTTTCTAAAAAGGTAACGTTCATAAATTTTGGATGAACTAAGTGTATGGGTAGTATATGCAAATTGTCACAGACATGTTTATTTCAAGGTCATAGTTTTCGAATTTGCTTCTCACTTCCATGTGCTTAGGGAAAGCAGAGTCTGGCAGTAAGCGGTGGTAAGGGGCTGCAGGGGGAAGAAGTTGCAGGGGTAGAAGGCAAGGTTTACCCTTTGCATGTACAGGTAAAGGCACAATAGGATGTACTGCATGATCCCACAATCACATTTCCTGCAATGCACAGCTGTGATTTCATGAATCGTGCATAGATTCCATAGTGGCTTTACATGCACATGCAGAGGGGGCCAAACAGAGCTCATGTGAGCAGCCTCTTAGGTCATGAGGATCAGCTAGAGATTAAGAATTTGGATTCAGATGCCTGGCAGCTGTTCTGTTCGTGCCTCAGATTGTAGCCAAGAAAATCGGTGTGATAAATACTGGTTTTAAAAGCTAGAGCTGAAGGTAAGTGTCCACACCCCTAACATGTGTGCTCATTGAAATCACTCTGTTATTTAAATTAAACTTAATAGTTGGAAGTATTCCATTTATATGATGCTAAAGTTTCTACAACATTTTAAAGAGGCCTCAGCATACAAGAAACCAGACAGAGCTTTTTCTAAACAAGCTGCAGCTTTAAAGGTGCAAACCTTGTAGAGCTGAAGCTTAGTTGGCGGTGTGCTTCATGGCCTTCATGTAAAATATTCTGTCACTTTTAATTTTGAATCTTGTTTACTTTCTCTGTTACAAAAGAACTGGGACTTGTTTTTAGCAGCTCTGATTAAGTTTCCATTGATTTTTGAGATAGGAAATGGAACTTTCAGATTTCCCATATGAATTTAAAGCAAGTCAGATATTAACCTCGAGGTAAAACATCTGCCATGGCATTCAAAGAACAGGCAAGTACTATCTTACTAAAAACAGCATCTGTGCTCAAAATGAAGTGCCTGGGATTTGGATTCTTAGAGTAATACAACATACATCACAAACTATAAAAAATATAATTTTCCAACCCACTCCCTCTGCCCCCCACTGCCAACCTCTAGGGTTCCAGTTAGGAAAGGCCTGAGAGAAAGTAAGAGCAAAAGGAGGTAATACATTATAAATAATAATGCAGGGCAATATTTTAATTCATATTTATTTTTCTTAAACCAGTATTGATTTTTTTAAACGTATCACAGTTTTATATATTTGAGAGAGTGATTTGATCCCATTTCCCTTCTGTCTGATGCTTTCTACCAAAAAAGTTCCAACCTGAATGTAGGTCTATGTAGCTGATTTTCAACCTTACAACAATCTGTACTAAAATGCTGGATCTAAACACCGCTACTTTGAACTTTCATGATTAAAAATGTCATTGGTATGAAATAAACATGAGTATTATTCACCAAAGCACCATAAAATAGATATAATAATCTGAAATGCATGCCATGCTTTGGAAAATAAGAGTTCAGTCAACAACTGATAGACACAAAAATCTAACTCTTGGATATTTTTCAGTTAAGTATTTTTTTCTCTTCTTTAGGCAAAACATGTCTTTTCTTGATCAGCTGATTCAAGTGTTTCTGTCAAGCCCAAAATCTTTCATTAAAAAAAATATTTGATAAATGTAAAAAGAAGAGCATTCAAATGTTAGAAGTCTTTTCTGGAGAGGGGGGACGAGGGGGATGCATCATGGTCCAAGAAGCTGGAATGCTCCTCTTTTTTTAAAGGCATTAGCAGTGAATAGTAATTATTATGTGTAAGAAAGAAGAAGCCCATCTGTCCTCCATAAAGTGCAGAGGCACTGAATATTTTATCTGTGAGACTTCGAAGACTTTTATTTATTGACTTCTTAAAGTAAATGAAGCTTATGGACGGTTTTATTGTTATAACAGTGATCCCACTAAGCTTTGTTTCTGTCTGCAAACAAATATGGAACCTTTCCTGTAAACAGCTTTCTCATTGGGATAAATAGGCTGCAGCTGGTTAAACTCTAGTCAATATTTTGAAACCTATTAAAAAGAGAACTGATCAATACATTCAAACACCCTTGTAAAACAGCTTTGATCAACAAAGTAGAACACTTTTGAAATGCATAGAGAAAAAAAATCCATTGATGCCTTTATAAATGAGTTAATCTTCCCATGCTGAATGTTAACATTTGAAGTGCCACCTAAGTGATGATAAATTAAAAGTCATTCTGGGACTCACAACAATTTTATTGAAGACCAGGACAAGCAGCCTTCTAAATGATCAGATATTAAGCTGAAGCTGGATAAGAAGGAAATACTCCATTATTAGTGCATCTCACCTAAATACTCAAATTAAACTAACATAATAATTAATCAGGTCAAAGACCTTGTAAGTGATACCATTTGGAAGCAGAAAATACAACATCAGCTATTCAGTACCAGCGGGTATACCATATTTGCTTGCATATTTGCAATCACAGAATCAGCCCTCATAAACTGGAATACATATAGGAAGTGGAGAAACCAATTTTTCTTCACTAGAAAATGTAGAATACAGCAAACAGAAACGTATGACTGCCAAATTGGCGGCATGTCCTCTCTGGGGCTGAAAAATTGTAGAGGGAAGTCCAGCATTAACTCTTTCACAGATGCTGGTTTTTCAGTAGCTTTAAGTGAGCTACTGCACGCAGTCTGTTCTTGATGAGGCTTGTGATGTGGAAACAATACTTTATTTGACACCTGGAACTTATATAAAGAACTAGTTACAGTAAAGACACAATAGGCTTACAACTACCCTCACAAGGGTCTGGTGCCTAGCCTTGTTGTTTTACCACACTAGGAAGTTCCTGCTGTCTTTCCCATAATGTGTCCTCACATGCCACACTTCTGGGAAACTGTTTCCAGGAAGACTTGCTTTGTCAGTCAACCATGGCTCTGGAAAAAACTTTTATTAACTTTTTTTTTTGTTTTTTACATTCTGCTTTCCAAAAACAAGGTTCATGTTTTATTGGGGGCATACAGTGTGTAAGAAAATACAATACTGTGTTAGGAACAGCCGTTTGAAATAACACAGTCCAATATTTTGTGAACACATCAAATAATGACTACTTATAGTTTACTAACAATGCTTAAACATTTTCTTGCCATCCACAGTTCATCACATTTTCAGCCATTTTCAAACATTTTTATACTGATATTTCTTGGATGCTTCCTGTATGACAAAGAGAAGGTGGTTTCTTAAAACAATGCTCTGTATTACTGTAACATGTACACTTCCATTCTTTAATGGTAATGGCAATGTTTTAGAATTGAAGAAACAAAAGTGTAATAACTAGAACTGAGTAATATAGTCATAAAATTAAAAACACTTGTAATTAGTCCTTTCTTAGTTTCAGTGTCAGAGTGTTCTCTTCCAAAATTATTTGTATTCAGGAAAACATCAGGGAACCTGATTTTTATCTGAATAATAATGAACATTTCAGTTGGTTAAGTTTGTCATAACAAACTGATATGGCCAAGCAATGTTATGTGCCTCAGTTTTTGGTTGCTGAGCTTGAAATGCCTTATTGTGGCTTAGATTTTCAGAAGGGGTTCAACATTCACCCTCTGAATCTCAGATGTCTTTTAAATTCTCTTTTAAATCTGGTGTATTAAATTAGAGAAATACCTGTAGTTCACCAGGGGTAAAGCACAATGTTTTCCAGAAAATACACCTCTATTCCTCATTAGAGATTATATGTGTTTAAGAATACGTGAACAATAAGGAAGCATCTACACGTGCGCTTTAATGCGCATTAGCCTACTTTAATGTGCATTAAAGCATCACAGTGGAGATACTAGATTAATGTGCATTATTTAAATTGATTGAATGTAATGTACTAGAAAATTGTGCATTAGTCTATCTTAATACACGTTAGCTAAAGAGCACATTTTTGTGACACTTTAATGCACGTTAAAGTAGGCTAATGAGTATTAATTGAATGTAAGGTAATAAATAAGTAACCAAGAAAAAAAGGCCATTCCATTCTGCCTGTAAGATGACAAATGCACTGCATAACTCAAATATAAGATGATTCTGAATATAAGATGACTTCCCAATGATTGGATACTATATATAGAAAATGTTTACAGGTATAGAATCTAATTGTTGAAGGTTTACATTGAATTTGTCCCCCTCCCACTTCTACAACATATAAAATAAATGTGAGGGAGTCACTAGGCCAGGCATTAAACAGTTAAGATCTCTTGAGGAAAAATAGTCTGAAACCTGGGTAAATAATTGTAATTAATTTTTTTTTTTATAACAAATTAGTTCCTTATTATTTTCTTCTTCCAACTGTAGTTTTGTAATAGGACTTGATTTCCTTATTTGGCCATTATCATGCCAGAGAAGACTGTTTGAACTAGTTCTTCCCTGAATTTGAAAATACATTCTCTGTGAAATCATGTCCCCAGAGAAGCCAATGTGGATTGACTGTCATACTCATTTTATAGTCTTCTGAGTGGTTGCCATAGGATTTGGAGCATCATTCTGTACCTTAGATTCTATTTTGAGTCCCATAGCTGAAATGTTCCATATCCTATTATCAGTCTCTTGGAGCCCCTCTACATGTGCAGGTAAGGTAATGAGATCTAATGCATGTTTCATACAATCAGGCCTCCTGCCATGCCACATGTGCATTACAAGAGACATGACTGTGGGACTGCAAACCACATCCAGTCACTCATTGACTCGCTAGTGCAGGCAGAGCCCAATTCCAGGATCCTCCTGAACCAGCAAGAAGCAAGCTCCTATGGCTGGGAGCCCCATCAGCTGACCCAGGCTCCCAACTATGGGGTCACCCTAGGGTCTTTGTGGCAGGGAGACTGCAGCAGATGTAGTGTCCCATTCATGAGGGTTCATGAAGCAAGAGGTATCTCCACAGCTGAGGCATTAGATCAGCTGTGGTCTCCCAGCCATTGGAGTGCATCTAATGCCTCCACAGCTGGGAGTCCCATCAGTTTACTCCACAGATGGGGTTCCCAGTCACAGGGGCATGAGCTCCCATGGTTGGGTGTCCATGTGTATAATGCCTAGCTGGAGCCTATAAAATATCTTCCATATTTATCTTTTCCTTAGTCATCTTCAAGTAGCCTAAGCCACAACCCATTATATATAACAAAGAATCTGGAAAATATCTTTTCCATATCACCATAGTATACTAGAATAATGGCATAGGAGGTTGGATGATTTTGCATCCAAAGTGTTCAAAAAATAGTGCAAAGATGGTAGGCAGATGTACCAAATGCAGGACCATGAGGAGCAATGATGGCTACCTGTGGTTGACTATCAAAATGCTTATTGCAGCACAATACTGTTAGTATAGGGGGCTGGTTTTGATAATACCAGAAGTTTGCATTTTCTGTACACAAACAGCTTTGTGTAAAAGTGACACCTGCTGTTGCTGAGACACATTGCCTGCCTAATCTTTTTCCTATCACATCCAGTCAGCTCAGTTGGCCAATCTATTTGCTGTTTCTGAATTGAACACCGTAAAACAAAACAAAGCAAAAAAGGCAAAGACCCAGGACACAACAGAGGTAGTCCAGGTGAGGAAACCATCATGTTGTCCTGTATCTTATGTGTATGTTATTAACCAGCCACAGAGAAGTCATTCCAAAGCCTGGGCTTGTTTCCTACTTTTTGGGAAATGATTTGTAAACCTTGCAGGAAAAAAGCTGATTTTCTTTTTATTTATGGACGTTTATTCTGAATACAAAAATCCAGACATATTAATGTCTTGAATGTGCTGGCTAACAAGAACTCATTCATTAATTGGAAGACAGATGATTAGATTATGATCCTGCAAAGGAACCTTCAGGCACAACTCATTTGCTTACCCTAATGCAATGTGCCCCTAACTTCAAGTTGCTGAAAGGAACAGACCATGCTTGTAGTTTGCTTGCCTACTTACAGAAGTGAGCATATAATACTATCCTCTTATTTTTACTGGTAGATTATGATTACATTGAACCAACTGGTTACTTTAAGCCACGTACTCTACATGTATACCCGTTTTCTTGATAATATTGATTTGGCCTGTCTAATTGCTCTCTAAAGTTCTAGTTGTTTTCACCTGTTTTTCCTTCAATTCTGGGCTACAAGACCCCTGTCTGGTTCATTTGGACCTATTGTCTGAAAGCAGTAATTCCACAACTTCCTGTTCATCACTTCAAGTCCTTCTGCACCCCACTTCCTGTCTCTCCTGCATATAATTAGAACCAGATACATCATGAGAACAAATATTGGGTAGACTGATTCCTAGAAAGACTCCACTCAAGGATGCACAACCAGCAGCATTCACGAAGCAGGGAGGAATAGTTGTGGCTTAGGCTAGTTGAAGATGACTAAGGCCCTACCTAAATTGGGGCAAGACAAAGAGTTTTTCATGGCCTGCTTGAAGCATGAAGAGCCACTTTCATGGGTGTTTCACGGTGGCCCTGCTTCTCACTGCTGATTGGCATAGTGGGCATTTTGTGCAGCCCTGTCCCTCACTGATGATTGGTGAAGAGGCTCTTGAAGGGGAAGAGGGATGAGGGGGCAGCCATCACCTTGGCTGTTCCCCTTCATGCTGCTGTGCCAGCTCCCCTCCCCCCGGATGGGCTGCAAGGCTGGGAAGAAGCAACTGTCACTGTAGAGCCAGCATTTTACTTTTAGTAAGTTTTAATTTTTTGGGAAGTCATTTCATGGGAAACTGTGACAAATACCATTTTTCACGGCAATCGTGTAAACCACCATTTTCGCGGTTTCCATGAAAATAAGAAAAGCACAATTTAAGTAGGCCCCTAAAGATCATCCTCAGGACAATGCCATACATAGTGTAAGCTTATGTTAAAGACAATGTAGTAAAGAGACATGGTGAAAAAAAATGCTGAAAGACTAAAATAAAGCAAGGTCTATTGAAACAGGGAGGAAGAAAATGAGAGAGACAATTAGAGAAAAAAAAGCTTAATTGAGTCCAAAGCTAACCTAGGGCAAGGAAAAGCACCTCTAGAAACCTTTAGAGATAATGGATGTGTAAAATGAGTATTTTTTTAAAAAGTAAAAAATAATATACATTAAACCATTGAGCTACGAGGGAATTTTTCATTATTTCCCTTATGGGAGAAAGATGGTTAGAACAACTTGCCTAAAGCTTGTCAAAATTGTGGTAGCAAGATGTCCCTTTGAGCAGGGGGCTTAACATGTTTCGCCCTGCCAACTTTGCAAGTATTTAGGCAGTGAGAGCAGGTAGTGAGGATGAGCTCAGAGCAGCCTTCCAGGCAAACTCCTGGCTCTGGTATTCATCAACGGAACTGGATGTGCAAGACGTGTGAGGATTATGCTCAGATCCTCTTCTGCCAGGACACACAAACACTAAGGTAGGGATGAGGCTTAGTTGTGTGACTTAGTCTTGCACCTAGTTTTTGCCCTTTGTCCTTCTGGTGTTAAGAGGGAGGCCTATTTGTGTAAATGTTGGATCGTTTGCATAGGGGGTCATCTGCAAAGAGAGAAACATTTTCACAGGTGGAACACAGGTATGGAACAGGAGAAATAACATCAATTTAAAGATGTGTTGGTTTCAATAGGTTGTGGTACCATAGCTCTAGAAGTTATAGCTGAGATCAGGTTCTCATTGTGTCAGGCCCTATATAAAGATATAGTAGAAGGAAGATCCTGTCCAACACAGGTAGTATAAGAAGCCCAGCAGGAAAAAGATATAAAAAGAAACTGAGATGTATAGGGGGCATAACTTTCCTGAAGTCACAGAAAAGGTCAATAGAAAAAGTGGTTTAAAATTTGTTTCATTTGGATAAAATGTAAGACAAATAAAAAAAAAATCCCAAGTAACCTGCAAAGAAAAAACATTAGCATAATTACACAGATTATACCTTAAAAATAGAAACATTTTCATTGCTATGTCTTTTTCTCTGTCTTTTAAAAAAAGTTTAATACATATTAGAATTAGCAGAATACAAAAACCATTAATATGACATAGTTATGGTTAATCTAAAACTTAATATGACTTAATTCTCTGTTTTCTTAAATTTCATTTTATAGAAAGTGAAACAAGTTTTTTTTTTTTGTTTTTTTTAGTTAGCATGGTAAGAGGAAATTCAATAGCAGTCTAGGAAGAAAGTGGTATCATCTCTGTTTCTTCAAACCCATTCTATGATGCTCATTAAATGCTCCTCTGTAGACATGTGCACAAGAAGGATCTACAGAAGAATATACATAAGATAAGACTATTAAGAAGAAACCTTCTGTCTTAAGACACCACACCATAATATACCCATATGTATTGAGTATAATTCTGCTACTCATATTTTAAAATCTCATTAATTAAACAAGTGAGTTTATTTAGTCCCTTGAGTTGACAATTGAGACTGGCTTCTATACTATATAATTGGTCTTAGAACTATGAGAATTGTCAGTTTGGTACCCAAAACTACTACTAATAATAATGATGATAAGAATAATTTTGAGTTAGACTGAAACAAACACACACAAACATATAGAGGGAGAGAGGGAGAAATAGAGAAAGAGGGACTAAAACAAATATATAGTTATAGAATTTTATATATATACATTAGATTTTCTGATGTATGCCATTTTAATTTTTTTATTAAATTAAGGTAAATTTAGTCTTGAAACAAAGTTTCACAACAAAAAAATGAAATGTTTCATTTTGAATATGTTGAAAGAAATTTGTTTAAAAGAATTTTGGCCACAATTTGCTGATTTTTTTTTTTCCATGTATTTACAAATAGTTATGGTTAACCTAAAAATCACATTTTTCAGCAAATATTTTTTTGACCCAAGATTTGGATTCACAGCTATTGAGCTAGAAAAGTTAAACTTCAGTAGAATGTTTAAAGTCCCTGTGCATACTCAGTCTTCCTGTTCTCCCCTTGCTTTTACACAGGGAAAGTAATCAGTTACAGGGAAGGAGATGGAGAATACAGCCAGGAAGAGTTTATTGGAGAATGATTATCTCTCTAGGTATCTGTCCTCAACCTTGAGCCTTTCCTAATATTGACTATGGCTGATTTTAGAAATGCATACTCTCACAGGAACACTCTCATTGCAGGATTGTTGATTTGTCAGTTCTTGATTCCCATATGTAGCTAGGGTTTTTAGTGGGTTCTAGTTTGCAACACAGTCTTGAAGATCCATCTTGAGACCTTAGATTCCCTGTTTCCTCACTGGCAAATATCTTGAGCTAAACCACTTGTTTACTCTGACCAGGTGCTGAAAAATTACAGTCCCTGGATGGCACTTAGGTACTCCTACTCCATGCCAACACCACTCTGAATGAGAACAGTTCTTCCATTCTTCATCTGGGGTCCCTATAGGTGCCTAAGGGAGATGCTCTAACTCATGGCACTTTATGCAAAGCCTTGTGACTTAGAGTTCCTACCCCCGACCCAAAAGATGTTCACCTGTTGAGTCAGGGAGGCTTGAGCCTTCCTGAGCCTTCCCTGTCAGCAGACGGGGATGCTCCAGCACCTTCCCAGGGAGGTTTGTTGAACTGCCCCTCTCCCCAACCCCATCTTCCCCAGATCTGGCCACAGCAAAGCCAAGCCAGCAGCTGTGTACTCCCTATGTCAAGAGACTCAGCTGGGGGTGGAGGAAGGGACCCCCCCACACGTTCCTCAACCCTTATCCTGAGCTTCTTGATAGCAGGAACACACAGCTGCCAGCTCGTAGCTGCTGGCTGGGCTTCCCTGCAGACAGAGCTGCGGGGTGGAGATGAAACAGAGCTCCTTTGCCTCCATAGGCCTGACTTGGCTCCCCCTAACACCCCAGCCAGAGTAGCTGTGGGAACCCATGAGGCAAGGGGACTCCATGCCATCCCCCTCTAGCTCAGGCCACGGCAAAGCCCAGCTGGCAGTTGAGTATTACCCCTTCTCCCTCCCCCGCCCTCCCCCACTACACAGGGAAGAGACTCTCTCTACTTTGTCACAGCCCTCCATTCAAAAAAATTAACCCTCAAAGGAACCTGAAAAGAAGTTCCCAAAGGTGCTCTGCTCTAGAGTGCCTCCAGCTAATAGCTGATTTACCCAGAGTTAATTTTTCATGCAATCGGCCATTTTAAAATGCTCTGCAGTGGTGAATGTATATTATGTCATGGCTGTAGAGAGCTTTTAGGGGCCAAATTACATGAAAAATTTAACTTGCATGAGCACCCTGATGTGTTATTTAGATTACAGGAACTGGCAGAAGACTCTGAAGCACAGACTTCACTCTATAAATCCAGGTATCAGACCTGATACTAACATTTCAGTCTGGATGAATATGAGAGATTTTAGAGTTGGCTGGTGCACAGTTCAGACTTCATTGACTAGTAATGCTCAAAATGTAAATTATTTTCCTGTGGTATATGCATTTATAATTTTTGTAAATCTAATGCTGCTAAAAGCCAATTTGAGTCATTTTAGTCCAGTTCAGATACATTAAACTTGCTGTGTTTATTTATACACAAAAGCCAGAGCAATCTCACTACAGCACTCTCGTCATTGTCCGCTGCTTGTGAAATATTTGAAAGGCTTACCTATTTTGTTAAAAAGCCTGAGCTATCTGTTTTTCTCTAAAAGCATGAAATTACTGTGTACCAAATGGCAAAAGATATTAAAAACATGATCATTGTATTAGCTTCCTCCACTCCAACTGCTCAGAACGTAGATGAGGCTTGCAGTATTTATATAGTCCTCTACAGTATTTATTAACACTGTGAAATGTTTAAATGAAATATTTTAGTGCAGGCTGACAAGATTTCAATTTATGAAGAGCACAAGAAGATGCTCTTCAATATTTACCCAAACCTATTATTTTGGTGTAAAACCTCTCACTTGTGGTAATGGATAGGCCTGAGGACAGGTGTATATCTTGCTTGGTTTGCTGGTAATAATTTCCTAAAATGGGACAATTTGATAGAATTTTATTTGTGGTGTAGAAGGCCAAAATTAGACTGTGCAGACAAGAAAAGAGGAAGAGGGGGAAAAATTGGACCGTAGGAGAAAAAACCTTTCCTTTCACGCTCAGTATCTGACATGTCAGTCAAGCTCTGGAACCAGGCCAGTGATTTGTAATTATCTGTTTGGTGTAAAGGAAGGAACAGAAATAGAGCACTATTTCCGAAGATAAATAAAGCTGTCTCCTGAAAATCTCAGCCACATTCTCTCAAATAACTGGTATATTTATGTTGCTCTTTTTTTTCCTCTTCTTCTCATACATGTTTTGATTTTAAGTGGTGGATTAGAAAGTGGTAAGATATTACAGAAACTGCATTCAGAAACCATGGGTCAACTTCTAAATAACGAGAACAATAGAACTTGAAAGATCCTTTTAGGGCAGTCAGGGTAGTTCGCTGCTTTTGTGGGCAATATGTAATCCCTTTCTTGAACTGGTAAAATTCCATCTTAAAACTGGCTAGTACATTTTTTCTCCCCTCACCAAACACTGAATCTAAATATCCCTGTACTTTGGGAATGATTAGCATTACCATAGAAGTAGGGTACTTACCTTCTAGCCCAAAGGCCAAATGCAGCCCATGGAGCTTTAGAATCAGGCCCATGGGGCTCCCCACAGGTCGGGAAATTTGGCAGTGGAGGAGCATGAGCAGTACTGCCCCACTCCCTGATGCCAAAATCCCAAACTCAGTGGGATGGGTCAGAGCTGGGACACAACCCCCCTCTGCACAGCTGGTTTGGGGCCAGGTTGTGCCAACCTCCCCCTGCAGGGCCCTCCCCCAGGGCAGCTGGTTTGACGCCAGCCCATGCCCCCTTCTTCTCCACCCTTCTGCAGGGCTGCGCCATGTCCTCTTCCCTCCACCCAGCCAGGTCGGAGCTGTCTACACCACCTTCCTCCTGTGGCTGCCTGGCTTATGGCTGGGTCGCGTCTCCTCCCCCTTGTGGGGCCAGGTAGGACTGAGCCAAGCCCCTTCCCTCCACGGCTGGCTCAGAAATAGGCTGTTTCCCTCCACACTCTGCATGGCTGGATGCAACCCCATTGCACCTGCTTTTATAAAAAAAGCAAACTGAAGTGAAATTGAGTATTTCTGTTTATTGTATCCTTTGAGATGGTGGTTTCCTTCAAACTAAAAACCCAAAGTCAAGTTCAGCAGGGTGTGAATTCTTGTAATATTGATAAAGCCAAATAAAAATGTTAACATGAACTTCTGTGACGTGAATGTGCTGCATTGCACACATTTCTAGTAGAAGGCTGTTATGTGGTCCTGTCATTTAATTGTTATGTGACAGATACATTTTCATAGAACAAAGAAGATAATGTTAAAAAAATAGAGTGGGGTTCCTAAGCACCCTTTAAGCCCCATAAAATTAAAAATTTAAATGACCTACCTATAAATCCAAATGTTTCTATAATGTTTATAGACCAAAAGTAAGAAAAGCATTCAGCTTTATCTGGTTGTATCAGGAAGTGGGGTCAAGTCCTTTATATATGTATATTAAATTTTCTGTACTCCAGCCTGTTCTTTTTTTTTTCCTTTTTTATCTTTTTATAACAGAACTACCAATTACTAGATGGGGTTAGTCTGATATATACACTGTTCATAGAAATAAAACACATAGTCAAATTAGTAAATTACCTTTCATATATCAAGGCACCCAGAGGGGAAAAAAAGACTAAGACAAAATAAACACTCATACTTTATTTAAGGAACAGTACAAAGATACTCAGTACTCATACCCAGATTTTTAAAGATGTGCAACAATCAAGAACTTCCACTAGGATTCTCTTTATATGAATCTATGTAGAATCTCTGTATGCATGACACAAGGCTCAAAAAAACAAATATTTCATCCCTTATATTTTTGGAAGAGTTTAATAGATTAGGAGCTCTTCCTCTTCCTGTAAAATTTTTAAAGCTCACTTGAAAATATTATGTGTACATACATATGTTATAGGTAGATAGAGATGAACACAAACAACAAAGGATTTCTAACTGTAATCCTATTAGTCTCACATCAAGTTACTAGAGTCCAAATAAAATATAGGGTAAAAACCCATTCCAATATTTCTGGTACGTCTGTGAACTTACTTGATTTCAGACATTTCCCTCTGTCATTAAAGACTTTTGGGAACAAACTGGTTTTCAAAATAGTATAGGGCAGTGATGGTGGTAGTCTTGTGGGACAGTTTATATTTTGTTCAGTTTCCCTGGGGACAGAAAGAGGATGTGTACGTTTCCCATACAGCAAAAAATAGCCCCACAGCCTCTTGGGTAGTTTGTGAGAATAGAAACAGAGTAGTAGATGAGGCTCAGCTGGGTTTCTCTCCTTTCTAATTCCAGGGCAACCAACACTTCCAGAGAGCTAAACTCTAGTATATCACTCATCTTAGTCACACAGGCAGAGAGAAAAATCAAATCATAGGCAGAGAAGACACAGTATTTTCAACCGTCAGTGTTCCTGGTGTTTGGATGCTATGTCATTCGTTCTAAATTGTATTGAATCATATACAACCTTATTAAAAATATATTCTTAAGATAATAAGTGGAACATCAAACTCACTCATCAGCATGGGTGCCTACACACGAGCAGTGAGGCTGCTCCAAAGTGAGCAGACTTGATTAATTGAGTCTACTGGAATGTGCTAATTAGTGCCCAGGCACCCTCCAGCATCTTGTGTATCAGCATCTCCACACTTCAAAATGGTGACAGGGTGCTTTATCTATATGTGTGAATGATATAGTAATCTATATCTATATGTAGTGAATGATATCTGTATCTATACGTGTGAATGATACAGTAATCTATATCTTTTTCAAACAAGCGTTAGATAAAGTGCTTCCACTACCATTTTGAAGTACAGAAATGTACACAAGATGCTCTGGGTACTTTTAATTAGAGTGGCTCTTGAAGTCGCTTTAGCTAAAGCACCTCCCACTTCCAGGGCACATTTATAAATGCCCCTCGATACAGACACTTCTCTGGGACCCTCAGCCCTAGATATTATTCTTTGTTGTCTGATTGCTTATTTCCCTTACCAACCTCTCTTTCAGAGTCAGCCTTAGTCTCTCTGCTTCCCTTGCTCTTCTTTGTTTCTCCCACCCTCCTTGTTGCATCTCTTCATTGTGCTTACAAGTTCTCTTTCACATCTTTTTTCCAGTATTCCTTTACCAAGATTAGTTTGTCAATATTGTCCTTGTCTCAGCTTACTTTTATAATAATATATGTCTTTTGCAATTAAGTGAAAATCATTATCTTTTCATATAACCAGCCTCTCCAACCATATTATCTTGTTATAGTCATACTTGTTTTTCTTTCCACTTTCCCATGTATGTACTCAATATGGCAAGATGGTGAGTCACCTGAAAAGATGTTAAGGGTGTAGATAATTATGATGTCAGTGGCATACACATATGCTTTGCCTGATTAAGGCCAAAGTGCTCAGAACCCGGTATAGCTGAGCTTATGTTTGTAACTCTTGTCTGCTACACCCTGTTCTAAACTGGATGGTAAATGCTTTGGAGCAGAGCCTTATTCTTGACTGACACTTAAATGTAATGAGGCTCAAGTACTAAACTGTGTGCTACTGTAGCATTATAACTGATAACAACACAGAAAGAGCTGGTTAAAAAGTCTTTGTTTCTTAATTTTTCAGTGAAATACTGGAACATTTTTTTTCCAAAAAAGAAACTTCCATGAAAGAGACAGCCTATTATAAAGCTAGCGGTATAATTGGTGCCAGTATAACAAGTCTAATATGTTTTGAACAAGAAGGAGGACATTTTCACTGAAAAAGTTTCCATTTTCTAAGTAGCTTTTACTTAGCTTTTTCTTCATAAGATGAAATAGATGCCAATATAACACTGAAATATTGTCCAACATTTCTGTCACTCTAGTGAAACACTGTACTTCTGGAAATAACATGTATCTTTGCAAGGGGCAACAGTAAGGTTGATACAGTATTTTTGTTCTGTGCTTATACACCATAGGGAAATGGGCCATAACTATGATACCTAGGTACTATAGAAAAATAATAATTATTGATAATACTCTTGTATTGTAAAATAAAGTGTTCTCTCATAATGAAGTGTGTACCTCAGCCCATATTGAAGTGTTGCAAATTGATGTGCCTTTGCTACAGAATTAGTGCTAGAGAGCATGTTTTTAAAACTGAAAAGGGGGGTAGGAATTAGGGTTAACATATTTCCAGTTTCAAAAAAGAGGACACCTGTCAGGGGGGTAATATGTTTGGGGGGGGGGGTTGGGGAGGGCAGTGATATGCCCATGCCCTTGCCATGTCACTCACTCCCAAGCCAAAGCCTCCCCAGCCCTGCTGCTACCCCTGACTCCCAACCCACATCCCCCTATGCCCCACAGTTCTGACCCACAGTCCTCCACCCCCTCCAGTGTCCCTCAATCCCAAGCCACAGTCCCCACAGCTCCTCACTCCTGACCCACAGTCCTCTCTCTGCTCCCTCCCTCTGCGCTGTCTCCTGGCTGCCCCACCCCTGCAAGCACAGGCATGGGCCCTAGTGCCACTAGCCCAGCCATGAAGCTACCTGCTGCCCCTGAAGGGGTCTCCCCACCCCTTTCCCTTGCTGGAGGGGCAGGCACCTCTCCCATCTTCCCTGTCCTGCAGCATCCCCAGTGCCCAGACAGCTTCCCTAAGCACTGGCAGGTACTTGCCTGCCTTCATGCATCCATCCCCTCCACATACTCCTGCTACACACACACACACACACACACACACACACACACACACACACACA
>NW_017729000.1:30828967-30848452 GCF_001723915.1 Gavialis gangeticus
GCATGCTGGCCACATTCATATGCATGCACAGATGTATGTGATGTCCCCTGCTTCCAATTTCCCTTCCCCTTGCCCCCACCCCCCATCCCCAAGCAGATCCTTGCTACAGCAAGCCAAAAAGTACCAGGAAAAACTTTGATGCTGACCAGAGCAAAATCCCGAACATTTGTTGATATTTTAAAAAATCACCTGGACAGAGATGAGAGGACCCAGAAAAGCACTTTGAAGTTGTTCTGGCTAAATGTCTTAAGACAGATACCTGTGCTGAGACTTTACTGCTGATGTTTTCAGTGAGCACCTTGTCTGCAGACTTGTCTGCATTTATGCACAGGAGACCCGGTCATGGAGCTCAAGAAGCTGGATCCAAGGTAGCTGCCCAGAGACGTACAGAGTGCCAGAGGCATGTATGTAGATAGTGCTAACAACATGAGGACCAAAGGGGACCCTTGATGTGGGGTGTTAGAATAGCCAGGTTGGCAACTGCTTGTACCTGTAGTGCCATGACACTTGAATGAGCTATCCAGGACCTGGAACATGCTGCAAAGATCCAGGAACAAGGTCTACAGATGACTACCTTCTCTCCGAGGGATGCCACCCATACTGCTGTGGAGCTGAGAGACTCACACTGCCACAATAGGGAGTTTATGCACAGGGTCAAAGACCACTTGGGATCCAGCTATGACACTCCTAAGTAGTGTCAGCCCCACTTCCCATAGGGAGATCATTGCCATCCCAGACTAGAGTGGAGAGGCAGGCTGCCACCCCCCTCACCCCTGCCATGGGTGTGCTGGGTGGGCATATGCAGGACTGCCAGTTGATGGCTCATGGCTATGACAAGCTGCTGACACACCAGGTCCAGGTGAGCAGCTATGATGTCTCTGCCAATCAGGGGTTGCTCAGCCATTAGGCCCTGCTTGGGAAACTCTGGCAGCCAGGGAAATCCATGAGGCATTCTGGGTGGCATGTGAAAGCTTCTTACCTGCTGCACTCGGCCCATGAAGGCAAGCTCTTAACCCACCCCACCAAGTGCTAACATGTTCTGCTTCCTCCTGATCTAAACGGGGGCACTTGGAAGAAAGCTCAAAAGTTAGAGCACTTCTGCTGCTGGCTTCTTGGAGCCCCTGTACTTAGCTTAACTATCTAAATACCTTTAAAGATATGGCCAGGTATACTTACAATATAACTCTTTTTTTAGACTGTATGTTGATGTTATACTTCATATGATAAAAGAGAAAATAGAGATGACAGAATCTAAGTTTTGTGTTGGAATTAGTTTCTGATGTAGCTGAGAAAATATTATTCTTTAACTATTACATCTACAACTGATTGAGCAGACAGGTTCGACCCACAAGGGGCCCTCAGAAAATTATGAACTCAAGAGGTTGCTAGTGAAAGTCCTCTTCCAGGATCAGTTTCTTATTTATTACACTTGTTTCTGATTTTAAAGTGCAATGTAATGTTATAATTCGATGCAATTATAAATAGTTAAGACCAGCATTTGAAATCTAATTTGGTAAGCAAATAGCAGAGTTATAAAATTAGGTTGCAAATGCTTGGAGTAGAGCTATATAAGGCTGAATTCAATCCTGATAACACTATATTAACTTACACCAATGCTGAATTTACTTCCCTGGTTCTGCTGCCAGTGAAGAAAACAGCCCATGGAAGGGAGTTTCAGGCCTCATTTTAGTACTAAAATACAAGCAGAGTATTCACTTGAAGGAGTGCACTGCTTCTGAAATGAAAATCACCTTTATTGGTTACTTTGCAAGCATAACATGCTTTTCGTTATATCCTTTTCTAATTTTATTTAACAAGAGAGCTTGAGATAAACCTGTTACACCTTGGATTCCAATTACAGGAAGATTCTACAACTGGGTGTAATATGTATAAGTGCCAGCTCTAAATTAACAAAGATTCACTCCATTCACTATTTCTGCTAACTGGTTTAAGGTCTTGACTTTGCATAGTAAGGAGATTATAGAAATGCCTGAAGGACAATTCTGGGTATAAAACCAAATGCCCCCATGCGAATTAAAGTTGCAACAAAAAAAAAATCCCTTTCATCTTATTATTAATTGTATAATTAATGCATCCTGTGTACTGATAAGAATAATTCCATGTAATTAATTTTTAAGAATTAAAACCTTGCCTTTATCCGGTCGCATGGTCCACTTTCATGTTTATAGCTGTGAATATAAATCCTCTTATCTAATTATAACATGACTGGTTTCATTGTTCAAAAGAAACCACTCTTTATTATTTATTATTTTATTATATTATATTTTACTTTATTATAGTAATTATAGGCTTTTCAATAAAAAAATAAAAAGCCCAAAGAATGTAAAATGTAAAGACTTCTAAAGCTTATCGGTGAAATTCTGTACTGGTTTGGATAAGGTGTGATATTTCATTTGTTTTCTGTGTCTGTTTTTGTCTTCCATGATTACCCATTCTGTTTACAAAAAGGCTCAATTAGCATTTCAATAGTAAGCCAGAGAGCAGACAGGTTGAGAATTCTTATAGAACTAATTTGGCAGGCCTTCTCATTTTTCCCCCTCTCTCCCATAGCTTTTTCTTTGCCTCTAATCAAGCTACAGTTATTAAAGCTGGAATAAAAGAACTGATTTTCCATTACATTGATGTATGTTGAACAGTGCCTTGCTTTGCTTTTTCTTTCAGCTATGCTAATTGGACTCAAAGGAAATATTTAGTTTATAATAGCAAATGAAGAATTCATTAAATTCTAGGAAGGAAAAAAGTCAGCAATGGAACTGGACAGTGTTTTTCAAACACATCCTCCCCTTCAAGGATACTATCTTAATGCTTGCTTACAAATAACAACACTATTATTTAATTATCCAACTTAATTCCTTTGGGCAGAGGAAATTTAGAATCAAGGGAGGAGGGGAGAAGTTTCTGCACTGTTGGAAACCTGCAAAATCAAAAAACACAGTGAGTGGTTGACTTCAGTGGGACTGTTTGAGGGTCACCAGGGCAAGAATTTGTATGAGTAGATCCCATTCTTATTTTACTGCAGAGGCAAAATGGAAGGACTGCATTTAAGTTTAAGGAGTTACAGTGATATGAGACATAAGGTATTTACACTTGATTGTGAGCATTTCTAATTTTGTTCATAGCTAGGAATCTCACAAGCCTTCCTCTGATTTTAGGCACATGACATAAAGCAAATGAAGAAAATTATAGTGTTACCAGTTCCTAAGATTTTGTTGTAGATTATGTGTTCTGTTTTGGTTTTAAAGTCCAGAGATGGTTTTGGCCATCTCTATTGTGAAGTAGTGAAAAGTTTCCTGGGTAATGTCTGGGAATCAGCATAAAGCCAGGGAACTTACTTATCTTAGATGAGCTTTTTGCTGCAATATTATGACTGTCTTAATTGTAGGTACTCCTGGCATATGTTAATGTAAAAATGATAAAAGTAATTCAGAATCAAAAATCTCTAGCATAATGATTCTCATCCAGGATGCTGGGGCCCCAGATCTTTTGAAGGGTACCCTGTGGTGTGAGAAGGTAACTGGGGTGTTAAGAGATAAGCAAATCTACTAAGCAGGTAAGCAAAGGCTCAGGTTTGCCTGCCTGGGTGACCCCTCATCCCCACTGCAAGTCCTCTCTACAAGGAGCTAATTATTGCAATCTATAAATTCGTTTTTGAAATTGGAAAAGTGCCTTGGGTCCAATGATGTGTGTGTTGAAACCAGAAAGGTTAAAACCACTGCTCTAGTTGTTAAATGAATCCATTCATGTTTACATGCCTTAATAGGAGGTGCATTTTCAGAATTATAGCTAAATAAACTACGACTAACCTGTTGTTCTTATGTACAAACTCCCTTCCACATGACGTGTAACCACATCTATGCAAGAAAGTTTTGCTGGCAGAACTGTTGTGGGCTTGTAGATGCTAGCATTACTATGATGTACTCCAGCATATGCATATTTGGCTTATTTTACCAGTGCCAGGCATGTTCATTGCAAGTTGTATCAGCAGAAAACACACTGTAGCCAGGAGTAGGTAAGGTGTACAGCTGTTGGCATTGTTACATTGTTGGAGTATATTCATGGTGGCATTTTGCTGGGAGCTGTATATCACCTGGTGTCTTGTCATGTGGGGAGGATATTTTACTTAGGCAACAGAAAGGCTGGGTTTTGCTGGCTTATATATAGTTTGTACGGATGTGTACACACCTATAGCAACAATAGGCAACTTCTGTCAACAAAACTTTATAATACAAAGCAGGCCCCAAGCCCTGCACATGCATTTTAAGAATTAAAAGTCAAATAGGATTTCACAGCTTGTGGCAAAAGCAGTGAAAGTGGTAGGAATCAGCACCTAGCAAAGTAAACACACAGAAAATCAACACCTATCAAAGTAGCCTATTTTTGATTTGTGGATCTTTATCTTAGACAGACACAAGCCTGCTGCTTTGTGATTTAGATTTCCTAGCAATCTATGTTGATGTTATATTGCTCCTGTCACCCTAGTGTCTGAATACCTCACAGGGAAAGAATGTATCCTCACATTACCCCTGCCGGGTAGAGACAGCCATTTTACAGATTGAGAGCTGAAGCACAAAAAGGTTAAGAAACTTGCCTAAGGTCATTTTGAATTCTGTGGCATAGTTCAGAACTGAACACAGATCTTCTGAGTCCTAGTCCTATGCACAAGATCCCTTTAATTCCTATCATGGCAATGTTTGTATTTGTGTTCTTTCTTAGGCAGGGGTGTAGGTTGTAGCTGTGTTGGTCTTTATTAGGCAAGCATTTGGGCAGCTAATATCTGTGCAGGCTGCATCATCTCAGAGCATTTTCGTAATACTGGTGTGTGCAGAGTAACCCAAGTAGTCCAGGTCCATGTGCTGGCAATACAATGTTCTAGAAGATCAGACAGCTTCTCCCTGTGATGGCCATGCATGCCCCTGGATTGTCAGCACAATTAGTGCTAGCGAGTTTATTGAACTAGTGACTGTAAGAGTTACACTTCTAAAATGTGCTACTCATACATTAATCTAATGAGTATCATAGTAATGGTATCAAAAGGAAAACTGGAAAGTATTTTTGGGCAGAGAAATCTGAGAAACTCTTGTGGGCTGCAGAGGTTGGAAGTTTTATTAGACAGACAAATACGGAGTTGTTTCTGAACCTAACTCCCCATCTGTCTGCACTCCTTGGCTATCTATCGCTCTTCTGATCTTCCCTTTGAACTGTACTGACTTTGAACTTTTCAGAACACCCGATTGCTTTGCCGGGCCCTGGATGCCTGCCTGCCACTGATTTCAGTGCTTCAGCACTAGGTCCCTTAGAATGCATTCCTTATATCACTGTCATTTTCCCTTAGCTCCAACAAATTTTGCAGACCTGAACATTTGGTAAGTATAATATACTTATATCATTCCCATAAGGTACTGTGTAAGAGATTTAAAGTGGCTCTTTGTGGTTTCTAGCAACTCTAGGCCTGCCTATCCCTTCCATCCCGTGTGGACTGAACGTTTCTTGCGTCACTCCCTTCCTCCCACTCCCCCTATGGATGAACATTAAACTGATGTATCATTAGAACTCAAATCATCAATTAAATGAAGAATGACAGAGCCCATCCTGGAAGTGTGGGCTTATGTTATATGGATCCGAACAGAACAGCAAATCTTTTCACAGCAATCTCCGATGAAAAGCTCAAGCTCCGTTGTATTAAAATGAATAAATGGCTCTTTAATTATTCTCTTGCACGGTACAGCACTGAAGCTTCTTTGAAATGTAGGAGTCACTGGAATTGCCTCTTTGTTATGTTGCTGTATACTGGCTCCCAGAGACTGGCAAGTATAATACTACAGCTCCCCCTGCTGCTCTGATGTTCACTCTCAATTGTCTGACCTTAGTCTGAGACTTGCTCTAAACTCATCCTCTGCTATATTCATTCAGCTCCTTTTGTGCCCCTTTAATCCAATTTCTCAGCTCCCTATGCTTTCCCTCTGACCCTTTCCTGATTTTTCCTGTGCCGGACTCCTTTATAGCTTTCCTTAGCAGCCACTGAATTACTGGCACCTTTCAGTCCCGGCTTGCTCGTTGTACCCTCTCTCTCAGCTTCCAGTGTCCCAGAGGATCATACTCAGAGCTCTGCCTGAGCCCTTCAGATCCTCTAAATCTCACTTGTGAAATGTGCACTTCTCGTTCTGCACAAACTGCAGCTGCATGAATCAACAAGACCAAAAATAAGCAGTGCACTATCAGACACTGATGTGGGAAAGCAAGTAAAACGAACACAAAGCTCCCTCAGTGTTTTGAAATGTCAGTATCACAGCTCTTCCTATTATCTGTCATCTAAAACATTTATATGGCACCAATCACCATACTGTCTAGAGGAATGTTGCCCCTATTAGAGATCAAATGCATGCAATTTTTATTTTTAAAAGAAACAATTTTATAACTACAGCATCAAAAACTTGTTTCCAGGCTAGCACCTCAAACATATATCTTTCATTTTGATGGATTTCTGTTGGTTTTTTTATTTTAAACCTACAGATCTAAACTGACAGCTTTTTATTTTTGCCCAGTTTCAGCACAAGGCAGCAGGAAAAGTGGAAATTTAAAACAAATGGATTCATTTAGGGGACATAACTGGCTTGTTGCTGCTGAAGGTAACAAGCTGCTGCCTATGCTGTAGCTTCAGCACAAGATATAAAGTACAACTTGTTTATGGGTAAAGTATAGCTGTGAATTAAGGTTGCTGACCCATCGTTTAGGCTGGGATTGTGAACCCTCTAAATCAGAATGGGAAGGAAATAACTCCACCTGGCAAAAGAGATTTTCAGACCAGTCTTCTCTAGGGACTAATTTAGTCTCACAGGGACCGATTTTTAAAAAGTAATTAGATACCCAAATCCCCAGTAGGTGTTTCGAGGAATTTTCAAACCCATCTTAGCTCTGGATTTCAGTACCAACATACTTGTAAAAATCAGAGTTATCATTCCCTCTTCTTGATAATGGATTACCTGAAACACATACCCTCAATAGGACAGTTCAATCCTCATACTCTGTTGGGCAGGGGATGAGGAAGGTTAACCAAGACGGATTCTCCTGTCTCAAAAAAGCACATCCATTCCTCCCATGATCAGCTTCAGTGTTTATGGCTGCCCATTCAACTATCATCTCCACCTTTCCTCTCCCAAATGGAGCACAGATTTCAATGATTTTTTTTTTCTTTTTTGTGGCTGGGCAAATAAGGCAGATCCCACTTCAGGCTGCTTTACTTGGAGTGCACTGAGAGGGAATCCAAGAAGCCCCTTTCCCACAGTGTTTCAATAAGTCGTATGCCAGTGCTATAGTGGTGAGAGCAAGTAGCATAGCTACAAATAGAAGATGCCAGTACTGAACCCTCAGTAAAGCATGCTTCATGGCAAGACGTGGGAAGTGTTAAGTTACCCCTTAAAAAAGGCAAAGAAGGGCCTCTGGTGAACAAATCCTCTTACATTTCTAGAAGTGTATTGTTTGTCCTTGTTACATACAAATATGATACCTATAGATCCTGCTGTTAAGAAAGTGCCCCTTCTCCCATGACTGCAGTTCTCTTAGCTTTCAAACCTTCAGTAAGGAAGTATATGCTGTAAGCCATGGTATATATGCACTGAAATGTATAGCAAGATAAGCCATATACAATGCAAGAAAAATCGCTGTTTAAGTACAGCAAAATCTTCTTAGCTGTTACAGATCCTAGAGAATATTGAAACAGCCCAATTAAACAGTTGTCCCAGTTCTCATAGGCTCCTAGGAATGCATTTCACTGAGAATCACTTTTCTTTCAAGAATTGCTTTAGAGATCAGTAATGTACAAAGAGCTGTGACTGTGTTCTACATTTAATGGTAGCTTTTATCCCAACATCAGTCACAAAGGGCTAGATAAAAGAAGGAACCGTGGCATCTTTTAGGGACTTGATCCTGTATTGGAAACCAGAGGGATGAGACAGGCAGTGAGGCCCCACATACAGAGCAGGGGAAGAGAGAGGCATCACAGAATGGGGCCTAAACCAGGCAACAATCTGAGTAGAAAACTGCCTAAAATAGAGTAGGGTGGAATGGCTTCAGGTTCAGTGCCTTTATTTTGCTATACTTGAGCTTAATAGCCAGGAATCCTTTCCTGAGGGACGATGTGTAAGCTCTTTCTTCCAATAGCAAAGCATGTGTCTCTTTTTGTCCCATAGCAGACCACTCCAGTCCAACCCCCATGCTTCTGCTGTATACAGGAGTATGTGGGACAGTTCCACCTAGTGGTGGCAGCAGAGAAACCTGGGGAGATGCAGGAAGCACATGGATAAATCTCCAGGCTGCTACACTGCTGCCAAATGTAACATGTGCCTCTGCCTCTAGGGGTGTGCAGGGCCAGACTGGAAAGGGCTACATTTACATGCCAGATAAACCTGCAGGCAACAGCACCTCTTTCTAGTGCAACCCATTTCTTCCTGGCCAAGAGCTACACCAGGGATGGGCAATTATTTTGTGTGGAGAGCCACTTAATGTGTTTGCATGAACTGTTGAGGGCCACATGGATAGCCCTGCCCCTTGGCAGTTGCCCTCCCTTCCTGGTTGCCATCTTGGGGCCAGAAGTCCCACCCCTAGCCTCTGAACTTTGCCACTGGAAGTCTCTCTCCTTGTCCCCTGGAAATACTCCTTTTGGGATGCGGGGAGGTGGTTTGCCATCTTAGAACCAGAAAAAAAAACCCAAACCACACACTAAAACTCAAACACAAACACGTACTATAACATATTTTAATTTTATTACAAAAACTATTTTTGTCATGATTTGTGTTTGTATATAGAGGTGATTGCATAATAATTCAAAAATAAATTCTTAGTCTTGTGAATTGTGGGGGTGTGCACGTGTGTGTGAGTATGTTGGGGTGTTTGTGTATATGTAGGGTGAGGGGTGTGTGCATGTAGAGTGGGGTGTGTGGGGGGTCAGGGGTGTATGGTGGGGTGTTGGGGGGTGTATGGTATATTGTGGGGGTTTATGAAGGGTTGTGGCTGTGTGTGGGGCGGCATAGGGTATGTTGGGGGTTATGTATATGTGAGGGGTTGTGAGATCATGGTGTGGGTGTGTGGGGTGTGAGATTGTGGGGAACCCCCTCTACTCCCACTATGGTGCCACAGCAGCCAGGGCCACTCAGGGTTCTCGTGCCTGGAGGGGTGCAGCCCCAGCCAGTGCTGCACATCATGGCAAGGGGCACAGCCTCCACTGGGCAGTCTGTATTGCCAGCACAGTTGTTAGGCATGGGAGGGAAGCCCCAATTGCTGGAGCTGGCTGCCTTCCCTGCTGGGGCTGCACAGCACTGGAGGGAAGCCCCAGGCACCTTTCCCTGGACGGCAGGGAAGGCAGCCGACTCCAACTCCTGGGGCTTCCCTCCCATGCCCGGTGAATGCAGGGAGCGCTGGCAATACAGACTGCCCAGTGGAGGCTGTGCCCCTTGCTGTGATGTGTAGCGCTGGCTGGAGCTGTGTGCAGTGGGACACCCATGCCCTGAGCACCCCTACCTGCTCCTGAAGCCACTGCCACCACCTGCTGTGGCTGCACACCATGGGAGAAGTGTGTGGGGCGTCCTCAGACCCCCCACCCTCCCTTACACCCACACACTTACCACCTGAGCTCTATGCTGCCACTGCCCCCTGGGTGTGAGACCCGCCCTGCGACCAGCCCCAGCCCTATCCTCCCACTCCGTGCTCCTGCCAAACTGAATTCCTGCCCCCACTGCATCCCTACCTGGTGCCTGAAGCAAGCAGGAGCCCAGAGAAGTGGAGCAGGTCCCCACGGGCTGCAGCAGTGGCTGCAGTAGCCGTGCCCGGAAGCTATGTGCTGGCAGGGCCCAGCCCTTCTGCTCCTGAGGGTGGGAGCAAGGTGCAATAGGGTATGTTGGGGGTGTGTACACATAGGTGCCTTGGTCCCGCCCTCATAGGTGGAAGGGATCAGTGGAGTACAATTTGTTGGTATGTGCTGCCGGCTGGATGAAAGTGTTTGGCAGGCTGGATCCAGCCAGTGGGCAGTATTTGCCTCCCCCTCCCCGGTCTACACTCTACAGAAGGTCTGGGGCACTTTCACCTGGCCAAAGCACCCAAACCCCAGTTGAGAACCACTG
Source organism: Gavialis gangeticus (assembly GCF_001723915.1). Lineage (NCBI taxonomy): Eukaryota > Metazoa > Chordata > Crocodylia > Gavialidae > Gavialis > Gavialis gangeticus. The sequence goes on from NW_017729000.1 coordinate 30,839,101, forward strand.
AGGCAAGCTGAAGCTGTACAACAGTGGTTCTCAGCCATGGTATGACAAGTTTGGAGAAGTTATGGAGGGCTTACTTAAATCTAAAAAGGTTGACAAACACTGGCAGAGCAAATCTGGGTAATGTTCCTGTCCCTAATACAATAGCAAAACATTTTTATATAAACAGTAGCTGCACAGCTGGAAATCTAAGCAAATAGATAATCTGAGTTATTAATACTGTAAACAGGACAGGGATATCAGCAGTTGGGCCTCTTAATTAAATAGGTACACCATTTACCTAATTATACATGAGGATTTAATTGTACTGCACTACATCTGTTTCCTGGGAGCCATAATGATTATCAGAGCACTATGGTTTTTTCCCCAAAATTGCATGCAAAACACTGCATATTTTCATGTATAATCACATTTATTAATTCCTACGATGAATAAATAATTTCATTATTTTCTATACTGAATAAAGTTGTGCACAATGGAAATTAAAACAATGGAACCAAAACACAAAACAACAAATATCCTTTCTGTTCAAATCTGTGTTTTCATCCATTTATTCCTGGATGAAAATAACAGATAGGAGAATAAGTCTGGCTAAAATGCAAATTCCTTTTGTGACTTTATCAGGAACTGAGACCAAACCACTTCTGGACGTTTAAAATCCTCAGTAAAATAATGGAGAGTTGAGATAAAGTTAGCAGTTTTATGCAGGGCCCTAAAAGCCAGACTCCCCCTGCACCTATCACCTTGAAACTTGGCAGACTTTATGGCCTCAGCAGGGGCTACCACCCCTGCAGTTTTCACCCCGCTGTGGCGTAATACATTGAAGTGACATGAGTTTTGCTTTCAAGAATTTGGGGTCCTGTTTCTCCTGAACCCCTTCACTTATCTCCTTGAACCATGGTAAGCTTCATGCTCTCATCAGAGGCTATCAGCCCTGAAAGTTTCATCCAAATCAGACAAATAACAAAGTTACAGATATTTCATTGATTCCCCATTATACACTATGGTCGGATCTCCAAAGCAGCTCCAAAGCTTTGGAGCTGCTTCGGCCGAATCGAAGTGGGAAACTAATCCAGAGCTCTGAATCAGATTGCTGGCATCTGAATCGGCTGGATCTGAAGCTGAATCGAATAGCTGCCTATTTGCATAGGCCTAGTATGCAGCACCACAGACCAATGTGCAGTGCTGCACACCACCCACACCCCACATGCAGGTGTTCCCAATGCTGCAAATTAGCAGTGTGGGGAGATTTTTGACCCCAGGAGATCCTGGGGACAAAAAAATCCCGTACCTAAAAAAAAGGGGGGTAGTGCACATGGTAGCAGTGTGCACCACCGAAAACCATAGCCTGGCCAGTTGACTGACTTCCGGCCAGGCTCTCTGATGCAGGATTGCTGCAGCTCCCAGAGGCCCCTAGAACCCCAGGTAATTCTGCCCATCCTCTCCTACCCCACCCAGGGCAATGTGTTGCATGCCAGAGCACACATGGCATGGGTATTCCCCAGGGACAAGTAGTAGCACACGCATTGTGCTGCTGCTGTTTATCCCTGGGGAAAAAAACACGATCTTGCTCATGGGGATACACCATCATGGTCAGTCAAAACCTGAAAAAGCGTTAGATAAACAAGAAAAGGAATTAAAGAATGTCTACATTATTCCTGGAATCAGAAAGTTCTGAAAAATACCTCATAAGAGCATATTTTAAGGGAAATTTAGCTCAATTTCACGTTACAAGTGAAAAATGCCCTTTTCACAAAAATTTCCACAAATAATTTTCAAAATGTGTCACCTACAACCACTTCCTTATTAAAAAGATGTTTAGGAAGACTATCCTAAGGTTAAGGCTATTTTCTATTGGACAATGCAACAAAAGATTGGGAATCCTGTATGGAAACGTTATTGGTCACACACACATGAACATAAGCAGTTTTATTAGACATCTTACTACAACTTACTAAGCAAAGTAAATTATAAACAGACACTAAAGAATAGCCAAGAACCACAACCTTACCTGATTGACTAAAATCTCTACTTTCCTAACCTAGCCCCTTCTAAGGCCCCCTCTACACATGCAGGTAAAGGAACAGTGGGATCTAATGCACGATCCACAGTCACACCTCCTGCCTTGCCATACACGCATGGCAGGAGATGTGATTGTGGGATTACACATTAGAGCCCATCGCACTTTATTGCCAGTTCAGGGAGATCCCATTCCCACACTCCCCCTACACTGGCAAAGAGCAAGCTCCTACAGATGGGAGCCCTCTTAGATAAGGGGCTCCCAGGCACAGGGGTGCCCCATGCACCCCCCGGGCTGGTGGATGGTGGCTAATACTATCCCCTAGCCTCAGAGGTGTGGGATTCTGGGTCTCCATTCTGCCAGGACCTAGTCAGCAGCTGCTGGGACTCCTAATCCTGGCTGGGAAAATGCATCCCTGCAGCTGGGAGCCCCATCAGCTGTGGCAGGGGTGACTCCGCTACATATGCAAATTAAAGCTCAATAGCAACCAGCTACAAGGTCAGTACATATTTTCAAGATCTAACTTTATAGTTGGTTTTAGCATTTTATGGTGTCATAACTACTTTGCATCTGTAGTTTGTCTCAAGGTAATTCCACAGTTAACCAGTTAATTATGCAATACCTGTAATGTGTAGAGGGGATCCAGTTGTCCACAGGTAACACTAATGTGATGCCTCTTCTGGCCATGAGCTATGCTCAGTTCAGGGGCATGCCAAAATTAAAGTAAAGCACTGGTTTGTTTTTTTCTTTCATGGCCTGTAACCAGCCATAATATTTTTGTCCAGAAATTTTACTCTTAGTTACTAAAAGAGAAGGGGAGGTGAATAAAATAAGGAAACCCTTGCAGGGTGAGTATGATGCAGGTCAAATGAGAGTTTTAGTAAGTTACTCATGTTAGGCAAAAGGCCATAAGTATATTCAAGCATATGCTGTAATTAGCTAGTGAGAATACATGCTTTTCTAAGTTTTCTTGTACAGAAGAAACTCCAAGGTATCCAAATATTATCTTAATTGTCTAAACTATTTAATGCAACTATTAACAGAAATCCCTGTTTTCACAGCTTCAGGCTTTCACAATGCACTTATTTATTGTGTAACTTTATATATATTGATGGGGGTAGGCACTTTATGGCCTAGGCCCTCTCTGGCCCACCGTCTTACGCAAGGACATCAGGATGCAGGGATCAGGGTTGTCACAGCTGCTCTCCAGTGTTGTATTTCACAACTGCCATATTTTTGATCTTTTGCAAGTTGGGAGCTAGTTATGCTGGCTGATAGGTCCAGGTCTCTTGGAGGAATTTCTCCATGGGACCCTGCCTCCCCTTATACCCAACCCTTACCACATCATAGATGTTATCCTGATTTCTTCGTTTTGGGCATGACCCCTTTTGACAAATATATTAGTGCTTCCTAGGCTGCCAGGATCCTGGTCAGGCCTTTCTGATGGATTCAAATTAAGCCACTCAATGGGCAATCCTAGTTTTTATCCACCATGCAATCAGGGTTCATTCATTTCTGTTAATTGACTGACAGCTTTCCAGTGTAAATAAACTTAAACAGATTCACTAATTCCTCAACCCTCTCAGAAGGTGCTTCAGCGGAAGTCCCTTTCTTTTTTGCGGGTTGACCCACTACATCACTTTCTTAGCAATCCCAAATGGGTAAAATCAACTTAAAAGGATGTATTCATCTGGGGTTAATCCCCCTCTATCAATTTATTTTTCAGCCGTCCCAAAATGGAAGAATCAACTAAAATGCATGCACTTCTTCCCCCTCCCCATCAGTTCCTTCTTTAAGCAGTCCTGGAACAGAAAAACTCAATTTAAGCAAACAAACTCACACTGGCTGGCTCTACTGCCCCATTCCCTGAAGGCTCAGGCTCACCTTCTGCACACCACCCATCTCCTCAGGCATCTACTTCAGGCTGGTGCTGCAGGTCTTCACTAGGTGTGCTGCCCCCGGCCTTCTGTCAGCAATCCTTGTGCTGGTTGGTGGTCCTCCGACCAGTCATGCTTGCTGCCATGCACTCTTTCACTGCAGTTAGCTGCAGGCTGATGCAAGCAGGAGAGTCCTCTGGGATGCTGGGATCCCTTCTCTGGCTGCCCCTCTCAGGGGCCAGAAGTACTGCTTCACACTTCCTGGCCACCAGTCTGGACAGACCACATAGTGCAAAATTGCAGCAGGGTGCTCCAGGCCCTGGCTGTGCTCACCTAAAATAAGTGTGGAATGCTTGTCATCCCCGGGACCTTCTCTGCACCCAGAGCTTCTCCTTTCGCACATATAAGTAACATTATTCAATTTAAATGGACTACCCATACTCATATTCTTGTTGGTATGGTTAGGATCTTAGCCCTGATTCTTAACTTTATTTTCATGACTGTCCTAATTGATTCCTATAGCACTCTAATCACAGTTGTTAAATTGAGTGTTTGCAGCAGGTTTTTTAGGACTGGGTTCTTAATGATTAAGATCTATAGTTTTCAATAGAGGTCTCTCAAATACTGGAGTGTCTACTCAGCAAATGAAAAAGGCAATGTAGATACTTCATACATCTGGTAACTTCTATGCTAGCATCCAGTAAGACAAGGGAAAATCTCTTTCAATTGTTTAAGGAAAGAAATGAAAGTTCAACTCAAATCTGATTGCAAATGTGAGGCTTAAAGTAAATCAAATTTTTTTTCGGCTTTGGAAGTTTTCTTATCACCTGTGCAAAACTATTGATTAATGATGATCATTTACACATAAATGTTTTCCCTGCTGCACTTGTGGGAATAGTGTTAATATTTATTGTTTTCTAGCAAAAGATTTTCAGCGGGCCTGTCAGCATAAGTAAAAATGGTTCACAGTAGTAAGAAGATTAAGCTGACAGCAAACCATTATCTGTTGTCACGTGAACAAGCTTACATGCAGCTTGTTTTTTGAATTGAATGAAAATTAATTATATATATCGAAGAAACATGTTGATGTAATTTGAAGATCAGTTTACCTTTATTTGAACAGCCTGAAAGCTCATTTCAAGATTAAGTATTTTAATTAACCAAATTAATAAATTAAAGTGATACAGGTCATTTAGTAAGCAGGTTGTTTTAACTTTAGAATAAATATTATTAAATTGTATAATTGTCAATTAACTACCAATTCCAAACCTGATTATACCTTATAAATCTTAATGTTGCTTGTTAAAGCAAAACACCACTGAAATGGTACTTGTTAAAGCAAAACACCACTGAAATGGTACTGCCAGTGTGCATTACTTTTTTAAAATAAATGTCTTTATTGAGAATAGAAAAATAAATAAACTAAGTAATTTCCAAGTTTATTGCAAGGAGAACTTCTATTCCACAGTTTGAAACAGAAATATATAATGTTTTAAGGTTTATTAATATAATAGGACAGATAAAAAACTGACAAGGGTTTCCTGTAGAAAATTTTCCTAAGTGACAGGTGGAAAATGCTGCAAATATGTGCAGTTTTTTATAATGTTGCTGTAAATAAATCGGCTCCTGGATTTCAGGTTGCAAAAATAAATAATTGTTTATTGTCAACTAATCCAAGATAAAAATTTAGTCAAAGGCAACATGTTGTCTTCACATGTGGCAGGTTATATTGAAGATTATAGGGGAATTTAAAGTTTACTTTGACTTGCTAACTTATCTTAAACCTATGCCTTGTCTTCAGAAGGACTTTTGCCTCCTGTTGGTTGCCATACTTTGGCTTGCATGGGTTAGGAAAGCTTTTTTTCTTCCTTTGCGAAAGTGAAGTCACTAATCTAAAAACTCGTTGATTGTGGACTGTGTTAAAATTTTTCATCCATATTGTCTAGCTTGAGCTCCCTTCTATATTGTTTTAGTCAAATAATATGGAACAGCAAATAAACATCCTAGTTGCATATGGAAGTGGGTAGAACCATCAAGATATGTAGGGCTAGATCCATTAAAGGACACTGGACTCTTAAAACCTGGAGTGGAATCCAGGACCCTATGTTAGGTGCCCAGGTTTCCTCTTCAGTGCATGAGCAGTATTAAGTGTCTCAGAATGAAATCCAAAATAGAGCCCTAAACTAGGAGCCCTTCTCTCTAGCTTAGGCACCATCTTCCGAGTGAGCACAGGCCCACTCGGCTCCATGTTGCAGGCCCTGGGTGAGCTGCACTTAGGCTCCAGTGACTGCAGTCGGGATGTGCTGGCAGTGCCGCTCCTCCTCGCAGCTTGGAGCTGGTGGGAGCTGCCTCAAGCGCTAGAACCATGTGGCAGGTGCTCCACAACCATGCCCAGAGGTGTCAGAGCTTCCCCTGTGCTTCCCAGCAGGTGAAGCCCTGGCTCCCGGCCCAGCCTCACCTCCCAACTTGCCCTGTGAATCACTGTGAGCCAGTTCAGCCACCTGCCCCCTCCTGGCTGCAGCCAGCACAGCTCCTGTCCAATCCATATGGATGAGGCTGTCCCCAGTGCCCTGGGGCTGGAGCTCCTCATGGGGGAAGGGAGAACCCTGGGCTCCAGGTCAGCGCAGCCTGTATGGCCCTGCCAGGGAGCTGGGGCAGGCTAAAGAGGACTGCTGGGCTTCCACAGGCTTTGTGGGAGCAAGTGTGGATGGGAAGGGGTGAGGGCCGGGCAGGTTTTGGGTGTAGGTGGATCTTGAGGAGTATGTCAGGGTATAGGCTGAGGCAGGAGCTCCCTTGTCATTTGGGGGAAGAGGTGGCTGGGCAGTGGCAGGGCTCCGGTGGGGGTGTCCTCCCTTGACCAAGTGCCCTGCTGGCTGGTTTTGGTTCCCTTGAAAGAGTGACTTTATTTGGAGCTATTATGCAATCACCTCTCTATACACCACTCACAAATCATAAATCAGGACAAAAAACTTTTTCTGAAATAAAATTAAAATATTTTATAGTAGATGTTTTATTTTTAGCATATGATTTGTGTTTTATCTATAAGTTGTTTAAATAATATCATGACCAGTAATTTTATATGTGCAGAGCTCAGCTTGGCAGGGGGTGGCAGTGGGGGGGTAGAGACCGCCACACTCTCCCCGCATAGCATGCAGGCCCCACTGTCTGGCAGCAGCAGCAGGAGAGGACATCAGGATAAGCAGTTCGCCTTACCTTGAGGCTCTGCTCCCAGCACCTGTAGCTCCAACCCTGGCAGTGGGGGAAGCCCTGCACTGGAGCCTGCTGTCTTCCCCGCTCTGGGCTGTAGTTCCCACACTCTGATGGGAGTGGATGTAGCCCTGCCCTCTGCTTCCCCACAGTCTAGCACGGGCCTACTCCATGTGAGTGCAGAGCTGTAGGAGCCCCCACACCCTACCCAGCTGAGCTCTACACTTCTGTTGCCCTTCAGGGGAAGGGGAAGAGTTCCCCCCAGCATGGAACAGAGCCTCCCCCCACCCCCACTCTGAGGTTGGGCATCATCACATGGAGCCCTCCCCCCACCCAGCCCTGGGGCGGTGGGGGGAGGAGAGGAGGGGAAGGAAGAGTCCCTATCCAGTGCCTTACAGAGTTCCCCACCCCAGCCTGGGAGGAGGAAGAGTAAGAGTCCCCCTCAAGCATTAAACAGATCCCCCCTCCCTACCCTGCAGGACAACCAACCCAGCATGGCCCCGTTAAGGTGAAGGGGGCAGGGAGAAAAGTTGATTCCTCACCCCATTCCTTCCCTGTAGCTGGGGTCTGGCAGCTCCAGGGGCCACCACTACAGCCCCCTCCCCTCTGCTCCTTGGCAGGTAGGCAGACCCTGGCTGCAGTGGGGAAAGAGGAAAAGGAGGGAAGAATGAATCCTCTCCCTGCCCACTTTGCTTTAACGGGACCACGCCTGCCAGTGTCTCCATTAGGGCTGGTCCCTGCTCCAACTATTGAGCAGAGGGGCAGGGCCAGCCCTGCTGTGGAGCAGAAAGCCCATCCCAGAGAGCATGTTGGGATGCTGGGAGATATTTTAAACCAGCAAGGGGTCTGGAACAGACATTGCATAAACCAGTTTGAGCCAAATCAGTTAAGTCTGATCCTACATTCAAGCAGGTTTATCTCAAACTGGTTTCAGCCATTTTGAAACTGGTTTATGTGCACTGAATGTCTGGTCTGTTACAGGTTTAAACCAGTTTCTGATCACTTAAACCATTTTATGTGTAATATCTGTCCCTAGCCTAAGTGGCCCTCCAGCTGATGTAATTGCTCACCCCATGCTAGAGTCATGTTGTCTATTGCCAGCTCCTGCCTCAGCCTGCACCCTGACATACTCCTCAAGAACCATCTGCTTTTATTTCTCTTGTCTTGATTCTTGAATTCTTTTCCACCTGGGAAATGAACAATGGAATTTAAAACCTCTACAGGCAGAGGAGGGAATTGAACCCTGATCTACCATGTTCTAGCTGAGTATTTTAACTACCAGGCAAGAAGGTTATCTCAACTTCCTGACTGTTTTTAAAATGAAAAATATCCTCTCCTCAAATTTAAAGGAAAGGACACTTCCTTCAAGAGTGGTTTCCAGGGTCTGGATTCTGAATTAAAGGGGGGGGAACTCCTGCAGCCCAAAATAAGAGGCCAGGTATAAGAGAGAGGTACACTGTGCTGTTTGCTGCAGGTTAATTCGAAATCTGAGCAGGATGATTTGGCATATAAAATGAGTTGGGTCCTGTGGACATGGAAGAGTAGCACCAGGATTTGGACAGCTTTGAGGACAGGTGCCTACAGGTTTTGGGAAAGCAGACTAGTGGCAGAAAGGTTGCATCAGACTTTTAGAGTGGCCATTTATCAGTTCTTATTTCTCATTTCCTCCTCTGTAAATTGGGATAATAAGAAGTCACTGCCACAGAAGTTTTTCATGAGGGTACAGATATTAGAAAATCATGAAGTGCCCAGAGACCACTGTAATGCAGGCCACGTAAAGATCTACTTAATCTCAGAAAGGAAAACACCTAAAAATCTCTGATACAAAGCTGTAAATAACAGAACTGCAATAGTCATATTGTTTAATCCCTCAGGACCACTATGTATTAGTATCATAGTTTGCTTAAATAAGACAGAGCTTTTCCTGATCCTGTCAAGTTTGGTGGTATGTTTTGTTGTAAACTACATATATTTCTCATTGTATTAAGGGTTTGGTAATGTGATAGAGAAAGAAAGAGGTCAAAATACCGGCAGCAGCTATTTTGAAGGTCTCTTCTAGGGCTGAGGGAGAAAAAGAAGTCTAAAGAACATGTGATTTAGAGTAAAAGTAACAAACTGTAAACAAAAAAGTGCAAACTACGGCCAAACACAAAGGACCAAATTCAACTGGGTATCTAAGTGGACTTAAGCACCTAAACGCAATTCTATTCCACCCTGTTCAAGTCCTTGAAAATACTTTTGTAACATACCA
>NW_017729000.1:30853452-30854548 GCF_001723915.1 Gavialis gangeticus
AAAGTAACAAACTGTAAACAAAAAAGTGCAAACTACGGCCAAACACAAAGGACCAAATTCAACTGGGTATCTAAGTGGACTTAAGCACCTAAACGCAATTCTATTCCACCCTGTTCAAGTCCTTGAAAATACTTTTGTAACATACCATCAGTTTACTTGTAAAACTGAGTTGCAAAAAAGCAGTGAGGAGGATGATACCTGCAATTTTTTATATTAGCTATCTTTCCAGAACTTCGACAGGATGACATAGACTCTCATTTACTCACTTAAGCCCGCTAATATGCTTAATAGGTGGAATATCATATAGCCCATAGTTGAATGGTTCTCAATCTTTTTAGATTCAAGACATCCTGTGGAAAATGCCAGTTCTTAATTTTCACTTATTTTTTACTACAGAAAAATAGTATAGCAATTCTTCTGTTGCAAAGAACTCAAAATGACCATAGGGCAATATGTTTTTTAACACTATGGATTCCTATTTGAAATCTCCAGGTTCATCTTGTAAATCATGTTTGCACACCTAAGGGCATGTCGACACACTGCCCTACGCTGACATAATAACGCGCTATATCACCTTGCGGTGTGCTTTGGCAATGTAGTGATCACGTGGGTCTACATGTGTTTGGCAGCTATGTCACCACAGTGGTGCACTCCCCCATTTTAGTGCACCGCTATGATGGGTCAGTGGCAAAATCTAACCGTGCATTGTGTGCATAGCGGTGTATGGGTGGTTACTATGCCATGATTTAGTGCTTCCCAGAGAAAGTACTAAAACACAACACCATAGCAACATCACCATATGGTGACATGTAGACATGCCCTAAGAATGTTAATGTTGTGTGGCACTCCAAAGCACCCACGAAAGAATTTCAAGGTGAAGTTGAGAATTATTACCATAGTCTGTATATGAGGTAATATTTCAGGTTTTGTTATTTATTACTAATTTCAAACTTTTAATTAATGAAAGGTGTTGTTATGTTTTACTAAAGTGGGTAGCAGCATATTTGGGGTCTTGTATGTTGTTCCAGTTCAAGAAAATGGTAATCATAGAATCACAGAAGTAGGGTCTGAAGGGACCTTGCAGATCTTCAAGTCT
>NW_017729000.1:30855343-30864033 GCF_001723915.1 Gavialis gangeticus
CTGACTGTGTAGGCATCAATGCCACAGTCGCCCAATTTTTGGGGGGATAATGGGTGTCAAGTGTTTCATGAAAATTAGTTTGCTTATAAGTCATATGTATAGTATTTCTTCTACTCAAATTCCTTTTCCAAGCAACAGGAGACAAACATCTTGCTCTGAGCTTCTCTGTCACCACCCTATCCTTATGCATAGCCATCAGAAAAAAATACCTGGTGAAGAAGTCCTCTGCCTAGTTGGTTCATATTACTCAATTGACTTGTACATGCCTCTGTCTTAGTTGATGTGTATGTGTACCTCTATTTTGTCTTGAGAACTTTAACTCTTTCTTTGCAACTATTTTAAGTCTAGGTAGAAGGTTACACTCACCAGTTTCAATGACATTCACTGAAGTAAAAAAATGAATAGGTTTGACTTGTTAATTCCAGCAAACTACTATGGAAAATGTTGACCAGTTTCAATTTAGGACAATACTCAAATACACTATAAATATTAATTATTCTTTTCCTTTAGGTTGGAGCACCTATTTCCAACTATTCCCAATGTAGGATTAGTTGAAAATAAATCCACACATATCAGATGTGTTGTCTAGTTTTCAGTTTTCATTTTATGTCCAAGTAGAGAAGCTCTCCCATTATATGAGTGGGGTTGGATTTGAAAGTAATTATTACTAAGCTAACACAGAAAATAAATTGCAGTCAGTGAAACCTTTGGACTTGTATTCCATTATGTTTATATGTTTGTATTGCTCTCAGTACACTAGCATCTGGGAACCTTGAAGTAGAGCATTGAATGACATGACTAATATCTTTAACACATTAGTTCTTTCATCTTCTCCCAAGCAGTTAAGCACATGCAGTGGATTATGGTGTTTAGTACTGTATATTTATTAGGCAAGTACACCCAACTCTTTCTTACAAACACACCCCAGCAGTAGTCAGTTTGGGGTAAGTAAGTCTGATGTCTTCAATAGCAGTCAGATGCATACAGAACTGATTGTGTAGTCGTACTATACTTGAGTTTATGGATGGGGTGTAGTTTAAGAGTGTAAAAAGAGAACATCAAAATAAGCAGTATTCAGTCTGTGTCCATTCTTCCATATGTAATGTCCTTTCTCATCATACAAGTTCTTGGCATTCTAGAGATCAGCTGTAGAGATTAGCTGTAGCATCATATAATGGGACTCTATCTATTTTTAACTTTGTTTTGTCATGCCATTTCAGTGGTTGGAATTGTGATGATGTGGTATGATTGAATTTCTGTTTCTGAATAATTTTTGCGAATTCTCTACAAGTGAATTGGGATCTCCTGTCTTCAACTGTATGGCCTGAGATTTCATGACTTCATTGCTTAGTATATGATGATTGTTGTTGGACAGCTTGTTCACATTCTAGAAGCCTAAATAGCAATCTGAAAAGATCTCTTTCTACTCTACTCTGAAGTCAGTTGCAAATACTGTATTTTCTCATTCAAGTTTTTTACTTTTTAGCTAGTGGTTCCTGACATGTATAACTCTTGCACACTAGTTATCAGATATCTTAGTCTCATGTGGCCTGTATACAGTATCCATGGTGTTCCAAAACAGCTCCAACATCTTCTGTATGGTGTTCATTTTCAATGATCTGGGTATTAAGATGCTGACAGCTTTGTGTGTGTGCGCCCATCTGGTCTTGTTAGTTCTGGTATTTTTTTGTTTTTCATGGTAGAGGGATTTGCCTCCAATATCTAGCCTCCCAGATAAAATGATTTATAATTTTGTCCTACTCAAATTGTTACCCTTCCACAAATAGACACATCAAACTTGCCATATGCAAACAATTACAAGACATTCTGTTTCAATTTCCCTATGCCTTTTCCCCATATGTGACCTTGATACAAAGCTTCTGGTACTATTTTGTGGAAGGGATGGCCCAATCCCATCTCACTAGAATCATGTTGTGTAATTGTCAGATCATTTGCATTGTAACAGCTCCTGATGGAATTGTTAGTCATGAGCTCCTGGGCATGTGTTATGGTTCCATCACACTAAGATAAAACATCCGTACTGCATATTTGGATGTACCTATTTGACCTGCAGTCATGATAGCGATCTCAGTGGTGTGTTGGCAGACATGAGATAGCTTTAAACCGGACACTGAAGAAAGAAAAATAGCCCACACTGGCCTATGTGCTGCTATGGCTATGCTGTACTAGTCTCTGAGATACACTAGTTAGGTTTAAACAAGTTATGTGCTTGAGTCACTTCTGTTTCTGTGGTATAGACATAATCTTTGTCCAGTAGTTGCACGTGATATTTCAAAACATCTGAAAAATGTGAAAGAAAATCTTTTGTGATAGCTGTCAAAAGCTAATAGTCTCTGGATACATATTACAACTTTAGGTAGGAGCATTAACACATTGTTTTTATCTTTTTGAGCATGGCTGTACACTTGAGAGGTCGGCAAGTATCTTGCATATAGTACTACAGTCCATCACTATTTCTCTTTGTTTATGTTTCATCTTAGATATACATCTTTCATTTTTTTTCTGACAGATAAATGAGGCTCTGGTCATGATCCTCTTCTGTTTCTAGTATGCAAAAGTCATCGTGTGTGATGCCAATCACTGAGAATCCTGTTAGTATGTCTTACTGGCAGCACTGGGAATCTTCCACTGCAAGCTTGATCCAAAACAGCATGTACAATCATATGTTCCAGTTGGTACCCAAAGTGTGATGAGGTACCTACTTTTTTAGGGTAGCTTTTGCCAATATCTGTCCTTGACAGTATGTGCTGGGAATATTTTTGCTTTTGAGGGCATTTTGATGGTGTTTGATTTAAACTGAATGGATCTATGCAAATGTGCTGATTGTTCAGTTTTCGTGGATACCAAATTGCCTAACCAACTTCAGAAATGATAGCCTTTTCTATTTGCTTCATTGTTGCTTTGACTGCAATGGTTACACTTTAAGGCAGGTGTTGTCCCAGACTTTTCATCCATTTTCTGGTGTAACACACCTAATAGGCATCCCTTTCTTTCAGAAACATCTTTGGATTCCTTTACGGATTCAACGTGTGGATGCTGCCATACATTGTCTACTTTAGATATAATTTCTTTACTTGTATGTCTATTGCATGATGAGTTTTTCCTAGGCTTAATGACAGGCTTATGAATTTACTACTTCTACTTGAACTCTGCTGCTTTTTTTTGTTCCCTAAAATCTCAAATTGAGTCGTTTCCCCAGGTATTCTTCTCAAAATTTGTTTTGTTGTAGTAGTATTGCTGTGTGTGACAGGGGACCATCTTGTGGCTGGTCAAATCATTGGCCCATCTAGGGCAGTCCACTCGCCTGCCTCCCTGCCACACCTTTGATGTGTCTAATTAGTTGATGTTTACAAGGCCGGCAGCTGCCTATTTATTCCCTGATGCCAAGGGCGTATTACACAGCTCTGAACCTTCCCTTATACCATGTCCCATGCCTTGCAGATGGCATCATTATGTGGCTCCAGTCCCAAGATTGACCTCATTCTATGCCCGCCTGGCATTCGGACCCCACCTGGATCCCTCCTACTCAGGCAGTCAACTCCACCCTCATGCAGGGCTGCCAAGCTCCCTGAACCCTTCTCCCTCTCAGCAGTGGCCTCCTCCAGGACCTTTGGCCACACAGGCCATGGCCTCACCTCTAGGCCACTCAGAACCCCGGGCCTCTGGCTCTGGGCATCCCTCACAGTGGGCACTCTGGGCCTTTGACCATTCTGGTACTGGTCCCAGCATTGACCAATCGAGGGTTTCTCTGGTCAGATTTCTGAGCAGCCAGCCCACTCCATCTCATATGGGTCCACCTTCTTGGGCACCTCCAAACACCACTCACTCTTTCACTAAGGCCAGCCTATGCACAGTCCTTCAGGCCCACCCTTCCAGAGCCAACTCTGTGCACCCCATCTCACATGCCCACTTACTGGGCCTACTGCTCTGCCCCCCACTGGGGCTCTTGGCCTTATGTGCCTTGGGTTTCAGGCCTGATGACATGCCTGGACCCCTTGCCTGTCCCTTCTATGGTGTAACCCACCAGGTCATGGGGGCTGAGGCTATACGGCACCCCATATTCACCTTTCACTAGGTAGGCACTAGTGTGGCATTTCCTGGGGACCACCCTGCCACAAACAGCCCCATCCACAGTATCCAACCCTAGCAGGGCGTAGTTTTAGGTCATTCCGCAGAAGCAGGAGCCTCCTCCATCCTCATAGTTCCTACCCTTGAGCACCAGATATTCTGGGAGCAGCTAATGTTCTTTCTCTGGCTCTCTCCAGCAACTGCCAGCTCAGCTCTGAGGGCCTGGGTGTACATTGAGGTTGCTTAGCCCCATCCTCCAATCAAGGAGTCCTTCCATGGTCATGTGACCACCTTGTTAGGCTGCACCACAGCTGCCGGCTGTTTCACAACCTCCTTAAGCCTCTTAAAGTGGCTTTTACTATATGAAGATTTACAAAGACAAATGACAGAGGAAATTAAAGGATTGAATGGAAAGCCAAGCTAAGTTACTTATTGAATTCCTGTTAGAGGAAGACTAAGGGGAATGTTGCAAACCCTCACAAACCACTTTTGTTTCATGGCTCTACAGAGCCTGCAGCTACATACAGGGAGAGGCTGCCCTTGGCAGCCAGGATAGAGCCTCAGGGTCACCATTCCCACACCTGAGGCTCTGCAGATGTGCTGGCTTCACCAAAGGAGGACCCTGGACAGGATCCTCCTCCTGGACTGCATAGTCACAGTAGATGCTCAGGCCTGGCAGGCAGAGGATGTGGCCCACTAGGACAGGTAGTGGGTGGAGGACATCACCCATGAGGAGGTGTGGGACCAGGAAAACAGGGAGTTCTAGGTGCAGCTCCTGGCCCTGGAGCACAAGCAGGTAGAGTCTCTGTGGGAACAGAATACCAACCTAATCCAGGCAGTGTGGGCCATAAACATGATGGCTGAGTGCTGGACACCATTCTGGCCCTGGCAGCCACCATCATACCGCCCACTGCCTGGAACCGAACCCTAGCCACAGTTGCCCCCTGGAGGACACCACCAGCCCAAGATGGACCCACCCATGCCAGGGGACTACCAGCCACCATGGCCCCTAGGCAACCCCTCTGCCCACCTCACTCACTGAGGTGTGTACACCTGTGGAGGAGTGGCCAGAGGCTGGGGTACTGGCCACCTGTCTCCATGCTTTGCCTCCTAGGTGTCCCCACCTCATGGCCACCCACCCCGGGATGGCACACAAGGCACTTCGTACATAGTTTGCATGGGGAATAAGGTTTTTAATTGTTAACGGGTTGGGTGAGTGATGGAGGATCTCTGTTTGTCGGGGAGGGGGGGGGGAGAGAGGCTCTGTTTTTGGGGGAGGGAGAGTGGGAGGAGGGGGTCTCTTGTTGATACAAGCGGAATAAACACTTGTTCGTCTGAGATGTCTGTAGTAAGCATGGTGGGCAGGGGAGTGTGGATGTCCATGGGCACCAGTGCAAATGGGCTAGAGTGGAGAGTGCTGGTGGAGGTGATAAGCCAGTGCCTTCTGCACCCAGTGCCCTGGCCCTACTGGTGGGTGTGTGGATCTCCTGGGGCCTCAGTGGGGGATGGCCATCACTGTTACTGATGCCATAGCTGGTGCTCCCACCGCTAGGCATCCTCTGCCCACCGTGCCTCCTCTGCCCAGGCCTTGCACAAGAACTTCCTCTGGGCCTCACAGATGTTTTGCAGCATGCAGGCTGCAATGATGACTTGGGGGAGGTTGTCCTCACAGAGCTTGAGACAGGTGGTAAGGGTGCTCCAATGGCCCTTGAGACAGCTGAAGGTGCACAGGGCCCAGGTCTGACCTAGGCAGCGGTTAACTAGTGTTCAAGTTGGGCCCGACAGTGGCAGAAGAGGCTTATTGCAGGGACCTGGAAAGAGGGAGCAGAATGGCAGCAAATCTTCTCCCACTCCCCTGCACATGAAGATGCCTGCCTGGCACAATTTATTGTGAGTAATTTACACACAAGTAAATTGGTGCCACATCAAATGCATATGTAGACATATCCCCTACCTCCAAGTCATCTTTTACCATTTGTTTTTCTTCTCTGCCCTGTATTTGTACATTTGGTTTTGCATTAATTTCAGTATAGTTTTTTCCATGCTTTCTATCTGTCCTTCAGCAAATTATCACTGTGTTATCCTCACTTATTGTGTGCATTTGTGTGTGAACTAGTTTGCTGTCTTTACATATGTCTATAGCTCATGGAAGAATTAGTGTGGTCTCTCTAAGTTTTCTGATTAAGGTAGCAAATCTTGTTTTCCTTTTCCTAATTTATCATATATAAGCCCATCTTCTCAGATTCAATAATTGCACAAGTTAGACATTTTGAACAGTTGAGTAATCTGTTGTGCAGATTCTTGATTATGTGAGGGTCACTCAGAAAGTAATGCCTTTTTCATGAGTGGAAAAAGGCCATTAATAGAAAAGGCGGCTTTGTTGAAAAATCTTTGTATGTTCAACAATTTGATGTACAAACTTTCGGTGCAAGTTTAATATATTTTTAATAAAATTTGGCTGAAGAAAAATATAGGAAGTCTTACTTTTTGGCTGAGCCTCATATTTATTTAAAAGATATTTGATGTTAGTGCTTTTTGCAGATTGAAAATGCTTCTGGATTTTTTATGTGATACCTCCTGAATTGTTGCTGATCAGGACCCTTTGCCCATTTTTTTTTAAGAGAGTGGCTTCTTTTGCTTTTTTTTGTTTTGATTTTTTCTATTTTTTCCTGGCCTCCAAAGGCCCATTATAATTTTGGAGTCTGCTCAGGAGTAGGAATTTAACATGCCACCACAATTATAGTTTTCATTTTCTTTTTTCTCTTGAAATGTACTTTAAATCTTTATTTCTAATTTCATTTACATGTAGGAGCTGACTTGCTTCTGAAACTATGTTCTAACTATAAATATAAAATGAGAGATTGTCAAAACAGAGTGATATTCAGGTTTTATGCCCCAACATATACTGTTTTCTTTCTTCAAGTGCATCTGGAATGTAGACATGTTCTTGGTCATTGCTTCTAATCATACTTGTACTATAGCTTCCCTTACTTGGAAACTATCCTCTATAGCAGATGGGAGGTTGAAAGTTCAAGGAAATTGTGGGATTTTTTTTCCTGATAAAGACAAGCATCAATCATATTTCAAAGCACAGTAGGAACACTAGGAGAATGTTTGGAGAGGGATGGTTTTAAATAATGTTATCAATAAAACAGATCATCAGAAAGTTTAGCATCTCACATTTACTTCAGAGTAAGAGAAAACAAATTACTTTTATCCCAAATGTACTTCTTAGTTACATATCCAGATGAAAGGGACTGATGGAGTGACAATATTCAGGTGTTGGAAGTTGAGAAAAATACAAGGTTATTTTTATTGTTTCTTGAGCTTCAAAACAAGGATAAAGTGTAGGATTCTGCAGGGGGAAAGATAAGCAATCATTTTAGACTTGTCCTTTTAAAATAAAACCAGTTTCTATGTCAATATAGGATCATAATAGAAGGCTTTTTAGCTTTTACTATAAAGATTTTCAAAGACAAATGACACAGGAAATTAAAGGACTGAATGGAAAGCCAAGCTAAGTTACTTACTGAATTCCTATTAGAGGAAGACTAAGGGGAGGAAGCTTCCCAAAGTTCTCTATCATTAATCACAAAGTTATTAATCTGCAAAGATAATATAAGGAACCCATTTTCTTCGGCTTGTTTTCTGGCATTCATTTGGGGTGAAGAATGTCACCCCTGCTAAGAATTTTGTCCATGGAAAAAGACTTCCTGACTGGAAGAGAAGCGAGCTAATAGTAACAAAAATAATGATCAAATAGTGACAAAAAGCCCCTGACTACTGCATAGTAGTGTCTCATGGGAGAAAGTGTGATGTGACACTACTGCGTAGTAGACACGAGCTACTGCACAGTCAGCATCATGAAAAACCCAGTCCTTGGAGTGACTGCACAGTAACTCCAGTTCCTGCGCAGTCATTTATTACCTGTGTATACAAGTGTAACCCGGGTGGCGGCCCAATAGTTGCCACCCCTGCCCAATATCAGGGATGGTGTGGTGAGAGTGGGGCAGGGCTTCCGGCCAGCGCCAATTCACTTTCCAGCCGGCCCCTGCTTCCCACAGAGCAGCCTGTGGTCCCAAGAAGGTCTAAAACTTAACTGATTTAACTATTTACACTTTATTTACAAAACAAGAATAATAGGAAAGGTTATTTACAAGTGAAGTTAAATGGCATAACCAGAATCACAAAACAAACCAGAATGCATTAGTCAACCCTTGACTCAAGAACCACAGGTAGGATAACTGGCAGCTTTCAGCCACTGCTGAGATGCTACCACAAGGAAGCAAAGTGCTCACTCCCAGCAGCTCCAACAGGCTTCCCAATAAGTGACAGACTGCGACAGGTTAAGCTCTTCTGGTCTGCAGCAGTCTAATTGTATCAAACCCAACCCCCCAAAGAAGCTGAAGGGTGACCCTCCATGGCAACCAAAAAGCCGAGCAACAAGCAACAGAGTAGGCTCCTGCAGCAATCAGCATGACCCAAGCACAAAGCTCAGGAACTCCATCCGATGACAAAATCAACTGCAGAATAAGGGACAGGATCGAGTCCCCTGAGGCAGTCAGTGGCAGAGGGTCAGCAGCACAGGCACCTCCCAGGGG
>NW_017729000.1:30869033-30877561 GCF_001723915.1 Gavialis gangeticus
TACCTCCCAGGGGTCATTGCTCTAAACCCATGCTCCAGATGACTGGCCAGGCACTCCACATGCCTCGCAACTTGCCAATCCCTCTCTGAGCGCCAGCCTGCACCCCAAGCTCCCAGGGACCCTCATCCTGGTGCTCTGCTGCTCCTCAGGATCCCAGTGCCTTGCCTGCTGCTGTCCCGCTTCCACAGGGAAGGTAAGGGTTTCCTAAACTCACTGGCCCAGCTCCCTGCTCTGGATAAGGATGCTCCTGGCCGCTGCTTCTCCGCAGTGGAGTGGGTGGCTGACTGCCACCCCTAGCCTCCAGGATGCCAGCCCCATCCAGCACACTGCAATGGGGACTTGGGGTACCATCTTTCTGCCCAAGCCCTGGCCACTGCTCCCTCTGCTGCAGGGCTGGAAGTGTGGCTGACTGCCTCTGCCTTCTTCTCCTAGGGCCTTCCAGGCTCTTCAGAGAGGTCTCTCTGCTCCCTCTGCTGGGTCAGCTCAGCCCAGCTCTTCTTAGGCCTCCTGCGTCATTCCCTGGAGTCACCATCAGCAGCCTCCCACACCAGTTCGGCTGCTGCTTTTATCCCCTGTGGCTGCTCCTCCCTGGCTTGCAAACCAGCGAACCAGGGCTCAGGGTGGCGGGCCCCCCAATCCCGGCCATCCCCCTTCCATGCAAATGAGGGAATTGAAAACCCCTTCTCTAGACTGGCTTCTCCTTTTCCACAAGGCAGGGCTCCCCTGCTCCACCCATGGGGTCGCTCAGACTTCACCGGCACTGTTTCTATCCCAGGATAAATATCTCAAGCTAATCTGGTGAGCTCACATTGGCAGTCTGTTACACAAGTATTAAATGACTGTGCAGTAATGACTATGCAGTTAGCATCGTGTAGATGCGGCCAAAGTTATATAAATTGACTAATTTAGAAACTGAGCTCTCTAAAGGCTCTTATATTTCCTAAACAGCATGGAAAGAGAGTGGAGATGGAAGACCAAGGGATTTATTAAAATATTCTGCAAGAAGTTTGCAGGCAATTTGGAGAAGATTCAGTAGAAACTTGACTCAAAGGGAATCTGAGTTTCAAACTTTGCTTAACTTTTTGTGTGTCTATTAGTTAAAAAATATAACCACTTATGCATTTCTAGTTTTGGCAGGAATAGGAAGACTCATGCTATAAGATGGGGAATTATATTCAGAGGCTAATAAAGGCATTTTAGATATTACTGGAACTTACTGTTATTGGCAGAGAGATATTTGATGACATCAGGATTTTAGTTTTAATTTAAATTAAAATATATCTAGCTTTCATGGTTGGGGGGAAAAAGGCTTAATAGCATGACCTTAGTATAGCTGATATAGTGATGTCAATGTGAATTTTTGGGAGAAAGGAATAATGTCAACCTGGGAAGAAGCAGAACTTATTGGATCTTACACCCAACACAGGAATAGTCTTAAATTTCTGCTGTCCTGGAGGTACCACCCTCTCCTGCTTTGTGGCCCTGGGAGTCATTGCACCTCCTCTAAAAATGAAATGGGAAGGTCTACTCATACTCTGTTGAGATAGTGGCAATGAGAGTCCCATATCTGGGATGTGTTTCTAGAGTACTAAGTTGCCTTTCTCCAGATTTGATTATATATGTCTGAGGTGAACATCAGCACTGCGTATATGTTTTAGTTGCAGTGTATGGAAGTACATCAGTCTGTGGGAACCAGCCACATTGTACTGATATATATTTTCAGGCTATACTCTTGATTACCAAAGACTATGTATGAGACAAATTATGAAATGCTATGTTAAAACTAAGGAGAGTTTTGGACATTTAAACCAATGATGTTGTTTAGACTCATGTATTTACTTGACCACTTTCCCTTATTTCCTTAGTTCCTTTTAACCCTTTCCAGGGAAACTGAAAATTAATATTGCCTGGGTATACTGAATTATAGAAGTTATTTAGTAAAGCCAGAAAAAAATTACTTGAAGGATTTCAAACCACGTTTTGTATGAAATTGCAGGTAGGGACATGTATATTTGTTTAAAAAGGGGAACATTTCCAAAGGGGAGCTCCTTATTGGAAGCATGAAGCACAAAGCACAAAGCCAGGGCCTATATAAATGTAACAGACTGCTCTAACTTTGCCCCTGGATAAAATAGCATTTAGTAGGAGCTGTTTTGCTGCATTTGTATAGTTCCCAGTTTGTCTATGTATACACATTAGAATGTAAAAGCTGCTGCATGGTGCAGAAAAGGCATCCCCACTCTTCCTCCTCTGCAGAAATGACTCTAAATGTACATGTCCATACCCTGCTATAGTATGTAAACAGGTTTATAACATTCACTTCAACATATTGAAATGAATTGTGGCTTGGATGTGTGCCTCTGGTTCAGTAAACAATTTTTTTTCAATGCAAAATAGAATGCGTTTTCTTGGTTTATTTATTTATTTATTTTTTAGTTTTGAATACATTTAGCCGTTGTATTGAGATATTTGAAAAGTAAACAAAGTCAGACTCTGAATGTAAAGAGAAGTGGCCAGTGGCAGTGCAGGTTTATGAATTTCAGGCCTGGCTTTGAAGGACCCCTAGGTTAGAGGATGATACTGTTCCCATACCCAATTAATCTTTGGTCTTTTTGCTGATAATCCTGCCTATGGTGCCAAATGTTGTGGTGTGTTTTGTGACCTAAGACGCAGGTTCATTAGTAACCAGACAAACAACTCTTTGGTCTTTGAACAGCCACCCAATAGTAAATGTCAGTACATTACTATTTGCATATAACAACTTCTGTAAGTTTCAATACCACATAAAATTCAGAGAAAAAATAAGATAAACTAGCAACAAACAAGTATTTAAAGATGATTTCTTCATTTGGGTGTGATATTTTTGGTGGGAATTCAATGTTAATGTATTTGTATGCTTTCAAAAATTATCTGTACAAATCTGTTTGCCAGGTTTCTAGATATAGAAATTTCTTTTTAAATGTATTTGCATCAGAGCATCTGTTAACATTTAAAACAGTTTAAATAATGTTTGGTATCTTTGGAGGAGGAGAGAAATGCACTTTATTTTGCTGGAAAAAAATAGATATATTTTTTTTCCTATTCCCCAAAATAGGATAAATTGTTTCATAGATTTCATAGACATTAGGGGTTGGAAGGGACCTCAAGAGATCATTGGGTCCAGCTCCCCTCGCCATAGGCAGGAAGTCAGCTGGGATCAACTGACCCCAGCAAGAAATACATCCAGCTGTTTTTTGAAGGAATCCGGAGTAGGTGCTTGCACCACCTCTGGGAGGAATTTGTTCCAGACCCTGGACACATGCACCATTAAGAACTTTTTTCTAATATCCCGTCTACATTGGCCTCCCTGGAGTTTACAGCTGTTAGACCTTGTTATCCCTTGGGGAGCTCTGATATAATAGAAGTTCTCCCAGGTCCTGATGTGCCCCTCTTATGAAGTTGTAGGCTGCCACCATGTCCCCTCTGAGCCTTTTCTTCTCCAGACTGAAGAGTCCCAAGTTCCTCAGCCTTTCCTAATATGGCCTTCTTTCCAGGCCTTGGATCATATGAGTGGCTCTCCTCTGGACTCTTTCAAGCTTCTCCACGTCCTTCCTGAAGTGGGGGGCCCAATGCTGGTTGCAGTACTCCAGCTGCGGTCTCACCAGGGCCAAGTAAAATGGGAGGATGACTTCCCTGGTTTTGCTTGAGATCATCAGTGGATGCACGCCAGAGTTTCGTTAGCTTTCCCTGCCGCTGCATCACATTGGTGGCTCATATTCGACTTGTGGTCAATCAAGAACCCCAAGTCCCTTTTGGTTGTGGTGCTAGCAAGTGCAGCACTGCCAAGCCTGTAAGTATGCTGAGGGTTCTTCCTACCCTGTTCAAGTTCGCTGATGACACCAAGCTGTGGGGTAAAGTGAATACACCGGCAGGCAGGGACCGCATCCAGGCAGACCTGGATAGGTTAGAGAAGTGGGTGGATCTGAACAGGATGCAGTTCAACAAGGACAAGTGCAGGGTGCTGCACCTGGGGAGAGGGAACCAGCATTATGGTTATAGGTTAGGGACTGACCCTCTCGGCAGCACAGAGGCAGAGAGAGATCTTGGAGTCATGAGTGACTCCAGGATGAATATGAGTCGCCAATGCGATGAAGCAATAGGCAGAGCCAACCACACCTTGTCATGCATCCACAGGGGCAACACTAACAGGTCCAGAGAGGTCTTGCTCCCCCTCTATGCAGCGGTGGTCAGGCCACAGCTGGAGTACTGTGTCCAGTTCTGGGTGCTGCACTTCAAGAAGGAAGTGGAGAACCTGGAGAGGGTCCAGAGGAGGCCACTCATATGGTTGAGGGCCTCCGTGGCCAGCCCTATGAGGAGAGGCTGAGGGACCTGAATCTCTTCAGTCTTCACAAGAGGAGACTGAGGGGGGATCTTGTGGCTGCCTACAACCTTATCAGGGGCCACCAATAGGGACTAGGGGAAAGTCTGTTCACCAGGGCCCCCCTTGGGGTCACCAGGATAGGTTTAGGTTAGATATTAGGAAGAACGACTTCACGGTAAGGGTGGCCAGAGCCTGGAATAGGCTTCCCAGAGAGGTGGTGCTTTCCCCTTCCCTGGAGATCTTCAAGAGGAGACTGGATAGGCACCTGGCTGGGTTCTTATGACCCCTGCCACCCTCAGTGCTCTTTCCTGTCCATGGCAGGGGGTCGGACTCGATGATCTGTCTAGGTCCCTTCCGACTCATTGATTCTATGATTCTATGATTTGCTCCATATTGGCTGTCATTAAGAATCTTGCCATTAGTTAATGGATCCCCTGACAATTTTATCCAGAATTTTTCCAGGGATGGACGTCAGACTGATTGGTTTATAGTTCCCTGGTTCATCCTTCCTCCCTTTCTTGTAGATAGGGACCGTGTTGCTCTTTTCCAGTCATCTGGGACCTCTCTGGAGCACCACAATTTTTCAAATATCCCTGCCAAGGGGGATGCAATGATATCTGCCAGCTCTTTCAAGACCCTCGGGTGCATTCCATCTGGGCCCATAGACTTGTGAATGTCCAGTTTCTCAAGGTGTTCCCTCACCTGATCAACATCAATTTTTGGCCCATCACCCACTCCCAAATTGGTTTGTGACATTCCTGGCAGTGTGACCCTCATAGGAGGGTGAAAAACTGATGCAAAAAAGTCATTTAGAAGATTAGCCCTGATGTCAGTTGCCCTGTTGGTTCTCTCAGGAGCCCAATACTGTCCTTGTTCTTTTTCCTACTCTCACATATCTAAAGAAGGACTTTATATTGTCCTTGATACCCATAGCACACCTAAGTTTGGTTTGTGCCTTGTATTTTCTCAACTGCTCTCTGCAGGTGTGGGCAAGTGCAGAGTAATCCTCTTTGGTAATGCTTCCTGTTTTCCAGCTGGTGTAGGCTACTCTTTTGAGCTTAATTAGATCCAAAAGTTCCTTATTCAGCCATAGGGGCTTCCTTGCTCATTGACTGCATTTCTTGTGAGAAGGGATGGCTTTGCCCTGTGCTTCAAGGATTATATTTTTGAACGATGACCATTTCTCGTGTACTCCCTTATCTCGGGGGGTACGGCCTCTGATTGCCTGACTGACCAGTTCTCTCAGTTTGCAGAAGTCGGCCTTCCCAAAGTTAAGGACTTCTGTTTTACTGAGGGGTTTGCCTGCGGTTTGGTGAACTAAGAAGGTTACCAACTCATGGTCACAGTCACCAAGCTTCCCCTCGATCCACAGATCACTCACCAGGTCCTCCCCTTTGGCCAGGACCACATCCAGCAGTGCTAATGCTACTTGTTAAAGTAGCTATTCTGGGAAATTTTCTTATGTCCATTCCAGGCAGGTGTCACACCATACAGTTAAATATATACAGGATATTAGCTCACACTGTTTCCTGTTAAAAGGTGAAATAAACAGAATCAATGAAAAATTAATTTTATGTATATTTCTTTAGCTGACTACAAAAGAAAGTTTATGGATAATAGATTCCTCAGATGATCAATACAGTGCTAAGCACAATTTCAGAATGATATTGATTGTCCTAAAACCCACAGTTTTGTAATGTAAATCATCCCCATTTTTATTTGATACTTATATGCTCATCTGTGATCCCACTAATAAAAAAGATGGTTGCCCTGGAAGAGTTAGTTTAGTCTATGTCTCTTAGTATAATTTATTATATGGATTATAATTCCAGTGACCCAAACTATTTAAATTAAAGGGCTGGGGGGAGGGGTTCTTTTTAAGATATTTGCATGTTCACGTGCACCCAAGTATTGAGAGAGCTAGATTTTACCAAGTCCTACTATCATATCACTTTGTTCTTCTAATATTGAATAGAAGAGAAGCCGCTGAGCATAGAGTTCAACAGAAGTGATTTTCTTGTTCAATTTTCTGTTTAAAAATAATGAAGTGCTCACTAGGCTGGAGATGTCACACAGTAATACCTCACCACAATGAATTATAAAAAGTAGTAATTCAATGTATGCTATAATCACTGTGTTCTGCAGTAAGATTAACACTTATAGGGATGATATAAAATAGATTTATCTATACATATAGCATGTCTTTAAACTGCTTGCCAAGGTGAGTCTTTCAATGAATACTGTCCTTGTTCAAAAGCACATTGTCACAATTGGCTGAGGCTGCTTTAATACAGCAAGGTTCGTTTCCTCTTTTCACAGTTCTGGGAAATTGTGAAATAATTTATATTTTTACCTCCCTTAGAAATTTTGAGTTGTTAAAAAATTCTTTTTAAGAGGCACTTTATGGCACTGCCTTAAAGGTATGATCAGCAACAACTGATGCTTAAAATCAAGCTGCATCTAGAAAATTCTTAGTCTTTACAAAATGTCCATCTTTTCTATATGTAAGATATAGTCACATACATGAAAAAGAACTAATTCCTCCATCTCTGGGTCACTTCACTTTATTCCCAGGATACCCCTAGCTGGATGCTAGTGAGTTCAAAGACACTTCTAAAAAAATAGAAACTTGTTTGTGTACCTCTAACTTTCTGTAGTTGGATGTAGTATCTGTGTGTCTGATAACTCAGGGAAAAACATTTTGTAGCTCACTATGGGCATGTCTATATGAGATATTTACTGTAGTTACCTAATTAGCTCCTCTCTGAACATCTTGGCATGTACACATGTGGAGGCAGGAAACTAATTAATGCCACAGCAGATTAGCACTTGTAAATACAAGTACTATCCCAGTACAGAGTTTTTTCATGCACAGCAATGTATGTGTAGATGCTGACCCAGCTGGCTGGGGCATGGGGGTGCTTCAGTGTGGGGGCTGCCTGCCATCTAGCCCTGCACCAAAGTACTTTTGTGCTCCAGCCATCCCCTCTGCAGCAGATTTAGTTGGGTCAGAGCAGGCTGGCAGGCTTCTGGCTGGCCCCCTGGGTCCCCTGCCAGCTGGAGCTGTTCTGAACCAGCTCAATGTGCTGCAGTCCCAGGTGCATGTATAAACATGGTGCCCAGGAGCAATATGTGATGGAGTTCATTGCTGTGCATTAATATGCACATGTAGATGTACACTGTGTGTCTTTTCAGTCCCTTTGAACTAGGTTTTAGGTTTTCCTGATGTCAGAAGTCTTGTGTGCTAGATCCTGTGAACTATCTTTTTTCTGTAGTTTTTCCATAGGGACAAAATGCTTTAAAATAGGCATCAGATATACTTAAAAAGAGGTATCAGAAGCTCTAAGTACTTGGTACTGTGCTGTCATCTGGCTACATGTTAACAGAACACTCTATATCTAATTTCATAGCTACTCCAGTGTCATCTCTTTCTGTTCTTCTTCACTGATGAATCCTCTTTAATGCCAAAAACTTGTGACAGTACCTATTTCTTAGTAGTGATCTACAAATGCTACAATGCTAATAGTGATCTACAAATGCTGGTCCAGTTCCCTCAGCAATGGATAGTGTCCTCCTAGTACAGGAATTTCCATACAACCCATGTGTATCACCACTAAACTGACTTTAACTCTGGTAATGTCTTTGATTTTTTTGGAGGCTTTGCACAACCCTTTACCTAGGTCTGAGAAGGTTTTGTGCAAATGTCAAAGGAGCAGAAGAATGTCAAGAAAAATGAATGTGTGGAGAGAGGAACTGCGTGTCAGAAGGCTTGATGTCACAGAACAGGAAGAAGAACCATAACTAACAATTGGAGGTCAGATTTCTCCATTTTGAAGAATTTTAGCATTCCTAAAATTCAACAAAATTCTTCTCATGATGATGATGGAGGTTCATAAGTATAGATATGATTCCATACATGATACCCCTTCTTCCTGGGACAGATTTTGTGGTGACTGAAGGGATACATTTGTGGTATCAATCTGAGGTCTATGCTTCATAGAATCATAGATTCATAGAAGTAGGGTCAGAAGGGACCTTGTAGATCTTCAAGTCCGACCCCCTGCCTGGGCAGCAGAAAAACTGGGCTCAAATGACTCCAGCCAGGTAGGCATCAAGCCTCTTCTTAAAGACCCCCCAGGGTAGGAGCCAGCATCACTTCCCCTGGAAG
>NW_017729000.1:30882561-30890995 GCF_001723915.1 Gavialis gangeticus
CGTGCTCTCAAGAAGGGAGTTTCCCATCTTATAAGTGTGCTGCTGGTTACTACTGCCCAAGTGCAGTCAGTATTGAAATGCATCCTGTTTTTGTTAGCCCACCCCTGTAACATATCCAGGTCTTGCTGCAGTCTCTCCCTCCCTACTAGCGTGCTCACCTCACCCCAAATTGTGGTATCATCAGCAAATTTAAACAGGTTGCTTTTCACCCCGTCGTCCAAATCTCTGATAAAGAAATTGAACAGAGCGGGCCCAAGGACCGAGCCCTGGGGGATTCCACTACCCACTTCCCCCCAGGTCCCATCCACCACCACCCTCTGAGTACGACCCTTCAGCCAATCTGCAATCCATCTGACTGTGTAGGCATCAATGCCACAGTTGCCTAGTTTTTTAGTCAGGACTTAGTGCAATTTAGGAGGGATTTGGAGGCTCTCAGGTAGTTCTGTGAGTAAAAAGGGTACAGTTTCTAAAGCCTCTTCACCTTCTATTTTATGGGGTTTTGACCTATGAATCAATTTTCTCCACATTTTCTTTCTATGCCTCCTTTCAATCCAAGGATGATGTCAATAGAAACCTTTGTCAATATGAATGCATCTTCTTGGTCAGGAGGACCATAAGAGAAGTCTGTTCTCAACAGCTCTTTCACTCCCTATCACTTGGAATAGAGAAAGTGAAATGACTAGACAAAGTTAACTGAAAAAGGGAAATGGATAGAGAAGGAGAGGATGGAAAAAACTGATGCTTAAGCATATAGAAAATGCTGTACTGGGTCAGATTACAGGGTCATCAAGCCCAGTATGCTTTATATCAGGGGCAGAGAGCAAATACTAATGGAGTAAATATTTATGCAAGACTTATCCAAACTAATCCATACCTCTTTTCTTACAGCTTTCACCATTTAGAAACCGAACCCTATCTAGTTTAGTATCTATCAATGGGCTTAACCTGCATGAATTTATTCAAAGTCCATTTGAACCTAGTTAAAATATCACCCCCTATAAAATCTTGTGGCAATAGTTTCCATGAGGTACTTTAGTGCTGTGTGAAAAAGAACTTAATTTTGCATCATTTAAACTTGCTTCTTAATAATTTCAATGCATGTCTCCTAGTTTTAGTATTGTGAGATGATAAATAATAAATCCTTATCTACTTTTTCCATACTGTTCATTATTTTAAAGAATGCTGTCATATCCTGCTAAGTCATTTTTATCTCTAAGATGAAATGGCCTTAGCTATTTTAGTCTCTAATCCTACAGAAGCATCTCCATGCTCCTGATAATCCTTGTTTCCCTTTTCCATACCTGTTCTAGCTCTTCTATAGAGAGGTGGGGGGGAGAGGAGAGGCAGAACTGCCTGAAGTATGGGGCAGGTATACCATTGATGTATACAGTGGTGTTTCTCATTCTTGGAGAGAATGAGACGGGAAGGAGTTTCTATCTTTTATTTACTGTTAACAATACTTCAGGAAAGTGTGTTAGCCTTTAAAATTCATATCATCAATCAAAAAAAAATACAAACAGCTCTCATAGTAGGAGTTCTTTTCACTTGTGCATTTGCTTAACCTTAAACTTTAACAAGTTCTACTTACATTTGTGGTAATGAACTTAAATCAAAAGTAAAAGATCAGTCACATTTACTGTATGATTGAAAGTTTTTGTGTTAGGAACAGTGACTGGACTTGACTAGACCACATCCAGAAGGGGATCTCTTCTGAAATAAGATGAAAAGTCAGACTACTTGCTCTTTCATGTATCAAGGGGGGTAAAATTCTAGTGAACTGTACAGTAACTGTCTATTCCCTACTGTGTACTGAGATTAAAATATCATTTTGACTGTGATCGTTACCAATCAGAACTTCTACAGTTGTTCCTTAGAACTGAAGATACATTCATCTTCCATACCACACAACATCCAGCCTTTTCACTTAAAAATACCTGATGGGTATCTTGTATTGGTTTGGAGGGAACTGTATTTGATGGGCTTCTAAATATGTTTTTGCAGAAATTCAGATTTCATGGAGAAGAAAATGTTGTGGACTGTCAATGGAAAAAAAACCCATCTGTGCTAGTGGGACAATACAGCAGTGAGAAGCAGAGAAATTAAGGAGATGGTGGTAGATTTACTATATTTAGATCATTTAACACACACAGAATACCTCTGGTCACACAATAATGTTAATATTGAACCCAAGTTTACAGTGCCTTGCACCTTATGGTGACAGAACAGTAGTGCAAAATGGGTGTAAAATGATGTCATTCTGAACTGGAAACATTTTACAACCATTTTAATACTCTTCTCATGTATTGAAAATTACTAAACAAGGTGCAAAGCAATGGAGGAATAGGCCTGTTTTTTACTTCGAAACACATTTTTCCGTTCCATATTGACATGCAGTAGTGGTGTTTTTTAGTGTACTCTACTAAACAAGTAAGCAAATTTACTCAGATGTCCTTCCTTATATTTGAGAGTCATTTATACAATCAAAATGAGAGAGGAAACAAGGTCACTATTATGATAGCCATTGTGGGTGATTCCAGTAATATCTGAGCTGAACTCATCTGAGCAAGGCTACTGGTGTTAATCAACATTTTTCATAAACTAATTCCATTGTGAGTGTTTGTAATTTCTATTTACAGGGTAACTCCATTCCCTACAAGTCAAATATGGCTTTTTGATATTCATAGATTTTCTTTTTAAATGTCACTGAAATTATCTCAGAGGAGCAGATCTGACAGGTCAATCACTGCAGATGGTAAGTGCTTTGTTAATTATACAGAAATTTAGAAACAATTGTTGAATGTCTTGCCTCAGGAGAAATTTCTCTTATCCTGCTTGAGAATAGATTTCCTCTACTGAATTAATTCTGTGTTTGTGAAAAGATAACAATCTCTGCTGCATTGTAGGAATAACTCCTTGCCTCTTGTTCAAATATGCAACTGTAAATAAGCAGAGGATATTGCAAATAAACAATACCATTCTTTTTAAATAATGCAATGTGTGTAATTAGGATGATACAATTACAACAGTGTACAGCTCTCAGTGTAACAATTAGTTTTTCAGTAAAATGTAATTTGTTCCAATGCAAATGTTTTCCCTCAATTCAGAAGATTCCCTTGAGTTGTTACAATAATAAGCCTATTTCTACAAATATATGTATTTGTGCACAGTATGTTCCAATACACAAATCAAAGAGGACAGCAACATTATAATAAGCTACTGGAATTATAAAATGCTAGCAAAATGGTATTGGTGCTACTTTCTGATGGTGGAAATGTGTCCAAGTACCCTTCTTAGATTTTCATCTAGCTCAAAGAAATCTTGTTAAAGCTGAATGCCTCATACAATATTGCATCAAATTTCATTGCAACATAATTTCACTGTTGAAGATGGCTGGTATTGATCTATCTTATGTTCTTATACAGTCTCTGTTACTGTACTAACTTGCCACCCATGAGGTTCAGAAATACTGGTATCTTTATTTAACAATGAAGTTAAATGGCTTGCTCAAGATAACTCAGGAAGATTGTGAAAGGGTAAGGACTTGAACCTGGATCTTCCACACCCTATGCAGTGCCACCTTTTACCAAGGAGTTAAAACATTGTAATATATGAAAATACAACTTACTACCCTACTAGGCTCCTTGGACAATTGATATCTCTGATTAATCCAAGCTTCAAAATACTTACTATGGTGCAGGATAAATTAGATATAATTTTAAAACATCTGAGCACACATTACCAATTGCATTGCTAAAAAAAAAGCACCAATCATTTTTGGGTTGTATTGCATACAAATCTGCATTTATTAGTTTGCTTTCAAGACTAGTGTAATATGATGGGGGACATTTTTGTAGAAATAAAACAGCACAGTTCTATCAATGCAGGAATTGGCAAGGCTAGTTCAGTTATATTAATATTACTGAAAGATCCCAGGAGAAGTTAGAGAAAGGATGAGTATAATTACCCAGGATGGATGGATGGGAACACTCAACATTTTCTTTTAAAAGTGATTCAGTCTGAACTTTTAATTTTCATTTTTTTATCCTCTTAGTACATGCCTTATGTTTGCAAGGCATTTGTCTTTTTATTGTGAGCATTTCCCTACTGTCACATTTGAAGGTTTGATTCTAGGTGACTCTAGACTCTAACTCTAAACATGAGTTATTGGTTACTTTTAAATATTGCAGTGC
This sequence comes from Gavialis gangeticus, assembly GCF_001723915.1. Taxonomy (NCBI): domain Eukaryota; kingdom Metazoa; phylum Chordata; order Crocodylia; family Gavialidae; genus Gavialis; species Gavialis gangeticus. The sequence goes on from NW_017729000.1 coordinate 30,886,752, forward strand.
ATTCAGTAAATGATTATAAAACCCCACATACGCACAGCAGCAGCAATGTGTAATCATTATAGAGATAGGTGCTGCATTAAGCATGTCTGCTTTGCTCAAGTCAGTGTTAATGAAACATCCCGGTTGATTAAAGTGGTAGAAAGAAGTGTCACCTGTGAGCATCCATGTTTCACTGTATTCTTTTACTTTTTGCTTCTGTTTCTTAAAATACAAGATGTAAGCAACAAGAAGAAAAAAAGAGTCTATTAATTATAAATCTTATTACCTATCGCACACGGTGATTGGTGACATCTTCTGGTGAGATTCTTTCTTGTCTTAAAAGTCTGTGCACTCCACTGTTCTGCTTCCCCTGAATTCTAATGAGAGAGAGAGTAGGAGGCATAAGAGAAGAAAGAAAATAAAACAGGCCTCTGAAAATGCAATGATATTGAATTGATATTTACATTCATCCAGTAACCATACTTGTGCCTGCTCTTGAATAACAGTAATGGTGATCAAAAGAGAAATGTATGATCTTTGGGCTTGATGCTTTCAAACTACACACCAATCACTGTAATTCAGGAGAAAATGGGGACAGAACTACACCAATAAATACCACAATCATTGCTACCTGAGTAAAAGCGACTCCCACCCAATAAAGCTAAAGCGAGTAAAGACTGCTCTATTACATGCTATGCTGAAGTTAAATATAGGACTAAAATCCATTCAAAGACTGTCTGTTCCTAAGAGCATAGCTAGTCTGCTTTGTTAAGTGAATAATACTGTTCACAATCTTCAGAGCGATCAGCACTGCTGAAGGCACAGCCTGTGTTACTGCACAAGCCTATTTTAACCTTGGTTGTGCCAGCTGTGGTCCCATGTGGGGCCTATAGGATTTATAGTTTTACGGAATTAAATACCGCTGAAAAGAAGACATGCAGGTGGAGCATGGACTTCCGGTTCTTCCTCCTCTCCAGTTCTGGCCCCGCTCTGTTTATGCATAGAAATGCAGCTGCCTTCAGACAAGAATCTGAACAGTAGCCAGCTGCTTTATAACTGTATTAGTCTGAAGCCCTCATGAGAAATATTTTTTTGCTGGAAAATAAATTATAACATGGATAAGTGGTGCCTGACAAAGCTAAACAGGAGCCATACTGCTGTATTGCAAATTCATCTGCAGTCTCTCGGTAGAAAGACAAATAAAAGCACTTCATCAAAATCAGTCAGAGAAACCCAGGAATGCTCATAGGAGACCACTGAACTCTAAATACCAATCAATTCACCAACTTTTTTGTCAAACTTGCAAGTCCCCTTAAGCACTGTTGTCTAGAACTACCGAAAAGCAGCTGCATGGCATGCAGCGGGGGGAAAACAGACCTGTTTACAAGGGCCTGTACAGCAGAAGCAGTCAGGGTATTTGCATATCCTTGCAAGCCTGTTCCTAAGTTCACTGAAGGCAATGGAGTTATTCTAATTGCTTCTGAAGGCTTATGGCCCGTTTGAGAATATAGGTTCACAATTTTGCGCAATTTGCTATTTTCAGTGACTTGAAAGTGTTCACTAGTATTCTGTGTCCATTTGAGTTTAGGATTGCGAACTTTTAATCTTTGTCCTTGAACTGAAAGTCACTGAATTAGACTATTGTGAAATTTTAGTCAACATGTTTGAACTGCCCCCTCTGAAGTGCCCCCTCTGCCTTCTAAGGCCCTATAGGTACAGACATTCAAAAAGACTGAAGCAGAAGTGATCAAAGTTACTGTAATCTGTAAGCAGCATAGTTTACATCGGTAAGAAACAGAACAAACATTCACCCTTTGGTGGGGGGCACAAATCTTAGATCAGGTTCCACCATCTTTAAATCTGTCCGTGTGTCCTGAACTTCTTTTCTGTTATGGGTATATACCAGTTTCCAATCACTTATACCAGTAAAAGTGTAGTGTTTGTATTTGGCCTCAGAGATTTTATGGGTGCTTCTAAAGCCAGTGAGATGTAGGGACATTGGTCTTTGTCACTGGGATTGCTCTTCAAATTTGGAAGTGTATCTTGAGAAAAGAGACTAGTATCCGCACTAAAATTGATTGAACAAAAAAGCAAAGGTTACTGTCCTGCTATTACAATATTTATATGCTTCAAATCAGGAGCATATGTTAAAAATCTTCTCAAATAATGTCAGGTCCTGTATACACAGTATAACAGCTAGAGAGAAAGTAGCTTTTCTCTGACTAACTCCATATATCTCACTGTGTCAGCACAAATAAATGTTCTGACTTGAATAAAAAGCAAAGGGAACTCATCAAGTAGGCTGTGAAGCAGAGCACAGGACAGCACAGCTACATAGTGGATTAGGTCTAAGCTGACCCTGAAATAAATGATGAACACTCCTGGCTTCTCCTGGGTTTACATTTTTTCTTCTCTTCTTTTTCTAGCATTTTATTGATTGCATCCTTTATCTCTCAGGTCTTCCTTCCGGTGTTTCATTCCTTTACTTCCAAAACCCCTGTCACTTTGTTTACATTCGTTGCCTTCTTTGACCCTTTGCTTCCCACCCCATCACCTAGTGTTTCTGTAGCTTCTATTTTCACTTCATTTCTCTTTTTCTTTGAGGAAACAGATTTTTCTCCTATTCAGATCAATGGTTTTTGACTGAAACCAAGAGTAATATTGGGCTGCAGGTCTCTATGCCATGGCTATGTTACTCTGTATATTCAGGCAGCAAGCCAAAGTTGGTAGTGGATTTCAAACAATGCTTCACTGACAGTAAAGGTACAGAATCTCACAAACCTCATTTATTGCTTCCAGGCTATTTTATAAAGCATTTTGTGAAACTACTTTTTATCCTGCTACTAAGGAAGTTGAAGCTTGTAGGCTTCTAGAACAATGTCTTGGCAATTTCTGAGTGTTAGCTGATTTAGTGATAAAGAAAATGGGAGAGGGTAGGGTTCAGGTGTTAATGAATAATCCATGAGCGCAGTGTAAAAAAAAATAGTATGAATTTTGTTTTATTTTTTTCAAGCATGCAGTGAAAAGCCATCCTGCTTCACTTTTGCTGGGTTTATGAAAAATCTAAATGTTTGGGGCCATATGCTGCCATCATTTATATAAAATACCATTGATCTAAGTGGCAACTCCCTGTGTAAAGTGACAGCAGGAGATAGCCCTTGGTGTGTTCATGTCTGGCTAGTTGCAGCTTCTGCTATACATAAAAATAGCTTTTTTCAGAACATCTTTTCATGAGGGATGGATAGCTGAAGTGATTGATTATTGAACCTTAATATGCAGGTCATAAATTGAAGCTAGGTGTGATAAGCTGCCATTTGTTGAGTGTATTGTAGATGGAATTAGTTGCTGCTTTCAGTGTAGTTCTTAGAGAACAGTAAGACAAAAAACAAAACCATAACTGACACTTGTTGGCTAAGTACAGACAGTCAGAAAGCCTGAGGCAGAATTGATCCAGCTTTTGTGGGTTTCTTGCCTGAACTGACCAAGCCAGAAGGGAGGAGGGAGAGGAGGGGGCAGTCCTGCACACCTCCCACCCTGGCCACTGAACCTAGCCAATCAGGGTCATCTCTGACCCCCTGCTGTCACCACAGACCCCCCTCTGCACAGAGACTTAGGCTTTCAGAGCTGGTAGACATGGTGGCAGCAGAGGGGCAGGAGCAGTGCAGGGACAGAGCCTTCTGTCCCAGCCAGACCCCCCCAGCTGGGGTCTAGATAGCATGGGGGTGGTGGCCTGCAGCCTGGCATTCCTCCCCCTGCAGCCTGGCTGGGTGATCATACCCTCATACCCAGTCCTGCCCTCCTGCTGGACCCATGAGATGTGGGAGGCAGGAGCAAGAGGAATGCAGCCTGACCACCCTGGCCATGGCCCCACCACACTATGCAGGCCCCAACTGGGGGCAGGGGGGAGAGGCGGGGGGCACTGGCCAGGGCTCAGAGGTGATTGCCCAGCTTGGTTGCAAGATAAGCATCCAATTTACTCTTGAAGGTGTTCAATGTAGGTGCTTGAACCACCTCCAATGGCAGGCTGTTCCAGACCTTGGGGCCTCGAACAGTAAAGAAATTCTTCCTTAAGTCCAGCCTGAAACAGTCTTGCAGTAGTTTATAACCATTCGACCTTGTCATCGCTTGGGGCACTCTGGTGAACAAACGTTCCCCCAGATCCTGGTGGTCACCCCTGATAAACTTATAGGTGGCCACCAGATCACCCCTGAGCCTGCGCTTTTCCAGGCTAAAGAGCCCCATGGCTCTCAGCCTGTCATCATAAG
>NW_017729000.1:30895995-30897542 GCF_001723915.1 Gavialis gangeticus
CTGGACTCTCCCAAGCTTCTCCACGTCCTTTTTGAGTTGTGGAGCCCAAAACTGGATGCAGTACTCCAGCTGCGGCCTTACCAAGGCTGAGTACAAGGAGAGAGTGATGTCCTGGGATTTGCTTGAGAAGCATCTATGGATGCAAGCCAGCTTTTTGGTTGCTTTACTAGCTGCAGCATCGCACTGCAGGCTCATGTTCATCTTGTGGTCAATGATGACCCCCAAGTCTCTTTCTTCCGTGGTGCTAGCCAGCATAGCACTGCTGAGCCTATAAGGATACTGTGGTTTTTCTTCCCAAGGTGGAGAACCTTGCATTTTTCAGTATTAAATACCATTGGGTTCTCGTCCGCCCATTTGCTGAGCCTGTCCAGGTCAGCCTGGATCACCCACCTGTCTTCTGGTGTGGATGCTTTGCCCCAAAGTTTGGTGTCATTAGCGAAATTGGCCAGTCCGCTTCTGACTCCAATGTCCACATCATTAATTAAGATGTTGAACAATATGTGTCCAAGGACAGAGCTTTGGGGGACCCGACTGGTCACAGGGCACCATGACGATTGACTTACATCAATTACTACCCCTGGGTCTGACCTCAGAGCCAATTTCCCAGCCAGCGGATCATGGTGGACCCAAGGCCACAACTGGCCAGTTTTGCCAAGAGGTGACCATGGGATACCAGATCAAAGGCTTTTTTGAAGTCAAGATATATGACATCAATCTCTTCTCCCTTGTCCAGGTGATAGGTCACCTGGTCATAGAAGGAAATGAGTTAGGTCAAGAAAGACCTACCCGCAACAAACCTGTGCTGGCTATCCCTGTTTCCCAGATATGAATTACTGGTTGTTTAAAAGTATAGACTCACCAGCTGCATCCTCATCAGTGGGAGCATACAGTTTGTGGTACCTCAAAGCCTTCTGAGATGCCATAAAATACACGTGGTGCTCATCATTCTATTGACTGTACTGCATTTTTGCAGCACAGTGGCAAAATTAGATACTGGGAAATCACAGTATCTAAAAAGTGCACAACAGGAAAAGTGGGGCACTGTCTGTAGCTGCTGGCTGAAACTGGAGCCTGGCAAACCAGAGCCACACTCTGGCTGCCAGCCAGGTTCTGTGCACCTGGATTGCCACTGCTTCAGTCCCAGAAGGCTCCCAGGACCCCCGGTAAGGCTGCTGAGGCCAACCCAGGTGTGGGCCTCAGCCTCCTCTACCCCACCCAGGGCAATTTCCTGTGGACCACAGCGTGCATGCAGAGGCATGCCAAGGGACAGCTAGCAGGGGCATGCCTGGGGATGACTAGGAGCAGCACAAATGTATGCTTGTTTATGCTCGTGGGGATGCATCTACTATTTCAAACTACTTCTGAGTATTTGAAGCTTTATGGCGTGAAATTCAAGAGGCAGAAATTGATAGGTTCATAAAGCGCCACCAAGCCTTCTTCAAGACATTATTTAAGCACATTTATCAAGTGAAATAGTGTCAGGGGAATGGTACTGTTTAATTACAGAGAAGGATTCTAATTATATATATATATATATATATATATAT
>NW_017729000.1:30897697-30906508 GCF_001723915.1 Gavialis gangeticus
ATATATAAAATACACACACACACACACACACACACACATATCTTACTTTCTAAAACACTTGATTCTTCCTGCCAACTCTTTATGCCATCTGTTATAAACAACCATTTTCTGTCCAGTCTAAATTGTGGGTGCAATTCTGTTTCCCAGGTATCATAACACATTCTGTTCTTCCCTTGTATTTTGGTTAGGTACAGATAACCATGGATACACATGAATGTTGTTCAAGGTTTCCAATGGCATTGTCAGTCTCGGGTGTTTAGAAAAAAAATCTTTTCTTACAGGATGACTGATGACAGCTCTGATTGCTAAAGGCAGTCATCAAGTTGTGCACATCCTTGCCAGTTCTAAGCCAAATTTACTACTTTCCTAAGTTTTCAAGATGATGCAGTGAAGCCTAAGTTTCATTTCATTTCATTTCATTTTGTTTAATTTTGTTTCTTTGCTTTGCTTTCTTTGCTTTTTGTTACATATGATAAGCCAAATAGACCCCTCTGAATGAGTGAAATAAGAATTGCTGAATAATAATCATCATAGCCCATGTAAGTGGTCCTTCTGCTATCACACTCACACATATCATTTTAATTTTTGCTGGAATTTGCCTTTGATATTAATTTATTTAACCATCAAAGCATCTCCTTTAATATGGCCTACAGGGTAATGCATCATACTGGAACTCAGAGAACCTGGGCTCTGTTTATAACTCAGAACCTGCTAGGTGGCTGAAGTAAGTAATGCATCAGTGCCTTAGTTTCCCCATCTATAAAATGTGGGTAATGATACTGTTGCAAGACTCCCAATTACAAACAGACCTTAAAGTATAATCCATGGGTGATACTCTCAGTGGCATAGTGCAAAGGGCTATGTGGTTTGTATTATATAGGTCCACAAGCTGTTTCCAAATGTGCTTGGGCATGCACTTGCAACAGCAAAATTAATAGCAACATACTACTTTTTGCTCTTGCGCATGCCCTTGCATATACACTTTGGTGAGAGGCAAATTGTCCCACTTTGGGCAAACAGCCCTTGCCTGGCTTCTCTCAGGTCCTGGTATGCTGAAGGAGCCAAGGCAAAATTGCAGGAGTGAAGATGCTCTGGCTTGCAGCCAGAGCATCTCCCTGGAAGACTGAGCCTCCATGTGTTCTGGTGCACACTGCTGTCACATGCGCTGCACTACTTTTTTCCTAGTGGTTTTTTTTTGCCTCTGGGATTTCCTGGGAGCAAATTTTGGCCCTGTGCTGCAAATTTGAAGCACAGGGCACATTTTAACTTTCTCCACGTACAGTTTGTGGCACCACAAAGAGGTTTGCAGTGCCACAAACTGCATATGCCTGCATGTCTGTATGCAGCCATAGTGTGGTAACAGTTCTTTGTAACAGTCTATAGAAGGATATAAATTACTTAATCCCAATCAGTTAATCCATACCTGCCATAAATTTTGTATTTTTTTTTCAACAATTGCTACATACTCTATTTTTTTCTGGCCTAGTTTTGACCTATGAGTAAACAGACATTTCAGTCTCTCACTCTTCAGGGAAAGAAAGGGCTGTGTCATGTACAAGTGTTGCTGACTCAAAACCAGAGATTTTTTGGCCTGTCTTAACTTCCCAGTGATAACTAAATGAAAATGTCATCTTAAAAGGGATGAGTGGCACATGGAAAACAGGAACCCTGTACATCTGGGACATGCTTTTGAAATGTAGCCAATCAGAAATGACCAAAGCTCATTCCTACTCACTGGCTATAGGAAGTCTTTGGGGGAATGAGTCACATCTAGTCTTTCAATTAGCAATGCAAAGGGTGTACAAGTCACACCAGGCAACTGCAGCCACATTTCAGAAGAGGTCAGCAGAATAAAGGAAATCAGTTTGTCCGTAGGCCAGAAAAGTCTCCAGCTCATTTCTCCATGATTGGGTAATAGCAAATTAATGTCCTCTCCCCTCTTTATCCAAAAAAAGTGGGGGAAGGGACATCCTTTTCCCCATCTCCTTTGAAGTTTGCATTTAATTAGAAAAGATCACAGATCATAATTCTGCACATGCCTACGGTATACATCCTAATGATTTAACCATAAAATATTTCAGATGAACCATAGCCAGGGAAGGAAGAATAGTGCCTAAGAGATTTTTTTTTAATGTATATATTAATCAAAAGCAAACTCATAAAGTTTTAGATACAATTTCATAAATGTACAGCAAAATATTTTACATTTCTCTTCTCATGTGATCTATACAGTATGTCTGCTATTTGCTGAAGGTCCCAAGCACAGAGTTCTCTGTGAGGGCTATTGGCCCTTGGAGTTTTCAGTCTTTCAGAGTGGAGAGCTGGGAATATGCAGCAAGGTCTGCCTTTTCCTGTGGGGTAGATACACCGGGGAGCATTTCTCCCTTCATGTTATACAACAGCTGAGAGTAACAGGGATGTAAAATAATGTTGCCTAGATATAAGCACCTTGGGTTGTTTTCCCAGAAAAAATAACTGCATATTCTCTGTTTAATATAGAAAGGTAGCTTTTAAAACAAATATTATCACTGGAAAAAAATGGGAAGTTGTGAAATATGTACATCAAGTTTACATGGATTACATTAAAGCTTGTGACAGTATTAGAAGAGTCACTATGGTCAATCATGGTGGGCTTTGGAATTCCCAGGAAACTAGTACACTTTATGAAGATGTGCAATGAAGGATCAAGGAGTTGTGTGAGAACTGAAGGAATGCTATCAGACCTGATGGAAATCAATAGTGGGCACAAATGAGGGAATGCAGCGTCACCAGTGCTTTTCAGTTTAATGCTTGAGACCATCATAAGAACCCTTGAAGAAAAAGGAAAAGATCTGCTACTAAACAGACGGCACCAGGTATTTATGTATGCAGATACTATCTGCCTAGTAGGAAAGGAAATGCAGATGGTACAAAAGAATACAAAGGTCAGGGAGTCAAATGCCAAGGAAGCTGGGCTTGTTATCAGTGTCAGCAAGATTACATATATGATCACATGTGGAAAAAATGTCAAGATCACAGGAAGATATGGATAGAAATAAAATTTCTCTACCTTTTCCATATTGCATCTTCACAGACAGACTTGCTAACCCAGTGAGGAGGGCTTTAAACTAGATTTCCTTGGGGATGGAGACCAAAGCCTTGAGGTAAGTGGGAAAGTGTACCAGGGAAGTGAGTGACCTGGAGAAAGCACAAGAGGAGGGGGCAATAGGTGAGGCCTTCTTCATTCTTCCTGAGAAAGTAGGGCAATTGTCTGTACACTAATGCACAGAGCCTGGGAAACAGGCAGGAGGACTGGAAGTCTTCACACAATCCCAGAAGTACGGTATTATTGAAATAATAGAGAATAGAGACTGGATAGCTTGCATGACTGGAGCACTGTCATGAATAGGGATAACTGTTCAGGGAGGACAGGCAGGGGAGAAGAAGAGGAGGAGTTTCTCTTTACGTAAAGAGCTGTATGCAGGGCCAGCCCATCCAATCCAGCAGAACCTGTGGCCACAGGGGCCCCGCAGCCAAGGACACAGGGGACCCGCAGCCGTGAACACTCCAAAGCAGTGCCATAGCAAGTGGGGGTAGGTGGACACCACCACTGCCTAAGGGTGCCACCATTCTACATTGCTGCTGCCACCACTGGGTTCATGTCCATCCACTCACCATGCTCCCCCCGCCACTGCCACTGCTGCTGCTGCCGCTGCCACTGTCAGCTTCTTCAGCCACTTTCCACCCTCCCTCCCAACCACCATAGCTGCTGGTTTCTTCACATCACAGGGACCCAAAACTATATTTTGCAGGGGGCCCCAAAAAGTGTGGGCCGGCCCTGGCTGTATGATTTTTCAGAGCTCTGGTATGAAACTGTACATAGACCTGTTGAAAGTCTCTGGGTTATAGTCAGAGAAGAGAGCTACAAGGGCGATGTTGTGGTCTGCTATAAACCACTAGACCAGGAAAATGAGGTGGATGAGGCTTTCTTCCAACAGCTAGCCCACTTTTCCAGATCATAGGCCTTGGTTCTCATGGGGAACTTCAATCACCCTGACATCTTCTAGGAAGGAAACACAGCAGTGCACAGGCAATTCAGGAAGTTTTTGGAAAGTATTGGGAACAACTTCCAGATGTAAGTGTTGGAGAAGCCAACTAGGGGCTTTGCTTTCCTTGATCTGCTACTCACAAACAGGGAAGAATCAGTGGGAAACATAGAAGTGGATGGCAACTTCAGGAACAGTGACCATCAGATGATTGAGTTTAGGATCCTGAGAAAAGGAAAGAAGGAGAACAGCAGAGTAAGAACCCTGAACTTCAGGAAAACAGACTGCAGTTCCCTCTGAGAACTGATGGACAGGATCCCCTGGGAGGCCCATCTGAGGGGGAAAGGAGTATAGAAAAGCTGGTTGTATTTTAAAGAAACCTTACTTAACACACAGGAATGAATCATCCTAACGACTAGCAAGTACGGCAGAAAACCAGGTTGGCTTAGCAGGGAACACTTCAGTGAGCTAGCACACAAAATGAAAGCTTACAAGGAGTGGAAACTTGGACAAAGAACTTGGAAGGAGTATAAAAGTATTGCTCAGACATACGTGGATGGAATCAGGAAGGCCAAAGCACATTGGAGTTGCACCTAGCAAGGGATGTGAAGGGTAACAAGAAAGGTTTCTACAAGTAGGTCAGCAACAATCACTAACAGTGTAGGTCCTTTACTGAATGGGGAAGGCAACCTAGTGACAGATGGTGTGGAAAAAGCTGAAGTACTCAGTACCTTTTTTATCTCAGTCTTCACAGGAAAGGTCAGACCTCAGACTACTGCACCTGGTAGCACAGTTTGGGGAGAAGGTCAGCAGTCAACCACAGTAAAAGAACAGCTTAGGTATTATTTAGAAAAGCTGGATGTGTACAGGTCCATGGGACTGGATATGATGCACCCAAGGGTCTTAAGGGAGTTGGCTAATCTGATTGCAGAGCCAGTGGTCATTATCTTTGAAAACTTGTGGTAACTGGGAGAGGTCCCACATGACTGGAAAGGGCAAACATAGTGCCCAACTTTAAGAAATGGAAGAGGATCCAAGGAACTACATACCAATCAAGCTCATGTCAGTCCCTGGAAAAATCATGGAGCAAGTCCTCAAGGATTTCATTTCTAAGCACTGGGAGGAGAAAAAGGTGATTAGAAACAGTCAGCATGGAATCACCAAAGGTAAGTCATGTCTAACCATCCTGATTGCATTTTGATGAGATGACTGGCTCTATGGATGTAGGAAGAACAGTAGATATGATATATCTTGACTTCAGCACGGCTTTTGATACTGTCTCCCACAACATTCTCACAGGCAAGTTAAGGAAGTATGGGTTGGATGAATGGACTGTAAGGGGGATAGAAAACTGGCCGGATCATGGGGCTTAGAGGGTAGTAATCAATGGCTCTATGCCTACTTGGTATACAGTATCAACTGGAGTGCCCGAGGGGTTGGTCCTGGGGCCGGTTTTGTCAATATCCTTATCACTGACCTGAAAGATGGGATGGAGCACACCCTTAGCAAGTCTGCAGGTGATACCAAGTTGGGGGGAGTAGTAGATACACTGGAGGGTAGGGCTAGGATTCAGAGAGACCTCAGCAAATAGGAGGACTGGGCCAAAGAAATCTCATGAGGTTCAATAAGGAGAAGTGAAAAGTCCTGCACTTTGGACAGAATAATCCCATACACTGGTACAGGCTCGGACCTGACTGTCTAAACTGCAGCTCTGCAGAAGAGGAACTAGAGGTTACCGTGGAAGCTGAATATAAGTCAACAGTATGCCCTTGCTGCCAAGAAGGCTAACAGCATACTGGGCTGCATTAGTAGGAGCACTGCCAGCTGATCGAGGGAAGTGATTCTTCCCTTCTATTTGGCACTGGTGAGGCCATATCTGGAGTACTGTGTCCAGTTTTGGGTCCCCCACTATAGAAAGGGTGTGGAAAAATTGGAGCGAGTCCAGCAGAGGACAATGAAAATGATTAGGAGACTGTGGCACCTGGCTTCTGAGGAGAGTCTAAAGAACTGGGCTTATTTAGTCTGGAGAAGACAAGACTGAGGGGATTTAGTAGGGTAGTTGCAAAGAGGATGGTGCTAGACTGTTCTCAGTGGTGGTGGATGACAGAACAAGGAACAGTGATCTAATGTTGCAGCAAGGGAGGTTTAAGCTAGATATTAGGGGACATTTTGTCATGAGGAGGGTAGTAAAACACTGGGGCAGGTTACCCAGAGAGGTTGTGGAAACTCCATCCTTGGAGTTTTTTAAGACCTCGCTAGATAAAGTCTTGGCTGGGATGGTAAGTTTGGGGATGATTCCACTTTGAGCAGGGAATTGAACTAGATGACCTCCTGAGGTCCCTTCCGACCCTAATTTTGTATAATCCTATGTTTCTATGCTTTTAGAACTGAGAGAAGGCATGTGAGGCAGACTTTGGAAACTGCATCAGTCCTTGAGTTAGACCAGGACACCAATAGGACGACAACAACACTGATCTGGAAGGGATAGGCAAGGATGGGGCAAGGGAGAAAAAGACTGCACAAGATAGGAAGAGATGGAAGGCTGTAGTTAAGGTTGTTCAAGGCCCCCAAAACCTGTGAGACCAGACAGAGCAAGCACTTTTTTAAAAATAGTACTGGAATGCTTACTGAGCAGATATTTCATTTATGAACCCATCACAGGAGGCCACAAATAAGTTTCCCTTTATAATAATCACAAAGTATACCTGCAAATCCATACTTTCAATAACAGGAGGAGAAACAATCTGTTTTAGGCATACCAAACATCTTTCTTATAACTAAAATAAAGGTAATAATCTCAGATGTATGTTCAGAGAGCATTAATGAAGAGGCAGAGAACCTTTTAAAAGACTGGCTGGCCAGTGATAGATTTTTACATTAGGAACAAACAAAATCCTCCCCAAAGAAGAACTTCCTTCAAGCATAAACATCAAAGATCTTTTAATAAGAAACTAACATATGACACTGTCCCTTGTGACAAGAACAGCCAGATTGAAAGTCTCTATTTCCCTTAACTGATAAGCAGCCCGATCGACTTTTCAATAAACAAGGATGCTTCATACAGAAGCAACTTTAAAGGAAATCCAGCTAAACTATTTGAGCCTTCTAAATTCTAACAGAAAGAATATCACGGCAATCAGCATGATAATGAGATGTTTTTGGTTCCAAAAGAATGCTTAAGGAAGCGTAGTACAATATAGGGTATCTTAATAGTTTGAATAAGGAAAAAAAAGAAATCTTCAGCGTCCTGCTACTGATTATAAGTGTAGCAATGTTTTGGGTTTTTTTTCCTCTTTAGGTGAGCAAACAAAACATGGAAAATATATTTGCATTATACTGATATGAATAAAAACAAACCAAAAAAAAAATGGTTCCCCTGAAGTTGCCCTGCCTCCATTTGGGAGTTATTTAGTCCTTTTTTTCCTTTAAAAAATGCCTATTTATTTTAATTCTTCAAGTTTTTGTATTATTTTTTTCTGCTGAACTCATGGGATGTATTCAACCCAAGTATATTTTTCAGGAACTTTGCTATTTGCTGAAAAATAATTTTGCCCATCTCTACTTCTGATGCTATAAATGGCTGTATGTCCTTTGGCTTCAATGGAGAAGAACTTCAGGCTGTTAATTACCTTTACTTATCAGCCGTAAGCCTGAAATCAAATACGTTTAGATCATATCTCACTGCAAGTATGGATGCCTATTGAAGTTGATGGACATCTACCCAGATGAATCTCTTGCCCATAGCCTTTTAGATCAAATTATAAAATATAAGATGTTGTTTCCTAGCTGAAAGATTAGTTTCTGTTAAGAAAACCAAACACCAGTAAACAATTCAGAAATACTTTTTTTATCTCAACACGATGACCAAAGCTGAAACACATGAACACAAATATACACAAAGGTGTATGTGTAACTTCCATGTACATGTAGTATGACTTGAGAGCAGACAAGGATTTATTCTTTTAGGAGAGATGACTGTTAATGACTGGCTATAATGTAATAAAATTCCTAAAATAAATCGTTTGTGTAAATTATTTATTCAATAGTGGATACATGATATTTTCTTCTTCGTGCCATGTTTTCTATGTGCAATATCTTCATGTTTATTTGAGAATTTTCACAGATTTTTTCTGTACTGCTGAGGATTGCTAAGCAAATAATGAATAACGCAACTTACCATTTACAGTATGGTGGTTAGTTACAAATTCATTTTTTTTCCATTTCACTGATTTATCCAGTTAAGAAATTATAACATGCAATTTTATGTACTAAATTATCTTTCAGTGAACAAGTGAGCTTAAACTTTATTTTTTTCAGTGGTCACACTAGTAAAAGTGAGTGATTTTAATAAATGAAGCCCTACTTCTCTTCTACCCTCACAAAAAAAGAACACCGCCACCATCCTCAACTGTGAAAAAGTTGAGAATATGATAAACAGAGGCTTGCTCTATTCCAGTTTTAGTTCTTCTTATTATGATGTAACTAAGAGATCCTGGAAAACAAAAATATCTGAAATACAGGTTCCATGTATTTTGTTCTAAGACCTTAACCAAAAAACAAAATATCTTGAATTTTGTAATATTAAAATGGATATCTACTCTGCCAAATTACAGCTTTGTGATTTGCCAGTTGTACGGACACACAGAATGAGCTCTCATGGAAATATTTCTCTAACCAATGGATAGCAGTTCTATTCATATGCAGATAACACTGTTGCTGTGTCCAACCCCCCCCCCCCCCAAAAAAAAAACCACAACAAAAAGGGACAAAAAAAAATAAAAAAGAA
>NW_017729000.1:30906521-30909082 GCF_001723915.1 Gavialis gangeticus
GTGCCCCCCCCCCCCCCCCCCCAAAAAAAACAACACTACAAAGAAGGATCAGTATAATTGAAAGATGTACAATGAAGTAACAGGTGAGAACAGAATCTAAATGGAAAATGCCAGGAATGAAACAGTTTCACATCATTGTGCTTTCTGACCAGACAGCCAGGAAAAATGTGAGGATCTAAACTTTTTACCAAAGCAGTATGATAGATGTTTAAAAAAAATGCTGTGGTCTGCTACAAGTTTTGATTCTACACAGAAAACACCCACAAGTTGTAATATAAGTTTAGCAATCTTTTTGTGGTCTAAATGTGAGTGGTTTTGACATCAAGTGGGTGGTGAAACTAAAATTCCTCTTGTGTTTGCTAAAGATTTTTTTCACCAGGACTACTAGAGCTCCAGGTATAGCAACAGTTATACTTAAGGTTACCTAAACATTTCCATTGAAATTTATATACATTTGTTATAGTTTTCTAAAAAATTTTTTGTGAAGAAATGTTATTCCAATACATGATCATTACTTTATTTATATATGTTATTTATAAAAATAAATATTTTTTCAGAAAATTTGAGACAAAACGTTTGATACCTTTTCAGGTTGTAGAAACAAATGTTCTTCTCTGAGGCCATGTCTACATGTGTGCTTTTCTATGGAGTAGAATAATTAGCTGCAGAGTAAAGCATCACTGTCTTTCATATGCAATGGTGTTAGGCTACAGTAAACTAGTTTACACTGGCATAAGATAGTACTGTTGGGGACAGTACTATCTTACGTCAGGGTAATTTACTTCAATTAAACGCAGATGCAGATGCTGACCACTGACATAAACTGAACCCAGTTAGCCTAGTCAGCCAGCGGCTAGACTCCTGCTTGCTGCCCAGCCATATGGCTCTGCACTTTCTACACCCTCATGCCCCAGCCATCCCCTCTACACCTCAGTGCTGCCACCTGGAACCTGGGGCTGAGCCCTGTGCCTGTTGCCAGCCCCTGGCCTGATTCAAATTGCTGCTGCCCCAAGCACATGTGTAGAAGTTGCACCCAGTAGTAGTTTACTCCAGCTCAAATTGCTCCAGAGTTTACTGCTTTACATTTATGGCTGGCACACGTATATGTACCCTGAGTTTTTTAAAACAAACAAAAATAGAACCAAACTTGAAAGTGTTTGAGTAGTCATGTAACCCAAATGACTGGGTGCAAGAAGCTGAACTTTATCAGAGATAAAGTCCAAACTGAGAAAGGAGTGTATTGATAAAATGTTTTGATTTCTCAGAATTCTGACCCTTGAGGGACTCCATGATGTGGATGCACAATTGCAGCTGGTAGAATGTTTTAAATGCTTTTCAACACTCCTAAGAAAAAGACAAGGCTGCTAAAGCAAAAGGGCATGAATCTGCTGGAATATGAATTCTATCAAATACTGTAGATATATAACATATTTATGACAAGTGTTACATGTATGTACAAAGTGTGTGTGTGTGGGGGGGGGGGTTAAGAAAATATTGTGTCAGGGAGCAGTTTGAGCAATCATTGTGTAACACTCCCCAACCCTGGATGTGGTAAGTGTGGTAAGTGCATGTCTCAGACACTAGTGGGATTCCCTCACACCTTCAAAGGCACCCTTCAGCCCCAAGTCCCTCTCTACTGTCTGTTCCTGGATCACTTGAGATCAGACTGGGTGAGTCTACACATGATGCTATGTTGCCATAGCAATGCACTCCCTTGGTGTAGCATGTTGCTATGGCTCACAGCATAAGGTGTAACAAGACCCTAAATTTCAGTGATTGCTGTTCATCAACTATTTAGATTTTGAACCTCTCCTAGGGCATGTCCAGACATGCATGGATGTTTGGTTTCCTGGGGACAACTAGCAGTGGTGCACGTGCACTCTGGCACACAGCAAGTTGCCCCAGGTAGGGTAGGGGAGGCTAGAGCTAGCACTGTGCTGTCCCCAGCAGCCTTACCTGGGGTCCTGGGGGTGCCCTGGGGCACCATCCACAGCAATTCTGCCCCACAGCCTGGCTGGCAGCTATGCATGGCTCTGGGTAGGCCAGCACTGCTTTTCAGCAGCACGGGCTGCCCGAGTGTGCACTGTGCCAGTTTTATTTTTTTCTGCATTTTTTTTTGACCCCTGGATATCTAGGGGTAAAAAAAACCCATGGAGTAAAAAATGGCACAGTGCACACTCAAGCAGCACACCCTTGCAGCCCTGAAAATACCAGACAGTATGCAAACATGTTTTCAGTGCCACATACCACACAACCATGCTCGTCTGGATGTACCTCTAGTTGCACCCCTATGTACTCATAGTTTATTACTTGAAAGTCATTATTAGACTGTGCAATCCTGGCTCTATTATAGCATAGAAGAAATACATTTTGTATCAAATAACACAATGCTTGATACTGTAGCCCTGTGGGGTCAGACCAAATCTCAGCCTAGGCACATGCATACCTATCACCAATTCAAGCACATACACTATACACCCCAAAAATTAGAAACAGATCACTAATTTGTATATCATGCACACAATGCCATATATATATATATATATATATATATATATATA
>NW_017729000.1:30909530-30912609 GCF_001723915.1 Gavialis gangeticus
GGGGGGGTGATAGCTACCTATCCAGGCTGAAAAGGGGCCCTTGTCCAGTAGGTGTTGTCCAGAGGGGAGTCGCCGGCAGGGCCTCTGGGTGGATAGGTGGCGTGGCATGGTGCTGGTCCCGATGGAGAGGGCGTCCCCCTGGGTCTGTCTTCACTGCCCCTTTTTATAGGAGCAGACCTTGTGTGACCCTAGTGACAAGAGGCATGCCCAGACAAGGGTCAGTCCCTGGTGTACTGAGCATGTGTGCTCCATACAGGGATGTGCAGCTTCAGGTGCCTGTAATGGTGGGGTACAATGGTAGTGTTGCTGCTTCTGCAGGGTCTTTTGGTTTTCAAATGCTGGCTTCTTGTCTCTGTTCCTGGGTGAGGTCCATGGTTCCTGGATGAATCAATGCGAAGTGATGGTCCAGTCGTTACAGGCCATTCAGTAGGGGCCTGCTACCATTGTATTTCAATCATTCCCAATCACACTCATTCATCCAGGAACAAATTTACATGGGAGGGGTTTGTAACTCATACAGTTCTGACACGGGATGCCCGGGCAGAGGACACAAGATGGAGACTTGACATACAAAATGGAAACTTGACATGACTTTGGTTCACTTACAAACACAGGCCTAAACCATACAATATCCATATGAAACAATAAAAATCAATATGAAGATGATAATAATACAATATACAACAGTAAAAATCAATACAAACCTAATAATTATAGAATATAAAACAGTGGATATCCAAAACCAAAAACTTGCTACCAAAATAAAAATGTTAAAGCTTATCCTAAGTCTGAGCTCACTTATGCTTGTCTATAGGGAATAGAGATGGAAAGAAAAGCCAGAAATAATTGGGGAAGGGAAGGGAATGCATCGCTATCATATATATCTAGATATATATCTATATATAGGTATTAAAAAAGAAAAACGGGGTTTTGTTACAATACTACCCATATACAGAGACTACACTTTCCATGTCAGAAAACAAACTAAAAAAAAAAAAAGCATGATAACCTGTGAACCCTCCAGACCATAGTAGGGTACCATGTACAACTTATGAATTGGAGTTTGATTTTTATGAACAAAGAGCATAAATTCTACAGTCCTGGCTTATGACTGACTCATGCTGTACTGCCTCCTGCTCTTTATAGTAGAGAGCAGGGGAGTGATGCCCACAAATCTGTTTGTAAGAGTCATCAGTTAAGGACTATCTGATGGGCAAATAATCCTGCTGTCCAGACAAACAGACTGGCTCAATAAGAATTATCTTCTCATGGTTTTTCTGCCAAAGACTGGTGTCTAGAGCAATAGAATATTTTCAGAGACAGACCTATGAAAGTCTTAGTACAGACTTATAAAAACAGAAAGGCTGAAGAGTTGGAGGGGAGACTGTCAGCACAGGAAACGTAGCAAAAGGAAGAACAGTGGATCCTGTTTAGCTGCGGATAGAGCTAAAGAAGGACTGAACTAACTGCACATAGCATGATTGGAAAAGAGGCTATTTGCTGGGTGGATGCAGGGAGCAGGCTACTGGATTATAAAAAATATCAACATGTGCTGGAACAAATATGAAGGGCTGGATGGCAGAGCACTGTGTGCAGTATGCACTCCGTGCCAGTCCCCTTTGCTCCATGCAGCATGGCCACTCTAGCCCTGTGCATCTCCTGCAGCACATGACAGCCCCAGAGTGCCAACCCCACATGCGCAAAGAGCCTTGGGGCTGGTACATACTGTGGGAAGTGCTGACACAGCCCTGCCCCATTGCAGTGCTGTTTTCAAAATGGGAGAGGGGGAAGAAAATGGAGGGAGCTCATTCTGGGGGTTGTCCTGCTGGTGCTGGAGGGTGGGGTTGGTAGATTGGAGCCCCTCTGAAGTGGCTAAAATCCAACCCCCCACTCCAGCTCAGGTTGTGGAAACCCCAGCATGGGTCTTCCTTCTCTGCTTTCCCCTCCCCCCTTTCCTGAGATGGCATTGGGGGCTAGAAGATGGGGGGGCAGGCCCAGGGAAAGAGGCTGCAAAAATGCAGCCTTTCTCCCTGTATTAGCTCCTAATGTCTGTTGGGATGGGAGGGTCAGTCTGACTCATGGAACTTTTGGGAAGCAGCATGAGTTAGACTGGGGAGCTGCACCTCTGCCTGAACCTTTTGTGAAAACTGAGTTCTAGTGTTCAGGTCTTACTTTTCTTATCTTTGTCCTTCCACAGGTCACTGGTTACTTCTCATCAGTGTTAGAACCCTCAGTATTATTCAGCAATTCGAGTTCAAACTTGCATTGTTAAAAAATAATATTATTAAGACCTTTGACTGGGACTCCTACTTTAGACTTTTCAGTTTGATTAACAGAAAATAATCTATCTCTTATGTGATTTGGTTGACTAAGAGAAGTTAGAAGCAGCACAAATAATTTCTACAGAAGCGTACTTATTGTTTTAAGAATATTATGAAAATTAGTCCCTTACTAGATGATTAGGTTTTTAGATATGCTAATGAACAACAATAGTCTTCTATGCCATCTTTTAATGTACTTTTAATCACCAGCTAAGTAACAAAGAAGTGTCTTTTAAAATAATTAAGACTACATATTGGGTCTCCATAGGATATCAACAATAAAGGCGTTAATGATGCATCCAGTCATAATGGAAACAATAAAAAAGTCTTACTTTCAACAACCCAAAGCAACATTCACAGGATACATTCATCTTGGTCAAAATAATTGTCATGCCAGCAAAGCATTTTTCATTCCGTAGAAATTGCAAAAACAAAAATTTTAAAAAAGTTATTACTAATGGTAGCAACCTGCTATGTAAGTGCAGTCAGATACTTAAAGGAAAGACAAGATAGCTCTGAAAGACAATCGGTTACTGTTTCTAAAGAAAAAATGCCATGGTATGGCAAATATACAAAAAAATATGACAGTATCAAGATTCAGCAGTGATTTTTAATGAGAATTCCTTGCACATTGATTCTTGGCATTTTAATAACATTTTAAAATCTTCCTGGAAAAATTAAGAACTTTTTCTTTCCTTTAACTCTTTGGCTATGTATTTAAAAGTGTAAATGTTCCCCCCCCCCCCCAAAAAAAAAAA
>NW_017729000.1:30912667-30915663 GCF_001723915.1 Gavialis gangeticus
CCCCCCCCCCCCCAAAAAAAAAAATGGCCTGTGAGAATCAAGAAAACAAGTTTTATGTCTGTGATAATTTGAGTTAATAAGTATTTTAATGGGAATTCTGTGGATGTTCGGCATATCGGTCATCTCTGGTTTAGTTAAAAAGACCAACCATTTCTTATGGGATCCATCAAAGCTATTTGTAGTGTGCAAAACTAAGTACTAGATCAATCAATATAGACAAGTCCTTATTGTGCAAGCCCACACGTGCCTGGATTTGCACATTGCAAGATTGTGCAGCAGCCAGAAATACATACAGAAATGGATTATTTTATTTTAGTCATCAAACTTAAGGCAGAATAGGTGCAAAGTGGAACCCAAGTGTCAAAATCTTCCATTTAACTGGTTAGAAGACATTCAGAGTTCTGAAAAGTAGAAGCAGGTATTGAACATTATATTAGCAGATCGCTTATTTTTCAAAACACTATAGTGTTGAACAATAATTGTTGTAGGAAACATTCTTTATTATTGACACAGAAAGAAAATTGTCATACATTTTCCATTATGAAGTGTCCAATATGTATTAGTACTGCAAAAAGCTGCTGCATTTTAATCCATGTGCATTCTTTTGAAAACTGCCTTTTCAACCAGGATGTTTCAGCCCATGGGAATGCAGTGTATAGAATACAGGTAGGAGACTGGTAAAAGACCATCTGTGCTTTGGTCAAAAAGACTTTAGCTGACATGGAAAGAGTGTTTAGTTGTTTTCTATATAGTTCCTATTTTATGTGCAGAAAAATATGTGAAAGCACCTTATAGATATTAGGGAAGCCTATTAGATAACCTGTCCCATAAATGTGTGAACACAAGATGATTCTGTAAAGTAAGGCTGTGCGAAATGGCTGTCTCATTTCGATTTCAGATTTGGCCATTTCAGACAACAGTGATATGTTTTGGTGTTTCAGATCACTGCTCTGTTTTGATTCAGCCAAATCTGTTTCAGAGTTTTGATGCTGTTTCAGAGATTCAGATCACCTGGGGAGAGGCAGGCACAGCTGGGTTGCTGCAGGTTCTCCTGTGGCTCCTCCAGCTGTGCCTACCTTCCCCAGGTGGGGAAGCCATGGGAGAAGCCCCCACGACTGCCCTGCTTGGCCCCAGCCTAGTTCCAGCACTTTGAAGAAAAAAAAAAAGTCCTGCATTCACTGGCTCTTGCAGCAGCGATCAAGGCCTCTGAGGGCTCATGGCAGAGCCCTCCTGTGCAGTGTGGGGTAGTGGGGGGTAGCAGCGATTGCCCCCCCACTTGGCACTCACACAGCAGCTGCCCCATGGCGCAGGTGCAGTGTGGCTCAGCAGGGTTCTGCATGCTGTCTGGGAGCTGAGACAACTCCAGAAGTCAGCCAAAGCCCAGCACTGCTCAGCCCCAGTGGCCCCAGCTCCCAGACAGCATGCACTGCCCTGCTGAGCCACATTGAACCCATGCACTGCCCCCTAGTACCCTGCACAGTGCAGGGGGGCTCTGTCATGAGCCCTCAGGGGCCCTGATCCCCACTACTAGAGTCAGTAAGTGCAGTACCTTTATTTTTTTTTAAGTGCTTGGAGGATAGGGCCGAGCGATGGGGAAGGGGCATCAAGGGTGGGGCTGGATGGCAGGGAGATAGGGGAGCAGGGGCAGTGTGGGAGGGGGGCTCTGCCACATGGCCCCAGAGTCCCCACAGCCCCTGCTACAGCCAGTGAATGTGGGGCTTTTTTTATTTTTTAAGTGCTGGAAGGCTGGGCCAGGCAGGGGATGGGACCAGGCATGGCAGCCATGGGGGCTTCTACCCCAGCTCCCCTGGCTGTACTTGGTGCAAGCTGCCCTGAATAGACTCAGGTGCTGGTGCTGGCCCCAGATGGCAGTGGCAGCATGCTATTATTCTGCATGCAGATCTGAGGGCCTGTGCCCCCCAGGAGGGCTCTGGGGTTGTACCAGACTTCTCCCAGGGGCCATGGGCACAGGATGACAGCAGGCTGCCGTCCCTCCCCCAGAGCACTGGGATTGGAAGAAACCTCAGGGACACATTGCAGACACTGGTGAGCTATAGATGTCAATATTAGAGCAGTCCTTTCACCCCTCATGCCCCTCCCTCTTCTGTTTCCCTGCAAGCCTGACTCTAAAGCATCCGAAACATCCCAAACATTTCTGAAATGTTTCGGATGGTTCCATTATATTTCAAAGATGTTTTGGAACCTTCCGTTTCATTTTGGATTCGGTGTTTCAGGCACCAAAATGGGCCAAAACATCTCTGAAATGAAACGGCTACTGAAATTTCACACAGCCCTACTATACAGTATATTTGTACAGCCAATGTGAAGAAGGAGAACAGGAGTCAATAGACCCATGTTCCATACACTTTTTTGCCACTGGTCCAGTGTGGGACTGCAGTTAAGTCACTTCAACCTCTTGTGTCTCTGATTCTGCACCCCCCTCCTTTCCATTCCCTGCCACTTTACCCATTCATGTTAAGTCTATTTAAATGATAAGCTCTTCAAGATAGGGATGTCTCTTACATTAGTCTGTACATTGCCTAGAATAATGGGCCCAATCTCTGCTGGGGCCTCTAGACACTATAGTAATACAAACAATTATAATAATTATATTTGTTCAGGTTTTGTCCAATCTAGTTATACAAATCCCAAGTGATATGGCTTCCTCTGCTTCCTTCGACAAATTATTCCTTAGCGTAACACTGTTAAGACATTTTTCCTAATAGACCACATTTATTTCTCTCACTTTTGTTCCATTACCTCTAATTAACAGTCTTTGTACTATTTCAAATAATCCTCCAACCTTGGTATTTCCTTCTATTATCTAAAGTCTGTTAAATCATTCCCATCTAATCAATATTGCAGGCCATAATAAACTTCCAGAAGTTTTCACCATTTTTTTGGTACAGAGAAGGCCAGAACTAACTACAGAGGGTGTTACTACATTAACATTTCACAAGGAAAAGAAACTTGGATATAAACATACGTACTATATA
>NW_017729000.1:30915912-30942987 GCF_001723915.1 Gavialis gangeticus
TTTCCCTCTGTCCCTATAGAACCAGGCCAGGACAGTCAGGGGACTGAACTATATACACATTTATTTACATTAACTTTTCACAAGGAAAAGAAACATGGATATAACTATATGTACTATATATATATAAATATATATATAGTTATAGGATAGCTAAACAAATAACAAACAATACCCTCTGGGTAAATGCTATAAAACTTTACAGCAGTGGTCCAGATAAAGGTAAGTATCTGATCTGAAACAGATAAATCCCAAAATAAATATAGATAGCCAATAGATAAACTATAGATAAGTATAGGTGAACAAGAAATAAGCCACAAATAAATACAAATAAACAACAGGTAAAATAATAGCAAAAGGGCCCTAGGACTCTACTCATTTACTAATTTACAAACATGAGAGTTTATAAAGTATAAGGCATGACATCGTACCACTTATGGTGCCAAGATAAACTTAATCCCAAGGGGAAACCCCAGTGCCCTTAGGTTTCTTCCCAAGCCTGTCAAGGAAGCTGGTAACTTCAGAGCTGGCCTCCCAGTCAGACCTCCACTTTCAGGACCCCTTAACTAACCAGGGGGGATGCCTCCTCCTCTGTGGTAATCCTTGTTTCCCTGCAACTCACAGCTCCCAGGCCTGAAGGGTGGCCCTTGTCCTCTGTGCCAAACTGCTCTCTCATCTGTGGTGGGCTTCAGGGGGTGTTGCTGTCCCCTGGAACAGGGTTCTGCTATGCAGAGTTTCTGGGGTTTTTGGCTTAGCCCTGCCTGCTGGCTCAGTAGCCTGAGCACCATGTGGCTCCCTGGACTCAACCTTTTGCTATGAGTTGGAGGCCTGGGGCCACCTCATGCAGCATCAGGCTCGGTCTGCTCCTGGACCCTCTGTGCAGCGTCTCCTACAATGAGCTCCCAGCCTTATGCTGGGGGTTGGGGACCTGAGCCAGCAAGCACTCCTAAGAACCTGCTCCATGCACCGGCCTGTGCATCATGTCTCTAGCGGCATACTAGAGGTTGCAGATGCGAGCCACCTCCCTCAGCTTCCAGGCACTGGATGCTGTGCGCCATGCTGCACACTGAGAGCCTAGCTGCTGGAGCTGTCTGCTGTTCCTCACTAATGGAAGTCTTCAGGGGCATTTCCAGGTTACTGATTTGCCCTGTTGAGCAGCTCTCCTCCGCTCTTCTAAGCCCCTCTCTTCTCTGTCCCAGATGTGCCTCCAATGGGCACACAGCTCCTTTTGTACTCTTCAGGGCTCCGCCCCTGAAGTCTTCCAGACCTGACAGTGTTGCAGTCTTCAATCAAGTCTGGGGGGAGCTACTCTTCCCCTCCTCTCAGGAAAGGGGCGTGACTTAACTCCTCTTGCTTCCTCCTGATTGGTGGATGGTCTACACCAATCAAAACAGCAAAATCTCAAGCCTGGGACTCAACCCAAACTCCAAAAGGCAAGCCTGCCACATAAATTACAATGTTTACTTCCTTGCAGAGGGGCCTGGCAGTGAAGATGGAGGACTGTCCAGAGAGAGACAAACTTGAGCTTGCTCTTATCTGTATAGGATATCTGCTTAACTCCTAACTTGTCTCTTAGCTCCTTATACTTCACAGCACCCTTCTGAAGATCTGGCAGCACCCTGTTTGAGAATCACTGTGCTAGGTATTGCTCAAGGAAATGACATAAAGGAAACCTTTGACCCAGTAAATTCTAGGGGTGTGTGAAATGGGCCGTATTCGATTTGGATTCAGCCTGAATCGGGGACAGTGATTCAATTAGTTGATTCAGATCACTGTCCCTGATTTGATTTGGCCAAATTCAAGTCTGAAGATTCAATGCTGATTTGGAGAGTCAGTGATTCGGCCATAGATGCAGCTTTAAATGTTTTTTTTCTACGTACCTCAAGGTACCAGGCACGGCTCATGAATGCTGAAATGGTGGGGCGAATGAAGCATCCCACCTGCATTTCTGGTCCACTTCCGGGTTTTCTGCCAAGCACATGGGGGGGCTCCCCCACCCCCACCCCTGGCTTGGTGATTGGCCATGGGAGGACCCCCCCAGGCTCCCCCCCAGACCCAGGAGGCACCAGTCACTGAGCTGGGGGGTTGCGTGGGGAGGCCCTGCGTGCTCCCCAGTGGACCCGGAAGTGGACCAGAAGTGATTCTGGTCCACTTCTGGGTCTTCTGCCAAGTGCACTGGGGAGTCCCCTGTGCTCCTGTAGCATGCTCCATCTGCCCCAGCATCTCAGCATTCACGAGCCACCCGGTACCTTGAGGTATGTTTAAAAAACATTTAAAGCTGTCTCTATGTTCAAATCATAGAATATTTCCAAATCTCTCTGAATTGATTCGGAGGGTTCCAATTCGATTTGGAGAGATTAAAGGGTCTCCTGATTCGTTTCAGATTTGGAGACCTGGCCACCAAATGAGGCCAAATCTTTGCTGAATTGAATCAGGGACCAAAGCTTCACATAACCCTAGTAAATTCACAGTCTCGGATTCACACAATACCCAACAGCTGGAAAACATTCACACAGAACGTGTCTATGTGTTCATTAATCCACCATAGTTAAAGCTCATTAAGTTTAGTACCTGTACTGACAGGTACTAAATGTGCTGTAATTGGTGCTACTGCACATTGACACAAATGAATGGTCTTTTTGTGACATTAATGTGCAGTAGGCTAAATCTGCTAAATCTAAAAATAACTGTGCACGACACACATGGCACAGTACAGGCTATTACTGCGCCATTATTTAGTACTTCCAAAAGGAAGTACTGAATACTGGTGCAATAACAAAGGCTCTGTAGAGACACATGTAGACATGTCATCTGTGTTGCTCAAAACAGAGTTTAGAGTTACTTCATGGTTATTTTTAGCAATTATGGCAAAGCTAGGGTGAACACAGATCTGAAAAATGTACTTTTTGTTTGTCTTTAGAGAGGCTTCAGGTTTCTTTTAAATGGATGTGATTTCCTTGTTATAACACTTTATGGATTGTCTTATTTAAACCTAACATTATAATTTACATATTTTCCAAAGATCAGTCCAGTTGGCTCTATCATAAGCATTTCTTCTGCTCCAGATAACCAAAATATCTAGGATCTGCATACAAGGAACTTCCTGCAAATTAAGTTGTGACTTATTATTTTGGCTATTCTATGCATAATAGTACCAGTAGTTCAATACTGATCATATATATACTCAGAAGAAATAGTTAAGGTTGCAATTTAACAAATTCATTTTAAAAAATGTGGGGTTTTTTTAAGTGAATGGTTTCAAATTAGGCATTTATTGGCACTTTTAGGCACTAAATTAATAAACTTATTTTAAGTTATTAGGTATTTTGCTTTCTTGAGAACAAACCCACATATTTAGGACCTAATTTTAGGAACCCAGCCCCTCCACTAACTAGGATATTAACTGGAATATTTCACTGAAAAACCCAGAGCAAAAATAGTCAGTGTTAACAGGCCAGTTTATAGAAAAAAATAACAACTGGAATCGTAAATTGTTACTGCACATAGATGTCCCTTCCATTAAAAAGCAGAGAAATATGCTCCAGTTTTTTGTTTATTCCGTGCATAATGTCAAGCAGCAACAAAGTTAATTTTTAAAAAAAAAATCACACATGCCATGTAGAAGTCGGGTGCAA
Organism: Gavialis gangeticus; assembly: GCF_001723915.1. NCBI lineage: Eukaryota > Metazoa > Chordata > Crocodylia > Gavialidae > Gavialis > Gavialis gangeticus. The sequence goes on from NW_017729000.1 coordinate 30,919,545, forward strand.
ATCCCTGAAATGAAAGTGGTGATTTTCATTCAGCTCTCTGAAAAGCATCTCCACCCACCCCTCATCGTCTTCAACAAATAGAAAGTCAATATTGCAATTATATGCATATTGTTGCCATGTATAATACAGAGCATAATTACCTATCTTATTCTGAGATGTCCAAAGATTTCTTTTTTGTTTTTTGTGGGTTTTTTTAAAGTATTAACAACTATCATTTTTGTTCTGACCCATTAATGCAGCCTATGGGGATATTCCAAAGGTACCTTATGTCTTTGATGAAAGACGATGTAAATTCAGAAGCACATTGTCCACCATATGTACGTTGCTCTTCTACTTTTCATTTTCCTGTAACAATATGGCTCATGTGTATTCAGGAGACTTCAAAAGTGCAGCCAAAAAGACTGAGGCTCAGAATGGTCCTTTTTTATGCCTTTGATGTACAAAGCAAATCAGCCTGAACTCATCAGAGACTAGTGATGATGGAGGCTGGGCAAATCTTAGAATGATCAAAGCATTCAAAGTCACTGACATTTGCAAAAAAATTAATGATTCCTCTACAAAGGTTTTAACCATCCTATAAACACGATAAATGTAGGAATCTTTAGATGGATTCTGCCATTAACTAAAGCATGTTACCCAAAATAATCAGAATAGTAGCTAATTTATTCGTGAAAAATATTCACCACATTCATTTAAATCCCACCAAATAGACTATATAAAAGCATTTTGGGGGCCTTGATAGTACTTTTTTAAACTGAGAAATTAGGCACTGAAAAATATTGCTGTGTTTGAAATATCGTACCACTACAAAGGATCATTATCCAATCTAAGAGACATAGAATTATTACAGATTTATCAATTGTTTCTACTGATACAAAAGGTCCAATGCTGGCATAAGATGTCTGACTCACAAGAATTACTGTAATGAGGTTAAATCCCTTAACTTATCTTTAATAATTCTAGGGGCAGTTACTACTTTTAGCAGAACTTCTAAAATACACTTATCTTTGGTTTGACTGGCAGTTAAAGGGCCATATTGTAAATTCAGGGTTGGCATTTGCTCTTCAGAGCAGATTTCTCAATGTTGTTAAATATGTTGAGATCACATTCATGCTGGAGAAAGAGATAAACCAACCAATAGATAGCTGACAACACAGTATTTTTCTTTGCTTTTATATTTTACTGCTTTAAATGACATCTGCATGGCTTCTTAAGCTTACTGATCATTTGCTTTTTAAAAAATATTAAAAGATCATTTGCTTTTTAAAAAATATTCAGATTTCACTACTGTAACTCCAAGAAATTCTTATGCCACAATAAATAAATAAAGGAAAGCTACAGATTTCATTCAAATGAAACATGACTCTAGACTCATTGTCAAGAGGAGGTATAATTCATTAAGTTTTCAGCCACCCCAAAAGAAGTTGACCCCACTTACAATGGTAGAACATTGTCTTTCTCATTTGTACATATGCTGCTAGAAAAAGGACATTAGAAGTTAAATTATGTTGTGTTCTCTGATGTGCCAACAGACATGGTGGCCTCTGATCCCTGCAGAGAAAAGGCTGGGTTTAGTCAGTGCATTACATTTAGGCACTAATTTATAGGAGGTAAACGTGCAAAGGCGTGCCTGCAGATTTACCCACATGACTCCCATTAATTATTTAAATGAGTATGTAAGACCGTTTCCAGGAAATTTCTTATCAATATTTTCAGCCAAAATCCCATTTGAACACATTGAGTCTTCATTTTTATGTTTCCCTCAGTCTTTTATTTGAATTATTACACCCTGGGTACATCTACAGGAGACACTACTGTGTAGCTGTTACTGCACATTTCTTTAGTACTTGTGTTAGCAAGCACTAAATAAACATGCAGTAATGACAGTTACTGGGCAGTAGTGTTGGTGAACATCTTTTAGATGATACTACTATACAGTAACCTAATAATACTGTGCTGTAGTGTTTTAGCACTGTCCATGCTGTAATGAGCTTCTGCACAGTATTTTGCAGCTACTGCACAGTCAGAGTCTCATGTAGACACAAGTATCACTGTGTTTTATGTATGTGTAGCAGGCTCACCTTTCAGAGCTTGGGTTGAGTCCCAGGCTTGAGATCCTGCTGTTTTGATTGGTGGAGCCCATCCACCAATCAGGAGGCAGCAGGAGAAATAAAGTCACGCCCCTTTTCTGAGGGGAGGGGGAGAAGAGCTCTCTTGGACCTGATTGAAGATTATAAAGAACTGTCAGGTCCAGAAGACTTCAGGGGCGGAGCCCTAGAGCATATAAAAGAAGCTGTGTGCCCAGCATGGAGGGCAGATGCGGTGAGAGACTCAAGAAGAGTGGAGCCAAGAAAAGCTGGGGAGCTGTCTTCCAGTGGGCCATAGGTCCAAGGCTCCTGAAGCTGCCACTGGAGGAGCAGCCTTGGGAGTGGTGCTTGACTCCTTGGACTGTTGACAGCGCAAAGGGACAGTGCATAGAGACCCAGCCCTGAGAGCATTGTGAGACTGCTCGGGCCCATCACAGTGCATGGTTCGGTGCATGGAGCCCAGGCTTTGGGAGCTGCAAGCAGCGGCTGAAGCCTGCAACCCTGGCACAGCCAGCAGGCCACACAGTGAGTGCAGCAGCGTGCAGGGCAAAGGCCTTGGGGCTGCAGTAAGGCGGCTTAAGCCCCATCTCCTGGCAAGTGGCCAGGTCTCACGGTGCACAGGGCGGCTCATGAGCCCGAGCCTTGGGAGCCAGGGAGCAGCGGAGGCTGCTTGGGTTAGTCACTTGGCATGAGAACAGCTGGCCGAAGCCTGAAGGACCTGGCCTGTGCTAAGAGAGTTCTCAGTGCCAAGCCAGGGCATGGGGAAATGGTAGTGCTGCAGTATGAGATTCAGCACCCAGGAGCCAGCAGCAGTGGTGCAGCAACTGAGAGGAGCAGAGCTCTCGGTGCCCAGGATGAGACACAGGGTAGAGAGGAGCCCAGTGGCACAGGAGATGCCTGGAGAGGCGCTCCAGCAGACAAGACCCCATCGAGCTGTGCACTGACCACCGCCACCTGAGGGACTGAGAGTCATTGGGCCCTTAGGTCCCAGAGGGGAAAGACATTTGGGGCAGGCAAGCCCAGAGAAGGAGCTGGGTAAGCAGCCCCCTGCCTAGTCAAGGCCCTAAGGGAAGGGGCCCCTGGTGCTTCCTGGACACCCCCCAAGAGACCCCATTGGAAGGAGGACTATCTCTTGCCATGGGTTGGGGCTCTATTAAGGAATAGATGTTATTAAGATTGTTCATGTTTGTGCCTTATATTTTGCGATTGAAAAGTTGTATTGTGATGTAGTAAATAGTGTTATTTAGGGTTTGACCTTGGTTATTGGTTAGTGTTCCCTGTGTAAATATATGTATATGATATTTAGCTTCATGTTTATGTATATTATAACTTAATAAATTGTATATAGTTAAGAACTTTGGGCTTGGGCTAACTATAGAAGAAAGAGGAATCCGCTTGAAATGCTGACATCCTTCTCACATCACCCCCTCCTGCCTACCTATCCCATTCAGTTGAGAACAGGGCACAACATTGGGTGTACCCAGGTTACATATGTTTACATTCCAAAAAGGATGCTTTGTATGTCCAGGACAACAGTGTCCAGTGGGTGTACCTACAAGTGTGCTTTAATGTGCATTAGCTTATTTTAATGAGCATTAAAGCATCACTAAAAAGCATGCTATTTAGTTAATGCACATTAAAATAGGCTAATGCACATTAAGCATTACTTAAAAACTGTGGACATTTATACACATACCTTTTCGTCGCAAAACGTGCTGGAGATCTGCTGCTCCACATGTAAGTTGAGTGCACTGTGCTGCACCGCATGCAATTGTATAAGCAGTGAAATGCATGTCAGCACGCAGAAAATGGTGGCAGTGTTCTTTTGAACTAAAGTATCATCTATGTGTTTTAGTTCAAAAGCATACTACTGCCATTTTCTTAGTGGTGATATGCATTCCACCGCTTATACAACTACAAACAATGCGGCACCAGGCGCTTTTCAAAGCACCCAACGTTGTGGCGTTTGCATGTGTAAAAATGCCTTGTGCTCTTTAGTTAACACGCATTAAGGCAGACTAATGCGCATTTTCCTAGTACCTCACAATGGAAGGTGCCTATACACAAGCGCAGAGGCTGCTTTGACATGCTGGAATTTCAGTGCATCAGGGGAGATTTGATTAATTGAGTCTGCTGGAGTATTGCAATTGCTGTGCTTCAGCTGCCTCCTGCATCTTGTGTATCAGCATCCCCACACTTAAAAATGATACCGGGGCATTTGAACAACAGTTTATCAAATGAGCTTTACTTCAAGCATGCCCATTGCCATTTTTAAGTGCAAGGATGCTGCTACAGGAGACATGGCAGCACTTTAATCAGAGTGGCTATCAGAGCATTTGTAAAAGTGCTCAGAGGTACTAGATTTAATGTGCATTAACTAAAGTGTGTTAGTGCACATGTAGATGTGCCCTGTGAGATGTTACATGGGCATATCAACTGATGCAGCCTGATCATGCCAGCGTCCCTGGCATGACTATATTCATTTTCTGTAGGGGCTTTATTTCATAGATATCCTGACATTTTCTTACCTGAGGAACATAAAAAGACATGCAGCACACAGGGCTGGGGCTAGAGTGTCCAGAAACCTGCAGGCCAGTCATATGACTCCATGAGGTGGGTCTGGTAGGGGGGCCATATGTTTGACACTCATGTGCTACAGAAACCCATTGTTGAAGAACTGTATATCAGTTAAACTATAAATTGCAGAACTAGTAGTTCTAGTTCACAACTAGTGCACAACTAGTTATAGAGAATAAATGTATTAGGGAAATCTGGGGGAAGATTTCAAGGTTTGTGTAAAGGAGAGAAAAATTATTTTCTAACCTACTGTTGTATTCATGATTACACATAGTTAAGTATAGATCGGAAGGATGCTAACTCATTGAGATTTAACTGAGAAGGTATGCTTTGGAGAACGAATGTTGTGGTTTAATGGATTGAGCATAGAGCTTGAAAGACCCAGGACATAGGTTCTTGTCTTCTCCACTGTATATTTGATGTATGAGATTGGATAGTTCACTCATCCTCTAGGTAACCAAGATGCAGTCTGTAAAATGGAAGCAGGTATGCTTAGCCTCCTGTACAAAAGAGTTGAAAGAAATATTTATAAATATGTGCAGAACATGATTTTAACTGAGAATTAGAATTACATTTGTACTACTCCCCTCTCTGTGTGTTAAAATTTAGGTTCCTAATTTAGTAGGCTGATTTTCAGGGGTAGCACACATACAGTTCTCATACAGGCCAGTTTGAGCTGTGGTGCTATGCATTTATATGTATGTCATTAACTTAGGTGCCTGATTTTATATACCTGAATTTGAACACATTAATGACTCCCTCTTTGCTGAACTTTAACTTAATGCTGTGAGGGTTACATATATTTTTTTTGTCACATAGATTTTGTGAGGTTTGAATATTTGTTAACTACTTTTAAGATGAGTCACCTAATATGGTAACTTTAATTAAGGATGGTCGAACATCAAGAGTGGGAATAAGTAAACTGAAGTATAAGAAGGTTGTGTGACTTGCCCAGGATTGAGAACATTGTTCGTGAGTCTTGGCTGCCAAGGGAAGAGGTATTAAACTGACATGCACAAAGGTTTTCTGAGGAGTTCATAGAGCTGTAAATTCCTCCATATTCTTTAGCCTGGCAGAGCTAAGTATAATTTAGTAGATTGCTAATCTCCTCTGTGTACAAAAGGAGCAACAGCCTTCATCTCCAGGTGTAGGTCTTCTTTGTTTCTCTTTGCAAGGAAATGGGGAGGAGATGTTGCCCAATGCTTCTGATTCAAGTTCCAGTAAGTCCACTGTCTTCATAAGTGAATGGAGGTTAAACAAATGGAATCTTCCATTTCAGTAGTCACAGATACAATAATGAAGCATTGGCCCAGTTTTTCTACTGTAAATGCAATGACTTACCTGAAGATGCATCTCTAGGAAGGTCTGTAGTACAAAACAAATGACTGGTTTGAGCCGGGGTTGGGGGGAGAGGAGATATAATATAAAATACTGAAAAATCTCTCTTTCTTCCCTTCCCTTGCATGACCCCTTGATCACACTAAAGAGAGGTATATTTTAGTCATGAATACCACACTGTTCTTTTAAAGTGCTATATCTTGAATATCTAGCTGCATTTTATTTTATTTTGTATTTTGCTTTATGGCCCGCCAATATAGTCATCCTTATTGGGTGTGTCAGTTAAAGTCTGTAAATATATATTGATATGCATTTGTATGTATTTTTTATTATTGCATTTTGGATTGTTTAAATTCACCAAAAATTCACTAAAAGATTTATTAGGGGACCAAATACTGACTACATTAAGCTTAGCTCTGAAATATCATTAGAGAAACTTAAAAAATAAATATCTAGCCCCTTTCTTGTGTAATTGTGAATAGTATCTTTATTTTTATTTATGGAAGATATTTAAAGAACTGGTAAGTTGTTAGCTTCAAACAGATTTCATTTAAAAGTAACAGGCTAGCTAAGCCAGTAAAAGCAGAAAAATGAGTAGACAGCAACTCTGGTATGGGATGGAGATAAATAAAAGTCTAAAATGAGGTATGTCCCATATAACAAGGTCATTTACGAGGTAGATGGTGTGTTCATTTTGTGTCAATGAATAATGCGTTCTGGTAAGTATCAAGGTATTCATGATGCATGAGTTCTTTGTATATATTATCAGGAGATCCATTTTACATGGAAGATGAGACAAATACTTCAGGTACCTTAATTTATTTTAAATGGTTATTTGGGAAAAGTGTGTGTGTGTCTACTTGAATTTGGTTTTCTTTTTCAATCCTGATGGGGTGGTGGTCCTAAGTGACCTTCGCACATATACAGTATGGACTTTCATTCCGTTCCTGTTCACTGCAAGTTGTTTGGCTCCACAAACAAGCTCAATTTAATGCCTGTTAGGAAGAACATGTCCTGCTACCATGGAAAAACTAACAATTCATCTTTCCTACTGCTCTTTGTGTGAAAAAGTACATGGAAATTGACACGTTTTCCCCCCAAAAGCAAAGAAAAGGGACATTGTAACAAATGAAACTCTAATGAAACTCTGTTTAGATTTAGTTCTTAAACAAAATGTAAACTAGCCAAATCAGTTAGAAAGAAAACACTAATTGTATCAATGTGATTTGCCCTGAGAGACTGCTACAATGTGAATGTTTATCAGAGCTCAATGAGGTGATTGGGTTTTTAGACATGCAGGTAAAAGCCTTTTCTGATTTCTCTCTCTCCCCACCCCTGTCCCTCCCCTATCCAGCTTAAAGCAAATAATAGACATTCAGGATCTCCTGGTAACAAAAATCAGCTACTTGGCAATGTTGTTTCTTGCAGTGATAACAGTCTTACAGGCACTTTTGCCCTGTTGCTCCATATGAGGGTTTGCTCTCTTTCTGCCTTTCCTCTTCTTCAGGCACTTCTGGAACAAATGTTTTGTTCCTGGATTGTTGACAAAACTTATAACAGAAGAGAGGGGGAAAGTCTGAGGCTCTGCATGAATGTACAAGGCTTAGGGATTTGTAAAATAATCTTAGAATTGGGCAAAGGTACATAGCTCATTTATTTCCCACCAGAAAATCACTTCTCTCTTCTTAGTAAGGATAAAGCTTCCTTGTTTGAAAACTCTTTTCCAATCCAGTGACTTTTCCTTCAGAACACTTTCTTTTCCAGCCTTGATCAAAGCTATCCATGGCTCAGTAGTTTGAGCAAATCCAGGACAGTACATAATTCCATTGGAAAATGTTGCTTATAGTGCAAATTATCTAATAGGTTTGGCAGCAGTACTAACATGTATTCTCTTCCTCCACTGCCATCTATACATTGTTTATATTTTCCATATCTCCAATATTTAGACCCAAAGTGATAGCTATAAAATGGTATTTAGAGGTCTGCTGTTGGGAATTGACTTATGGGTACTATATGTATGAAATACACATAGCCTGGGAAATTGTGGGCATGTACTACACTGTTCCATAACATGAGATAAGGTAGTACTAGCTCACAAGGCCCCAAAGTAGGGGTCTGAGAGTTCCAGTTTTTGGCAACAGACCAAATTAGGATGTGTGCATGTGATGGGCTTGTGAAACACAGGGATATACAGACAGGATAAAATGTGGACAGTGTGACAGCCATAGAGAGATCAATCAGCGATAGCCATTGATGAAGAGTCATCAGGAGGGGAAAAGAATACAAAATCAGAGACTTTAGAGCAGAAAAGGGTCCCCCATCCCGGAAAGAGTTGCCTGACAAAGGGGCCCTGAAAGGGAATCTGAGGTAATCTGGACAAAAGGGTCCCTGAGAGGGGAACCCAAGGTATATAGGCAGAGGACATACCACCAGCCCATCTCATCCACCCCATTGTGGGGGTTGGCCTCAGACTCCAGCCTCCAGGCTGCTGACATCTGACATTCAAGACAGAACCTCAGAGTGAAGCTTGTGTCATGGCCAGACATTCCTTGACTTCGATGACAGCCCTAGGACTGGCAGCTATATAACTGCTTGTATTTTTCTTTTCTGTTATAACTATATATCAATAAATTTGCCTATGTTCAAATGGAAAGGTTGTGGTTGGTCTGATGGTTTTGGATCCCCACAGAACAAGGTATCTGGGTCATAAATCCAGTGCCACCACAAGATAGACCAAGAGAACATACTGGAAATCAACTCTAGTCCTCATGTGAAACAGTAGTATGTTGGATGGGGTCTAACCAAGTCTATTCACTTTTGTCTAGTATTCATTTCTGTCCCTTATAGCATAAAATAGCTTTTGTCCATTGATGTTGTGCTAGAGGCTTGATAAATAACTCATTCAAGACATCTTTGTGGCCCCAGTTAAAGCCAATGGGATTCTTGGGTGCCTTAAAAAGATAGGAGGTAACAGAGCATGATATGATGTGCCAAAGAAAACATGTCCCTCTTTAGAGGCTGTGTTCTTTCATGTTATGAAAGACACTGTAAAATTTTCATAAATGAACAGCAGGGATGAAGGCATGGGAAGTAATAAAACAAGTGATTCAGAAATGTTTTTTGTTTTTAGTTGAGAAAAGGAAATGAATTTTGTGGGGACCTGACTAAACTGTTACATTTTAGGTGTGGGGAGGGGCTGTCATAATAAGCTCCCCCTTCTGGATGCTTTTCAGGCTGCTGCTTTTGGTCTTCTAAGCTTTGGTATCTGAAGTAAGGTATGACACATTTTTGGGATATAGATCCTCTGTCTACCAACCCCTTGGAAGGCTAAGACCGTGCATTCCAACTGCCTACCTTGAGATAAGTGCCAGCTCCCTCATTGCTTCCAGTTGCTTCAGCAGAAGAACCTTTTTGCCCATTCTGATTTACCATTTGCATCCAATATCTATACGTTAGCAGCTTGTCATGCTTCAGGGCATATGTTGAACATAATAAAAGCTAGGAAGGCATTTTTCTCCTTCCATATAATTACATAATTGGCTTAGTGCACTGGTTGAAGTGTATCACCTTTAAGTGACAGGATACTCACTGAACTGGGGATTTGAAGGGATATCTAGTCTTTCATGGTTATGTGTGTGCTCTCTCTTCTCATATGAAAAAAGAGTCCTGCATCTCTGATTTCTTGTGTTGATACATTAGTGATATATCTGTTCTCCAATTGTACGAGCCAATATGTTGCATTGAAAGTCTACAGTTCCCATCCCTATTTTGTTTGTGAAACTCTTGGCAGATTTTCTCCCACCTCTGGCTTCTTTTTGAGCAGCATAATCTTATCTCACTGGAGGCAACAAAAGCTCTAAAATCTGTCCTGCTCTACTGCTCTGGAAAACACAGCACTTGCTCACCTGCCAATCAGCAGTGAGTATGAAGAATAAAATAACACAAAATACAACAAGATGCAGACTGTATATTCTCCTGTGCAATTCTGAATAAAAAATATAAAAGATTCACTGCAGATATAATCATCTCAGAAACACCTTCTTACAATAACACTCTTAAAACAGCATTACAGATGAAAAACTCTTTATATATGCACTAAAATGATGCCAAGGGATATCACTGTCTGTGGACACACTCATCCAAGAATTTTGTATTATGGAAAAGTAGGTCTGGGTAGCAGGCAAGGACCTCAGATTTTCAACATTAGGTAATGATGAAGTCCCATTTGTCCCCTTAGGCACGATTCTTAGGCCGCATCCAGATGATCGTAGCTGTGCAGTGCTGCATACTGCACATTCAGGTGTTCTCCCTGCTGCAAGGTAGCAGTGCAAGGGCATTTTCTGACCCCAAGACATCCTGGGTAAAAAAAAAAAAAATGCACAAAAAAAAAAGCAGGGCAGCGCATATGGAGACAGCACATGCCACCCAAAACCAGAGCCTGGTGAGCTAGAGCCAAGCTCCAGCTGCCAGCCAGGCTACAAGAGGCAGGAATACCATTGCTGCAGCCCCAGGAGGCCTCCAGGACTCTTGGTAAAGCTGCTGGGGCGAGCCTAGTACTGACCCCAACCTTTCCTACCTTACCCAAGGGTAACCTGCAGTGCACCAGAGAGTATGTGGCACAGGCAATCCCTGGGGACAAACAGAAGTGGGAAAAGGTGTTTCAATGCTTCTTGTCCTTGGGGAAACAAATGTCCAAGCTCATCTGGATGCAGCTGTAAGGTGCATTCAGATGACCACACAGGTGTGCTTTGCAGTGCCTCAAAGGCTTCTGAGGTGCTGCAAAATGCACATGATGCATATGAAAGTGTTCTCTGTGCTGTAGCACAAAGGCAAAATTAAAGACCAGGTATCTAAAAAAATGAAACAAAAAACAGTAGGGCGGCCAATGTCACTGCAGCATGAGCCTCCTGAAACCATAGCTTGGCTGGCCAGAGTCACGCTTCAGCTGCCAGCCAGGCTCCGCATGCCCGGATTGCCACTGCTGCAGCCCTAGGAAGCCTCAGGACCCCAGATAAGATTGCTGTGGCCAAGCCAGGTGCTGGCCCCAGCCTCCCCTACCCCACCCATGGCAATTTTCCATGTGCCAGAGCACACGTGCATGGGGATGAGTAGAAGCATGCATGGGGATGAGTAGAAGTGGCACAAATATGTGCTGCTGCTATTTGTCCCTGGGAAAACTCATGTTCCTGCTGGGGGGATGGTCCATTATGTGTTCAAGTAGAGGCTGGGTTTTTTTCCTGAACAAGTTAGAAGTGTAAGTAAACCAGCTATGCCATTAGATATTCTCTCATTAAATAGCCTTCTTAGTACCCATCTGAATAAAGGAAAGACACTGAAGCATGTAACAATTTTTTGTATTCATGTGTTTTTTTCCTTTTAGAACTTCCCAGGTCTGCCTCTGAGTTACACTGTGTATCCAATATCCATTAATTTAACTTAAGTCTTGCTTAGTTTTACATACAACGTACAAAGGATCACATTATATATGCAGATTTGTTACCTAATTAGTTTTTTATATACAACCTTGCTGCTTCCAGCAGCAACCCAGAAACTCCTTAACTTTTTTGAACTGCAGTTACTCTTTAAGGAGCTTTCTGGTATCCCCTAGCCAGGTATGGCCTAATGCCTTCCCACTTTGGACTCTGACAAACAGCTGAAGTGTCTTGCATCTGTATAGATTCATCCTGGCTGGTGTCTGGAAAATAAACTATCAAATATGAAAGGAAGAGGAACATTTAATTCAATCACTGCTATATTGCATGTGAAGGAGGAGCTATAAATAGATTCCTACCCTCCCCTTTGTCCCCCCTCTCCCCTGTATTTTCTTTGGGGGAAGAAAAGTGAAAGGGAAGGCAAAGGCACTTTTGAATTAGTCCTCATATCTGCTATATATGGTGAGTGTATGGAAAGGATGTTTTAACTATAAAAGAGGTTAACCAACCAGTTTAAATGCCAAGTGTAACCTGATATGAAAATGTTTTCCTTTGGGACAGTTCTATGTTAATGCTGTAATCTAAACAGAGAAAGCATACAGCTACTATACAGTTTCCAGCAGGCCTATCAATAGTGGTGGATGATTTTAAAAGATTTTATCTTGAAACATGCATATACTATACTTTTACGGAGCAGAATCAAACTGCCCTTTTCTTTTCAGACTGGCAGAAAAGTCCTGGCATTAGGGTTCTAGCACGTTAGTTAGGAGATAAGGGTTCTATTAACCTGTAGCATGATGTTGAGGTAGGTGCTTAAATTCAATTTCCCCATCTCTAATGCAGGAATAAGGACCTCTGGAAAGATAAGTATGAAAAGTGCTAGGTAGGTCTGTTTTTATGTGTCGTTTTCTGTAGTAGAAATCCTTTCCCAAGAGCTGTGATGACTTTGAAGATGTGAGCTAATCAACAGGTTAATTTAAAAATCTACATATGGCAAGAGGGGAGAGTGACTAGTGTGGGACATACAAGGTGGTCAGTGTTGGCAATGAAAAATATATTGGAAAGACATTTGGTATTCAAGGTTCTGAAAGAATAGTTAAAATAATTAAAATATTTCTTCAAAATAGAGGCCATTAATCTAAGTGATATGTAGCTGAAAACAGGCTATGGGAATTTTGATACATGACGTGGATAGCTTTTCCATTTCACAATATAAATTATATGGTTTAGGAATAGTGCATCTTGCAGTTGTGCGGGATGTAATACTAGATGACCCTGGAAGTTCCTTCCAAATCTATGAGTCTATAACCTCTCTTGTTAAGTGCAAATATGAGAGAAGTCCCTAGATTGGAAAGGATCATGGGGAATGAAGAGTGATTGGTTATTTGTTACATAGCTTTGGAAAGTGTAATCTGATATATGTTTTAAAGTGGCCTTGAATTTATTTTCTTTTTTTTCTTCATTCCTAACCTGCTTGGCATAAAAATGTTGAGGCTTTCTATAGTTTGTTTCATAAAGCAAAAAGCTAATAAATGAGTTCAGTTGGCCAAGATGTGCCCATCATATCCTCAGCTATTTCAACATTATGACTGACTTAAGATACCCTAAGAATTTGAGACAAGTCCCATTGCTTGTGAAAAGAGTTAAATGCCTATGTACATTTAAAAACCTGAACCTCATTTTGAATGATAAAATTAATGAATGCAAATCAAATATTGTGTAATATGTTGTTATGCAACATGCTTCTTTTTTGCCAAGGAGTTAGATTTTTTCCAGCCCCTTATATCTTCACATGAACTTTTCACTTGACTAAATAACAGGTCTGTCAAATCATGATGTTTTCATTGCTTTCTTCACTCACTTTCAGATTATTTCTTGGCTTCTTCATTCCCACTTGTCATTCATTTGTCTTGAAACATAGTTAAAAATGCTTTCCCTATTTCCTTGGTGACCTTTCTGTAAACATTCTCTGCATTTCTAACATATCCCCATGCACATGCCAACTATAGTTTTCCTTTGTGTGGTTTCCGTGAAATTAAAAGCAAACGACAAAAGTAATGGTCTCCAAAGATTTGTTTCTAATCACTTCCTAGAAGCCCACGTGTTTATTTATTTTTACCATGTAAATCTAATAATACTTTGTGAAGTCTTCTTCACGTTATTGTGACTAGTGCTCTGCTTGGAAAATGTCATAACCACTGATAATGTGGTTGAGTGAGCCATTTTCATTATTTTGTGAATTAAGAAGTGCTAGTGGTATGAAGTACATGCAATCCACTTGTGCTGGGACCATGCTGTCCACTCTAGTTTATGAAGCAAATGCAAAGGCATTTGGCACAATCCGAAAGGAGTGGCCTTCATAATTATTTTTTTCCCAAGACTCTAGGCTTATATCATCACCTTTCACTTGAAGATTCTCCTGTCTTTTTCTTACTGAATCAACTTTTATATGTGGTGTTAGTGATCATGAAAAACTGCAGGTAAAGATATGACACAACCCCATGAAACATGGCTTAGTTTTAAGCCATGTTTCATATGATTCCCACAGCTACAAAATATCCAATTCCTTACACAATCCAATTCCATTGCAACCAAAAAATAAAAGGAATTCCACTCATCACTAGCCATGTATAGCAGGCTATCAGATTCTCATGAAAGCCTAAGGTAATTTAGGGTGCAAATGGTGAGGCAAGTATGTTGGCTAGAAAGGAGAAATGGAAGATGACATTCTCTTGGGGGTTGGTAACTCAACAGATTTAATTCTCCATACAAACCTGCAAGGTTCCCCTCACTAAACATCTCGCAAATAGAAGAATTCTGAAGCTTTCACATAACTAACTTATGCCAGGTTAGATATAAAGTGTAACAAGATATAATGCTTGTGTCCTTTCAGATATTCCTCTTACCTGTCATTTCACTTGCAGTTTAGACAGCTGACTTTTGATTATCATACAGTCCTGATATCACCCATTTATAAGGACTGCACAGAGTAGTATCTCCTACGTTTGTGCATAAAAATCAGCATCTATAGTATGTTAGTAGGATGCTAAAAATCACTGTTTTGCTTTAAGGTAAGAAACAATATAGATTTTACTATTAGAGGTGCACCAATACATTGGTCTGGTATCAGATTGTTACCCATATAAAGAACACTGGCTGTATCAGATATTGGCACAATGGAGCGGATAATTTGGCCAATAAATGCCCGTGCTGTGCACACCTGCAGTACAGCACCCAGGCAGTGAGGATCAGAGCCAGCAACATGGAGTGCTGCCTCCAGCTGGTTAGTCTGGCATGGTGGAAAGAGAGCGGGGAGGGAAGGGATAGGGGGAGGCAGACCAGCGCCCCCTGTGGTGAGGGAGGAGGCAAGGGCAGATGCTGCCCAGGTGAAGTGGGGGGAGCAGAGCCACAACTCAATGGGGTGGGGCGGCTCCTGCTGCTTGCACACCAGGAGGGCATGAGGGGGGTACTTGCCCCCCCCCACAAGCTGTAGCTTTACTCCCCTGCCCCACCTGGGCAGCGCCTTCCCCTGCTTCTGCCCCCTTCCTTACCACAGAGGGATGTGATCTGCCCCCCCATGCCTCTTCCCTCCCCTCTCCACTTTTACCACACTGGACTTACCATCTGGAGGCAGCTGTATTGGAAATCAGATTGGTATTGCCCAATATGCCTCCTTAAATATCGTCTATTGGTATCGGCTCCAAAAATCTCTATCAGTGCACCCCTATTTACTACATATTTCTGTAAACTAATCATACTTTTAACTACTTCCTAATCATAACTAATAATCTGAACTCATGATTAGTTTAACAAGGTATTCTATTGTTGGAGTGAGTCTGGTTTCTCAGGCCCTGGGCTATACTGAATGACATCCAAAATGATACATCAAGTTCATGCTACATGATACTTCAGCTCAACTTACTGTGTGATCTATGGAGTGGGATGCGTGTGACAATTACACTGGGAGCTATTCATCCATCTTTTCAAGTAGTTGTAGCAAACTGTGATAATAGCTAAATATAGGAGAGAGTCAATGAGGACATTATTGAAGATGGAGTGAATAAGCCCTGGGCCTTCGTCTAGACCTCATGGGACTGATTTCAACGTGTGGGGGCATAGTGCATTTCAGTATGTCACAGATTAAAAACAATAATCTTTTATATGATGTCTCAGATGCCTGCTGAAAGGTCATGATACAGATAGAACCCAAACCACAGTGGCTTTCAAGTAGTGCTGATAAGTCAAGGAGCTCACATAACTGTGTTCAACACCTATGTATTGTATGTGGAAGTGATAGCAGAAATCAATTTCTAAATGAACTGGGATCAGTTATTTTCCCCTTCTCATCAGGTAGATTGTCAGCTAAAATGCAAGTGATCTTATTTTATTTAAATTTACAACCATCCAACTGTTTAGTGCAGAAAAAAATAGCAAACACTTTAGTGTTATAGGCTTTTTGTCATCCTCTGGGAGAATTGTTAAACATAAAAATATAATTTCATGACTGAATTTAGAGTTCAGTTCCATGAAAATTGGCAAAGAACTTATATCAGCAAAAAATCTGATTGTTAAGGTTTTTTGAAATGCTTAATTTTTTTTGTCCTGAATGATTTGAGATATTTAAAGGTATATACTACACAAAACTACTAGCCTAATATTTTTGACTAAAATGTCATTGATATGAACAGAATATTTGTATTATTACAGTTTTGTGGAGACTTTGCATAAAATGAAATAAGCAATATACGGTTAGAAGCTCATTTTGGAGGAATAATACATTAATTGCTTTTGCATCTTCTATTTTAAAAGTATTTTAAAGGAATACATTGCTAGAATATAATCATGCATTATTTTTATTCTAATCATACTATAACTTCAACTCCAATTACAGATAGCATCTGATAAAGTGAGCTCAGGCTTACAAAAGCTTATGCATCTCTGCTAAACACTAGGTACAGACATTTAGGGAGATTAGATTGTGTTAAAAATGTCTACCCAATATAATTTACTTTACCCAGGTACAGACCTTAAACATATGGGGCATTTTTATGATGCAAGTGCCACAGCAGTGTGATGCTTGCAATTGTATAAGCTGAGAAATGGCAGTGGTGCACTTTTGAACTAAACATATAGAAGGTGCTTTAGTTCAAAAATGCATTGCCAACATTTCCTGTGTGCTGATGTGCATTTCGCCGCTTATACAACTGCATGCAATGCAGCACAGTGTTCATCACAGCTCGCACACAGAGCAGATTCAATTAATTAATTGAGTCTGCTCCAGAGCGATAGATCTCTGGTGCATCGTATGACCAAAAAGTATGTGTATAAATGCCCATGGTGCCTACAGATGTTTGGAGTCCCACTTTAACTCATAGTGCTTTACATAAAACACCATGCATTACAGCTTCCTCGCATGACCCAACAGATATTCACCTTTTGGGTTAGTGTTGGGTTGGAGCCTACCTACACTGGCCCTGGCCAGCAGCAAGGAGTGCCCCAGTAGCATTGGAGGAGGCTGCTGAACCACACTTCTTCCCCGCCCCATCTCCCCAGCTCCAGGGCTGTCAGCAGGGGAGGAAGAAGCCAGCATTGAGCTGCCAGCTGCTGTCCCTGGCCAGAGCTGGAGGGGGGGCAAGGAATCCCCCCACCTCATTGGCGTGACTCAGGTCCCCCCAATACCCCAGCTGAGATAGCTGGGGGGGGAGAACCTGTGAGGTGAGGGGGCTCCATTCCACATACCTTGCCCTCCAGCTCTGGCCAGGCAAAGCAACCAACAGCTTCATGCTGGCTGCTCCCTCCCCTTCCCCTTCCCCTTCCCTTTCCCTTTCCCCTTCCCCCTCCTGCTCCCTCTCCATCTCCCACTGAAAGCCCTGGGGGTGGGGCTGGACTGGTGAACAAGTTCTGTAAGTTGCCCTTTTTTTAGCACCTTAATGTAATACCTCATTTGACTACAGTTAATTTTTCATGTGATCAGCCATTTTAAAAGTGCTCTGCAGCTGTGTATGTGTGTTATGTCATGGCTGTAGAGTGCTTTCAGGGGCTCAATTAAATGAAAAATGTTACTTGTGTAAGCACCCTTAGCTTGACCTAACTTGGGATCTAAATGTGAACTGTACATAAGTTCAGGAAGTTTAGTTCAGTTTAAAAAAATGGCTGACCTGATCTAAAGTAACCCTACCTCAGAAGTAGCCTAATTTAAATCAGGTCCAGCAAGACTGATTTAACTGAACTTCTGTACAGTTTCCAGTATAGCCCCAGGGTTGGGAAATCCCTGCCACTAGCCCCAGCCCTGGGGCTATTTTTTTCCTAACTGCCTCTCTGACACCAGGCTATTTATTAGCCCCCCGACACCTTGCCCCACCCCAACGTAGACAAGCCCCTACTAGTGGGCCAGCCATGGGTATTTGTTCACCAAACTTCTGTGGCTCACCCAGCCAAGCTCACCAAACTTCCCATCCTGCAAGCCACACCTGGTGCTGGGAGTCAATATAAGTGAGGATGGGGCTGCAGGGTTAGGTCCTTTGTGGGGGTGAGGTGTTTATCTGGGAGTGCAGGGAGTTGGGGAACTACAAATAGACCAGGTTCCTGGGGAGGAGAGAGCCCCACTATCCTCCCAAACTCACTACCACAGATCCTGCTTGCCCCTGATCCCACAAAACCCTCCCAGACCCTACCAAACCCTCTGGACCCTGCTAGCCCTCATCAATGTTTCTAAGCCCCCTGTGAACCCTGCTTCCCCCCCCCAGTTCCTCCCACTCCCCCTTCATGGACCTACTTGACTCCCAGTTCCCTCCACAGACTCCACTTGCCCCCCCCATCTCTCCTGTGGACCCTGCTTGTCCCCCAAATCCCCTCTGTAGACCATCTTGCCCCCTCAATCCTCCTGAATCATCCCTGTGGACCTCACTGATTCCCCAGATCCTCCCAAGCCCCTGCTGCTAGCCACCACATCCTGACTTGGCCATTTTTAACTCAATCTAGCCTCCCATTAACCTCCCCAAATATCTGTATGCACCTTTAATTAGTCTATAATGTGCACCTCTACCCTGCCTTCTGCCTGACTTTGGACTAACATGGCTAAACTTTCTATCACTCTGCTTGTGCAGTTCCATAGGTGCCAACTTTTATTTTTGCCAGGGGGCAGAACTAAGATGAAGCCCCTCCCTCAGGAGGCAAAGACAAGCAGAACCCACTGGTGTGTGCAGGTGGATGTGGGCTACCCACTGCAGGCTCAGGTTTCCCTGCCTACTGCCATTCCCCAGGAAGCCCCATGGTGAGGCACCCCCTACCCACCTGGTAGCAGCAGGGGACACAATTCTGTGCCACTGCCCCTGCCCCACTGCTGCTGGGCAGTCAAAGGCACCTCACCATGGTGATGCAGGGCTCCCAGGGGGAGAGCAGTAGGGTGGGGAGACCTGCACCTGTAGCAGGCAGCCTGCATTTAGCCCCACCCCACTCACAAATCTGGGAGTTCATGCCCCCCATACCTGCCTCCCTGGGAGTATGTGCAGCAGTAGGGAGCCACCCTCCTGCTCTCTGAACAAGTCACCCAGAGCATGGCTCTGTCATGCTCCCTGCCCTGGACCCTGGCCCCATGAACTGCCCTGACTGGGCAGTGACCCCAGGCCCAGACTTTGCCCCACTCCCTACCTCACTGTAGGGGGCCTTGATCTTCTGACCATAGACTTACCTTCAGGCAGCTGGGGAGCTGCTCTCCACCACTGCCTGGGATGTATTCCTGGCCATGTGAATGTGTGCATGTGCACAAATGCAAGTGACTCCCCCTGTGTCCCACTCTGTGCCCCACTCTCTGCAACCCCTTGTAGGATCCCACACAAGCCTGGGTCTGTCAGTCTTCAATTACGAATGGGTGGTCACCCTGGCCTCTTCACAAGGTGGGCCAGGGTCCTTGGGCCTCCACATACTCAGTGCCTATAAGCAGTTCATATACAATTATCTATACCTTACTATTACCCATTGTTCAGAGCCTTTGTAATGTTTAAACTGTGTACAGACATCATTGCCAGTATACAAGGAATTATAGTCCCAGCTCTGAATATTGTTCTATACCTAGATGCAAGTCATGATCTTGGGTTAACTTTAAATGCAGCTGTTGGAAAAGCACCAATGACAGGCTTGCTTAATTTTTCTATCCCAGGGTTGGAATCTTATTTTTCTAAAACAGGCATACTATAGAATACAGACCTAACAGAGTGGGCTTTATTTTGACTGAGTGGTACTAACCAGTAGTGAAAGCAAGAATTGCACGATTCTAAATCCAGTCTCAAATGACCTACAGTGACTTCAGGTAAGTATTGGGCTTCAGTTCATCTTTCCTTCCTGATCCAGAAGCAGAACAGCTCAAATGTAAATAGAGCATAGGTTCAGATAGCTTTAAAACCCTGTGTTGTGCACACACCCAAATTTACCTGCCTCTCTGGCAGTGGGGAGGGGAGGGCAAACTGCCAGCAGCTGGAGCAGTCCCTGGGCTATGAGGGGGGCTGGTGCTTCCCTCTGGGGCAGCAGCAGCCACCCGTCTCAGGTGGCACCTGCCTGCAGACACCTGGCTTGGGTGGTCCTGGGGGAGACTGCAATCGTGGAGGGAAGCACTGGGACCCCACACAGCTCAGGCAGGTAGGCAGGCTCCAGGAGAAAAAAAGAAAAAGATCAGGCTCACCATTTTCTTGGGTGGAGCCTGCCTTCCTGGGCTTCTGCCAGGCTGTCTGCATGGGCTTCCTGCAGAGTCCATGAGCTATATGGAGCCCGGTGCTTCACTCTATGGCTATAAGGCAGCAATCTAAAACTCCTCAGAGGAGTTTTAGTTTGCTGCACCCCAAGTCATTTAAGGTGCATTACAGTGCCAAATTTCCTAGAGCAGCTGGAATTAATATGCAATACACTGCTGACATGCAAACACCAACACCGTTAAAGTAGTGCAAAAACATTTAACCTGCTTTAAAGTGTTGTGCACACATGCCCCTCATTTCATCTGCACACGTCCTCATATTTTAGGGCTTCAGATGAGCACTTCTCTGGAACACTAAAACCCATTTTTAAAGTTTGCTACATGTCATTCACATTTTTCCTATAATATATATTTTGTTCATATGCTGTTAGATCGAAATACTATTTATGGACTGAAAGGAATACTGAGTGACACCTGGTATCTGACCGACATGTAAGACAGTCCTCTACTGCACTTTAATATATTATATGCACAAATTTCAGGTCACGAATTTTGAAGATTTTTGTTTCTAAATTGCATCCACCAAATTTGAATGCCATATCAGATCTGACAACAACTTAAAAGTTAATTGAACCTAACCTTAGGGTACTCTATAGATTTTTTGAAAATTTTGCCTTTTATGCCTACCATAAATATGTCCAAATAGTTATTCATGTGAAACTTTGGTAGTCTCACTTGTCAGTGTTTTTAATTTGTTTAATTAAGAAGTGCCCCTTTTCAAAAAATAGTAGTCTGAAAAATTGTATTTCAATATTTTCCAATTTATTGACAAAATAAATGCCAAAATTGTATTTTTTAAACATATTAATCCTATTTCTCCATGAACCCCTTTATTGTCTCCCAACTTTTTTGTACAAAAAGCAGCTACCAAGATTTTTTTTCCATACAAGATATAGCTAATGCATAGGAGGTGTATGTTAAAATATTATAAATATCATTTAAAAAAAACTTTACTCATAGAATCATAAATAATAGGGCTGGAATAGGACTTTAGAAGTCATGTAAGCTATCTCGCTTCACCAGCCATTCCTGATAGATGATTGTTTAATCATTTGTTAAAAAGCTCATCTGCTGAGTAACATACAAACTTCCTAAGTAATGGATATCAGCATTTAACTATCCTTACAGTTATCAAGTTATTCCTGATACCAACCTAAATCTTGGTTGTTGGAATTTAAAAATAAGGCAAAACCCGTTTTGACATTTGTCATTTTATTAGTTTTCCCTCACCATTTAGTACATCAATCCCTTTCCTATTATTTAGAGAATGTTTTCCGTTTATTCTTTATACTCTGCTTGCATCTCATTCTATATTTTGGCCTTCCAATTTTGCTCCTAGATGCCCGTGCTACTCTTCTATCTACATCCTTAGTAATTTGATTTCCTTTCCATTTTTTGCATTATTTTTTTTGTAAGTTTTGGTTTCTTAATTTCGTTTCTGTCCTTCCTTCATGTTCAGATAGTTTGTGTATAGTTTTCCTTTAACATTGTTTAATTAAAAAAAAAACCCTGACAATTCTCTTTCAAGTCTTTTCCTACTTACTTCTGCTTTCTATGGCCATGTATAGATGAAACAAGTGGTGTGTGTGCATCACACTTTAAAGCAGGTTAAATGCTTTTGCACCACTTTAATGGTCTCAGTGTTTACATGCCTCAGCAGTGTATTGCGCATTATTTCCAGCCACTGTAGGAAATTCGGGTGCAGAATGCACCTCAAATGACTTGGGGTGCAGCAAACTAAAACTGATCTGAGGAGTTTCTGTTTGCTGCCTGTACAGCCATGGAGCAAGCACAGGGCTCCGTTCAACTCCACAGCTCTGCATGAAGCCCTGCAGGCAGCCTGGCAGCAGCCTGGGAAAGCAGGCTCTCCCCAAGAAATGCAGCAAGCTTGGTCTTTTTTTTCTTCCCCCCTGAGACTGCCTGCCTGCCTGAGCCATGTGAAGGCCTGGTGCTTCCCCCCACAGCTGCAGTGCCCCCCAGGCCCACCTGAGCTGGGTGCCTGTGGGTGGGTGCTGCCTGCGGGGGATGCCGCTGCCACAAGGGAAGCACCAGCCCCCTCCTTCTGCAGTCCAGGGACCACTTCACCCACCAGCAGCTCGCCCTCCCCTCCCTGCCACTGGAAAGGCAGGTAAGTCAGCAGGGTTTGTGCACAGCACAGGGGTTTATTCGGCCCTAAATTGAAACGTTGTTTTTAAAAACCCACCACTTCAATTTAGAGCCCCCATTTCATCTATACACGCCCTATGGAGTCTTTCTTTTAAATTCTGAGTTTATTCATATCTTCTTTCTTGAAGTTGATTGTCTTTCATTGATGATTCTCCCTCCTTTTCTTCCATAGAGTGAAGAAATGTATCATTACCTGACCTGTAAACTACATTGCATTCTACTTTCATATTCTCAATTACTTCTCACTCAAGTTCCAGGAAAAAAAATCCCTATAGTCATTTTCCCCCCAACTTTTGCATTAAAAAAATATTGCCAAAATATTAAAAACCTTGCTGAATAGGCTACCCTACTGTATTATTTCCCAACAGATGTAATTAGAGAACTCCATTTCTAAATCCTGCTTTGTATGAATCAAATAATTGTTCAAAAATATTTCATCCTTTGCATTTCCTGGTTTGGTGGTTCACAAATAGATATCATGCTTGTTGTTTCCTGTAACAGGGATCCAGGTGCTCCTATTACTTTAAGAGAAAGACTGCAGCAGAAAGGGACCTAGGCAGTAGAGCAGGGATTAGCTGCAGGAGGGAAGGCAACAAGGGAGCAACTGCAGCTGAGGCACAGTAAGCTTCCCATTAAGATGAGGGGGCATGCCTGCAGCCAGTCAGGAGAACATGTGATCCAAAGGGCAGGAGCCCAGGGGATATAAGCCCAGGCCCCTGAGGCAGAGGGACAGTGCATCTCTGAACCTTTCAGGGAGAGGGTTTCTTGCCAGCTCAGGCTGGTGGGACATGGATGCTGCAGGTGGTGACAGCTAATCCCAAGGCTGAGAAAGCCAGAGAGCAGGGAGGTGACTAGTTAGTGATATGATGACCCAGGTTAAGTGCAGACAATCGAAAAGCCCAAGGCTGAATTGATTCAGTCTTAGCAGGTTAGTCTAAGCTGCAAAGATTAAACTAAGAAACAACTGGGGACATTTACCTTTGATTCGGGAAATGAAGCCACATACCTCCAATAGCTCAGGCAGGAAGCTGGGGGTGCTACCGCATGGCTCTCTGGCACTTCTTCCTGCTGCCCCCAAAGTCCTGGGATTTGCAGTC